>NC_134085.1:80235796-80894685 GCF_000715075.1 Nicotiana tabacum | reverse complement strand
GGTGATCCGCTCCCACTTCCACTCCGGAATCTCTATTTGCTGAAGTAACCCACCTGGTCTCTGGTGCTCACACTTCACCTGCTGACAGTTGAGACACCGAGCTACAAATCCCACGATATCTTTCTTCATTCTTCTCCACCAATAGTGTTGCCTCAAATCCTGATACATCTTCGCGGCACCTGGATGAATGGAATATCGCGAGCTATGGGCCTCTTCGAGAATCAACTCTCTAAAACCATCCACATTGGGCACACAATTCCGGACCTTCATCCTCAACACACCATCATCACCAATGGTCACATCTCTGGCATCATCATGTTGAACTTTGTCCTTAAGGACAAGCAAATGCGGATCATCATACTGGCGCTCTCTGATACGATCATATAAGGAAGACTAAGAAACCACACATGCCAACACTCGACTGGGCTCCAAAATATCCAATCTCACAAACCAATTGGCCAAGGCCTTAACATCAACTGCAAGGGGTCTCTCCCCAACTAGAATACATGCCAAACTTTCCATACTCACTGCCTTTCGGCTCAATGCATCGGCCACCACGTTAGCCTTTCCCGGATGGTACAGAATAGTGATATCATAATCCTTAAGCAACTCCAACCATCTCCATTGCCTCAAATTAAGATCCTTTTTCTTGAACAAATGCTGAAGACTACGATGATCAGTGAACACCTCACAAGATACGCCATACAAGTAATGCCTCCAAATCTTCAATGCATGAACTATGGCAGCCAACTCCAAATCATGAATGTGGTAGTTCTTCTCATTGGGCTTCAACTGAAGAGAAGCATAAGCAATAACTCTACCCTCCTGCATCAACACACAACCAATCCCAACTCTCGAAGCATCACAGTATATGAACCTGAAGCTGATGGAAAAACCAACACTGAAGTTGTGGTCAAGGCTGTCTTGAGCTTCTGAAAGCTCTCCTCATGCTCGTCCGACCATACAAATGGAGCACCCTTCTGAGTCAACTTGGTCAAGGGCGATGCAATGGATGAAAATCCCTGAACAAACCGGCGATAATAGCCTGCCAACCAAAGAAAACTACAAATCTCTGTGGCTGAGGACGGTCTAGGCCAACTCTAAGCCGCCTCTATCTTCTTTGGGTCAACCTGAATACCCTCGTTGGACACCACGTGTCCCAAGAAAGCCACTGAACCTTTACTGATGCAATGTTCTTTGACCTCAGCTTTCGAACCTGCCTGTCCAATATCTCCACTGGCTCCTCAACATAAGATAGATCCTTGTCCAACTGGGCTAAACTTAAATCCAACACGTGCGACGGATCACCTTGATACCTCCGAAGCGTCGAAACATGAAATACCGGACGAACTCCTACCAAGCTGGGAGGTAAGGCGAGCTCATAAGCATCTTCCCCAACATGCCACAATATCTCAAAAGGACCAATAAACCTCGGACTCAACTTTCCTTTCTTCCCAAATCTTATAACGCCCTTCATAGGTGAAACCCGAAGCAGAACCCGCTCTCCAACCATATAGAAAACATCACAAACCTTCCGGTCTGCGTAGCTCTTCTGTCTGGACTGGGCTGTACGGAGTCTATCCTGAATCACTTTAACCTTATCTAAAGCATCCTGAACCAAGTCTGTGCCCAATAATCTATCCTCACCCGGCTCAAACTAATCCATCGGGGATCTGCACCACCTACCATATAAAGCCTCATACGGTGCCATCTGAATGCTAGACTGGTAGTTGTTGTTGTAGGCAAACTCTGCCAATGGTAAGAACTGATCCCAAGACCCTCCAAACTCAATCACACATGCACGGAGCATATCCTCAAGAATCTTAATAGTGCACTCGGACTGTCCATCTATCTAAGGGTGAAATGCTGTACTCATGTCCACCCGGGTACCCAACTCATATTGTACGGCCCTCTAGAACCGTGATGTGAACTGAGTACCTCTATCTGAAATGATGGAAACTGGAATACCATGCAGACGAATAATCTCTCGGATATAAATCTCTGCCAACCGCTCCGAAGAATAGGTAGTACACACAGGAATGAAATGCGCGGACTTGGTCAGCCGATCCACAATCACCCAAATGGCGTCAAACTTCCTCAAAGTTCGTGGGAGGCCAACTACGAAGTCTATGGTGATCCCCTCCCACTTCCACTCCAGAATATCTATCTGCTGAAGAAACCCACCCAGTCTCTAGTGCTCATACTTCACCTGCGGACAATTGAAGCACTGAGCTACAAACCTAACTATATCTTTCTTCATCTGCCTCCACCAATAGTGCTACCTCAAATCCTAGTACATCTTCGCGGCGCCCGTATGAATGGAATACCGCAAACTATGGGCCTCCTCTAGAATCAACTCCCGAAGTCCATCAACATTGGGTACACAAATCCGACCATGCATCCTTAATACCCCATCATCACCAATAGTCACATCTCTGGTATCACCGTGCTGAACCTTATCCTTGAGGACAAGCAAATGAGGGTCATCAAACTAATGCTCCCTGATACGATCAAATAAGGAAGACCAAGAAACCACGCAAGCTAGAACCCAACTGGGCTCCGAAAGATCCAATCACACAAACTTGCTAGCTAAGGCCTGAACATCCATCGCCATGGGCCTCTCCGTTGCTAGTAAAAAGGCCAAACTCCCCAAACTCTCTGCCCGACGACTCAAAGCATCGGCCACCACATTGTCCTTGCCCTAGTGATACAAAAATAGTGATATCATAGTCCTTCAGAAGCTCTAACCACCTCCTCTAGTGCAAATTAAGATCATTCTACTTGAACAGATGCTGCAAAGTCTGGTGATCAGTATAAATCTCACAAGGCACACCGTATAAATAATTATGTCAGATCCTCAAGGTGTGAACAATAGTAGCTAAATTGAGATCATGGACAGGATAATTCTTCTCATGTACCTTCAATTCTCTGGACGCGTAGGCAATCACCCTACCATCCTGCATCAAAACCGCTCCAAGGCCAACCCTCGAGGCATAACAATAGACAGTATAAGGCTCTGAACCTGTAGGCAATATCAAATCTGGGGCTATAGTCAAAGTTGTCTTGAGCTTTTGAAAGCTCACCTCACACTCTTCCGTCCACTTGAACAGAGCACCCTTCTGGGTCAGCCTGGTCATAGGGGCTGTAATCAATGAAAACCCCTCAATATAACGACGGTAATAACCCTCCAAGCCAAGAAAACTGCGGATCTCTATAGCTGAGGATGGTCTGGGCCAACTATACACTACTTCAACTTTCTTCGGATCCACCTGAATACCCTCACTAGATACCATGTGACCCAAGAATGCCACGGAATCCAACCAAAACTCATATTTCAAGAACTTAGCATATAACTTCTTCTCTCTCAAGGTCTGAAGCACTGTCCTCAGGTGTTGCTCATGATCTTCTCAACTCCGGGAATACACCAGAATATCATCAATAAATACAATGATGAACGAGTCAAGATATGGCCGGAAACACTGTACATCAAATGCATAAAGGCTGCTTGGGCATTGGTCAACCTAAATGACATAACAAGGAACTCGTAATGACCATACCGAGTCCTGAAAGTAGTCCTCGGGATATCTAGCTCCTGAATATTCAACTGATGGTAACTTGAAAGCAAGTCAATCTTAGAAAATACTCCTGCACCCTAAAGCTGGTCAAACAAATCATCAATACGGGGCAAAGGATAATGATTCTTCACTGTAACTTTTTTCAACTGGCGATGATCAATAAACATGCGCATAGAACCATGCTTTTTCTTTATTAACAAGACAGGAGCACCCCAAGGTCATACACTAGGCTGAATGAAACCCTTATAAAGCAATTCTTGTAACTAATCCTTCAACTCAAGAGGGGCCATACGATATAGAGGAATAGAAATGGGCTGAGTGCCCGATAATTGATCAATACCAAAATCGATATCTCTATCAGGCGGCATGCCCGAAAGGTCAGCCAAAAACACATCAGAAAAATATCGTACAACTGTGACTGAATCAACTGAAGGGGTATCAATACTGACATCTCTCACATAATCTAGATACACGTCACACCCCTTCTCAACCATTCGCTGAGCCTTAAGGAAAGAAATAACTCTACAAGGAGTGTGATCTAAAGCACCCCTCCACTTAACACGCGTTATACTTAGCATAGCCAGCGTCATGGTTTTGGCGTGACAATCAAGAATAGCATAAGGGGGAAACAAACAGTCCATGCCCAAGATAATATCCAAATCTACCATGCCGAGCAACAATAAATTTGCTCTGGTTTGAAAATCACTAAGAGCAACCAAACACGACCGATAAAAGCGGTCCACAATAAGAGAGTCTCCTATAGGAGTAGAAACATAAACAGGGGAGTTCAAAGAATCCCAAGGTACACACTAATATAGAGCAAAACAAGAAGACACATAAGAATAAGTGGAGCCTGGATAGAATAGAACTGATGCATCTCTATGACAAACTAGTACAATACATGTGATGACAGAATCAGAGGCAACAACCTTGGTACGGGCAGGAAGGGCATAGTATCGGTCCTAGCCTCCCCCTCTAAGGTGACCTCTACATCCCCGACCTCCACCTCTAGCTGGCTGAGCAGGTGGGGTAGCAACTGAAGCTATAACCAAAGCCTGAGAACTCTGTGGGGCACGCTGTGACCAAGAAGTCTGTGGAGGTGCACTCCTCTAAAGTCTAGGGCAATCCCTCACCACATGGCATGTGTCACCACACTCAAAACAAGCTTGGGGAGGATGTGGTGACTGTGACTAGCTCGGGCCAGGTCTGCTGGACTGACCTCTGAAAGTACCCCGCGCCGGAGGCGCACTAGACACTGGAGGTGCATAATAAGGCTCCTGAGGCCTAGGAGGAGCTGGAATACCTCTGGCTGTTGGAAAAGCTGAATGAATAGGGCGACTCATATAACCCCTACCATGACGACCTGTAGTAGGGGCGCGGGCACAAGAATAATGGCCTAACTCTCGAGACCTCTTGGCCTCCCTCTCCTCTCTATCCCTAGCATGCATACACTCAATCTTAATAGCAATGCTCACTACCTGCTGAAAAGAAATATCTATCTCCAACTCACGAGCCATGCTAGACCTGATACTGGGAATAAGCCCCACAATAAACCGGCGAACCCTCTCACAAACAGTAGAAACTAAGGCTGGGGCATGCCTAGCCAAGCTAGTGTAAAGAACAGCATACTCCGAGACAGTCATAGCACCCTAGCGTAAATGCTCAAACTCCGCGTGCCATGTGTCCCTGTGGCTCTGAGGAACATACTCTCCAGGAACATATCTGAAAACTGAGTCCAAGTCAGGGAAGCAGCCTCATCCAGACAGTCTAACTCATTGGTGCACCACCACTCATAGGCGGCTCCTCGAAGCTGGAAAGCAGTGAAGGAAAACCCACTCGATCCTGATATACCAATGGTACGGAGAATACGGTAGCAGTCATCTAGAAATCCCAGAGCATTATCCGATGCTAGACCACTGAATACCAGAGGCTTGTACTTCTTGAACTTCTCAAGCCTCAACTGCTCATCCTCGAAAATCGCTGCCCTGTCCTTGGACTGATTTGGGACTGCATGTTGTACAGGAATAATCTCTAGAACCTGATCAACATGCACTTGTTTCTCAGGAGTGCGGGCAGTGGGGGTCTGTGCTCCTCCCCCGGCCTGAGATGTAGCTGCAACAAGGGGAAGCAACCCTGCTTGAGCCAAAGTTATGTACATGCTCATGAACTGTGCCAGAGTCTCCTGAAGTGCTGGAGTAGTAGTAACAGTAGGCATATAGGTGCCTGGGCTCTGGCTGAAACTACTGGTGGCTCCTTAGTGGTAGCTCACACGGGGTGCCCTGGCTGCACTGCATGCGCGTCCTCGACCTCTACCCCTACCCCCGACTCTGATGGCTACAGTAGGGGGCACGGGTGCCTAATCATCTCGGGTAGCATGTGTCCTCACCATCTGTGAGAAAATAGAAGACAAAAGTTTAGAGTTGTGATATCAAAAATCTCGCACGATAAGGAAATCAAATGAAGTGGAATTTTCCTAACAATTACATAGCCTCTCCGCACCGATCCGCGAGACTCTAATAAACCAGCTTATGATTCATGAATCTTATGAACCTAGAGTTCTGATACCAACTTGCCATGACCCCAGTTCGCCCTCTGTGAACTATCGTGATGGCACCTAGTCTCTACGACTAGGTAAGCCTAACAAAATGCAAAAAAGAAACAATTTGCGGAAAGAAAATAATTAAAAAAGAAAAAAAACCGAGATAACAAATGAAACAGTGTTTTAGATAGCGCTTGGCATGTAACAGTACAAAATCTAAACCTAACACTCCTAAAATCCGGAACCCCATGAATCACAAACTAAGAGTTTACATAAAAAGCTCTAACTCTAAGAATATCTATCAACAACGAAAATATAGAAGGGCTATACTACTAAGAATAGAAAGGGACTCTTTCGTATGCGAACGCGGTAGATATACATCGAAGTCTCTATGAAAGCGACTCGCCTCAAGTGTGCTAAGACTGAGTGCAAGTAATTGGATCCACACATGAAAAACATACGCAGAAAGGGCATGAGTACACTACAGCGGTACTCAGTAAGTGCCAAGCCTAACCTCGGCTGGGTAGTGACGAGGAAGGTCAGGGCCTGATATTAGGCTATATAGATAATATTTACACCTTAATATTACCATGCTTTATTATTGTTTTATAGGCGAATTGATAACAAAATACTCTATTTGGTGTTATTTTGCTTCGCAGGGAATAGTCTAAGTGAGGAAGCACTACGGAGTGTTTTGGAGTCAATAATGTGAAGAAAATGCCCAATCAAGAAGTACCCAAGCATAAAGAAGTGAAAATAGACTGAAGGAAATCCAGTGCGACCGCGGTGGAACCGCAGTTTAACCGCAACAGACAATTAAGTGAGGTAGAACGTTCAACCTTCACCCTGCGGTGAACTGTTCAATTGCCAGAAAATTGGGGACCAAAGTGTAATTGGGGGAAAACTTGTTCCAAACTCTTATAAACTTTAGAAGCTCGTCCAAGACAGAATTAAGCTTGTTTTTGGACTACTTTGGAGGCAAGAACAAGTATGAGAAGGTCAACCAAACATTAGTGTTTTTCTATCTCCTTTTATTTCTTGCAATTTTACATTATGAACAAATTAGTAGTTTTCTCTTATTTTATTATGAGTAGCTAAACAATTATCTAGGGTTGATGGAACCAATTGTTGGTTGAAGTTTTGACTCAACTTGTTATAATCGAGCCAGATTTATTATATGATTGTTCAAGTACGTTTTGTATGGTGATTAATTGAATAGGACCTTGATTAATCGTGTCTAATTACCTCATATTGCTTGAGAAAGAATATTAGGTTAGACAGCTGTTGAACAACACCACTTTTGGGTAATTGAAGAGATTCATTACATGAACTTAAAAGTGGATTTAGAGATAACAAATCTTTGGTGGGATAATTTAGAGCTGCACATATTGTCAGCTAGAGTAGTTCGAGAGAATGCTCTAGTAACTTATTGTAGTTGATCGAGAGATAATTACGATAACCCATAGCTCTTAATCCTCATAGAGTATTACGGCGAGATTATAGCGAATGAGTCAAGACCTAAGCTAACAATTGGGAAAATCACTGCCCTAGACCTTTTTACTATTGAATTATCTTTAATCTAGCTTATTGTTATTTCCAATCTTATTTAAAGTAGTTAAACAAAACCCAAGATTGATTGATAACAAATCATGCATCTAGAAATTGGTTGAGTTGATAATAGCATTGCCAAAGAGTTGTAATAGATAGGTTTGTTCCATAAGGATTCGACTCCGGACTTAAAACCAGATTATATTTGTAACGACCACTTTGTCTTTTAGAAGGCATAGTTGGGAGTGATCAAATTTTGGCGTTGTTGGGACTAACGGTGTTACTTATTACAACTTAGAAGTAGTGTTAGAATTATTAGTTTAAATCAATTTTCGAAGGTGTTAAACAATCTTTTCATTGAAATTCTCACGTTTGAACTCTTGTGGAATTCAGGTGTATGCCTAGAAACTCTTCGAGGACTGGAGAACTGCTAGAAGGACTCTCAGACCCCGATAAAACATTTAGGGCATTGAACCGTGCCAACAAGAGGATCCAACAATCACAACAACCACACCAGCTCGAATTTGACATGGGTGACGTAGAAAACGTCAACGGAAACGTCGGGGATGCGCCAGCTCCCCCAAACATCGGAGTAGTGGCACCTCTTGTTCCAGAAGCTGCACTTTATGATTAGGCACAACCTATAGCTAACAACCTGGCTACTGTCATAGTTGTGCCCCCAATTCAAGCAGAGACATTCCAGATAACCAACAACATGCTGCATCTTCTGTAGAATAAGGGATTGTTCTCCGGATCACACATTGAAGACCCTCAGCAACACTTGAAAATTTTTCTGTCGATTTGTGTGACCCAAAGGCAGCCGAATGTGACCCTAGAAGCTATCAAGATATTATTTTTCCCGTTCTCTGTGACTGGGGAAGCTCAAACTTGGTTGAATTCGCTCTCTATCAATTCCATTATCACCTGGCAGGAATTAGTCAAGCAGTTCCTGAATAATTTCTACCCACACAACAAGACTGCAAGGAAGATTGATGAAATATTGCGTACAAGCAGCAACCAACTGAGACCATGCAGGAAACTTGGGAAAGGTTCAAAGGGATGCTAGTAAAGTGTCCTCACCATGGTATTCCGGATCAGATGCTCGTTCAGAGGTTCTACATGGGGTTAACTGACAATCTAAAGACCAATGTGGATGCTTCAGTTGGGGTGCATTTTTGAATAAGACATTCACCGAATGCAAAGTCCTTTCTGACAAAGATGTCCTAGAATTCGAGGTGGATGACTAGAGGTACAACACTGGCACCCATAGTGCACTCCGTTCCTCTTGACCCATCCAATTTGCAAGCAGAGAACATGGCCACCCTCCTGACTTAGATGAGTATATTGACAAAGAAGATCGACGAGATGGGTACAAAACAGGTGCATATTGTTGACACAACAAATGGAGGACTGTGTACACCTTGTGTTAATTAGTATTATGTGTGCTTATGGAGTGGAGAAGGTGACAATCAAGGGGTATGAGAAGATATGAATTATGTCAACAACTTTGAGGGTCAGAGACAAGGAGAACAGCAGTGGAGACCGGTACCAAATCAGCAATACAGGCCAAACATACAACAGTTTGGAGGTATGCAACCCCAAGGCCAAATAGTGCCATACCAGAGACAGCAGGGTTATCCACAGCAGAACCAACAACAGTTGACATACCAGTCACCTCCTCAGCAGCAAGATAACAACATGGTAGAGATCACGGGTATGCTACAGCAACTCATTGGGACAAATGGTAAGATGCAGGAAAAGTTGGCAGTGTATGATTCATCTATAAAGAACATTGAAACTCAGTTGGGGCAACTGTCTATGACTTTAAAAAACTGCCCCCAGGGAACATAACTAGTGGACACAAACATCAAACCCAAGGAGCAAAACCCGAATTAGCTGATGGCAGTGAGTCTCCGGAATGGGAGAGATTTAGACAAAGAGCAGGAAGTTGCACAAGCCAGCAAAGAGACTACGCCAGCCACTCCAATTCCACTAGAGGCAGATGAACTAACAGAACTTACCGAAGTGGTAGTTGAACAGGGTCAAGATGAAAAGGGTAAGGCTAAGGTGAGTGAACAAGCTGCAGAATAGGTGACACCTCTAATGCCATAGAACCCGAACAGAGAGAAGCCAGCAAGTAGTGCGCAAAGGGTTATACATGCACCATTCCCTCAGAGACTAGTAAAACAAAAGAAGGAAGATCAATACAGGAAATTCATGGAGATGCTGCATCAAATTCAGTTGAATATTCCTTTGATGTATGCCTTGAGGGAGATTCCAGGCTATGAGAAGATGATGAAGGACCTAATATCACAGAAGTTTGATTTTCAAGACCTATCCATAGTGACTCTAATGCAGACCTACAGTGCATTAGTGACAAGAACCATAGCTCAAAATATGTCTGACCCAGGTAGCTTTACTATTCCATGCACTATTGGGAGTTATACCTTTGCAAAGGCATTATGTGACTTAGGAGCCAGCATAAATTTGATACCTCTAGCTATATACACCAAATTGGGCATTGGCAGAGCTAGAGCGACTTCGATGCTATTGCAACTGGCTGACTGCACGGTTAAAAGGCCAACTGGGATTCTTGATGATGTGTTGGTACAAGTGGGGAAGTTTGTGTTCCCTGCAGACTTTGTTATTCTAGATTGTCAGGTAGATGAGGAGATACCTATCATTTTAGGGAGGCCATTCTTAGCCATTGGAGAGCACTAATTGATTGTGAGACTGGGAATTAAAAATGAGGCTAAACGATGAAGAAGTCATATTCAACGTTCAGCAATCCATGAAGAGACCCAGTGAATATGCTAATTGCTCCTTGGTTGAGGCAGTGGATGTGATCCTGCACGAAGATGATGTGACCCTGACTGCTAAAGATCCATTGGAGGTATGTCTAACAAATTTAGAAGAGATGGATTGTGAAGGGTTAGCTGAGTGGGTCATGGCACTTGAAGGACAAGGATTTTGGAAAAGGGAACCTCAGTTCGAGTCCCTTGAGTTAGAAAAAAGGGCTACACCTCCAGCAAAGCCATCAGTAGAGGAACCACCCAAGCTGGAGCTGAAACCGCTTCCAGCTCACCTCAGGTACGTTTTCTTAGGCCCTGATTCTACATTGCCTATCATTATATCATCCGGTTTGCTAGATGTGCAAGTAGAGCAGCTCCTACAGGTACTACAAGAAATGTTTCCTTAGGCACGCCGGGTTCTGCAAGCGATTCATAAAAGACTTCTCTAAAATTGCTAACTCGTTATGTAAACTCCTTGAAAAGGATCACCCCTTTATGTTTTCTAATGATTGCAGGTTGGCATTTGAGGAGTTGAAGCAGAGATTGGTGACTGCACCCATCATTGTTGCACCCAACTGGGAGCAACCGTTTGAGCTCATGTGCGATACAAGTGATTATACTATAGGAGCAGTCTTGGGGCAGAGAAAAGATAATCTTATGCACCCAATTTACTATTCAAGCAGAACGCTTAGCGGTTCACAACTCAATTAAACCGTGACGAAAAAGGAGATGTCGGTTGTCGTTTTTGCATTCGACAAATTCAGGTCATACTTGATTGGCTCAAAAGTTATTGTTTACACTAACCATACAACAATTAGGTACCTGATATAAAAGAAGAAGTTAAAGCCACGCTTGATTCGCTAGGTTCTTCTATTAACAGAATTCGATCTGGAGATACGTGATAGAAAAGGGACAGAGAACCAAGAAGCTGACCACCTCTCAAGGTTCGAAGGCGCTGAAAGGAAGGTAGAGGTTGAGGATATAATAGAGACATTCCCGGATGAACAGTTACTAGCACTGACAATGGAGGAGGCACCGTAGTTTGCTGACATTGCTAACTATTTAGCAAGTAGTATTGTACCTCATAAACTCTCCTAAATTCAAAAGAAAAGTTCTTTCGTGACTGTCGGTCTTCTTATTGGGATGAACCTCTATTGTTTAAAATATGTGTAGATAACATGATCCGGTGGTGTATCCCCAAGAAAGATCAAAATTCTGTTTTGCAAGCTTGCCATGCCTCACCATATGGTGGACACTTTGAAAAAGTTCGGACAACAGCTAAGGTGTTGGAGTCGGGCTTGTATTGGCCAACTCTGTTTAAGGATGCCCATGCTTGGGTCAAAAGCTGCAATGAATGCCAAAGGACAGGCAACATATCTCGCAGACACGAGATACCAATGACCACAATTCAAGAGGTTGAAGTTTTCGACATGTGGGGGATCGACTTCATGGGACCATTTGTCAACTTATATTGTAGCAAGTACATATTGGTAGCAGTTGACTATGTCTTCAAGTGGGTCGAAGCAGTGGCTCTCCCGACCAATGATGCTAAAGGGATAACATGCTTTCTGAAGAAGAATATTTTAACATGATTTGGCACCCCGAGAGCTATACTCAGTGATGGCAGAACACATTTTTGCAATAGAGCATTCGCAAGGCTTTTGGAAAAGTATGGAGTTCGTCATAAGGTGACCACCCCGTACCACCCATAGTCGAGCGGGCAAGTTGAAGTGTCCAACAGGGAGATTAAAAGTGTCCTTGCAAAACAGTGAATGCAACAAGGACTGATTGGGAAAGGAAGCTGGATGATGCATTATAGGCGTACCGTATAGCCTTCAAAACTACAATTGGTATATTACCATACAAGTTGGTGGTTGGAAAGGCATGTCACCTCCTGGTAGAGCTTGAGCACAAAGCACTTTGGGCATTGCGGTAGTTGAACTTGGACATGGAGACAGCAGCCACTAACAGAGTCACTGGGTTACATGAGCTAGAGGAATTCAGGTTCCAGGCATTCGAGAGTGCTAGATTATACAAAGAACGGATGAAGCTGATGCATGACAAGCACATCGTGGACCGAAACTTCAAATCCGGAGAGCTAATGCTGTTATATAACTCCAGATTGAGATTGTTTTCGGGTAAGTTGAAGTCCCGATGATCAGGACCCTTCAGAGTGGTGCAAATGTTCCCAAGTGGAGCTGATGAGATTGAATCAGAGGATGGGACGAATAAGTTTACAGTGAATGGTCAGAGGTTGAAACACTACATTGGAATGGAAAAAGAGAAAGGGGACAGAGAGATCATAATGTTGGAAGAGCCCCAGTACGTGAATGAGGAGTGATGCTCCAAGTCTGCGTCGTGCCGCAACGTTAAATAAGGCACTGCGTGGGAGGCAACCCACGATTGTTGTGTTTCATTCGTGTATGTAATCATTATTATAAAAAAAAGAAACATTTTGCATCGCGACCCGACCGCGGTAGAGGCCAAGTATTCTACCTCGCCTTTGCCAGACCCACCACGGTGAGGGGCATGGATTCTGTCTCGCGTTACTCAACCCACAGCTACCACGACAGTTTGGCGTCAGGTAAGTTTTTTTATTTTATTTTATTTTATTTTATTTTTTTATATTTTTTATTTCTCAATTTTCTTAACACCCCCTAATAATATCAGAACTTCCTCCCCTTCTTATTTCACCTAACCACCCGCCCAACCCCCTCACTTCCCCCATCTTTTCTCTCTCTTTCTAAACCCTAACTCCCAAATCTGTCCTCTCTTCTTCTTCTTCTTCTTCACTCATCTCACTTCACCCATCCACACTCCTCTCCTTCTATCTTCCATCAAGATATGTTTCTTCTCCCTTACGTCATCTTTTGTATTTTATTTTAGTCTTTATGTAGTTTAATGTTGCAATGGTGTAGTATTACTAGTAGGTTTATTTTTTTTGTTTTTTTTGAATGTTTTCTTGGTGGGTGCTTGTTAAGGTATTCTTTATATAATGTGGAGAAGTGTATGTTTGTGGGTGTTGAACTAATGGTTGTGGGGTGTTATGGTGGAGTAGAACTTGTGATTTGGGGGAAGCATTGAAGCATCCATATGGGCTATATGTATGAAGAAATTGTCTTTCTCACAAGGTGTTTGGGAAATTGCTCCAATGGAATTATAAGGGCTAATGTGACATGGTTGTGGTGAAGTCTGAGTAACCACCCATAGTTCACACATCTCACACCCTCACTGATAAGCGTTTATCTAGTTGACAGGTACAATGAATCCATCTAGGAAGAGACGCACCATCGGGTCCTCCGCCAGTGGACCGGGAAGCTCCTCGAGAGCTAGGGGTCAAGCCAATGCACAACAGTTTGACAACACTAGGTTTGTCTCCAAATCGGCAGAGGATAGGTACAATGCAAAGGTGGCTAAGAAATTATTACATGAGGTGCATATTGACCGAGAAGCCTTAGAGGTGGAATGCCCGAATATCTTTAATGAGTTGAGGATGTGTCAGCTGGATTTTTTTTTGAGGAACCGGAGGAGGCCAATGTTAAGATGGTAAGGGAGTTCTATGCTAACTACCCGGAACATGAGAATGGAGTTGTTACTGTACGCAATACATGGGTAAATGTGTCCATCGAGGCCATCCACAGGGTGTACCGGCTACCAGTGTTCAGGGGGAATCTGATGATTATCGTACTTTTAGCTGAACAAGTGCCTTGTGGGGAACTCTTCTTGAGACTATCTATGTGCCTGACAGAGAATACATATGGATAAAGCACCGGATCACACTTAACTTCCCATTTCTCAATTGGCAGGCTAAGTGTTGGCTCACCATTATCAACAGTCGGTTGTTGCCTTCTAGCAATACGACTGATATCAATCTACCTCAGGCGGCAGCGATCTACTGTTTCATTGAACACAGGGATTTTGATGTGGCCCGGCTCCTCCATGACGAGATGCTAATTAGATCACCTGAGTTACTCAAAGGATTCTACTTCCCTTCTCCAGTCACCAGGTTGTGCCGTCTTGCTAGACTCCCTGAAGACCCTAGATTTGATGGGTAATTGCCACTGAAAGCACCGTTCCTGGCAAGAAAAATCAGAATTGGGATAGAGCCGGTGGTGAATGTTGATGAATCTGATGATGATGATGCTGAGGTAGCTGAGGTCCCACCACCTACGAGAGTTGATGAGGCGCGCTGTAGTACCCACCTGATAGCCCTGGAGCTGGATATGGCTAGTCTCCGCACGTCTGTCACAGACTTAGGCACCAGAGTTGACACTATGACCACTCAACAGGCGAAGTCGGAGAAGAAGATTTTGGGATGGCTTCGAGCGCTAGGACGAGCATGTCACCTTGATCCTGGCACCGTCTCTGATCAGGATTTATCTTCAGGGAAGTTTCTCATTCCTTAGTGTAAGCACGTGATTTTTGCTTTACAAGCAATCGCTCCAAAATAAAATAAAAATAGTGACAAATGGTTTCGCTGTACAATTGTTCGAATTTTCGTGACATGTGTTGTTAGTCATTTGTAGGTCTGTCCATTTCGCATTTAGTCATTATCAAACAAAACACAAAAAAAAATATGTGTCGTTAAAAGAAAATTCAAAAAAATATAAATATATATGCGTCGTTCGTTCTAGGTTGTGATTTAACTTACTTAAATATTTTTGTGATAATTATGTGGAAATGTTACAGTGTTGTTGATTTTAATTTCACTATTTTATTATTATCTCATTTTTGTTTAAAAGAAAAAAAAAGCAAAAGAGTGAAGGAAAATCGGTTTGGGCCCAAAGGAAATGAAACAAAAACAGGCCCAAACCAGCACTCAGACCCAGTCCAAGTCCAGGCCTGCCCAGGCACCTCCTGAAACGACGTCGTTTCAGGCAAATCAATCTGAGCCGTCTGTCCAGGCCAATCCAACGGCTCAGTATCTCTTTCAGCAACCCATTTTCAAACCCGACCCAGGAACCAATCCGACCCAACCCCTCACTTAAACCAAACGACCCCGTTTAACTACCAAACGACCCTGTCTCATTTCTCACCCTCAGATCCAAGCCGTTGAGGTCATCTGATCTAACGGCTCAGATCCAATCCCATAGACCATATATAAACTCAACCCTTCACCCCACGCCCCCTATCCGAACCCCCCCTTCAGTCATCTCCTTCCCCGAACCCTGAAACCCCCAAACCCTAACGCCGCCCTAGTTTCCCTTTCACCTAAAGCCGGCGGCACGAACGCCGGTGACCACCCCCTTCACACCCCTAAAGCATCCAACCACCCTGAACACGAATCCACTAACCACGAACCTCGAATCACCTCCTATCGTCTCGAATCTGGATTTGAAGATTCGAGACAAAACTCGATCTATGCCAAACCACCCCATCTTCATACCAGACACTCCCCTGACCTTCCTCGTGACCAAACCAAGCTTGGTTTGGTCCGAATCTACCCACAACTCCTAAAAATCCAGATCTGAAAATCCAGAACTTGAAACACATGCACCTGGGGAATCCGGCCGGTCTTGACAAGGGTTTGAGGTCTAATAGACCTTAATCAAGGTGTTCGCATGTGAGAACACCCTGATTAAAGTTTGTTCATCCTCAAGAGTTCGAAGTTGAGTCAGATTTGGGTCATTTTGATTTCAAACTCTTTTGGTAAGTTTTCCTTTCTTTTGTTTTAGTTCTAATCAAGTTGTCAGCATGTTTCGTTGTGTTTGTTTGTTATTTTGTTACTTTTCATTCGGATTTCTTCCATCTCTGTTAAAGGCCTTTTTATTTGGTCAATTGTCTTCTGTTTGTGTTCTGAATATACCCTGTGATATACATGCTCATCAATTAGATTAGTCGTCAAACGAGTTTAATTCATATAAGTTCCTAGTGTTTGAACAAATTTGTCTGAAGTCATTCGGGACTCTATACGTGTTGTTTGTATGAACGATTGATTGTTATGTGTTACGATTAATATAGTCGAGTCGATATATGTCGTCAATTAGTTTCAATCGTTAATGGTAACAACTTGATTCGTATTGCTTATTTCTGCTGTGATCGTATTTGAGTCCCATTAGGAACTGAATTGTATTGCTTATTGATTTTGTTCAAATTGAATTAAAGAACATCTAGGGGAAAGGTTATAATGGCAGATTCAGACTTTGCTTTTAAAACACGATGCCATTTGGTTTAGACCGTGGGCAGCATGTGTATGGTTAGCTTTAAGGAATTAAAATAATTGGACAGCATGTGCTGTCAGATTATATTCCTACTGCCCATACTTTGGTTAAATAAACAAGTGATTAGTACATTTTAACAACAAAAGAGAGAGGGGCTGTCAGGGATTTGATGGGAGTTTTGTTTATTTAAAAGAAGTGAGTGGAAAAACAACGAGGGGGGGCAATTTTGAGTTGAAAAAACAGACTGTTAAAGTATTAAGGTTAGGCTATAAAAGAGGCAGACCTTCGATTATAACGGAGGAGGAAGTTTTTAGAGTCTTGAGGCTGGAATTTTTAGTCTTGAGAAAGGTTTTGTGAGTTTAAAGAAAAAGACTGAAAACAGAAGAGAGTTTCCGTAAAACATTGTAACCAACCACTGTCTGAGAGCTATCTAAGAGTTCATATTGGTCAAGCTGTCTTGGCCAAGTTCTGTTTCTTTAGCACTGACTGAGCTATTTCTGGTTGTTGAATTGGTAGTGTTACTGCATTGAATACTCTGTTATTGCTGTTTATTTCATCATTCTTTCCTGGGATTTGCTCGTTTGGTATACAACTATCTGTTGGTTCTTTTGTTCTGGGAAATACTGCTGGTTGTCTGTGGACTGTAGAAAACACTCGTGGTTGTTGGTTGTTGCTGTGTTGTTGCTGTGTGTCTGCTGCTGTTGTTGTTTATGGCACACTACTCAACTGATGACTCCCTTTCTTCCTTTCCTTTCTATACCAGGTACACACCCAATACACTGTCAGATGTAGCTGGAAATTTGAGCATGAATGTAAATGAAAAACCTGAAGAATGTTTTTTTATAGATATAGATTGTTACATTAAATATTCATGCAATGTGTAATAGTTTTACATTTTTGTTCTGGGTACTAGAGGTAGTCTTCATGCCTATAGATGTCAATGCATGGTAGTTGAATGCTAGAATGTGCATATAGGTTGGTGATGAGAGTATGCCCAAGGTAGTAGTTTGTATCTCATATTTAGTTCAAAGGTGTAGTATAAGCCTGTAATGTATGCCAAGCATGAAATTCGTACACTGTAAATAAGTTCTTTCCTTTCCAATAAATTGCTATATATAACTCTTAAAACCATGTTTTAAGATCAGGAACACAAATTCAGGGCCTGAACCTCATAAAGGTCGAGTTCAGGCCAAAACAGGCCAAGCCGGCCTGCTTCGAACAAGCAATGGCCCAGGTCTGGCCAATCACGCTTGGGCTGGATTTGGGCCTGTGATTATTTGTTCGGCTGACTGTGCATGCAGCCTCGTGTCTGATTTTAAGCATTTCTGAATGTTGTTACAAACAACTTGCAAGCATGTAATTAATTAGGACTATCTACTGTTTTCAATTGATAAGGACAAACAAGGCAAGAAACGTAGTTGCTATAGGATATCCTTTTAAAATAAGAACGAGATGAGCCTCGACGGAAATAAACGAAACGCGCAGATGCGGGGCCCTTGTTAAAATGTATATTATCGAAGCATTTAGTTTCCAGGACGGGTTGTTTAGCAAAATCTCACAACCCTCCTAAAATAACAATACGTTAGACTCTTTAGGCGCGCCTTTAATAATTTAACTTCCTTAAACTCGGGTGCACATTGATGTGACCCAAATCCAAATCTCAACGGAGTCAAAGTGTGTCGACGACCACGGGTACATTGATTGTAACGCGGTTCGAGATACATTTTCACAACGTTGCAATTCTTGATAAAAAAACAGTAAATGATAAAAGCGGTTTAAAGTTAATTTTTGCACATAAGTTCACACTTGTATAAAATCAGATAATCAAGCCGAATATAACAGTTGAGCGACCGTGTTAGAACCACGGAACTCGGGAATGCCTAACACCTTCTCCCGGGTTAACAGAATTCCTTATCCGGATTTCTGGTACGCATACTGTAATATAGAGTCATTCTTTTCCTCGATTCGGGATTAAAATTGGTGACTTGGGACACCCTAAATCTCCCAAGTGGCGACTCTGAAATAAATAAACCAATCCCGTTTCGATTGTCCTTTAATTGGAAAAACTCCCTTGCGCCCCCGGGCGCGTAAAAAGGAGGTGCGACAGCTCTGGCGACTCTGCTGGGGATAACACCCAGAACCACTGGTTCAGGGTTTAAGAATTCGAGCTTAAAATAACTGTTATAGTTGGCTTTATTTATTATCTGATTTTTTTTTATATATGCCCAATGTGCTAAATGACACTTTTACCGCTTTAATATTATTTGAATTATGAATATATACAACTGCTACGAAACCCCCTTCTTTCTGAGTCTTCTAAATTTATGGTGCACACGTGCGCGTGGCCCACCTTTCTGTTAAAGTCATACCAAATAAGACGAAGTTGGGACAAGTCACTAGGCCGGGTAGACTTTCGTGCTCCCGGTACATTGCCCCCGCTTCGGCTCAAACTGTCTGTTTGAGTAAGCCAGGTTTAGAACAATCAACCTCAGGTTTACACTTAGAATAACTCAGCCCTATACCGGATCCCTAGTAGGAACGTTTATTTACATCACGTGCATTTGGACTTAGGGGACTCAACACAGGGGTTGGGTCTATCTAAGACAGGTGAACCCGGAATAAAAAGACCATCCTGATGCATCCTACTTGCTATATGTGCATTCATTTGCCTCGAACATGCTTGCTGACCGGCTTAAATGAAATCATGGTAAGAGCCGAGGAGTAAAATTGGTTTTTTATAATTAAAAAATATATATAAAATAAAAATAAAATATAGTTTTCAAATCTTGAAATAAAGGTATTTAATCTCAAAAGGTATAAAATCTTGAAAATAATTTGAAAAATTTCCCAAAAATAGTTTTAAATCTTGAAAATAGTTTTGACTAAAAATGATTGAAAATGAGTCTTGACTTTATTAAATTAAATTTCAGATACAAAATGAGTACCACACAAAACCCCTCATCCGCAAACACAGAAGAGTTTCTATTCCATCTTCAAAGGTGGTGGTGTGAATTAGGCGAAGATGGTCAAAAGTGGGTCATCAAGCATTTGGGAAATCTCCCGGACATTATGAAAGTTAAACCCCGTGAGGATCTGATTGCGGCATTAGTGACCTCTTGGGACCCTGTTCACAATGTTTTTCGTTTCTCTGACTTCGAGCTCACTCCTACATTAGAAGAGGTAGCTGGATATGTTGGTTCTGACGGAAGTTTAAGGAATCAAAGCTTGATATTCACGAAGGCTCCCTCGGTACATCGATTCTTTGGTCTTCTGAACATCAGCAGTCAAATCAGGAAAAGCAATGTCATCAATGGATGTTGTTCTTTCAACTTTTTGTATTCAAGGTTCGGAAAGTCAGATGGGTTCGAAATTCATGAGAAAGGCCTTACTAACAAACAAGACAAAGACGCATGGCAGGTTCACCGTCGTTTCGCCTTCATGGTCGCTTTTCTAGGAATCATGGTTTTCCCGAACAAAGAACGAACAATCGATATTCGCACCGCAAAAGTTGTGCAAATCCTCACCTCCAAGGAAAACCACACCCTTGTCCCCATCATTCTCTCAGACATTTATCGGGCTTTGACTTTATGTAAAGCGGGAGCGAAAGTCTTCGAAGGATGCAAAATTTTGTTGCAAATGTGGCTGATTGAACATCTCCAACAACGGCCCAAGATCATACAGTACAGGCCA
The DNA here is from genome assembly GCF_000715075.1 of Nicotiana tabacum. Taxonomy (NCBI): domain Eukaryota; kingdom Viridiplantae; phylum Streptophyta; class Magnoliopsida; order Solanales; family Solanaceae; genus Nicotiana; species Nicotiana tabacum. Next base: position 80,874,380 of record NC_134085.1, on the reverse strand, counting down.
AACAACGATAATTACATCGAGGGTTATGAGGAAAGAGTGAAAAATTATCAGGTTCCAGAAGGGACAGAAGCATGGGTATCTCGGCTAAGGGCTCTAACGGCAAATCAAATTGAATGGACTCTGGGATGGCTATCAATGAGGGAAGTAATACATATGTCAAACTCAAATAGTTATATGCTACTATTGGGATTGAGAAGCATCCAGCCATACGTGCCATTGAGAGTCCTAAGACAACTAGGAAGATATCAAGTAGTTCCTGATGATGAAGATTTGAGTGCGCAAGAAATCGAACTACACCCAGAGGCCACTATTCCTGAGGCGTTACTTCAACAGATGTGGGATGGATGTCGATACTTAAAAAGCGATACTCAAGTCCCAGACACTAAAAAGGGTGAGATAAATCCTGGATATACAAGGTGGTTCGAGAAACGGTCTCGCGTGGATGAGGTACCAGAACCTGAGCTGAGAAGGCCAACTAAAAGACCCCATATTCAAAACTTTAATGATAAAATCCAAGAGCGGTTGATCTGGGGAAAGAAAGAGAAGGGGTACAAAGTAACTATCCACGCCCTAAGGGAAAATCTAAGGAACCTCAGTCTGGAGAAGGATTTGCAAGCACAAGAAGCTGAAGGCGAGAAGAAGAGTCTAGCCTGTGAGAATGAAAGTCTTCATGCTCGATTTCTGAAAATGAAAAAGGCTTCTGAAACGCCAATGAGGAATTGGAAGGATCAAAAAACCATCGCCAATCTTTTTGAAAGAATGCAGGATTATGATTCCATTCTTGCTGCAAAAGAAAGGGCGTTGAGCAAAGCAAAAGAAAGGATCCAACAATTAAACGAAGAAGCCAGATCTGATAAGGAACGCCAAGATAGGCAATCCGAGAAAGACAGGGCACAATTCAAGAAGGAAAAAGACCATTGGATACGATCAGAAGACCAACTTCGTGCACAACTAGAAGAGGCAAGAAGGTACAGAGAGCATCAACAAGCGGACACTGATAGAGAAAGAGCGCAGATGAGATTAGAGCAGGCCAGACTCCGTGCTCTATTAGAGTCATCCCTAGATCGTGAAGGCCGAATCCGAGATATAGCCACCACTCGCCAGCAGCAGTTGCAGAATCAAGGCCAACATCTCCAAGATTTCAGGGCACAGATCCACGACCTGGCGGTCTACACCTCTCAAAGTTATGTAAACTGCCAAGGAATGGATTATGGAAGGTTTACAGAGCATGCACCCACCTTTGCCCGTCACCTAGCAGTGGAGTTGGAAAGGATGTATCGAACATTGGGAGGTCATCCGGGTCAAGCCCCGCCTTGAGCAAATGATCTAATAATTTACAACACAAGTGGAAAGTGGGGCACGTTATGAGACGTTAAGAATTGTATCTTTTTATTTCAATTTGAATGTGTGTATTTCAAGACATTGTTTTTACAAAGTTTTCAAATGTAATGTTTGTTCATCTTCTTTTTATAAATGTTAGCCTCATGGCAGAACTACGCTTGGTCTGATTCATGCAGGGACGTGATACGTAGGAAATCCCCATAAGATTCGACCGCTTTTAATAAATAAAGAAAAGAAAATGTAAATAAAATAAAACGCAGGGTTTCGCAAAATACTTTAAAGAGACGAATGAGCAAACCGGGATGACGCATGTTGTTTGAAGCAAAGCATGTAGAAACGGTTAACTGCCTAGGTGCATTGCATCCTCTATGTGTTATGATAAAATCTGTTAAGCTCTAACACTAACAAAGTTTGTTGTTGTCTGATACCAGACAGTTAGTTGTTAAAATATTCTGGCAACACATTCATACCAAACCAGATCCAAAGGACCGGTAGCAACAAGCATGACTACTTCGGAGAATAGCAATGAGGAAGAAAGGCCGATGAGCCAGTTGTTAAAAGAAGCGATGGAAAAGATTGAAAGGATGGGACTAGAAATGAATGCAATGCAACTAGCCCTAGCCAAAACACAAAAGAGTCCTGAAACACTGGGACACATGTCGGAGTACCCTCACTCTGGCCCTTCCACAAGCCGCCCAAATCCCCTCTATCATCAAGAAAGAAGCCCTCATGATTCCCAAGCTCCACCACCCCATCAACCTCTCCCAACACCCAACATTCCCATTTTTGTGGGACCTACATCAGCCCCTTTGCAGAGAACGACCAGTGAGCCATTGTTTCAGGCTCACGATACCCAATACTATCCCCCTGAGCCTACATTCCATGCACCCGAACCACAAGCTTACAATCCCCGTTTGGAAGTACCGGCAGAGATTGAGAAGCCGGTTAAGGCCCCTGAACAAGATGAAGTGTTGAGAAAGTTCAAAAGCCTGGAGAAATCCTTCAGGAACTTGCACGGGCTGGGCAATCAAGTCAGCGTGGCATACAAAGATCTGTGCCCTTTCCCAGACGTCCAACTCCCGGCTGGGTTCAAGATGCACAAGTTTGATTTATATGAAGGGCACGGTGATCCCATGGCACATTTGCGGGGATTCTGTAGCAAAATGAGAGGGGAAGGAGGCAAGGACGAGCTTTTGATAGCTTATTTCGGCCAAAGTCTGAGCGGATCTGCACTGGAATGGTATACCAGGCAGGATTTCAGCAGGTGGTACACGTGGGATGATCTGGCGCAGGCTTTTGCAGGTCATTTCCAGTACAATCTGGAGATAGTCCCTGACCGTCTCACGTTATTGAGAACTGGGAAGAAACCCGGGGAAAGTTTTCGCGAGTTCGGGTTCCGCTGGAGAGAACAAGCAGCTAGAGTCGATCCTCCCATGAGAGAGGGAGAGATGGTGGACTATTTTTTGCAGACATTGGATCCAACCTACTTTGGTCACTTGGTGACAACGGTTGGAAAATCTTTCAACGAGGTGGTCAAAATAGGGGTCATGATAGAAGAAGGTTTGAGGTCGGACAAGATCTTGAACTATTCGGCACTCAAGGCCACAACCCAGGCTATTCAAAGCGGCACGGGAGGTGCGCTGAGAAGAAAGAAAGAAGAGGTTGCCACGATCGAGGCAGGCAGTTGGTCCAGGGCTGGCAGGCCGCACTACAACCAACCCAGGCCTCACCGGTCAAACTACCCATACAACCCACCACAAAATTTCTATCCACCTCGAGAACCACATTGTTCCGTGCACCAAGCCCAGGTATACACTCAGCCTCCGGTTCGCCCACAATGGCGCGCACCGGCTCCCCAGAACATATATGCACCACCACAAAACACCTACCCTCCACCAAGGGCATATAGAAACCCTTCAGGGGCAGGCTTTCGGGGAAATCCAGATGCTAGGAATGACAGGTTGCGGAAGTAGAAAACCTTCACGGAGCTGGGAGAAACCTACACCGCTTTGTTCCACAAGCTGCGGCAATTGGGTTTGGTTAGTCCTGTCCAGACTCGAGAACCAAATCCCCCACCTCAGAATGTAGATCGATCAATCAGTTGTGAATACTGTTCAGGGATGCTCGGGCACGATACCGAGAAGTGCTGGAAGTTAAGGCATGCCATACAGGATCTTATTGACACCAATAAGATCGAGGTCCAGACACCGGAGGCTCCTAACATCAACCAAAACCCACTGCCAGCGCACCACGAAACTCACATGATTGAGTTGGTGTGTGAGGGAGGAGAATTAAGAAAACCCCCACAAACAGTGATGATGATCCAAGCCACCCCGAAAGAAGTCTTAACCAGTGGAGGAACGAGTATACAGTCGCAAGGTGAAGGCGTCAAGCCGGTAGTGATATTGGGGAAGAGCCCGTCCGTCATGGCAAGCAAACCCGAGCCAAGCAAGTTTGTAATACCAGGGATCCTGCCCACACTGGCAGTCGTGTTGAAAGGGGTATGTAGAGAACGGGTGACCATAAAGCCTGTGGTCCAACTGCCGATGATTGACAGCAGGGCTGTGCCTTGGAAATATGAAAAGGCAGTGGTGGCGTACAAAGGAAAACAGGTGGAAGAAGTCAGTTGTGAAGCGCAAGGGCTGACTCGATCAGGTCGATGTTTTGCTCCGGTGGAGCTAAGAAAAACCAACCCAGTGGCAACCAAGAAATCTGTGTCCGAGGAAGAGGCTGAAGAGTTCCTGAGGAAGATGAAAGTACATGACTATTCTGTGGTCGAACAGCTGAGAAAAACACCGGCCCAGATCTCACTGTTGTCGTTGCTGATCCATTCTGAGGAGCATCGTCGGGCCCTGTTGAAGATATTGAACGAGGCTCATGTACCCAGTGAGATTTCTGTAAACCACCTGGAAACCATTGCCAGCAAGATCTTCGAGGTGAACAGGGTAACATTCTCAGATGATGACCTGCCGGTGGAAGGTACAGAGCATAACAAAGCTCTATACCTAGCTGTCAAATGTGAAGACTCGGTGGTAACTCGAGTATTGGTGGATAACGGCTCAAGCTCCAATATTTGTCCATTATCCACCCTGGACCAGTTAAAGATTGACCGTGGAAGAATCCGGGAGAATAGCATCTGTGTCCGGGGGTTTGACGGAAACGGAACAACCACTGTGGGGGATGTTGTACTTGAACTGACCATTGGGCCAGTCCTGTTTACCATGGAATTCCAGGTGTTAGATGCCACAGTTTCTTATAACCTGCTGTTAGGACGACCCTGGATTCATGCAGCCAGAGCGGTGCCTTCCACCCTACATCAGACGGTGAAGTTCGAGTGGGAAAGACAAGAGGTCGTGTTGAACGGCGAGGATACAACATGCACCATAGGCGGAACCATTGTACCTTTCATAGAGACCACTGATGACAAAGGTCCTTGGGTCTACCAGATTTTCGATACAGGGTCGGCCAACAAAATATCTGAAGGAGAAATCATCCCACACCTTAGGGTAGCTGCCGCAACAGTCATGATGGTCTCAGAAATGCTGGGCAATGGATTTGTGCCGGGAAAAGGCCTGGGAGTCAAGCTTCAAGGGATAGTCCAACCTGTTTCCCTTCCTAAAAATCTGGGAACTTTCGGATTGGGGTTCAAACCAACCGCAGCAGACAGGAAGCAAGCGCGAAAAATGAAGAAGAGAGTCTGGTTTCTGCCTAAACCAGTGCCACGCCTCTCAAGGTCTTTTGTTAAAGCAAGTGCCAAGGGGTCACCGATCCCAAAGATTCGAGGACCTTTGATCGGTATAAATGAAGACCTGAATCAGAGTTTTGAGAGGCTATTCGCGGATGTCAGTATGGTGGAAGCTAGAGAAGGTTTCAGCAGAGCAGAGATACAATTTGTGGGGCCTGAGGCCAAGACCAACAATTGGACGGTTACTCCTCTTCCTGTCCGAGGGGAGTCTTGGTAGTAGGCTTTGATTAATGTTTTGTTTGTTTGTATGATAGGATTATTCAAGGGTGTAATCCAAATTTTACTTTCGTTTTTGTAAAAGTGTGAACCCTTTTTATCCCGCAAGTTTAATAAAGTTCTTTTCTTTTGTCCCATTTTGATTTTGTTTTGTTCTTTTTCTTTCTGAACAGTTCTCTTTTTACTGGTTCTAATGACATGGCATGCACAGCGGATCTTCGACCTAGTCTAATAAATCAATCTGAAACCGACTCCATGATGCAAAAGGTCGTTTGTGGCGATGAATCTGAATGTGACGAAGGTGAAGCCTTCGAAGAAATAAACCGAGAACTGTGCCAATTTGAAGAGAAACCCAAGCCTAACCTAAATGACACCGAGGCTGTGAACCTAGGAGACGCTGATAACGTCCAAGAGACCAAAATTAGCATCCACATTGAGCCGAATGTCAGAGCAGAATTGATCAAAACTCTCATGGAATTCAAAGATGTTTTTGCATGGTCATATGATGATATGCCTGGGTTAAGCACCAATTTAGTGGTTCACAAATTACCCACTGACCCGGCATACCCTCCGGTCAAGCAAAAGCTAAGGAAATTTAAAACAGAAATGAGTGTAAAGATCAAAGAAGAAGTGATTAAGCAGTTGCAATCGAAGGTCATTCGGGTCACTTGATATCCCGAGTGGTTGGCCAATGTGGTACCAGTCCCAAAGAAGGATGGAAAAATCAGGGTGTGCGTCGACTACCGCAACCTCAACAAAGCAAGTCCCAAGGACAATTTTCCGCTACCCAACATTCATATCCTGATCGACAATTGCACTGGGCGCGAGATCGGATCCTTTGTGGATTGCTATGCGGGTTATCATCAGATCCTAATGGACGAAGAGGATGCTGAGAAGACAGCGTTTATTATGCCATGGGGAACCTACTGCTATCGGGTAATGCCGTTCGGATTAAAGAACGTTGGGGCAACATACATGCGAGCAATGACTGCTGTGTTTCATGACATGATACATAAGGAAATTGAGGTGTACGTCGATGATGTGATCATCAAATCTTGGCGTCAGGAGGACCATGTGGCAGACCTAAGGAGATTTTTCCAAAGACTCCGAAGGTATGATATCAAGCTTAACCCGGCCAAATGCACATTCGGGGTTCCATCAGGAAAGTTGCTAGGATTCATCGTCAGTCGACGGGGGATTGAGTTAGACCCATCCAAAATTGAATCCATCAAAGATTTGCCACCGCCAAGGAACAAAACAGAGGTAATGAGTTTGCTGGGTAGACTCAATTACATCAGCAGGTTCATCGCTCAACTCACAGCAACTTGCGAGCCCATATTTCGGTTGCTGAGAAAGGATGCTGCGGTAGGTTGGACGGCAGAGTGTCAGGAGGCTTTCGACCAAATCAAAGGGTATCTGTCTAATCCACCAGTATTGGTCCCGCCTAAGCCCGGGAAGCCCCTAATTCTTTACCTGACGGTCTTGGAAAATTCATTTGGTTGCGTGTTGGGGCAACATGACGACACAGGAAGGAAGGAGCAAGTCATCTACTATCTTAGCAAGAAATTCACAGTGCATGAGGTCAAGTACACTCAACTCGAGAAAACATGCTGCGCCCTAACTTGGGTAGCTCAGAAGTTGAAGCACTACCTGTCTTCATATACTACTTATCTCATATCCCGCTTGGACCCATTGAAGTATATCTTTCAGAAACCTATGCCCACGGGAAGGTTGGCAAAGTGGCAAATTCTGCTCACAGAGTTTGATATCATCTACGTAACGAGGACGGCCATGAAAGCCCAGGCACTGGCAGACCATTTGGCAGAGAATCCCGTTGATGAAAGATACGAGCCCTTAAGAACGTATTTTCCTGACGAAGAGGTGATGCATACGAATGATTTGGAATTACCTGAGGAACCAGGTTGGAAGCTTTTCTTCGATGGAGCTGCAAACGCAAAAGGGGTTGGAATAGGAGCAGTACTCATTTCTGAAATAGGACGGCATTATCCTGTTACGGCTCAACTACGCTTCTATTGCACCAACAATATGGCCGAGTATGAGGCTTGCATTCTGGGTCTGCGCCTGGCTGCTGACATGGATGTCCAAGACGTCTTGGTCTTGGGAGACTCGGACCTCTTGATACATCAAATTCAGGGAGAATGGGAAACACGAGATCTAAAGCTCATACCATACCGACAATGCTTGCATGATCTGAGCAAGCAATTTCGATCGGTAAAGTTCAAACACATCCCGAGAGTTCACAATGAGGTTGCGGATGCCTTAGCCACCTTAGCATCAATGCTGCACCACCCTGACAAAATGTATGTTGATCCTCTACACATCCAGGTCCGTGATCAGCACGCCTACTGCAATGCCGTAGAAGAAGAAGCAGATGGCAAACCTTGGTTTCATGATATCAAGGAATACCTCAGGATGGGGATATATCCGGAACATGCCTCTGGAGGCCAAAAAAGAGCCCTTCGGCGTTTGTCGAATGGTTTCTTCCTCAGTGGGGGAATATTGTACAAAAGAACCCCGGATTTGGGATTGTTGAGATGCATAGATGCCAGTCAAGCAACGACGGTTATGGCTGAGGTACATGCTGGAGTTTGTGGACCACACATGAGCAGGTATGTGTTGGCAAGAAAGATCCTTCGAACAGGGTGTTATTGGCTTACCATGGAACACGACTGTATCACTTTCGTGAGGAAATGCCATCAGTGCCAGATACATGGAGATTTGATTCATTCTCCGCCAACAGAGTTACATACGATGTCAGCACCCTGGCCGTTTGTAGCATGGGGCATGGATGTCATTGGGCCCATCGAGCCAGCAGCATCCAACGGTCATAGGTTCATTCTAGTGACCATTGATTACTTCACCAAATGGGTTGAGGCTAAAACCTTCAAATCAGTAACCAAGAAGGCAGTGGTGGACTTTGTTCACTCCCATATCATCTGCAGATTTGGGATCCCAAAAGTGATCATCACGGATAACGGTGCGAATCTTAATAGCAGCCTGATGAGAGAGGTATGCCAACAATTCAAGATTATACACCGCAATTCCACCCCATATCGTCCCAAGGCGAATGGAGCAGTCGAAGCAGCCAATAAGAATATCAAGAAGATACTGCGAAAAATGGTGGAGGGGTCCAGACAATGGCACGAGAGATTACCCTTTGCTTTGTTGGGATACCGCACCACCGTCCGAACTTCCATAGGCACAACTCCTTATTTGTTGGTGTACGGAACTGAGGCCGTAATACCAGCGGAGGTCGAAATTCCGTCCCTCCGAATTGTCGCTGAAACCGGGATTGATGACGATGAATGGGTCAAAGCTCGATTGGAACAGTTGAGCCTGATAGATGAGAAAAGATTGGCAGCGGTGTGCCATGGTCAGCTATACCAGAAAAGAATGGCAAAAGCATATAATAAGAAGGTGTGCCCCAGGAAATTTGAAGTAGGGCAGCAGGTATTAAAGAAGATTCTCCCACATCAGGTCGAGGCAAAAGGCAAATTCGCCCCAAATTGGCAAGGGCCTTATATCGTGACCAGAGTATTGTCCAACGGTGCTTTGTGTTTGACAGATGTCGAGGGTAGATGTGTCGACATGGCTATCAATTCAGATGCAGTCAAGAGATATTATGCGTAATTTCTTTAATTATGGCAATTTTTGGTTTATTTGTTTGTATTTGGCATTTGTTGGATAATGAGATGACGGAGGCAATTCTTTCTTCTATCCAAACACTTTTAACCCTTGCTTCCCCCTTTGAGCCTAAGTAATTCTTTCATACCCCTCTTTTGGAATCACTAATGGAAAAGACATGGAAAAAAAAAAGAGAAAAAGAAAAGAGAAAGAAAATGAAAAGAAGGAAAAGAAAAAAAGAGAAGAAGCTAAAATCATAAGAAATACAAAACCGTGAGAACTACGTTTGACCTGATTCCTCAAAGAGGATACGTAGGCGCCTCACGGCTCGGTCATAGTGTGCATCATAATGAATGTAGGATGCATAATGTACATAGTGTGCACAATATGGCACAATGTGCGTAACGCGCATAGCTCAACATAAGTGTAAAGAAATAAAATTCCCCAAGCAAGAAAACTGGGGCAGAGGTTATGTTTTAAGTTCCAACAAAGATTTGATTCCTAAAGTTGTAGCACATCACCCTTCAAGTTGTTTTTATTTTTATAAGCCTTTCTTTAACCCCACACCAAAACCAACATCAACATCCAAAAGACCTCCCGATCAATGTTCGAGAGATGCCAAGTCCGGCGAATAAGGCCGAGAATAATACACTGATCCCCAGCAAAGAAGAGGATCGTAAGACTGGAAATGAATTGATGGTCAAGGGAATCTCCAGAAAGGAGGGTCGTATCTACAACACCCCGATTTCCCGAAAGAAATAAAATGAGAGAGTCTTATCGGTGAAGACCTTCACAGGCACCGAGAGGCGATGTAAGATGAGGGATATGAAATGAGAGAGTCTTATTGGTGAAAACCTTCACAGGCACCATAAGGCGCCGGGAGATGAGAGAAACGAGAGAGTCTCATTAGTGAAAACCCCTCGAAGGGCACTATGAGGCGACAAGACAGATCAGCAAAAGCTACAACATCCGAAACGGACACTCCTTTATCATCCCCAGCAAGTCAGACCATCGGGCGAATCGATTGATACAAATAGACTGGGTCGGGAATCTATGGTGCACGTCATGATCACGGGGACCAGTCATATCCTCCAGATAAGTTCTTTTGAGTTTCTTCTCCCACCAAAATGTTGATTCAGAAAGATCTGCTCCTTTTTCTACCTTTTACTTCTTTTTCTAAAAAGTGTCTTGAAAGGATTTTTCAAAGCTTACTACCAGAAACCGGAGGGGAATTCATCCAATGCAGGATAATACAAACAGTCCTAAAGGCCGGTCCCAAGCAATGCAGTGATCATACCCGACATTATCGGAGGAAGTAAGCTCATAAAGGGAGTGGTTTCAGGAGTTAAAAGCAGACTCCCACAGCATCTGCTTAAAGAGAAAGCAGAAAGGGGAATTAATTGAAAACCAATCCCCAGCAGGCTAGAGACCCCCCCAGCAGGCAACTCTACCCGTTAATCGATTATGGGGACATAGAGCAAGAAAAGGGGAAGAGAGAAAAGTTGCTCGCCGGAAAGGCACCCTCTACCACCACAATTAAAACTGACTAAATCCTTTTGTCTGTTGCAGGAGAACAAGGAATTGACAAAGGCAACAAGAGGCAACGCCAGGGAAGTCACCAAAAACCGGGGCAGAAAATTTTCTGCCAATTGTCGAAAATTTTCTCAGAAGAACGGGGAAGCAATTTCAATACATTTAAGTTCTAGGTCGCCCACCAGTATAATGCGGGAATACATTTAAGTTCTAGGTCGCCCACCAGTATAATGCGGGAATACATTTAAGTTCTAGGTCGCCCACCAGTATAATGCGGGAATACTTTTAAGTTCTAGGTCGCCCACCAGTATAATGCGGGAATACTTTAAGTTCTAGGTCGCCCACCAGTATAATGCGGGAATACTTTAAGTTCTAGGTCGCCCACCAGTATAATGCGGGAATACTTTTTAGTTCTAGGTCGCCCACCAGTATAATGCGGGAATACTTTTTAGTTCTAGGTCGCCCACCAGTATAATGCGGGAATACATTTAAGTTCTAGGTCGCCCACCAGTATAATGCGGGAATACATTTAAGTTCTAGGTCGCCCACCAGTATAATGCGGGAATACATTTAAGTTCTAGGTCGCCCACCAGTATAATGCGGGAATACATTTCAGTTCTAGGTCGCCCACCAGTATAATGCGGGAATACTTTTAAGTTCTAGGTCGCCCACCAGTATAATGCGGGAATACATTTAAGTTCTAGGTCGCCCACCAGTGTAATGCGGGAATACATTTAAGTTCTAGGTCGCCCACCAGTATAATGCGGGAATACATTTAAGTTCTAGGTCGCCCACCAGTATAATGCGGGAATACATTTAAGTTCTAGGTCGCCCACCAGTATAATGCGGGAATACTTTAAGTTCTAGGTCGCCCACCAGTATAATGCGGGAATACTTTAAGTTCTAGGTCGCCCACCAGTATAATGCGGGAATACATTTAAGTTCTAGGTCGCCCACCAGTATAATGCGGGAATACATTTAAGTTCTAGGTCGCCCACCAGTATAATGCGGGAATACATTTAAGTTCTAGGTCGCCCACCAGTATAATGCGGGAATACATTTAAGCTCTAGGTCGCCCACCAGTATAATGCGGGAATACATTTAAGTTCTAGGTCGCCCACCAGTATAATGCGGGAATACATTTCAGTTCTAGGTCGCCCACCAGTATAATGCGGGAATACATTTCAGTTCTAGGTCGCCCACCAGTATAATGCGGGAATACATTTAAGTTCTAGGTCGCCCACCAGTATAATGCGGGAATACTTTTAAGTTCTAGGTCGCCCACCAGTATAATGCGGGAATACTTTTAAGTTCTAGGTCGCCCACCAGTATAATGCGGGAATACATTTAAGTTCTAGGTCGCCCACCAGTATAATGCGGGAATACATTTAAGTTCTAGGTCGCCCACCAGTATAATGCGGGAATACATTTAAGTTCTAGGTCGCCCACCAGTATAATACGGGAATACATTTCAGTTCTAGGTCGCCCACCAGTATAATGCGGGAATACTTTTAAGTTCTAGGTCGCCCACCAGTATAATGCGGGAATACTTTTAAGTTCTAGGTCGCCCACCAGTATAATGCGGGAATACATTTAGCTCGAGATTTTGGAATCAGTAACCCCACCTGAAGACGGAAGGTTACAACAGAGAGCCCCAAGCAGGAAAATCCCCAGCGCCAAGAAGCAGAAGGCTGCAAAAGCAAGCGCACATTCAAAAGGAAGAAGGAACACGTCTCAGAAGAAGCAGTTTGAGAACGCTATGGCATGCCCAATATAACAATGTTGATGGAGAAACATACCACTGAAGAAACCATTGAAAGATCTAAGGAAGAAAGCCGTGTCCCCATCAGATCAAGCAAAGTGATGAAAATTGACATTCAGAAAAGGCGAAGGGCCAGCATCACCTCCCAAGTTCACAAAATAAGGGCATCAGAGGAAAGCATTAGCCGACAAGAAAGCAAGGCAACAAGAACAAGTTAAAGATAGATGAGATTCTGTAGTCTAGCTTAGCTTCTTGTTTTTCCTTTTAACAATGTAACAAGGAGATTGGTGAGTGGTATCATTCTACAACGGCAAGCAACAGCGCACAACAGCAGCAAACACTACAGTCACACGGTAGTCCCAGCTACCAAAATTTCCCGAACTACATTGACCTGATTCCTGTTCAGCCCAGGATATGTAGGAAACCTCTGAAGCAAAGGTTCGGTCAAATCTTTTTCAAAAAAATGCTTCACACGGAGTATTCGGACGGGCAAAAATCGCTCGCTTTATCTTTGCGCAAAAACCCTTCGTGTCTTCGTGCAAAGAGGGGCAGCTGTAAGCACGTGAATTAAAATAATTGGACAGCATGTGCTGTCAGATTATATTCCTACTGCCCATACTTTGGTTAAATAAACAAGTGATTAGTACATTTTAACAACAAAAGAGAGAGGGGCTGTCAGGGATTTGATGGGAGTTTTGTTTATTTAAAAGAAGTAAGTGGAAAAACAATGAGGGGGGGGGGGAATTTTGAGTTGTCAAAACAAACTGTTAAAGTATTAAGGTTAGGCTATAAAAGAGGCAGACCTTCGATTAGAACGGAGGAGGAAGTTTTTAGAGTCTTGAGGCTGGAATTTTTAGTCTTGAGAAAGGTTTTGTGAGTTTAAAGAAAAAGACTAAAAATAGAAGAGAGTTTCAGTAAAACATTGTAACCAAACACTGTCTGAGAGCTATCTAAGAGTTAATATTGGTCAAGCTGTCTTGGCCAAGTTCTGTTTCTTTAGCACTGACTGAGCTGTTTCTGGTTGTTGAATTGGTAGTGTTGCTGCATTGAATACTCTGTTATTGCTGTTTATTTCATCATTCTTTCCTGGGATTTGCTCGTTTGGTATACAACTATCTGTTGGTTCTTTTGTTCTGGGAAATACTGCTGGTTGTCTGTGGACTGTAAAAAACACTCGTGGTTGTTGGTTGTTGCTGTGTTGTTGCTGTGTGTCTGCTGCTGCTGTTGTTTGTGGCACACTACTCAACTGATTACTCCCTTTCTTCCTTTCCTTTCTATACCAGGTACACACCCAATACACTGTCAGATGTAGCTGGAAATTTGAGCATGAATGTAAATGAAAAACCTGAAGAATGTTTTTTTATAGATATAGATTGTTACATTAAATATTCATGCAATGTGTAATAGTTTTACATTTTTGTTCTGGGTACTAGAGGTAGTCTTCATGCCTATAGATGTCAATGCATGGTAGTTGAATGCTAGAATGTGCATATAGGTTGGTGATGAGAGTATGCCCAAGGCAGTAGTTTGTATCTCATATTTAGTTCAAAGGTGTAGTATAAGCCTGTAATGTATTCCAAGCATGAAATTCGTACACTGTAAATAAGTTCTTTCCTTTCCAATAAATTGCTATATATAACTCTTAAAACCATGTTTTAAGATCAGGAACACAAATTCAGGGCCTCAACCTCATAAAGGTCGAGTTCAGGCCAAAACAGGCCAAGCCGGCCTGCTTCGAACAAGCAGTGGCCCAGGTCTGGCCAATCACGCTTGGGCTGGATTTGGGCCCGTGATTATTTGTTCGGCTGACTGTGCATGCAGCCTCGTGTCTGATTTTAAGCATTTCTGAATGTTGTTACAAACAACTTGCAAGCATGTAATTAATTAGGACTATCTACTGTTTTCAATTGATAAGGACAAACAAGACAAGAAACGTAGTTGCTATAGGATATCCTTTTAAAATAAGAACGAGATGAGCCTCGACGGAAATAAATGAAACGCGCAGATGCGGGGCCCTTGTTAAAATGTATATTATCGAAACATTTAGTTTCCAGGACGGGTTGTTTAGCAAAATCTCACAACCCTCCTAAAATAACAATACGTTAGATTCTTTAGGCGCGCCTTTAATAATTTAACTTCCTTAAACTCGGGTGCACATTGATGTGACCCAAATCCAAATATCAACGGAGTCAAAGTGTGTCGACGACCACGGGTACATTGATTGTAACGCGGTTCGAGATACATTTTCACAACGTTGCAATTCTTGATAAAAAAAAATAGTAAATGATAAAAGCGGTTTAAAGTTTATTTTTGCACATAAGTTCACACTTGTATAAAATCAGATAATCAAGCCGAATATAACAGTTGAGCGACCGTGTTAGAACCACGGAACTCGGGAATGCCTAACACCTTCTCCCGGGTTAACAGAATTCCTTATCCGGATTTCTGGTACGCAGACTGTAATATAGAGTCATTCTTTTCCTCGATTCGGGATTAAAATTGGTGACTTGGGACACCCTAAATCTCCCAAGTGGCGACTCTGAAATAAATAAACCAATCCCATTTCGATTGTCCTTTAATTGGAAAAACTCCCTTGCGCCCCCGGGCACGTAAAAAGGAGGTGCGACACTTAGTCTTCTCTTTATTTGTTGAGATGGGGACATGCCATATTTTTGAGTGTGGGGTGGGGGATGCCTGTTGTTGTAAGATGTTGTTGTAAATAGATTGTGTAACTTTTTTATGTTGTTGCTTTATTTTTGATTGATTGGTAGGGTAGGATCATGTAATTAACTTTGACTTGGCCCAATGATGGACACCTTTCAACAGGTCTCTTGAGGGACATAAGTCGAAAAAAAAGGAGAGAATATAAGGACTCTTCCTGATGACGGATATTTCAGACAGTTTCTTGAGGGAAGTTAGTCTAGAGAAAATACAAAAAAAAGATATTTTTATTTTATTTTTAGTTAGTGTAGTAACTCCCCCATGGTTTTTCTTTGGGCCACGGTTCTTTTCCAAGGGTTTAGCTTGAACCGGGTGTAGGTAGTTTTTGTTTATTTTGTTTTTAGATTTTAGTAGCATTGAAGGGCTACGAGCTGAAATAGAAAGAGAATCCCTTGGCGTTAATACACCTGAACACAATCGACACTAGAGTGTAACGCTTAGTCTCAATTGTTGATTCTTGCTAAAGTGCCTTAAAGTTGTATGTTTGTAGCTGACTTGAACACTCAAAAGAGAATGTTTTGATAAATCAATCAGGAGTGAGTCATATGCCATGTGTGTGTGAGCTATACTGTATTCCATGTTTTACATTTGACTCCTAGAACTTGCCCTATGTGTTTGCAAAGCGAAATAGTAGCTTCATTCAGTCTTAGAAGTGATATAGGTATTTCTTTGTTAAACCAGATATATAACATAAACCCACCTAAACGTAATACATCATAGTTAACCCCATTGAGCCTATAAGCTATTTCATTGGCAACCACATTGCGAACCTTACCCAATTGTTTGAATAGCCTTTTGTTTGAACCCTTTTACCTCCCATGAACACTTGAATGGCCTTGACATATGCAAAAGTTAAAGTGTGGGGTGGTGGTTTGGTTTTGAGTGGAGCCAATGAAATAGAGGGAAGGTGCAACTTTGAAGAATAAAAGAAGAAGCGCCACGAAAAAAAAGAAAAAAAATTATGAATAAATGTAGTAGTTGATAAATGGTAACTTGATACAAATGCACCTAAAAGAATGGAATGTTACAAATAAATTGTGGGGAATGTCTGGTTGACATAAGAGTGATATGGAATGTTAATGTGTTTTGTATTAAAAGTGCTTAGGGAGGTTAGTAACTATATCCAAATATATCCTACCCATCCCTTAGCCTGCATTACAACCAAATGAAGTTTTAATTGATCTTAGATTGGATAGGCTCAATTAGTAGAGTATTACACTACGGGCAAGCCTATGGTGCATCTTTGTGGCATGTGAATGTTCTTTTGGAGAGTGAGCGAATTTTGTCCATTTGAGTTCCTAATTGTTTTTAATCATATTAATTGTGGAACTACTCTCCTGTGTTATGTGAGGGCATGGGATTCACAAAGGAAAGGTATGTCTTGACTTCTGTATAGAGTAGTTGAGTAAGTGCGAATATTGCATGGTACGAGAGATTCGACTTCTGAGGCAAAGGTTGTTTACTACTAGGTGCAACTTTGGTAAATTGTTCAAGGCGTAATTCATTAAGGGAAAAGCTTAGGGAAGGAACTTTGATAGAGTGTGGTGGATTGCTAGAGGGCTAGCAATGATTTAAGTGTGGGGTGTTGATATTAGGCTATAGAGATGATATTCATACCTTAATATTACCATGCTTTATTGTTATTTTATAGGCGAATTGATAACAAAATGCTCTAATTGGTGTTCTTTTGCTTCGCACGGAATAATCTAAGTAATGAAGCACTATGGAGTATTTTGGAGTCAATAATATGAAGAAAACGGTCAATCAAGAAGTACCCGAGCATAAAGAAGTGAAAATGGACTAAAGGAAATCCAGTGCAACCTGCGGTGGAACTGCGGTTGAACCACGACAGACAATTAAGCGAGGCAGAACGTTCAGCCTTCACCGCGGTCTTGCCGCTGCCGCGGTGAACTGTTCAATCGCCAGAAAATTGGGGACCAAAGTGTAATTCGGGGAAAACTTGTTCCAAACCCTTATAAACTTTAGAAGCTCGCCCAAGACATAATTAAGCTTGTTTTTAGACTACTTTGGAGGCAAGAACAAGTTTGAGAAGATCAACCAAACATTTTTTTTTTGGCAATCCTCTAGGCAAGTGCCTAGGGCTAATTTTATATATATATAAGTAAAAATAGAGAATTACAACTATTACAACAATTCCGGTGGTTTTGAACGATGAAAGAAGTAATATATAAGACGTACATAAATCCTATTACCAATGTTAAGTAAAATACTCATCATTGATAGTACAATTTGTATACTAATAATGCGCATAATGTGATGATGCATAATCTGAAAAATTATACTTTGTAATCTCAGTAGCCGCCGACGAATACAACATACTTGGTATTGTTGCTTCATCTGGCTTGACGAGCTTGTTTGAAGCAAAGTATGGTCAGTACGTGTGATATCTCCCTGCTTTATCATGTTCTCCTTCATAAGGATTCGAACATGAATATTGCCTGCTCTTTGAGTGTCCCAGCATTTGCTTTTATTCCTTCCTTCACATGAATGCAGCCGCCCAGATTTGTCATTTGAGTGAAATGAGCATCCATTTTTATTGCCATACAAGCATTGTGTTGTCTCTTGTACATTGTTGTACCATGTTTTCTGTGTACTATTGGTTCTACACGATTTACTGCATTGGTCCTGTAATTTTGAGTAGTGGTCGAATCCCAGATTTGAGCCATTACATTGTTCCCACAGTTCTGGACATGACTGGTCCACAGATTTAAAGCATTCCTGCTCAGTTCTGCCTTTTCTATCTCCCTTTATTTCCTGCAATTTTAAATTATGAACAAATTATTAGTTTTCTCTTATTTTTTTATGAATAGCTAAACAATTATCTAGGGTTGTTGGAACCAATTGTTGGTTGAAGTTTTGACTCAACTTGTTATAATCGAGCCAGATTTATTATATGATTGTTCAATTATGTTTTCTATGGCGATTAATTGAATGAGCCCTTGATTAATCGTGTCTAATTACCTCATATTGCTTGAGAAAGAATATTAGGTTAGACAGCTATTGAACAACACCACTTTTGGGTAATTTAAGAGATTCATTACTTGAACTTAAAAGTGGGTTTAGAGATAACAAAAATTTGGTGGGATAATTTAGAGCTGCCCATATTGTTAGCTAGAGTAGTTCGAGAGAGTGCTCTAGTAAATTATTGTATTTAATCGAGAGATAATTACGATAACCCATAGCTTTTAATCCTCGTAGAGTATTACAACGAGATTATAGCGAAAGAGTCAAGACCTAAGCTAGCAATTGGGGAAATCACTGCCCTAGACCTTTTTACTATTGAATTATCTTTAATCAAGCTTATTGTTATTTCCAATCTTATTTAAAGTAGTTAAACAAACCCCAAGATTGATTGATAACAAATCTTGCATCTAGAAATTGGTTGAGTTGATAATAGCATTGCCAAAGAGTTGTAATAGATAAGTTAGTTCCCTGATGATTCGACTCCGGACTTAAAACTGGATAATATTTGCAACGACCGCTTTGTCTTTTAGAAGGCATAGTTGGGCGTGATCAGGGCCCTACTGAGATTAAATAAAATAAAAGGTATAACAGTATATAGGTAGACAGTATAATTAAGTACGATAGTAAGGAGTAATACAGAATAGAAAGAACAACATCAATTATAACAGAGACAAGATAATCAAAGAAAAAAATACAGCTCAACACGGAGATAACAATAGGGGATCTCTCGGTATCCTGAGGATCTCTTATTATCCTCAATATGTGTGTTGGGGATCTCTCAATATCCCGAGGATCTCTTAATATCCTCAATATATATGCTGGGGATCTCTCGGTATCCCAAGGATCTCTTAGTATCCAAAATATAATCGGGGATCTCTTGGTATCCCGCACTACAGTACAAATCAATATACATATGTGCAGGGGATCTCCCAGGATACCGTCCCGTAGTCCCAAAGTAAACACGTAGCAACAACACGAAGAATATTCAATTAAATTCAATTTCACACCAAGGTAAAACATGTATTTCTAACCTAGCATGCTTCACATGGTCCAAATAAGGTAGTTTGATCAAATAAAGCAATTAAGTCAATTATACATGATTCCCTAGGCTAATAGCAGGCTTAAATTGCCAGTAGAATAAACAGGAAGGGGAAAACACAATTAAAGTTACTAAATGAAACATGATTTTCAACAATTAGCACAAGTACGCACTCGTTACATCACGTACAAGGCTTTTTAAATATCAACAATACCAAATCCTAAGGGGAGTTTCCCCCACACAAGGTTAGGCAAGCCATTTACCTCGAACCGGCTCAAAATAAACCCGAAACTACGTTCTTACCACGAGTACTCAACTCTAAATGGACCAAATCTATTCAAATCAATTACATAATGTAAATAACACTTCAAGTAACTGATTCCACTAATAAATTCTAAGCTAATACGCGAAATTAGGTAAAATGACCAAAATGCCCTCCGGGACCACATCTCATAATCGGGTAAAATTTACATTTTCAGAATCCTTATACTCTTACGAGTCTAACTATACAAAAGTTATCCAAATCCAATGTCAAATCTCCAATCAAAAGATGAAATTTAGGTCTAAGAAATGTCCCATAATTTTCCACCATAAATTCGAAACTAAAGGATGGATTTAAGTGTAGATTCATGGAAATTAGTCTAAGCTGAGTAGGAATTACTTACCAAATTGCCCAGGTGAGAATCTTTTCAAAAATCGCAAATTTCCCGAACTCCCAAATCCAAAATATGAATTATGGCTTAAACCCTTGATTTTGGGTTTTTAAAATCTACCCAGCTATTTCCTTCTTCGCGAATGCGGAAGGACCCTCGCATTCGCAAAGCACAACTCCACTTGGCCCAGCTTTCCTTTTTCGCGAACGCGATGACCTGCCTCCCTCCTCCTACGTGAACATGGGACTACCATCGCGAACGCATATGTATAAGATCCCACAGCCTCGCGAACGCGGGAATACCTTTGCGAACGCGAAGCGTTAAACCTTCACCAGCCCAAGCTCCTCTTCGTGAATGCAAGACCCCACTCACGAATGCAAAGAAGGAAAGCAGAACTGACTACTTCAACTTTTCTGCAATTTTCTAAGTTCCAAAAATGATCCGTTGAGCATCCGAAACACACCCAAACATGTCAACCAATCCTAAAACATCATTCAAACTTGTTCCAGTCTTCGGAACGCTCAAAACATTATCAAAACACCAATTTAACATCGGATTCAAGCCTAAGATCTCCAAAAACTCTCAAATTATGTTTTCGATCAAAAAATCTATCAAATCGGATCCGAATGACCTGAAATTTTGCAAGCGCGTCACATTCAACACTATGGAGCTACTCCAATTTTTGGAATTCCATTCCGACCCCAATATCAAAATCTAACTATCGAACCAGAAACTTCAAAAATTCAACTTTCGGTATTTCAAGCCTAAATAAGCTACGTACCTCCAAAATACAATCCGAACTCGCCCCTATGCCTGAAATCACCCAATGGAGCTAACGGAACCGACATAATTCTATTTCGAGGCCGTCTTTACACTACTCTAACTACGGTCCAAATTCTAAAGCTTAAGTTCTCATTTAGGGACTAAATGTCCCAAAACACTCCGAAACTCAAAACCAAATATCTCGGCGAATCGAAATAGCAGAAACAAACATGGGGAAAGCAATTAATAGGGGATTGAGGCATTAATTCTTAAAACGATCGGCCGTGTCGTTACAAAAATATTGAGTATATCTTTTCCCAATCAATTACCTCTTATGGAGGTGAATCGTAATATATTTACATCAAGAGAGTGTTCATATTTATGAGCTTTATTACTATTGTCACATTCACTTCGGAGAATGAATTAATATTTAACAAAAGTTCTTATCCTTCAGAGAACGGAACATAATTATCTGAACGTGCATTAATCACACCAAATTGTGTGATGGCTTCAACCTTGTTTAAAATATTTACTACTTCATGAGAAAATCGAGGCGTGCATGCAATATAGAGAAATTTTCTCTAACTTATCTTTATTGTAACCATAGCAAGCCTAAATTATCACTTCTGGCGGTCATAGGCATACACCATTTTGGTGGTTAGCAGAATTTAGTTACAATGAGATATACATAATATAACCACTTCTGGTGGTTGTATATTTCTTGCAAACTCTGTTGGAGTTTAAGTGAATCGAATAATGTTATCCATTTTGCAACCCTTTATTAAGATAACTAGAATGACAATAAGCACAAAATAGCTATTGTATACATATATGTAGACCGCAACGGTTTGCCACATAAAAACTAGTGTCTCTCACGACCATATAACAACTTAAATAAAATAAATTGTTCTTTTCAATTTCACGAAACCACATCCAAATAAAACGACATCTGCATCATTAGTTGGCTAAAAATACGGTAATTAAGATACACGATAAACATATATCTATTCAAGCTCGAAAGACATAAAGAACATAATTTAATAGTAGTACTTATCTTAAGAATACCAGTAGGATTGCATCTCAGGCGCTCAGAGAAATGGAATTTATAATAAAGACTAACCAATTACTTCACGAGAGAAGAAGTACTCCACTTCAAGGATATATTCTGCCTTATGATGCTCGGAATGAACAAGATCTAACTATGGATGTAAGAGTGTTGCCTTACATCAGAGATGAACACTGAAATAGAAATTAAATTCGAAGTAAGTGCTCAAAATAGCATAGTCTCGTGCTAAGAACGTGTTATAAAATAAAGACTTTTAAATGTAAAGAAACCGAAGGCAAGTATAGAGAGAGATTGATATATTATTCAACTTCAAGTTGAAGTACATAATGAACTGAAAACTCCTCTATTTATAGAATAAAGTAAGCAGTTGCGAGTATTTTCAGAAAGCAGCTACAAGGCTTTTCTTGAGCTGCTTGTAAGTTGTCTGAAGCATGAGCTGCTTGCAACCTGCCTGTTTAATAAGAAGCTGCTGCAAATTATTTCATTGAGTTGCTTGCAACCTGTCTGCATCAGCTTCTTGTAGATAAATTTCAATGGAGTATTAAATGAATAATCTTCTTCAGAAAAATTATCTATAATGAAGTATTAAATGAACATCCACAATATAATTATTTTTATAATAGTGTGACTGTTTTAGATGACACAATAAGCCACCGACAAACCGAACAAGCATTGTATAGCGGATGTGTCTATCAACTTGGTACTTTTATAGTGAGATGAGTGTCTTTAATTGAGCACTATGTTAAGTATGAAAATGCGGACACGACTTAATTATTTCATCCGTTGTTGAAATGTTGTTTGCCTATTGCCGAATTATTTCCAAATGCATTTTTCTCCCTTATTTTTAGTTATTTGCTTTTAACTTTTGCACTCCTTTTAAGAAAAATGAATGAAGTATATATTTTATTATAGTACCCATAATAATGATAGCATCAAAAAGTGTTATGAAATAATTTGGAAAATAAGTAGTTAATTATAAGAGTAAAACAGGAAAAAAATTATTGTCTTTCTCTTTATTTAATATAATAGAGAAGAAAAGTGAAAGTGTATTTCTAGTACATTGAATAAGTAATAGTGAATCTTCAGTTAAATCAAACAGGATGACAATTAGGAAATAAGAGTAAATCTTGCAGCAAATAATTCCAACTAAGCATGTAGAGATGAAACTAATAAGAACGAACTCAGTCATATCAAGAATAACTCCATACATAGTGAATATAAGAACCTAAGAAACCTAAAAGGCCAACTATCCACAATTAAGTCTGGGTACGTACTCGTCACCTCGCATACACGAATTTCAATAAACATAGAAGACTCAATCCTAAGGGGAAGTCCCCCACACAATGTTAGACAAGATACTTACCTCAAAGACGACAACTCGTTACTCTAAAATGGACTTCTCGGGCGAAAAGACATCCGGACAGCTCAAATCCAACTATAACAACTTCAAAACACACATAAATCGAATGAGGAATTATTCCAAATAATAAAGTTTCAATCTTTACAAAAATATAAAAATTGACCCAAAAGTTGACCCCTGGGCCCGCACCTAGGAACCCATCAAATTTTACAAAATCTGATCAACCATTCCAAAATGAGTTCAACCACATAAAATTTATCCAATTTCGATATCATTTGGTCCCTCAAATCATGATTTTTCACTTTGAAATTTTTGTTCAAAAACCAACTCTTTCCCCAACCCAAAACACAATTTAAATGATAAAAATAAAGACAAATTCATGGAATATATTTAACTCTAGTTGAAGAACACTTACCCAATCGAATTTCATGAAAAACTCAACAAAAATCGCCAAGAATCGAGCTCTAGAAGTCAAAATATGATGAAAATGGTGAAACCCTCAATTTTGGGATATTTTTTGTCTGCCCAGGTTTTTATGCATCGCGAACGCGAAGAGAAGGCCACGTTCGCGAAGAAGAAAAGTTAAGGCCGCCCAGGTTGCTCATCGTGAACGCAATGATGAGCTCGCAAACGTAGAGAAGAAAAATGCAAGGCTTCGCAAACGCGAAGGGAAGGACGCGAACGCGAAGAAGGACAATGCAGGGCTTCGCGAACGCGAAGAGAAGGACGTGAACACGAAGAAGGATTTCGAGGTGGTCAGCAACAAGGCATCGCGAACGCGAGAGGCTATTCGCGATCGCGAAGAAGGATATAAGAAGCAGCAAAACAGTAGTTCCAAAAATGGGGAAAAATACCCGTAGCCCCCCCCCCCCCGGAACACACCCGAGACCCCCGGGACCCCGTCTAAACTCACAAACAAGTCACATAACCTAACACGGACTTGCTTGAGGTCAAATCACATCAAACAACATCGAAGCGACGAATCACACCATGAATCGAACTATGAACTTCCAAATTCGAAAACTTGTGCCGAAGTCGATCAAATTAACCCGGAAAGATGCCAAATTTTGCAGACAAGTCCAAAATGACATGACAGAGCTGCTCCAACTTATGGAATCACATTCTGACTCCGATACCATAAAAGTCAACTATGGGTCAAACTTCTCCATTTTCCAAACTCCAACTTTTCCAACTTTTGCCAAAATGCCTCAATTTAGCCTACGGACCATCAAATCTAAATCCGTACGTGCGCCTAAGTCCAAAATCACCATACGAAGCTGTTGGGTTTATCAAAATTTCATTCCAGTGCCGTTTACTCAAAAGTCCAATTTCCGGTCAAATTCTCACCGTTCAAACTTCCAAGACTAGATTCCTTCTTCCAATTTGACTCTGAATCATCCATTAACTAAATTCAATCATGCACGCAAGTCGATACTCATATTATGAAGCTATACAAGACCGTACGCCACCAAACGGAGTTTAAATTCTTAAAACGACCTGTCGGGTCGTTACATCCTCCCCCTCTTAAAACCAATGTTCGTCCTCGAACGTGCCAAGATTCGCCTCGAGTCCTCAAGTCACTGAATACGCACTTCCAACATACACCCGTGGGTGATCCTACGTCACCCCAATCCACGTAAGCCTGACGACACCACCACAACTAAAATTTAGCCTTTCTAGCAATGGCAATAAGCCTTAGAACTAGAATTCTCATCTTCCATCCATTTTCAAAAGACCCGATTCTAAATCCATACCCGGTATCAGTCTTAACCAACTGCATCAATTCGTACCAACACCCATATAGTACACCCATACAACACGACACATCACATATAGGCCCACAGTAATATTTCTGATCACAATATTCACCCGAAATCAAAGTTAGTACCGGCCATAAGCCTCATATCCAATAGGAACCCGTTTTAAACCCCTACCACACTGGCGATGATACAATAACCACGAAAGCCACATAACTAAACATCTGAATCACCAAATCTCAGCTAATACCAACGGGCACACACCCACAAGCTGAAAGCACAGAACGAAAATGACTGAATATAGGAATGAAAACACATAAGGGAACTAACAAACAAGCCATACAAGCACGAATGTTCTATCAACACTAATCTACAAAACAATCTAACAAGAAAGAATTAAGGCATATAAAAGAATCACAAGGCTCTCATACTGACATAACTCCCACCGCGATACACAGCCCGACCTCAACATATCAAAACACATGAAATCATTAGGGTCCCGCCCTCCACCCTAAATCACAAGTAGGGTACACATCAAATCAACTAGGAACTCTCACTAGATCAATTCATCACCAAGATTACAACACGTACTGGCTCCCGCACTGGTGGAGCATAAAATCACAGCTCGTTGCCAAAGATACTCAGAAATCACAGCAAACCTACCGAAATGGACAACAGGAATTTACTACTAGTCTCATAACTCCCGACAATGGATAGAGACAGAAGATAGGCACGGCTATCACTCATAGAACCTCCCAACAGGGTAATCACATAAAAAGAGTGCTAATCATGAAATGCACCCATAAATGGAGCAACAAGTAGGGAAACTCACCCCGATAAGCAGGACTGTAATGAACTATAGATGGTGCTCCTTTATAACAAACCGAAATCATACCTGAATGACATTTAGCTGGCGCGGCAGCCTTAAGCCTACTACATGAAACACATCAATGACCCGGGCCTCCCCCTTTTGGGCACCCTCTACTCGCTTGAATACCTCGCTATGACACATCGGCTCGAAGTCTGGGACAATCTCTCACCATATGGCTATTATCTCCATACTCAAAGCAACCTCTCTGCTGACGAGGCTGTGGAAACTGTGCAGTACGGGCACTTCGAGACCTATGAACACCTGAGTCACTATGCTAAGCCTGAAGCGCGAACTGAACTGGTTGACCTATAAAACCTCTACCATGTCGCACCCTGCCTCCAAAATAAGGACCAGCAGATCTCCCGGGTCTACGAGGCCTCCTCGCCTCCTTAAACACTCTCTCCTCATCTCGTTTGCCCTCTCTCCCATAGCCCCGCCTGTCCTCTCTCTCCCTAGCATGCATACCCTCTATCCTCCTAGCAATACTTACCACCTGCTGATAAGAAATATCCATCTCCAACTCACGAGCCATGCTATACCTGATGCTAGGATTAAGCCCCTCAATAAACCAGCGAACCCTCTCGCGAATAGTAGAAACCAAGGGTAGGGCATATCTAGCCAAGCTGGTGTAACAGACAGCATACTCCGAGACAATCATAGTACCCTGGCGCAAATGCTCAAACTCTACGCGCCATGCATCCCTGAGGCTCTGAGGGACAAATTCTCTTAGGAACATATCTAAAAACTGGGTCCAAGTCGGTAAAGCTGCCTTAACCGGACTGTCTAACTCATAGGTGTGCCACCACTCATAGGCGGCTCCTCGAAGGTGGAAGGCAGTGAAACAAACCCCACTCGATTCCGTTATACTCATGGTATGGAGAATGCGGTAACACCCATCTATAAATCCAAGAGCATCCTCCGAACTAGACCACTGAATACAGGAGGCTTGTACCTCTTGAATCTCTCAAGACTCAACTGCTCCTCCTCAGAAGCTATTGCCCTGCCCTCGGGCTGATCTCGAACTGTAGGCTGCACAGGAATAATCTTAGGGACCTGCTCAACATGCACTCGCTACTCAGGAGTGCAGGCGGCAGGAGTCTATGCTCCTCCCCTAGCCTGAGATATGGCTGCAACAAGGAGAAGCAACCCTGCCTGAGCCAAAGTGGTGTACATGCTCATGAACTGCGCAAGAGTCTCCTGAAGAGCTGGAGTAGTAGTAGCAGTAGGCGTATCAGGTGCCTGGACTCTGGGTGGGACTGCTGATGGTACCTCAGTGGCAGCTCGGTAGGTGCTCTGGCTGCACCACGTGCGCGTCCTCGACCTCTACCCCGGCCCCGACCTCTGACGGCTGCAGTAGGGGTCGCGGGTTCCTGATCATCTCGGGTAGCAGGTGACCTCATCATCTATGAGAGAATGGAAGATAGAAGTTCAAAATTCGTGATGTCAAAAATCTAGCACGACAGGGAAATCAAATGAAGTGGAATTTTACTAACAGTTACATAGCCTTTCGTAGATAAGTACAGATGTCTCCGTACCGATCAGCGAGACTCTAATAAATCGGCTTGTGATCCATGACTCCTATGAACCTAGAGCTCTAATACCAACTTGTCACTACCTCCGTTCGCCCTCCATGAACCATCGTGACGGCACCTAGTCTCTATAACTAGGTAAGCCTAACAATGCAGAATGTAAACAATAACTGCGGAAGAAATAATTAAAAACTGAAATAGTAAAATGAAACAGTGTTTAAGGTGTCGCTCGGCACATACAATAACAACTCTCGAAGCTAACAACAATTCCTAAAACCTGGAATCTCACGAATCACAAGCTAACAAATACATAAGAAGCTCTAACTCCTTAAATGTCTAAACAAGGGGGAAATACTGAAGGGCAATACTTATTACAGAAAGATAGAAAGGGACTCCTCGGTCTGCGGACGCGGCAGATATACCTAAAAGTCTCTACAGAAATGCCTCCTCCCAAGGATGATAGAACTAAGTGGAAGTAACTAGATCTACAGAACAAAAATGTGCAAGTAGCATCAGCACACCACAACGGTGCCCAGTAAGTATCAAGACTAACCTCAGTGGAGTAGTGAGGAGGAACAGTCAAGACACCTACCGGTCCAATAAACTGTACATATATAGGAACAACGGGACATGATGTATATATAAACACTACACGAAATGGCTAACAATACTACTATCTCAATAAGGCAAGAAAATCGCAAGCAACACGAAATACCAAAATAATGACACAGAAGAGCGAGCAAAAATACAACCCAAATCCTATAGTCACAATACAATAAAGGTAAGCAATAACTCAGATCCTACGACAGTGTTTACATCAGGTCTTATCCATCAATTTCCACGAAATCCAAAATCTCAGACAATTTCAACTCACGAGTCCCAGCACCTAAAATCTAACACTTGGCATCCTGTTCCCCCATCAGCCTTATGGTCATACTGACAACTCACTTGCTAACTAGGGCCACTCTCACATATATAATAAGTAAACGAGGGTGTACATATATACCCAGCAAAATTAGGAGGACTTCACATCCAATAGGAGTGTTCAATTACGTGTATGCTTGTGCAGGTGCTCTAACAAAATTTCCTACCAGCTAATAGACGTAAGAAGAAGAGCAGACAACAAATATGATGTTTCCTCACAACTTCCACGAGATAAAGCTCATACAGGTAAGCGTACCACAATCACAATATTAACAAACAGGAATGCCCCCAAGCCATTACAACCCCTCACCATCAATCACTGACATAACCCACCTTGTCTCGCCACGTGTGCAAATAATAACATAATAAGTGCCTGCCTTGTTTCACCACACGTGCATCATAATGTTCCCACCTTATCTCGCCACATGCGCAACCCCCATATAAGCATATAAACATAACCCGCCTTGTCACGCCGCATGTGCAATATATCATTAGTAATAATAGCACGGCAAAGACCTCGTGCAACCCCTCAACAACAACTGCACGGCAGAGACCTCGTGAACCAACAACCACAACTGCACGGCAGAGACCTCGTGCACTAACACAACCACAACTGCACGATAGAGACCTACTGTACCAACAACCACAACCACACGACAGAGACCTCGTGCACCAACACAAACTGCACAACAATAACAGCTTATTCTTTTGTTTCATTGTTTTTTGTAATTCTTGTGTTGATTTACTTGTCGTACTCCCATTTTATTATTGGTGTTGTTGTACTCAATGTTATTGAGTCGAAGGCTATGTGTTTGTGTTATTGGAATTATTTTTATGAAAATGTTGTGGCATATGGGCACACGTGGTGCTAGTTATTATATTGTGTTGTTATGTTTTTGGCAAATATGGTATTGTTGAGAGGATTGTCAGGGTGCTCGCACATGTGTTGTCTCTGCTATTGTTATCATTGATTTTGCACATGTGGCGTGATAAGGTGGGCTATATATTTTGAGATTGCGCATGCGGAGAGACAAGGTGGGATAATTATTCTGCGCATGTGGCGATACAAGGCGAGCATTTATTTTATTATTGTGCACGCGGCGAGATAAGGGAGGCACATGTGGCGATACAAGACGATTATTTATTTTATTATTGTGCACGCGGTGAGATAAGGGAGACTATGTCGGGGAAAATTTGGCATTACTATTGATGATAATTGTGTGTTGGTGGGGCCTTCTTGTATGTGTCATGCATATTTCGGGTATTGGTATGTTGTTTCCCAACGTGCCATTCGGTGTCTTTGATCTTACTTGTTGACTCGAGCTATGATAGTACACTTGCACAAACATACACCATAATATGTCACTTATATCAGTCCAAGAATATGAACCTTGATGTTTGTTGATCATTTACATGTGTCGCACCCCCTTTTTCCCCTCTTTTGGAGAGAGAAGTCCGGATTTGACGTTCATGGGGGGTAATAACTCCTTTCCTTTTGGAAATCAGGTATTTAAAGAGTCTCCACCTAACGGATTATGGTGCGTTAGGGCACCTAAAGTGATTAACTCTTAGACTAGTTTGCATTAGCAGAGATTAGGATAAGGGCTCGAAATGACCTTGAGGGGAAGGTGTTAGGCACCCCTCTTAGTCCACAACTGTGGGTCCCGGCCGAACTTTATTCACAAATTAGTCCATCGCAAATAAATAGTCGAATCAAATAGGTTGAAAGTAAAGCACGTTGGATAACTCAAATAATAAGACAAAGATTTTGAACAAGTTTTATAAAACAAAGTCTTAAACAAAAAGGAATTTTGGGAAAGGGGGGAGTCCTTGGTTGGTTAGCCTATAGGATCACCCCACACAATGTCCGGTAAACACTCCTCAATGAGGGGCTACACGTGACATTAGCGCGTAGTCATCATATCCCATATCTACCCTTCCCATACCCTTAGTGGTCATTTAAAGTGAGTGTTGGTTAGCGACCTCTATTGCGTGTTGTTACCCGTTCCTTCTTAATGGTCCTGGAGGGATTTAGGACCTCTACCTATAGGTGGTTCTAGAGATACCCCTAATGTTCTAAAAGTGAAAATACTAAGGCGACAGACAAGAACAATTAGGACTTTAGCACATAAAATAAAAGCAAGCAATTAGAGTCTCAGGTTGACCTCCTCAAATAATACACATAAGCAACACGACTCAAGCACAAATAAGGGCCTTTTGTTAAACAGTATCATAAGGTATGATGTCTAAGTGAATATACAGAAGGCAGGCAATTTATTTTATAAACTCAGAAGTAATGGCCCTAGTAATTGCCTACTGATTTTTTTTAAAACCTGTTAAACCAGACCTACATTAAGTCACATAAACAGTTTCAAAGTTGCAAGATTTGAAAACGTCCTATAGGTTTGCCTATACGCGGCATACTGATGACTACGTTTTATAGTAAAATAGGCCAGATTTTAAAACAAACTCTTTAATCCCTATGGGCATGCTGTCTAATGATAGATTAAGGCAGTTTTTGAAAGAACTCATTTCAAGGAAATATAAACCACTAATTAAACTGGTTTAGAAGTGAACTAATCGTTGATTTATTTAAACTAATCTAGTTTAGATTGACTGGCAGAATTTCTAGTGTTTTCCCCTATAAGCATGATATCTAGTATTTAATACTGATTTTAGAAACTTTGCAGGCATGATGACAAATGAAAAACACATGTAATTACTTGTTATAACAAAAGCTGTATTGGATTATATCCTATAGGCATGTCATCTACTTGTGAAGTTAGTTTTAAGACCTATAAGCATGATTTCTATTAAGGAATCACTTGAGACCTATAGATATGATTTCTAACATGGTAAGGCAAACATAGCAAAAATATAAAGTCCTATAGGTATGGTTTCTACCCATATTACCCCACAAATATGCAACTACCCACCCTTTTCACTAGTTGCGCCAAAATTCATTTACAAATTATTACAGATCATATGAATGAATTACATAAGTAGATAAGAAAATAAGAAGTTATTCTATAGGGAGCCTACAGATAGGCCTAGATTTCCAAAGCCTCCAATAGCCTCAAATGCCCAAATTCCATAGACAGTATCATAGTCTAGGTGCATCAAAGTTTCCTAAGGATCTCAAGGATCCCGGGCAATGCTTACACTTAGACTTGGTAACCAAAATTGAATAAGTGTAGTGTGGAAGGGCCAGCCGCAGTATGCTAGAGTTCGGAGGGTTCTCAAGAGGATCCCAAGGCAATACACTTACTGGAAGGGGCAGAACCTAGTGACTTAGGAGTAGAGTGAGAGTGTTTGACATAGTTTGAAAGGTTTCAGTAGGAAAGCAGTATTAAAAAGATTTGTTGGAAAGAGTTTGTGGAGTAAAAAAGAGAGTCATGCAGTAAAACAACTTTGAAAAGAGAGAGTTACATGATTAGACAACAGTAAATCAAACATGGAGCCCAAAACCACATTAGCAATACTCACAGGACCAAAACAGAAGGAATAAACCTACACACAGGGGTGATGGGGATTGGGGATACATAAAAAACATAATTGTGAACACATAGCAGGCAGAGGTCTTAGGAATTGGTACAGATATGCTCAGACACAACTGATAAGACATAGTCACATAACCAGCAATGCTTAAGGGGGTTTAGTATAGGATCCACATGATTTCAGGTCCCAGAGCCATAAAAGTTTAGGAGTGCAGACTACTTCACAAGGAGACTCATACCAGAAACTAGATAGAACAAAATAACATGGGGACAGACTACATAGAGGGGGGGAACATGTTCATACTGATCCTAAGGAAGGGGAGTTCATAACATGCTAATCATGCAATCATATTAACTGTATGTTTCACAGCAAAACCATAAGTAAAAGCAAACTAGAAACAGGATGAACTGAAACAATAAAAGAACCATATTGTTTTTGGAACTTGAACTGAAATTAGAACATACTAGTAAAGAAAACAGTAAACAAAATTGAAGGAGCAGGAGAGCACAATAGTTAGACTTGGCTTACAGTCGGCTAACTCAGAATAATAACACGTAGCACAAAACAGAGAGCAGAAAGTTTAAGTGTGAGAGAGAGAGATTTTTCAAAAGTGTTTGTATTAATAAGAGATTATGTATATAGTAGTTAAAAAATTAGGTGAATAAGGCAAGAATCATAGTAGCATAGTAATTATGGAACCGAATACTAATAAGAATCAAATCAATGCAGGTACTCCTTTAATTAAGGGGTAATTAACCAACGATAATAGGCAGAAAATATTTGAGGAAAGCAATCAAGTAGAGCATCATGTACAGAATAGACAATTAGGGATAAGTACGTAGGGGTTCAATTAAGGAAACAAATAATGAAGAATAAGTAAAGTACTCGGTTAACCAAATAAGGTAATAAAATAAAAATAAAGTTGCAAAATATGGAAATAATCGAAAATTAGCACATTGTAAGTTAGAGAATCAGGGATTCAAAATCACTGATTTAAGGAGAGTAACAGTTAAACAAGTTAAAACATGAGGATCAAGAGTTTACAGGGAAGTTTTCAAATCAAACCAAGAAACAAGGAGTTCAGAGTCAATCAAAGAGAGAGTTTCAACATATAAAAGGAGTGAAATAGGAGTAACCAAACACAACAAGCAAAGACGCAAGTATTGACCAGTTAAGATAAACATAAACATATAGAGGTGACAGCCAGAGCTGTCACACTTCATTTTTACCACCCAAGGGTCATAAGAGAGTTTTTCCAATTAAAGTGACATTATTCAAAATGGAATTATTTATTTAATTAGAGTCACCACTTGGGATAATTATTTGGTGTCCCAAGTCACCGGTTTATTTTAAAATCCCAAACCGAGGAAATTTTGACATTACTTTAAAAGTATGCGAAACAGAAATTCTAGATAATGAATTCTGTTAACCCGGGAGAAGGTGTTAGTCATTTTCGGGTTCTGTGGTTCTAGCACGGTCACTTAAACTATTAAAATTGGCATATTATCCAATTTATTATGTGTTTTAGCCTATGGTGCATTTTTAACTTTAGAACCGCTTTTAATTATTTTAAAATGCTTTTAGGAAGATTCAAAGTTATTTAAAACATGCCTTGAACCACCTATATGAAATGCACCCGCGGTTCGCGATACGTTCTATTTAACATTGTTGAGAATTGAAATTGGGTCATGATAAGTAGGATTTTAACATGTTTTATACCCATAGTTGTCTGCACTTTGAGTGTAATTTGCTACAAAATAATCCCAAAATGCTTACAGATTGCGCTTGATTGCAGGTTTGAGCTATAAAGTGACAAATCGTCAAAGATCGGCTCAAATCGGGGTGAAACCAGCTCAAATGTCAAAGATCATTAA
Organism: Nicotiana tabacum; assembly: GCF_000715075.1. NCBI lineage: Eukaryota > Viridiplantae > Streptophyta > Magnoliopsida > Solanales > Solanaceae > Nicotiana > Nicotiana tabacum. The sequence continues at coordinate 80,841,099 of NC_134085.1, read as the reverse complement.
AGTAAGGACATTCAGAACTTGGTACGGACCGCACTATCATGTCATGCGGCCGTATCATAGGAGTTTAGAGACTGTGAAACTACAAGTCAAACTCATGCAGCCGCGTCCCACTTTATGCGGCCCGCGTCTCACTCATGCAGCCGCACAATCTTGCTATGCGGTCGCGTCCAAGAAGTTTAGAGAGTGTCATATTCCAGAAGCAAACCACGCGGTCGCGTCCCACTTCATGCGGCCCGCGTCCCTCTCCATGCGGCCGCACTCTATGGTCACGTGGCCCACGTCAGTGAAGTTCAGAGAAGCTGCCAAAACCATTCATGCGGCCGCACAACAACTTTGTGCGGTCCGCGCCAGTCTTCATGCGGCCGCATTCCAACTTTGTGTGGTCCGCATCACCATCTTCAGAGAGCAAGATTCAGAGGTCAAGCAACCCAGTGCGGCCGCGTGCCAACTTTGTGCGGTTCGCACTAACGCCGCAGGGGCAGTTTTTTCCAGTTTTTCCAGCCCACTCTAAATAGAACATTTTACCATTTTAGGTTAAGTTTGGTACATCTGATTGCTGCTGCACTCGTAAGACTTATGTTTTGGCCTATTTTGGGCATTTATAGCTTGGTTTCATCATAGATTATTGTAGTTTAACATTAGTAATTAATTAATATGGTTGTTTCATCTTCTATTTCTTCAGTTTCTTCTTTAATTATGTCTAGCTAAACCCATTAGCTAGGGTTGTGGCTCAACCCTAGTGTGGGTAATTAATGGGTGTTGCTTCTTAATAATAGATTGATATTGGGTGTTTGTTATTTGGGTTAATTTTATGGTTTAATTAAGGATTGATGGTTGCAAACATTGATTCTAGCTTAGTGGGTCTTGACTCTTCTTAAGAAAGAGAGTTTATGACCCCAAAATTGACCCAACAAGGAATTGGGATGGACCCATGAGAAATGGTAGTCCCAATTAACGGGTTAAACCTCGAGAGAGTAATCACCCTACTTGAACCCAAGTTGCTTGGTCTAATTGGCCTACCCAATTGGTCTCTCGAGAGTCAATTGGGCAAATTCACTCTCCCTACCGAGAGGTGTGAGAGTGGGTACAATTGTGCAACGGTTATAACATTGATCCCACATATGTCAATCTATTATTAGTAGTCTCTACCTGTTAGTTAACCACCTAGGTGATGCCACGACCCTAGTGCCTTTCTCTATATTAATCACAACTTTGAACATATCCCTTCAGCATAAATTAGCTTAAACTTGTAGTTGATAATAGTAGTTATTAAACAAAAACCCCAAAAAATGTTAGAAGTACAATTAAGAGCAAACACGCATTCCTAGTCTGAACAAATACGCAACTCCATTCCAAGCTCCCTGTGGAAATTGACCCCGATACCACTATTCGGGTAAAAGTCTTAGCGCCCGCTCTTCCTACCGTTGTGTGAGGTTCAGTTTGCTGCGACCACTTTTTGGCGCCGTTGCCGGGGAGCTTATGGTGTTGACTATTTGTGTAGCTAGTTTTGTGTTTTGCTTCTCTTTCCTTATTTTTACTAATTTTATTTGTATCAATTCACTCAGGTACACATGGCTTTAAACGCAAATGACCCTCTTGGCAACGTGGTCGTGGGGGAGGAGGTTGAGGATCTAGAACAAGAAGACGTATTACCTCATGCTCCTAGGAGAGGTCGAAATGCCATTGCAAATGCCAATGCAAATGAGAATATACCAGACCCTCCTCCACCTCCACCAAGAGTGGCACCAAGAGTTCTACCCAATCAAGGGTACGCAAGTGCAATAGTTCCTCCCCGAATCTGGCGGGGAACTTCCAAATTACAAATGTGATGCTCACCTTGCTTGAACAACGAGGTTATTTCACGGGGGTCGCTGATCAGAATTCTTATAAACACTTGAAGGGCTTCGTGGATACTTGTTAGGGTAGCAAGCAGACAAATGTTTCGGAGGATGCATTGAGACTTCGACTTTTCCCGTTCTCACTTCGGGGGAAGGCGTTAGATAGGTTGGAGAGGCTCCCAAATCATTCCATCACTACATAGGATGAGTTGGCGGACAAGTTCATCGCTATGTTTTTCTCTCCAAGTCACATGGCGACTCTACGGGACGATAGTCTAGCCTTCAAGCAAGAGCCGACTGAACCGTTACACGAGATATGGGAGAGGTTTAGAACAATGGTGAAAGAATGCCCTAACAATGATATGAATGATGTGATGATCCAACAAACATTCTATAGGGGCATCAACACAACCAACCAATGTATTGTGAACCAACTGGCGGGAGGAAATTTTATGAAGCTTCCTTACAATGAAGCTTGTGATGTGTTAGATGAGATGGCCGACACATCGTCGGCATGACAAAGCTGGGCTAACATGCCTCAAGGTGATCTTAATGTCATACATTTGCATAAGGAGTTACATGATCACGGCCAAGCCATTACCGAGATTACAACAACAATGAATCAGTTGGCTAAAGCGCAGTTACAACAAGTTCAAAACCCGAGCCAAGTCAACGCCATGGAAGGAGTGAATATGATGAAAAGGAGGCAAAGAGGCAAACAACCTCAAGGAAATTTTGATAACTATGATAATGGTGGTGGCTATTCGAATGAATGCTATGATGATCAAAGTGAGGAAGTCCAATACGTCAACAACTATCAAGGGAATAGAGGTAATCAAGGGAACCAACAATGGAGACCCCAAGGAAATTGGGGCAATCAACAAGGTGGTAATTGGAACAATAACAACAACCAAGTAGGAAATTAGGGGAACAACAATTTGGGTAATCAAGGGAATTGGAGCAAAAACAACAACAACAATTGGGACAACAACAATGGGCAAGGTGGGTGGAATAACAATGGTGGTCAAGGAAATCGGGGGCAAGGCTTTCAAAGGCCTCCGATGTTTCAACAACCGAACAACCCACCGCCGTTTCAATCTCAAGGGTCTAGTTCTTCGGGAAATGAAATTGGTAGAATTGAAGTTATGTTTGAGTTAATGATGAAGAAGAATCAAGACTCCGAAGCTCAATTGGCCTCCGACAACACTTCTATTCGTAACTTGGAAGTACAACTTGGCCAAATTTCTCAGTCTTTAAATACTCGCCCAAAGGGTGCTCTACCCAGTGATACGGTAGTAAACCCCAAGGGTGGGCACAATAATCATGTGATGAGGTGACAATGCGAAGTGGAAGAGGCGGTGATGTGCATGCCTCAAGAGGAAACCAAGTTATGGTGGATGAATATGAGTTACAAGATAATGAAATGCCTTTGGTGGTTGAAGATGTAGTTGGACCAAGTGTGAGAGATGATGTGCAGATTGATATTCATGAGGTTGAAGAGGAGACACAAGAGGTTGTGAACCCGTCTAGGGAACAAGTGATTGATATGCCCGAGCCGGTGGTGCCCAAAGCCAAAGCACCCTTACCTTGGCCTCCTCCGCCCTATCCTCAACGGTTGGCCAAGCAAAAAGGTGACAACCAATTTAAGAAATTCATTGAGATGATGAAAAGTTTGACTATCAATGTGCCTTTGGTGGAGGCACTCGAGTAAATGCCGGGGAACTCAAAGTTCATGAAAGATTTGGTTACAAAAAAGAGATCAATGGAGTGTGAGACAATCAAGATGACCCATCAAGTGAGCGCAATTGTGCATTCTATGGCTCCGAAACTTGAGGACCCCGGTGCATTCACTATCTCATGTACCATTGGAAGTGCCGACTTTGCAAAAGCCCTTTGTGACTTGGGGGAAAGTATCAATTTAATGCCATATTCGGTCTTTAAGACCTTGGGAATCAGACAACCTCGTCCAACTTCTGTGAGGCTTCAAATGGCGGACCGGTCAATGAAACGGCCTTTGGGGATTATTGATGATGTCCTTGTTCGTGTTGATAAGTTCATATTGCCGGCCGATTTCGTTATCTTGGATTGTGAGGTGGATTTTGAGGTGCCAATTATCCTTGGAAGACCTTTCCTAGCTACTGGAAAGACTTTGGTAGATGTCGAAGTGGGAGAGTTGACCTTTCGTGTTGGTGATGAAAAGGTGGTGTTCCATGTGTGCAAATCTATGAGGCAACTGAATAGCACCGAGGTGTGCTCGTTTGTTGACATTGTCACAGCGGTGATAGTGGATGACACAAGCGCAATGGTGAATGTTGAGGACCCACTTGAGGCCATGCTCTTGAACATGGATGTTGATGATGATGTCGGGAGAGCTGAATGTGTAAACGCTTTGCATGGTATGGGCTCGTATTCTTATGAGCCTAGGAAGTTATCCTTGGATCTTGACAATCGCAAAACTCCCCCAACCAAGCCATCTATTGAGGAGCCGCCGGTGTTGGAGTTGAAACCACTTCCTCCTCACCTCAGGTATGAATACTTGGGCCCTAATTTCACTTTGCATGTTATTCTTTCATCTTGCTTGACTAACGTGCAGGTTGACACCACTTTGGCGGTTCTACAAAAGCGCAAGAGGGCAATCGGATGGATATTGGCGGATATTCGGGGTATAAGCCCTGCCTTTTTCATGCATAAGATCATATTGGAGGAGGATGCGAGGCTCTCACTTGAACACCAAAGGAGACTCAACGAAGCTATGCAAGAAGTGGTCAAGAAGGAAGTTATCAAGTGGTTTGACGCTGGTGTGGTGTATCCTATTTCTGACAGCTCATGGACTTCTCCGGTGCAATGTGTACCGAAGAAGGGTGGGATGACTGTGGTAACCAATGCTAACAATGAGTTGATTCCTACTCGGACGGTGACGGGATGGAGAGTTTGTATGGACTATAGAAAGCCTAACAAGGTGCCTCGAAAGGATCATTTCCCGTTGTCGTTCCTCGACCAAATGCTTGATCGTCTTGCGGGTTGGTCGTTCTATTGCTTTTTATATGGGTATTCGGGGTACAATATGATTCTCATCGCCCCGAAAGATCAAGAAAAGACGACCTTTACTTGTCCCTACGGCACATTCGCATTTTCGAGGATGTCGTTTGGATTGTGTAATGCCCCAGCGACCTTTCAACGATGTATGATGGCAATTTTCACCGACATGGTGGAATATATATTGGAGGTCTTTATGGATGATTTTAGCGTGGTGGGGGACTCCTTTGAAGAATGCTTGACAAATTTGGACCGTGTGTTGGCCCGATGTGAAGATACAAACCTAGTTCTCAATTGGGAAAAATGCCATTTTTTGGTAGAAGAGGGTATTGTATTGGGTCATAAGATTTAGAAGAGAGGTATTGAAGTTGACAAAGCCAAGATTGAAGTCATTTCAAGGTTACCTCTCCCTACTTTTGTCAAAGAGGTGAGGAGCTTTTTGGGGCACGCGGGTTTCTACCAAAGGTTCATCAAAGATTTCTCTAAGGTAGTTAACCCGTTGTGCAAGTTGTTAGAGAAGGAGGCCAAGTTTGTCTTTGATGAGAAATGCATGGAGGTGTTCGAGCTTCTAAAACACAAGTTGACAACAACCCCTATCATTACCACACCCAATTGGATCTTGCCATTTGAGCTCATGTGTGACGCTAGTGATGTTGCGGTAGGGGCGGTCTTGGGCCAAAGAATCAACAAGATGTTCCATCCGGTGTACTACTTAAGCAAGACGATGAATGAAGCTCAAAGAAACTATATACTCACCGAGAAGGAGTTGCTAGATATTGTGTTTGCCATGGAAAAGTTCTGACCATACTTTATGGGGGACAAAGTGATTATCCATACCTATCATGCCGCCCTTAGGTATTTGATGACAAAGAAAGATTCAAAAGCAAGGTTGATGAGATGGGTGCTACTTCTTCAAGAGTTTGATCTAGAAATTGTGGACCGGAAAGGAAGTGAAAATCAAGCCGCGGACCACTTGTCTTGCTTGGAGGAAGAGGGGATGCCTTCTGAAGGCCTTGAGATCAATGACGTTCCCGGATGAACAACTCCTTGCAGTATCTATGCATAATATGCCGTGGTTTGCCGATGTGGCAAATTATCTTGTGACCGGTATAATCCCGTATGAGCTCCCTTCTAACCAAAGGAAGAAGCTCAAGCGGGATAGTTTGGATTATTATTGGGATGAGCCATATTTGTTCAAGATTTGCACCGATGGTGTGATTCGCCGATGTGTCCCGGAAGAAGAACAATTGAGTATTTTGGAGGCTTGTCATTCCTCTCCCTATGGTGGCCATCATGGCGGGGTGAGGACGGCTTCTAAGGTGCTTAGTTGCGGTTTCTATTGGCCCTCCTTGTTTAAAGATGCCGGTGATTTTGTCAAGAGATGTGATGAATGCCAACGAGCCGGTGGGATTTCAAAAAAAGATGAGATGCCTCTCAACACAATTCTAGAGGTGGACATTTTTGATTTATGGTGTATCGACTTTATGGGGCCGTTCGTGAGTTCTTGTGGGAACACCTATATCTTGGTAGTGGTTGATTATTTGTCAAAATGGGTCGAAGCCGTTGCTTTTCCCAACAACGAAGCTCGAAGTGTGGTGGCGTTCTTGAAAAAGAGTATCTTCACAAGGTTTGGCATTCCACGTGCTATCATTAGTGATGGTGGTTCTCATTTTTGCAATCGGGATTTTGATTCATTGCTTGCCAAGTATGGTGTAAATCACAAGGTGACCACTCCTTATCATCCTTAAGCGAGTGGCCAAGTTAAGGTTTCCAACCGAGAGATCAAGAGTATTTTGTCCAAAACTATCAATGCCAATAGGACCGATTGGTCGAAGAAATTAGATGATGCTCTTTGGGCCTATCGGACAACTTACAAGACCCCGATTGGTATGTCTCCGTATCGGTTGGTGTTTGGGAAAGCTTGTCATCTTCCGGTGTAATTGGAGCATAAGGCTATGTGGGCCTTGAGAAAATTGAACTTAGAATGGGATGTCGCTGCGAATCTCCGGGTTGAGCAACTCAATGAGCTAGACGAGTTCAGATTTCATGCCTACTCCAGCTCGTCCTTGTACAAGGACAAGATGAAGTACCTTCACGATAAGTATGCCCGAGGGAAGGAATTCAAAGTTGGTGACATGGTTCTTCTGTTCAACTCACGGTTGATGTTTTTCCCGGGAAAGCTTAAGTCTAAGTGGAGTGGTCCATTTGAAGTTGTTGGTGTAACCCCATTTGGTGCTATTGATCTCAAGAACAAAAATGGTGAAGTTTTCCGGGTCAATGGGCATCGTGTCAAGCATTACTTGGGAAAGTTTGATGACAGCCACGTGGTGGCACTCATTCATTTGAAGTGACTTTGATGGTAACATGCGTCGTGCCGCGACGTTAAATCAGGCGCTTCTTGGGAGGCAACCCATGTCTTTTTCTTTCTTTTTGATTTCTATTGTAGATTAGGATTTTTGAGCTAATGGTTTGTGAGATGTTGCAGGAATTGTGATTGAACCAGTGCAAAACAATTGTGCAAAAAGTGCACAGTCTCTGAACAGTGACAGTGCGTCCGCAATCCCACTTTGTGCGGTCCGCACCGGCCAAAGAAAATATTGCCAAGTTTCTGAAGATGGCTAGTGCGGCCGCACCCTTGCTTGTGCGGTCCGCACCGGTAAAGGCCAAGAATGATTAGTCTTTGAACTGCGTTCACGTGACTGCGTCCCACTTTGAGCGGTCCGCGTGGTTCTCATGTGGTCGCAGCCCGTCTCATGCGGTCCGCGTGCCTTCGTTTCAGCAACAGGTAAATGAAAGTCCCAGCGCGGCCCGCGGTCGTGTTCACGCGGCCGCACTGGACGTTAAGTACTGGGCCCCGCTGTGTTTCCTATAAATAGATCATTAGGGTATTCATTAAAACTTTTTGCAAAAATTGACCCCTGAGCCCTAAAAGTTACTGTTCCTATCGGAGACCCTTCTTAGTGTTAATATCAAGAGCATTTCTTTGCTTTCCTGGTAACATATCTCTCACATTAGTCTTTACTTAGTATTAATTTAAACTTTATACATGTTTCCCTAGTCATAACTTCTTTGTTTTTCTTTTTGTTCTTCGTCGTTTCATGATTAGGATAGTTTTATATTGTTCTTGTTGTTCTTTGAAATGATTGGCATGTTATAAATGAGTAAGGACAAAGTAGGATGCTAAAACGTGAAAGACTTGAGTTTTTTTTGTAAAACCCTAATTGCCCTTGTAATGAAAGCCCAGCGCGGCCGCACGCCCTGATTATGCGGTCCACATGCCTTTTACGCGGCCGCATCATTCTGTTACGTGGCCCGTGTAAGCCTTGAGTTTAAAGGTTGATACTTCCCAGCGCAGCCACATGCCTGGTTCGTGCGGTCCGCTCCATGCCCCACGCGGCCGCATCCCATGTTTGCGCGGTTCGCGTGGGTGAGGTTCAGAGGGGCACCAGTTTTTAATAGTATGGCCAATGCGGCCGCATGACCAGTTTGTGCGAGCCGCGTTGGCCCCCACGCAGCCGCACCCCTTGTTTATGCGGTCCACATGGTTCCTAATCAGAGAGGTGTTCATTTCCCAACTTGGTCAGTGCGGTCTGCATGCCTTGTTTGTGCGGTCTGCACTGCTATCATCTGTTCTCTGTCTGTGTTTCTGTTCTGTACTTAAACTCTACAATTGCCTGAACTAACAATGTTAGAATTATTTATGTGCAGAAAATGGTTAAACAACGGGGGCGTGGAGCTAAACAACCCGGACGAGGAGGTGACCCCTCCCGGGGAGGTAAAGCAAAATTGAAGAAACTCACTCCCCAACCAAAGCTAAAAACAAGAAAGCAGGTGGTGAGTAATGAGGAGCAGTCGGGGAGTGAGTACCTCCCCTCCCAGGATGTCTCAACTGATTCGGGGAAAGCCCCCGCAGGCCCAGCTTAAGCTTCAACTGTTATACAACCTGAGTCGTTTGAGGTCTTAGAAGCAGGCAGTGCCAAATACTCCACCTCTCCCATAGCCTCAAAATCTGGGGAGGGTGCAGAAGATAAAAACAAGAGTGATGAGGAGGTCTCGGACAGTGGGGTACTTGGAGTTGGGGGAATTGAAAGAACTAGAAACCCAGTTGTATGGCAGGACAGATTTGTCAGCGAGGTGGCCTTTCATAAATTCCGGGAAGTGTGGCCCAAGAAGAAGGTGATTCCAGAAAGAAGAGTAGTCACCTGGGATTTGTTACCCTACCTTCCCCAAGTCCATGAACAATTTATTACTAGAGTGGGTTGGGATTTCTTCAAAGATGAGCTGGTCGATGCAAATAAACATATGGTAAAGGAATTCTACAGCAATGTGGCCCACACGAAAGAAGGGTCAATTGCAACCAAAGTGCGGGATAAGAAGATAGTGTTCTCGGGAGAGGCGTTGAACGAGTATTTGGGTTTCAATGAGGAGGATGACTCTCTGTACAGAAAGAAGTTAGAGTTGAAAGAGGAAGCACATCCTTGGGTGGCACAGTTCTTAGCTCAGCCGGGTACTGTTCCGGAGTGGATTCAGGTGGGGAAGAAAATACTGCGAAAGGACCTCAATTTTGAGGCGAGAGGATGGTTAACTTTTGTATGCAACAGGTTGGACCCTTCGTCCCATGACTAGACCATTCCAATCGCCCGAGCGGTTCTCATTGCGTCTATTATGGCAGGTTTCCCCATCAATGTGGGGAATGTTATGTACAGTGTGATCACATCCATTGGCATTGATACGGACAGAAACTAACCATACCCGAACACCCTCACAATGTACTTTGAAGATGCAAAGGTGAAGAGATACCCCTTCGATGTTGGAGTCCGGCCGGTGTCCCCATTTTCATGGTTTAGTATTCAGGGGCCAGACAACTCGAAGGGGGATAAGAAGGGAAAAGCATCCACCTCTGCCCCGACTGGCCAGTCTGAGGAGCCAGTTGCGGTAGAGGCTTCTGTTGAGCCACCTACTTCTGTTGCCACTATTATTCTGGACATCCCATCCTACTTTGAGGGTCCTAGTTCTTCAACTGGCCCAATGGTTCCCACCTCCAAATCCAACCCGTTCACGGCCCAGCAGTTAGCAAAGACATTAGCCAATTTGAACAACTAGATGTTAGTCTCGACACCCAAGTTGTCCACTTTGGCTACCACAGTTGTGGCCTAGTCTATTCCAGCCATCGTTGAGATTCCTCAGTCTATTGAGGAGACATTGAAGACACTTCTGGCCAACCAGGAGAAGATTTTGGCTACTCAGGCTGCCTTGACAAAGGCAGTTGATGCACAGGGAAAAGCTCTAAAGGAGCTTGCCAGAGAACACAAGAAGATGAGAAAATCTCGGGCATCTAAGGAAGAGGTGAAGGTGCTTCGAGCTGAGGTTGACAAGCTAAAGGCAGACCAGCTGCCTTTAGACTTGTTCTTTGATGAGTCAGCACCTCCACCAGCAGTAGTTGTACCGGAGCCACAGCAGGAGGAGGAGCCTAGGCACCCAAGGAAGAAGAGGAAGCTTCCTAGCACTGAGGGGGTTGTGATAGAGGTAGCACAGGTTCAGGAGGATACTTCCAGTGCTCCACAAGATGTTCATTCGGTCCATGAGCCGGCCCCTGTCCCAGCAGCAGAGCAGTAGCAAGCCGGGAACCAGTCTGAGGTTCCCGCCAGTACAGAGGACCAGGGGACCACTGATCAGCCCATGACGACGGATCAGGCTTGAGGAGCCACTCTATATCCTTTCTCTGTTTATATGCTTATTTTGGTAGTTGGTATTGGGGACAATGCCAGCTTTTATTCGTGGGGGTGCGCCCTACTATTTTGATGGTTGATACATTTGGGATGACTATACATATTTATTTGACTCTTAGCTTATGTTGCTAGTTGATAGTTGGCCTGTATATAACTTTTCATTCTAGTTACTTTTCTACTTTATGTACATATCCACTTCCCCCGCTGTATATTCTACTCCCCTATTGTACATATTCATTTGGTTTTTCTATTTTCGTTAAAAAAAATTCGTTTTTAGCTTCATAGTAGGCTCGTAGCCTTTTTGTTTTGTTTTGGAATTTGCAATGAGCCCTTGGTTTTCTTAAGGCCACGGTTCTTTCCAAGGGTAGAGTGTTGTGCGAACCGGGTGGCTCTTCCCAATGATAGATGGCGTGACAACCTTCTTAAGGGTTTGAGTCCCTTTTTTATTTTTATTTTTTAGATTTTCAAGTTTTGCAGTCAAGGGTACCTCAAGCAAAGCTTCACTTGGGCCTAACACATTTTCCTTTGATCCTATGGTCAAAGACATAATGTTGTGCTCAGGATGGTGAAAGTCGTGGCCTTGAGACTCTTATGTTGACCAAACAGTCATCATATGGTCATATTGGACCATTGTGCGCTTGATTCGTAACTAAGGTTGTTGTGGGCCCTCGACTCGATATCTTTACCAATCCTTGAGTGTGTGTGGTGAGAATTCGATTTGCGAGTCCAAGTCCCGAGCCGATGGTCTAGAATTTGCCTTGAATGTTTGTTGAGGCGAAATCCTAGGTGAAATTTGGCTTGAGAAGTGATTGTAGGCTCTCCTTAATCCAAAATGCTAAGATTGAACAATTCCATGACCTACCAATGAAATGATTCCTAGTTAACCCTTTTGAGCCTTGAACCTTCTTCTTTCAAGAACCAAAGCTACAAGCCTATACCCGTTCTTAATGATACCCTCTCTTGGCACCCAAATCTTCCCTTGAGTAGATGGAAAATGTTTAAGTTTGGGGGGGAGACAAGAAAGGAAATAATGTGGTAAAAGGTACAAAAGCAAAAGAAAAGAAAAGTAATAAAAAAGAAAGAGAAGATAAGACAAAAAGAAAGACCGAATTGAATAAGGTCAGAAAAGGGGATTCAAAGAAAACAAAAGTGAAAAAGGGTGTGGAAAAAGTAGAAAAAAGGAGTAATGTGTTGAATTGCATAAGAAAGGGTGACATTATGTCTCTCTAACCCCTTGAAAAAGAAGTGAATACTCAAATGAGTCAAGAAAGTGTGTCAAAATGAATCAAAAGAAGTGCTTAAGGGAAGATTGAACCCACTTGAACAAAAATATGTCCTACCCTTATCCAAAAGCCTTCACAATGACTCCACAACAGCCCTACATAATTTTGAGTTGAAGTAAACCTACATTAGTGGATACTTACATAAGGGGCAAGCATATGGTACTTAGAGCCGGACTTGTGGCCTCTTCCTTGAGAGAGATGAGTGAAAATCCATCAACCTTGGTTTGTGTATCAATACTCTAAAAGGTGAGGTTCACTTAGGGAGAGTTGAGGATGTGTGAGTTTGGGTTCCACAATGACCAAAGTAATTGAGAAAATTTCTTTGATGAAATGTGTCAACTCTTGATGCTCTTGTGTCACACTTGATCCACAAGTTTTCAAAGTTTAAATGTGTTAATGATGCATTCGCATTGAGGGCAATTGTTTTTACCAATTGATGCTTGTTGAGGTTACTTTAGGATAAGCTGAAATTGCTTGGATGTTTCCTTTGAGGGGTGGGTCTTATTTTGTTTGCTTGAGGACAAGCAAAGGTTTAAGTTTGGGGGAGTTGATAAGTAGGATTTTAACATGTTTTATACCCATTCTTGCCTGCGCTTTGAGTGTAATTTGCTACAAAATAGTCCCAAAATGCTTACAGATTGCGCTTGATTGCAAGTTTGAGCTATAAAGTGACAAATCGTCAAAGATCGGCTCAAATCTGAGTGAAACCTGCTCCAGTGTCAAAGATCATTAAAGTAAGGACATTCAGAACTTGGTGCGGACCGCACCATCATGTCATGCGGCCGCACCATAGGATTTCAGAGACTGTGAAACTACAAGTCAAACTCATGCGGCCGCGTCCCACTTCATGCGGCTCGCGTCTCACTCATGCAGCCGCACAATCTTGCTATGCGGTCGCGTCCAAGAAGTTCAAAGAGTGTCATATTCCAGAAGCAAACCATGCGGCCGCATCCCACTTCATGCGGCCTGCGTCCCTCTCCATGTGGCTGCACTTTATGGTCACGCGGTCCGCGTCAGTGAAGTTCAGAGAAGCTGCCAAAACCATTCATGCGGCCGCACAATAACTTTGTGCGGTCCGCGCCAGTCTTCATGCGGCCGCATTCCAACTTTGTGCGGTCCGCATCACCATCTTCAGAGAGCAAGATTCAGAGGTCAAGCAACCCAGTGCGGCCATGTGCCAACTTTGTGCGGTCCGCACTAACCCCGCAGGGTCATCTTTGTCCAATTTTTCCAGACCACTATAAATAGAACATTTTACCATTTTTAGGGGAAGTTTTGGTACATCTGATAGTTGTTGCACAAGTGAGACTTATGTTTTGGCCTATTTTGGGCATTTATATCTTGGTTTCATCATAGATTATTGTAGTTTAACATTAGTAATTAATTAATATGGTTGTTTCATCTTCTATTTCTTCAGTTTCTTCTTTAATTATGTCTAGCTAAACCCATTAGCTAGGGTTGTGGCTCAACCCTAGTGTGGGTAATTAATGGGTGTTGCTTCTTAATAATAGATTGATATTGGGTGTTTGTTATTTAGGGTTAATTTTATGGTTTAATTAAGGATTGATGGTTGCAAACATTGATTCTAGCTTAGTGGGTTTTGACTCTTCTTGAGAAAGAGAGTCTATGACCCCAAAATTGACCCAACAAGGAATTGGGGTGGACCCATGAGAAATGGTAGTCCCAATTAACGGGTTAAACCTCGAGAGAGTAATCACCCTACTTGAACCCAAGTTGCTTGGTCTAATTGGCCTACCTAATTGGTCTCGAGAGAGTCAATTGGGCAAATTCGCTCTCCCTACTGAGAGGTGTGAGAGTGGGTATAATTGTACAACGGTTATAACATTGATCGCAAATATGTCAATCTATTATTAGCAGTCTCTACCCGTTAGTTAACCACCTAGGTGATGCCACGACCCTAGTGCCTTTCTCTATATTAATCATAACTTAGAACATATCCCTTCAGCATAAATTAGCTTAAACTTGTAGTTGATAATAGTAGTTATTAAACAAAAACCCCAAAAAATGTTAGAAGTACAATTAGGAGCAAACACGCATTCCTAGTCTGAACAAATACGCAATTCCATTCCAAGCTCCCTGTGGAAATTGACCCCGATACCACTATTCGGGTAAAAGTCTTAGCACCCACTCTTCCTACCGTTGTGTGAGGTTGAGTTTGCTGAGACCAGGTCACATGAAATATACACCCGAATTTAGTAATTAAAAAAATCAATTTAAAGAACGCGCCTAAAGCAACTATGAAGGTTCAAATTAATAACAATGTTTGCGAGGGCCATGGAAAATTTAATTGCTGGCACGCCCCGATTTTTAAAAGAGTTAGTATTAATTACATGAGGGACATGTGTTATTTAATGAAAATGGCATACCTCAAATTTTCTATAAAAGTTAACCAGTTTTGTGAGGGCCATGGTCTTAGGGGTTTTATTTGGCATGCCATGCCTCAAATTATTTCAGAGGGTTTTAGTATTCGAAGTTGTTATGATCGGGTTACATGATATGCACACCCGAATTGGGGATTAAGTATCGCACCTATGCTACGGGAACCGTACCCATAGTCACGAGGATTTATTTACTAATCGCGCCTAAAGCAAGCTACGATGTTTATAAATTAATTATTTCCTAAACTAGTGCTTATTGTTGTAAGGTCATGAATTATGGAATGAATTTGTGGAGAAGGGTGTAAATAGGAAAGTTAAATGCGTTTACTAAGATTGAGCTGCCTATAACTTTTATCAATTGGGCCTGATATGGTTCAACTTAATCGAGCATCAAATCTATAAGATTTAATTGGAGAAAAAAATCAGCACCAAATCCCATTCACATCTTTATTTTTGTACATTACTCAAATATGATTCTCACCTCATTAGCAAACAACGTTAAACTTTCGTGCACCACAGCCAATGTCAAAATCTATTATTTGAATTTGCTTGGCATTCCCAAGAACTTCAAGAATAGCTTGATTGGAAGTGAAATTCATCAACTGAACAAAAAAGGCCTTCTAAGCTTCCATCTTAGGCACACAATCAAATGGGGTAGGAATTCTTGGTGGAAAAGACGTGGAAGTACAAGGCAAAAGGAAAGGCAATTGTAGAGCCTCTTTTGAAGTAAAAAAAAAAGCCCTCTTGAAAGGTTCGCCAATGGGAGAGAACAAATAACCCAATTAGAAAATAAGTCATTTACCAATTAAGCTTTGACCCCATATTTTTAGCACTAACAATCATTCCAAAATAACGACACCAATGAAGCATAACTTAGTCTTAACAACAAAAGAATTAACCAAGGAATTCAAGGCTTGCTAGTACCACCTTTATTAACTAAAAACTAAAACAAGTGAAACAGTAAACCAATAACATTCAACCTTATAGCAAACATAATATGAATTGGAATCCGAAAATTGGAGAACAAGAAATAAACCTTTCAATAGATAAATATTCTTCAATACAACAGGAACAATGATCTGCTGGACTTTTGTATAAACTAACCACGATCGGAAATGGCACCGAGAACTTCGACGGAGCTTCGAACCTCGATTGAAACTCTTGTGTTTTCTGCCGTGTTTGGAGAGATTTTTGAGCCGGTTTGATGGTGGATTTCAGCTAGGTGTTGATGGTGGTTTGAAGCTGATTTTTTGCTCCGAAATACCAAAATTTTTTTTAGCTCGTTTTGGAGCAATTTTGAGTGTGATTTCGAGCAGATTTCATGGTTGTTTATGAGCTAGGGAAGAAGGTTAAATTTATGGGCCCTTCATGATGGAGAAGAAAGGAAGAAAAGTATGGTGGCCTCATGTTCTTAGAAAAGAAAGCAACTGATGAAGATGAAGGAAATTGGGCTACCAAAAAAATCGGTCTGCTGCTTGTGCGACGTTACGTTGAAGAAGAGGACATTTCAAAGGAAAAGCAGTTTTAAGAAAAGGACAGATCAAGTTCAGCAATCAGGCGCCCACCTGGAGGGCAAGGGAACACAGTTAAAGTTTTGGCAATCAGGCGCCCACCTGGAGAGCAATGGAATGCAGTTAAGAGTTTTTGCAATTAGGAACCCAGCTGGAGAGCAAGGGAAGCATCAGTTCAAGTTCGGCAATCATGCGCCCACCTAGAAAATAAATTGAAAACAAGGCAAGTGTCGGAGGAAAGGAAGATAATTCAAATGTTGGTAGTCAGGTGCCCACCTGGAGAACAAAGAGAGAGCAGCAGTTTCAAGGGAGAGCAATTCAAGTGTTGGAAATCAGAAGCCCACCTAAACAAAGGGAAAGCAGTTCAAGTTCAGCGATCAGGCGCCCACCTGGAGAACAAAAGGAAAACAACCCAAGTTTCAGAGGAAAGGAATACAATTCAAGTTCAGCAATCAAGAGCCTACTTGGAGAACAAAGGGAAAGCAGTTCAAGTGTTGGAAATTAGGAGCCCACCTAGAGCATAAAGGGAAAAATAATTCAAGTGTTGGTAATCAGGAGCCCACCTGGAAAACAAAGGGAAAAGCAATTCAAGTGTTGGTAATCAGGAGCCCACTTGGAGAACAACGGGAAAGCAGTTCAAGTGTTGGAAATCAGGAGCCCACCTGGAGAACAAAGGGAAAAGCAATTCAAGTGTTAGTAATCAGGAGCCCACCTGGAGAACAACGGGAAAGCAGTTCAAGTGTTGGGAATCAGCAGCCCACCTGGAGAACAAAGGGAAAGCAATTCAAGTGTTGGTAATCAGGAGCCCACTTGGAGAACAAATGGAAAGAAATTCAAGTGTTGGTAATCTGGAGCCCACCTAGAGAACAAAGGGAAAGCAATTCAAGTGTTGGTAATCAGGAACCCACCTGGAGAACAAAGGGAAAACAATTCAAGTGTTGATAATCAGGAGCCCACCTGGAGAACAAAGGGAAGCAGTTCAAGTTTCGAGGAAAAACAGTGCAAATGTTGGTAATCAGGCACCCACCTGGCGAACAAAGGAAAAGCAATTCAAGTGTTCATAATCAGCCACCCACCTGGAAAACAAAGGGAAAACAATTGAGGTTTCAGAGGGAAGGAATACGATTCAAATGTTGGTAAATAGGCGCCCACCTGGAAGGCAGTCCAAGTTTCAAATGAAGACAGTTCGAGTATTGGCAATCAGGCTCCTACCTGGAGAATAAGGGAATTTACTTCAGAATGCAATTCAAGTCAACAACAAAAGAAGCTCGCGGCAAGAATGCAAGTCAACAGTCCGAGATAATCAACGGAAGTTAGTCACAATCCCGAATTAAAAAAAAAAGTGAGGGCAAGAAGTGAATCCAAATGCAGAAGTTGATGAAAGATGTGAACTGCTCAAGACGTGGTTGAAGTCACATGGACTACATGCCCGGTCTTGATCCGAAAAGCTAAAGAACAACGAGCTAGCACCTACAGTTAACAAGCGCCAAGATTCAAATCTAAAGTCTGCACGAAAAACCATTCAACACTCAAGATCAAGCTTCAAAAGACTTATAGAAAGGAATCTTGTAGTTCATAGTTGACAGGCTTAGTTAGACTTTTTCACTTTTTGATTTTGATGTACTATCAGGACCGCGGACCGGAACCTCGACGTAATGGTACCTCGATCGGCTCTCCACCTCGGCATACTCTATCATCTCACTCACTTCTGAACTACACGTGACCTGATTATTTTATAGCCAAGGATATGTAGGTAGCTTAGATACCAGGGCTCGATCACATTCTCCTTTCTCTTAGTTTTTGGTCTCCCCAAATAAGGGTCGGGTCAAAAAACCTGTCTGGTCATTCTTTGTCTGAAAATACTTCGTGTTTCCAGTAAAGGAGGGGCAGCTGTAGACATGTGATTTTTGACTCTCCCCGAAATTTCATCCATTTTAGCGTAAAATATTTAATTTAGGCCTAATATCGCTATTTCAGCTAATTTTGACTCTTTTACTTTATTTTATTACAAGAAAATAATTACAAAAAAATGATTTCATTAATGCTTTGTAATCATTTTTAATCTTGAAAAATACCAAAAATAGTTTTGTTTTAATGGTCAGTCTTATTTTAACAATCATTTTACTTAAGTAGGACTAACTAATAAATGAGATCGTAGTTTAGTCTCGTTCGCGGGGAAAAAATAAAATTCGGGCTCAAACAACCCATTTTATGTCTAATTTTCTGACATAAGTCATAATTCTCAAGACTATAATTCCTAGGCCCATACCGCTTAACCCTTAAAACCCTAAACATCTAGTCTTTAAAAGGGGAATCAGCCGAAAAAGTAGAAAGGGAGATCCCTAGACTAAAATAGAGTGAGCGTCGTTTTCAGCAAAGTAGAACCCTCCTCCCCCGATCGAGGATCTTCTTCTTCTTAGCTATTTTCAATGGTTTCTTCTGAAGCAAAAGGAACGACTCGATGAGCTATTATTCTTGAACAAAAATTGAGATCCTAAGCATCATCTTCATCCAAAAATAAACCTACAAGACCCTAACCTTTAGAGAACCAACGACGGACCACCCATCTCCACTGCGTCTGCCGCTACCCTCAACCCCAAAACCCATCGGAAACATGTACACACACATAGATAGCGAGGGACAGAAGGGGTTTTCCTTGACGAAATAGAAGATTTCTCTTCTGATTTTTAGTTTTGATTTTCTTGTATAAAAATTATCAAGAGTTGTTGAGACAGAGTTGATTTTGACTGTCCGTTCGAGTTCCGGTCGTAGTATTTGTGTTCATTTTGCTTGTGTAATTGCTGAAAATTCTCATCAATATAAACTTCGATTTTCAGGTCTGTCTCTCTTTCTCGTTTTCAAATCTTCGGTTTGAATTTTTGTGAGGATATGTTGGTATTGGCCTTTCTCCTATTTGTTTTTAAGGTTTAATGCTCCATTGATGGCTCCATAAATTCATTTATTCATATGCTATGTTATACTTCATTAACAAATGTTGAGGCAGAATTAGATTAAGGTCTTACATTAATTGACAAGTTGGAAAACGAACCCGTCGGAAAACCGTAGCACGTTAATTAGCTTATCTTTACATTCCTCTTTTTTCTTCACTTTTATCACCTTTCTTAATGATAGAAGAAGAGTCAAAGGGCACTTCCTTTTTTGAGGATGAAATCTAAGAACTGTACTAGTCACATAATTGAGTGATACATTTCTTTATTTAGTTTATTTTGTTAATGTCATTGTATTTCATATGTGATTCGGATGTTATCAATTGAATGTTTTCTGTTGCATTCTGTGATTTGCATATGTCTGAGATGATGAAGACTATGCTAAGGGACCTGGGTTAAACAGAAATCAAAGTTTTTGAGTTTAAATGTTTTGTTTCGTTATTTCTTTTATCGTTAGTAGCATGCCTTAGCGGACCATATTTGGGTAGGCCAGTTGTTAAAAGATTTGGACCGGAATAAGCTTCGTCGCGCCTTGGGCTTTTAGTTGAATGCTGGCATTTTTAATCTCAAATTAGATTAGGAAAATAAATCATAAACATCGTAGCTTGTTTTAGGCGCGATTAGTAAATCATCGTGGCTATGGGTACGGTTCCCGTGGCATGGTTACGATACATAATCCCCAATCCAGGTGTACATTTCATGTGACCCCGCTCCAATTTCCAACAAGGTTAAATAAAATGTGTCGTGAACCGCGGGTGCATTTCATGTATCGTGGCTTACGATGTGTTTTAAATAACTTTGAATTTTCCTAATATTTTTTAATAATTTTAATAAGGTTAAAAATGCACAATAGGTTTAAAGCATGTAAAATCAGATTTAGGCCAATTTAGTTGAGCGACCGTGCTAAAACCACGGAACTCGGGAATGCCTAACACCTTCTCCCGGGTTAACAGAATTCCTTACCCGAATTTCTGTGTTCGCGGACCATACATAAGAGTCAACTTTCCTCGATTCGGGATATTTAAACCGGTGACTTGGGGCACAATAAATTATCCCAAGTGGCGACTCTGAATTTGATATAAATAATCTCGTTTCGATTGTCACTTAAAATGGAAAAACTCCTTTATACCCCTTCCGGGGGTAGGAAAAAGGAGGTGTGACAGCTCTTCTCTCTGAGTCTTCTAAATCATATGGGAAGCGTGCACTTCGTGTGGTTTATTTTCTGTTAAAGTCATATTCCAATTTTAGAACGAGGTTCAGGCAAGTTGCAAAGCCGTTGAAGCTTCTGTATTCCCGGTACGCTATCCCTCCTCAGCTCGAGTTGTCCCCTCGGGTAAGCTAGGTCTAGAACAATACACCCTAGGGTTCAAACTTTGAATAACATAGCCTCATGCTGGATCCCTAGTAGGAACGTTTTATTTGCATCACGTGCATTTGACTTTGGGGGCTCAACACATGGGTTGAGTCCGTCTAGGATAGGTGTACCTAAATTAAAAAACCATCCTGATGCATCTTACGTGCTACTTACGTATCTGTTTGTTTCGACTTGCATGTTGACTGACTGCTAGAATAGGGAAAGAAACTCAAAAAAGGAAAAAATCAAAAAAAACAAATCAAAAAAAAATGAAGAAAAATGAAAAGAGAGTGAGAGGTAGGTATTTGAAATATCCTGAAACTCTACCGAAATTTTGAAAAAAAGAAAAAGAAAAGTCATTTCAAAATAAGTCAATTTCTACTCTGTCAAAACATGGCGAACTACGCGGGTCTGATTCTCACTGGATGTGGGATACGTAGGCAAGCCTCATCGGTTCCGGCCCACAATTTTTTAAAAAAAAATTCAAAAATATTTTTCATTACTTTCTTCTTTAGAAAGTCTTTCTTTAGACTCCAATTTTTTTTTTAAAAAAAATATATAAAAATATTTTCTTTTAATTTCTTCTCAAAATCCAAAAATATTTTTCATTCTTCTTTCAAATATTGAAAAGAAAATTCAAGGTTTAAAAATATTTTCTTTTTCTTTTTCTTTAGAAGCATTTCTTTCATAAATTCAAAATAAAATTCCAAAAATTCAAAATATTTTCTTTTTTCTTTAAAAGTTTTTCTTCGAAATTCCAAAAAAATAAAAGAAAAAAAAGGTCGATATTCAAAAATATTTATCTTTTCTTTAGAAGTCTTTCTTTGCAAAAAATTTGAAGAAAAATCAAAATTCAAAAATATTCTCTTTTTTCTTTATATGTCCTTATTTCAAAAAAATAAAATGAAAAATTCAAAATCCAAAAAAAAAAGTTAGTTTATTTACTTTATTCCTGATCTTTTTGAATTACGTTAAACCTGAATCCTTTTTAAAAAAAAAGGATATGTAGGCAGCCTCATGGTTCGGTCCAACCAAATAAAAATTCAAAAAAAAAGAGAAGAAAAAAAAAGAAAAGAAAAAAAAGGAAAAATCCCAAAAATCCCCAATATCTGAAACTGGGGCAGAGATTTTATTTCACTTTTGAAAGAATCGATTCCAAGAGTTGTAAGTGTACAACCCATCATATTGAGTCTACTTTGAGCCTTCATGCTGAAATTTTTTCCAACCCTATCCGAAAACCTTACAAATAAGACCTCCTCATATACCTTCAAGAATGCCAAGAGAAGCATGCAATGAGCAATGGTAAGCAGAGATAAATAAATGAGAGAGGCTTGTTGGTGAAAATTCCTCGGGGCACCACTAGTCGAAAGTGAGTCGTGAAGCTGATGCGAAGAATTGGCACGAACAAGCCCGACTTCAAAGGTCATAATAATGGAAAAAGGGAAGATTGGATTAGTTTGATAGATCAGGCTGTTAAGTCCAGAATGCATGTCATGATCATTAAGGTTAGTTATTGAAAAAAAGAAAAGAAAAAAGAAAACAAAAAAAAAACTCTTTCTTCTGTTCTTCCAACAGGGGCATTTCTTGTTAATAATTTTTTTTTGCATCAGTGTGTCCTTCAATCTGAGTCAGTCCTTGTCAAAATAAGTAAGAAAAGATTTCAAAATCTGCTACCAGCTTTTCAGTTGTACAAAGTAATTTGGCCAGCACACTCAGTTGTTAATGTTAACATGCCTTGAGGATTCATGCAAAGGCTTCCCCAAAAGATTCTTGTCAGCCTGTTTGGCGCAAACAAAGATAACTTGTGATTCTCTTTGACAGACAAATTACTCAAAAGCAGGAAGTCATTCAAGATATCAGAAAGGTCATCTAAGAAAGGATCTTCAGTTGGGATAAGGCTGATTGAGCCAGAAATACAAATGGTACCAGGTGTGAAACAATCAGGGTTAATGCAGAGCAAAAGTCTTTTGAGACCGACTCGAGCTGATTGAGCAAAAGCCAAGATGCTCAAAACACAAGGCCACAAACCGACCACCATTTTCAAAACTGACAAATTTTTCTTTGTATGAACAGGAACAAAGCAGTGCAAAGAAAGTGGTTCAAAAAAGAGAGAGAAAAAGAAAAAAAAGAACAAAAAAGAGAAGAAAAAGAAAAGAAGAGAAGAACCGACACAGGAAAGTTTTTCAAATCTTTGCCTTTATTTGTCTTGCTATTGTGCATAAAATCTTGCCATTGATTTTCACATTTTTCTCCTAGGATAAAAAGTCCTAGTCTGATGGATTTCCCTCGCAATAGAATTCTTAATCTGATGAATCTTTCTCCTAAGATAACAAAAATGGACCTAGTCTGATGAACCTTCTCCTAGGATCAAAATCTTAGTCGGATGAATCTTTCTCCTAAGATAATAAATTAGAAAATTTTAGTCTGATGAATCTTTCTCCTAAGATAGAAGACCGAGTCTGATGAATTTTCTCCTACGATAAAAATTTTAGTCTGATGAATCATTCTCCTAAGATAGAAAACCTAGTCTGATGAATTTTCTCCTAAGACAGAAATCTTAGTTTGATGAATCTTTCTACTAAGATACTGAAAAAAAGAAACCTAGTCTGATGAACTTTCTCCTAGGATCGAAATCTTAATCTGATGAATTTTTCTCCTAAGATAGGAAACCTAGTCCGATGAATCTTCTCCTAGGGTGGAAATCTTAGTCTGATGAATCTTTCTCCTAAGATACCGAAAAAAAGAAACCTAGTCTGATGAACTTTCTCCTAGGATCGAAATCTTAGTCTGATGAATCTTTCTCCTAGGATCGAAATCTTAGTCTGATGAATCTTTCTCCTAAGATTGAAAACCTAGTCTGAAGAATTTTCTCCTATGATAGAAATCTTAGTCTAATGGATCTTTCTTTTAAGATAACAAAAAAAAAGGGAACCTAGTCTGACGAATCTTCTCCTAGGATCGCAATCTTAGTCTAATGAATTTTTCTCCTAAGATAGAAGATCTAGTCTGATGAATTTTCTCCCATGATCAAAATTTTAGTCTGATGAATCTTTCTCCTAAGATAGAAGACCTAGTCTGATGAACTTTCTCCTAGGATAAAAATCTTAGTCTGATTAATCTTTCTCCTAAGATACCAACAAAAAAAAAGGAAGAAAAAAAAGGAAGAAGAAGAACAAAGACCTAGTCTGATGAACTTTCTCCTAGGATTAAAATTTTAGTCTGATAAATCTTTCTCCTAAGATAGAAAACCTAGTCTGATAAATTTTTTCCTAAGATAAACGTCTTAGTCGGATGAATCTTTCTCCTAAGATACCAAAAACAAAAACAAAAAAAAAAAGAAAAAAAAAAGACCTAGTCTGGTGAATTTTCTCCTAGGATAAATATCTTAGTATGATGAATCTTTCTACTAAGATAGAAAACCTAGTATGATGAATTTTCTCCTAGAGTAATTTGAAAAAGAAGAAGTCTAGATTTTAAAAAAGAGAAAAAGAAATAAAAAAAAAGAGAAAAAAGGGGTTCAATTTTAGTTTTCTTAAATTTATCAATTTTTAGTTGTATTGAAATCAGGACTCTCATAGACAATGAGATTTAGCATATGTTTCACCGTTAGAAAATTGAATTTAGCTCTGAACTTTTCACTCTTAAGATGAGATTTGATTTTAATTTTCAAGACTCTCCTGGATAATGGGACCTAGTTAAATTTCATTACCTTTGTAGATAACAAGATTTAGCATAAGTTCTACTTTGGGGAAGTATAATCTAGCATTTAAAGTTTTTCACGTTTGAGATGAGGTTTGTTTTGAAATTTTCAGGATGAGGGAATTTAGCTTAGAACTTATTTTGATAACAAGAATCGGTTAACACTCAAAAGATGTTATCAAACTGAGACAGAAAAATTTCTTTCGTTTTGTCTGTTTTGTTGAAATTAGGCACACACTTGGAGAAACAAGAGAAGACAGTTCAAAGAAAAGCAGTTTCAAAAAGAAGACGGTTCAAGTTCAGCAATCAGGCACCCACCTGGAAAACAAAGGGAAAACAATTCAAGGTTCAAAGGGAAGGAATACAATTCAAATGTTGGTAATCAGGCGTCCACCTGGAGAGCAAGAGAATATGAAGAACAAACGGAAAGCAGTTCAGTTGTTGGAAATCAGGAGCCCACCTGGAGAACAAATGGAAAGCAGTTCAAGTCATGGAAATCAGGAACCCACCTGGAGAACAAAGGGCAATCAATTCAAGTCTTGGAAATCAGGAGCCCACCTGGAGAACAAAGGGAAAATAATTCAAGTGTTGGTAATCAGGAGCCCACCAGTAGAACAAAGGGAAAGCAATACAATTGTTGGTAATCAGGAGGCTACCTAGAGAACAAAGGGAAAACAATTCAAGTGTTAGTAATAAGGAGCCCACCTAGATAACAAAGGGAAAGCAATTCAATTGTTGGTAATCAGGAGTCCACCTAGAGAACAAAGAGAAAACGAGTCAAGGGAAAAGTTGTACGAGTGTTGGAAATCAGGAGCCCACCTGGAGAACAAGGGGAAAGTAGCAATGTTCAAAGGAAGACAGCAATCAAGAGCCCACCTAGAGAACAAAGGGAAAACAGTTCAAGTTTCGAGGAAAAATAGTGCAAGTTTTGGCAATCAAGCACCCACCTGGAGAACAAGGAAAGCAGTTCAAGTTTCAAAGGAACACAACACAGGTTTCAAGGGAAAACAATTTAAAGTAACAAAAAGAATACAATTCAAGTTTTGGTAATCAGGCGCCCACCTAGAGAGCAAGGGAATGTAGTTCAAATGTTGGCAATCATGCGCTACCTGGAGAATAAGAGAATTCACTTCAGAATGCAATTCAAGTCAGCAACAAAAGAAGCCCAAGGCAAGAATACGAGTCAATAGTCCGAAGTAATCAACAGAAGTTAGTCATAATTCAGAATAAAAAAGAAAAGAAAAAGGGAAGCAGAAGCAGAGAAAGATGTGAACTGCTCAAGATGTGGATGAAGTCACAAGCACTACATGCCCAGTTTTGATCCGAAAAACTGAAGAAGAATGAACTAGCACCTGCAACTAGCAAGCATCAAGGTTCAAATCGAAAGTCTGCAGGAAGAACCATTCAAGGCTCAAGATCAAGCTTCAGAAGACTAATAGATAGGAATCTTGTAACTCATAGTTGACAGGCTTAGCTAGTCTCTTTCATTTTTGATTTTTGATGTAATAAAAGGATCACAGACCGGAACCTCGGCGGAATGACACCTCGATCGGCTCTCCACCTCGGTTTACTTCATCATCTCACTCACTTCTGAACTACACGTGGCCTGATTCCTTTACAACCAAGGATATGTAGGCAGCTCAGATACCAGGGCTAGGTCACATTCTCCTTCCTCTTAGCTTTTTCTCTCCTTAAATAAGGGTCGGGTCGAAAACCTGTCTAGTCGTGCTTTGTCTGAAAACTCTTCGCGTTTCCAGTCAAAGAGGGGCAACTGTAGACATGTAATTTTTGACCCTCCCCACGGCCGGTGTAGACATGTAATTTTTGACCCTCCTCGAAATTTTACACCTTTTTAGTGCTTAGATATTTTTTTAGTTCTAATATTGTTACTTTGCCTATTTTTGACCTTTTATCTTTATTTTCTCTTAAAAATGAAAAGTACAAAAATATTTTTCTTTACTTTAGCTAATTGGCATTTTATCTAATTACTTTTAATTTATCCTACTTCTCATGAAACTAAAAAATAATAATATAGTTTTGATATTCTGTTTCCAAAAAAGATAAAATGAATTAACTTAATTTTAGTGATTTTTAAGTTATAGGCTTTTAGTAAATATTAAATAGTATGTAGATATCCTTGATAAAGTTACTTTGTTTATCTTCCAAATAATTTTTTAATTTAGATAACTAGTATATTTGTCATGCTATTTTAATTTATCTTTAAAAAAAAGAAAAAGGAAATAAAAAGAGATAAAAATGAATGGAGAAGAAAGGTTGTCGTACTCCATAACTTTAAACAGTTTTGAAAAGTTTAGTTTAGCATGTATCTTTTTATCTCCATTTTTACTTTGGATATTTAGTTTATGTTTATTAAAAAAACAAAGAAAAAGAAAAAAAGCAGCAAAGTTAAAAGATCTTTCTAACTAGTTGGTCCCTAATTGCTCACGTCAATTTTTGCTACAATGCACAATTCATTCTCTTAACAAATACACAAAACACTCACATCTTGGCTTTTTTTTGGTTGGTGGGGGGACCGCACTTATTTCTTTAGGCCCAAGAATTCATCCATATTAAGGGAGGAACACGTACAAATATAGAGAGAAAGGGACGAAAAGAGAGGAAACTAGCAATTGTCCTCTTCATCAACGTAACGCCGCACAAGCGGCAGACCGATTTTTCTAGTAGCACGATTTCCTTTTCTAGTAGCACGATTTCCTTCATCAGTTGTTCTTTTCTAAGAACACGAGGCCACCATACTTTTCTTCCTTTCTTCTCCATCATGAAGGGCCCATAAATTTCACCTTCTTCCCTAGCTCATAAACAGCCATGAAATCTACTCTAAATCACCTTCAAAATAGCTCCAAAACGAGCTAAAAAAAAGCTCAGTTTTCTGAGCAAAAAATCAGCTTGAAACCACCATCAACACCCAGCTGAAATCCACCATCAAACCGGCTCCAAAATCTCTCCAAACATAGCAGAAAACACAAGATTTTCTTCGAGGTTCGAAGCTCCGTCGAAGTTCTCGTTGCCATTTTCGGTCGTGGTTAGTTTAGACAACAGTCCAGCAGATCTTTGTTCCTGTTGTATTGAAGAATATTTAGCTATTAAAAGGTCCATTTCTTGTTCTCCAATTTTCGGATTCCAATTAATATTATGTTTGCTATAAGGTTGAATGTTATTGGTTTACTGTTTCACTTGTTTTAGTTAATAAATGTGGTGCTAGCAAGCCTTGAATTCCTTGGTTAATTCTTTTGTTGTTAAGACTAAGTTATGCTTCATTGGTGTCGTTATTTTGGAATGATTGTTAGTGCTAAGAATATGGGGTCAAAGCTTAATTGGTAAATGACTTATTTTCTAATTGGGTTATTTGTTCTCTCCCATTGGCGAACCTTTCAAGAGGGCTTTTTTTTACTTCAAAAGAGGCTCTGCAATTGACTTTCCTTTTGTATTGTACTTCCACGTCTTTTCCACCAAGAATTCCTACCCATTTGATTGTGTGCCTAAAATGTAAGCTTATAAGGCCTTTTTTGAAGTATCTCCACCCATTCAGTTGATGAATTTCACTTCCAATCAAACTATTCTTGAAGTTCTTGGGAATGCCAAGCAAATTCACATAATAGATTTTGACATTGGCTGTGGTGCATGAAAGTTTAACGCTGTTTGCCAATGAGGTGAGAATCATATTTGAGCAATGTACAAAAATGAAGATGTGAATGAGATTTGGTGCTCGATTAAGTTGAACCATGTTAGGCCCAATTGATAAAAGCTATAGGTAGCCCAATCTTAGTAAACACATTTAACTGCCCTATTTGCGTCCTTCTCCAGGAATTCATTCCATTATTCATGACCTTACAACAATAAGTACTAATTTAGGAAATAATTAATTTATAAACATCGTAACCTGTTTTAGGCGCAGTTAATAAATCATCGTGGCTATGAGTACGGTTCCCGTGACATGGCTGTGATACCTAATTCCAATTCGGGTGTGCATTTCATGTGACCCGACCATAACCTCGAACAATAATTGAAATAAATATGTTGTAAACTGCGGGTGCATTTCATGTGACGCAGTTTGCAATGTGTACCAAAACGACAAGTGTACGAAAATCGTGAATTATTCCAGAAAAAGCTCCATAAATAAATAAAAAACGGTTATAAAGTTAAAAATGCAATAGGTTTAAAACATATAATAAATCACATAATTAGGACAATTAATGATAGTTGAGCGACCATGCTAGAACCAAAGAACTTGGGAATGCCTAACACCTTCTCCTGGGTTAACAAAATTCCTTACCCCGGATTTCCGCGTTCGCGGCTCGTGAAACAGAGTCAATCTTTCCTCGATTCAGGATTTGAACCGGTGACTTGGAACACCATAAATTATCCCAAGTTACGACTCTGAATTTGAATAAATAATTCCGTTTCGACGATTGTCACTCAAATTGGAAAAAACTCCCTTATATACCCCCTCGGGTGGTTTTAAAAGGAGGTGTGACATAAGTTAGGCATAAGAGACTCAGTAGAAACACATTCGAAGCGAGATAGTCAGAGAAACTCAGACAAGAGCAGGCTAGTCACAAAATCAAACGAACAAGCCTAGAAAAAATTAGGTCTTTCAACATAGGCAAATTGAAGAGGTAGTAAACTCACACAATCAGTTGAAGTGTGCGAGAAATAGAAGTTTAAACATAAAAAATCAGTTTAAATAAAGTTTTAGAAGAAGTTCCGAAAATCCTAATTAGAAGAGGGCAAAAATACTTTGAAATCGATGATTCTTTTAAAAGAGTTCCAAGAATAGTGTAAAATACTAAAGAAACCAACTCGAATCGTCCTAGATATGTACAGATCTCAGAGATACAGGAAGAAATTGGGGTTTTAAGAAGAAATTCATATATAGATGGAAGAACCTGTTTAGAATCCCAAGGATCATGACAAATACGACATGATTTTGCTCGAAATTATACTGGAGTAGCCAAGAACAGGCAAGTGACGAACCTTAGGTGCAAGTTGGCGTGGCCCTGCGCCCTTGAAGACATTAGAGAAGGCAAGCGTAGCATTAGAGGAGCCATTTGAGGCTTAGGAGTTGATGGGAGATCATCGGAGAAGGGAGGTCCGAAGCTAAATGGACTAGGGTTTGGTTGGGTTGCTGAGAGAGGAGAGGAGATGAGAGAATACAGAGGCAGCATATTTGGAAAATGAGACAGGGTTAGGGGGTCGTTTGAGATAAAAAAGGAAGGGGTCAATACGGGCCATTGATCTTTTAGATCAACGGCCATGATTCAATTGATCCTGGGTTGAGTAGGCGGGTTTAGGGTTTGGGTCAGGTAGTTTAATATGAAATTGGGCTGGGTCTGGGTTTAATTTGGGCTAAACTTGAAATGCAAATCTGGCTATATTTTAAATAGCCAATTTTCTCCTATATAATTTATAATAAATAACAAATAATTTTTGGAAAATAATTTTGTATACGAAAATAATTTATAATATATATTTAACATTTTAAAGATATAGAAGGTCGATTTTATGCATGTAAATGTAATACATTAACTGGGCTAATACTGCAATTATATGCAATTTTAGTTTTAAAAATACAAAATGTAATTTTAAAAATACATAAAAATATTTTAACCATATTTTAGCATAAATATAGAAATTAAATGACTAAATCAACCCAACAATAATTTGAGGGATAATAATTGAGGATTTTATGAGTAAAAGGGGAAGAAATAAATCAATTAAAAATCTTTAAAACTATAGAAAAATTATAAAAACTTTATGCATGCTCATATATGCATATATATGCTATTTTGAAGGTATTTATGCATATAAAAAATATAAAAAAAATGGGTATCAACAATATGTATTCTTGTATACCTGCCTTCTATGCGTGAGTTGTACTATTAGTGCGTGAGTTGTCCGTACATATATGAGATATGATTATTGTTAGCATGTGAGTTGTCTATGCAAATATGAGGTATTAATGGTATTGGCATGTGAGTCGTCCGTGCAGCACGTGAGTTGTCCGCGAGGTTGTGATTTGTAATGCAAGCACAAGAAGCAAAGTTATTAGGGTTCGTCATTTGGGAACCATGATTTGTGATTATGAGATGTGCTACTTAGAGATAATTCTTGTATAATCCTTGTGTGTGAAAGTGGTTTATTCAGGTCTTAAAGTGTATTCTGCTTACTTTACGGCATTATTACATGTTGATCCTCGTTGCTAATTGTTATTTTTAGTTGACTTGCAAGTATCGTATTGTTATTCTTATCATGTTTAGATTTATATTGATATTGTTCACTATTTATTTATATTCATACTTGTACAGGTTATTATGTTTAGTAGGTGTCTTGATTGTTCCTCGTCACTACTTTATCGAGGTTAGTCTTGATACTTACTAGGTACTGCT
Organism: Nicotiana tabacum; assembly: GCF_000715075.1. Taxonomy (NCBI): domain Eukaryota; kingdom Viridiplantae; phylum Streptophyta; class Magnoliopsida; order Solanales; family Solanaceae; genus Nicotiana; species Nicotiana tabacum. The sequence goes on along the minus strand of NC_134085.1, from coordinate 80,810,895 downwards.
GTAGTGTACTCATGCTACGCTTACTGCATATTTTTGTGCAGTTCCATGTACTTTGGAGCACGCTGGTCATTAGTTAGCTGATTGTGAGCTGCGATGGAGTGTCATGACCCAAGTCTCTCTTCGTAAGACATCGTGAAGGCACCTAGTCTCTACGACTAGGTAATCCTAGAAATTACGGAATGATTGAAATAAAAGTAGAATTTAAAAACTAAACTCCAACAGATAACTATATAACTGAAAAATACCGCTTGGCATGTACAAGTAAACCAACAACTCTGAGTATAAGCATTTCCCCAAAGACCCGGTAGTCACAAGTTACAAGCTCTAAGAATTTGTTCTAACAGTATCTATACATCAATAACTAGGAAAAATAAAATAGGAACAAAATAAAGTATAGAGGGGACTCCGAGGTCTGCGGACGCTGGCAGATATACCTTAAAGTCTCCGAAGCAGCAACAAGTTCTCTAAACTAATAGTGGGACTAGTAGAAGGTACCTGGGCCTGCACACAAAAATATGTGCAGAAGAGTAGCATGCGTACACCACAACGGTGCCCAGTAAGTGCCAAGCCTAACCTCGGTAGAGTAGTGACGAGGTCAGATCAAGGTCCTACTAGAATATATTAATTTAAGGTAGAAGATACAACAATATAATAAGAGGCTGAAAAATTAACAAAGAGAAATTACAGAAAGATAACATCACGTCATATAGGGATAAACAACAAGGGCGCTCCAGCGATACCCTCTCATAGTACCAAAAGTAAATACTCAACATGGGATCTCCCGAGGTACTACCTCGTTATCCCAAAAGTAAATAAGCAACGGGGGATCTCCTAAGGTACCGTAGTCCCAAAAGTAAATATACCACAGGGGATCTCCCAAGGTACCGCCTCGTAATCCAAAAAGTAAACACACAGCTCGAAATCGATGGAAACAACAGTTAACCGCAAGAATCCCAAAGTTTAAGACTAGATACAAAACAAGGAAAGAGCGGGAATTCAACTAAGCATGCTGCACGGATTTCAAATAGGCATTTAAGACACATAGACATGCAATATTAAGCTAAACATGATAACTACACATGCTGGGATAACTCAGCAAAAATTTAACAGGTTACTATTAAGTAAAAACTAGATCTTTCAATAATTAGCCCGTGTACGCACTCGTCACCTCGTGTACACGACACTCACATATCAGAAATTATTACAACAGTACCAAATCCTAATAGAATTTCCCCCACACAATGTTAGGCAAGTTACTTACCTCAAACCAAGCTTAATCAGTCAATAAGAATGCCTTTCCCTCGACTTTCCGACTCTGAATGGCCAAAAATTTATCCAAAATCAATTACTTACCATAAATATAACTATAAGAAACTAATCTAATTAAAGAACTCAAGACTTTCGCAACATTAGAAATTTGCCCCAAAAATTCGACCCGGGCTCACGTCTCGGAATCGGGTAAAAGTCAAAAAATATTACCATCCATTCGACCACGAGTTCACCCATACCAAAATTACTCAAATTCAATACCAAAATCTCAATTAAAAACCCAAAATTCGTTAGAAGAACATTCCAAAATTTCCCCCAAATTTCTATGTTACATCACGTACTTTAATATTAGGATGAGTCGTAGTAATCCATATGAGCTTGAACGGATTAAAACCATTCTTGAGGTTATAAAGCATTTGTGACTATGTTATTATAAGACCCCATAAGTTTAATAACATTGATACCGTTATATATATTTGTGTGATGACCCGGCCAGTCGTCTCATGAGTTATCGCTTTGTTTCCCCCATTTATGCTTCGTATTACTTTGTCTATGGGTTTTATATATGATCAGGTTGGCTGGCTTGGGTTCGGAAATGATTTGGTAAGGTTTGAGACATTTAGTCTCTTTTGAGGAAGCTTAAGTTGGAAAAATCAACTGGATGTTGACTTATATGTTAGAGGGCTCGGATGTGAGTTTTGATGGTTCGGATAGATTCGAGAGGTGATTTGGGATTTAGGAGCGTGATCAGAATGTGTTTTGGAGGTCCGGAGTAGATTTAGGCTGGAATTGGCGATGTTGGTATTTTGGCGATTTTCGGTTGATAGGTGAGATTTTGATATAGGGGTCGGAATGGAATTCTGGGAGTTGCAGTAGTTCCGTTGTATCATTTGGGATGTGTGCAAAATTTCGGGTCATTCGACATGGTTTGGTTGGGCTTTTGATCAAAAGCGGAATTCGGAAGGTTTTGGGAACTTAGGCTTTAATCCGATGTGTTTTGATTGATTCGATGCTGTTCGAGGTGTTTTGAAGATTAGTATAAGTTTGAATAAGGTTATTGGTCATGTTTGTGCTTTTGGTTAAGGTCCGGGGGGCCTCGGGGTGTTTTCGCATGGTTGACGGGGAGTTTGAAATTTTTGATGAAGCTGCAGATTTTTTGTTTCTGGTACTTCCACACCTGCGGATTGGGGACCACAAGTGGATGCCACAGATGCAAAGAATAGGGGCGCAGAAGCGGAAATGGCCTAAGAAGGCTGGAGCCACAGAAGCGGCCGAGGACACGCATCTGCGATGGTGCAGGTGCGGGAAAGGGATCGCAGAAGCGAAGCAGTCGTTTAAGTGAAGAACCGTAGAAGCGGCACTTGGACTGCAAAAACGGTACCACAGATGCGTTGGATTGGCTGCAGGTGCGAAAATGCCTGGGCCAGAAATTATAAATGGTTTCCTTTGCGATTTTTGAGCTATTCCACCATTTCTAAGTCGGTTTGGGAGTTTTTTGGACGATTTTGAAGAAGGATTCCAAGGGAACTTCATTGAGGTAAGGATTTTGGACCTAAAACTCGTTTCTATGGTATTATTTCATGGATTAGGCTTGTAATTAATTGAATTTAAGGATCAAAGTTTGGGGAAACTAGAGCTTGGAAACTTAAACCTTTGATTGAGAATTTGAACGAGCATTTGAGGTCGGATTTCAGAACTTTCGATATGTATGAACTCGTGGGGGAAATAAGGAATCTATTGATATAAAAATTATCGAATTCCGAGACGTGGGCCCGGGGGTCGGGTTTTGGTAATTTTGGGATTTAAGTTGTAAATTGATTATTTTCGCTTGGGCTTCGTTCCCTTAGCATATCTTGACACAGTAATTCTGATTTTGGATAAATTCGACACGAATGGAGGCCGATTTGAGGGGCAAAGGCATCGCGGGCTAGAGTTTGGATCGGATTGAGGTGAGTAATGATTGTAAATAATGATCTGAGGTTATGAAACCCCGGATTGCACATCGTTGTCCTATATTGAGGTGACACACACGCTAGATGACGAGCGTGGGGTCGTGCACTTTTGGGGATTGTGACTTAGTCCATCCCGAATGACTATTTTACCGCATATTTGACTGAAAACTATTTGCTATCGTCATGTTTTGGGCTGAATGCCATATTTGGGCTTTGTGACAACTATTTGAACCCTTAGGGGATTTTTATTGATATTTCCTCACTATTTGACTTTATACTGGAACTCAATCATGTTATATTCTACTGTTTTAATAACTCAGCCATGTTTACTATGCTTTAACACTTAAATGATATTTTGGGCTGAGCACTATATTTTACTGTTGCCCGAGTGGCTGTGAGATTCTGACTGAGTAAGGCCGAGGGCCTATGTTGTGAGGAAACACTGATTATGATTATGAGGCCTAGGGCCTGAGATATGTACGCCACAAGGTGACCTGTTGATATGAGGCCTAGTGCCTAGTGATGATTCCACGAGATGTCTTGATATTGCGCTTGGGCCGTAAGGGGACCCTCCAAGAGTCTGCACACCCCCAGTGAGCACGGGTACTCATTATGATGTGAGATATAACCCGAGGGGCTGGTATTGTTGACATTGTGCGTGAGGGGCAATCCTTTATGTGCTTATCTGTCTTGTTTGTCTATCATTTACTTGTTTAATTATTAAAAAGGCATTTCGTGAAGTTTGAACTGAATAAAAATGACTCTACACATTATCACTGCTTCATTGTTTTTACTGGTTTAGACTATTTCCGTATAGCCTATAATATGCCTTACGTTATTTCTTACTTTCAGTCTTTATTTATGATTATTACTCACTGAGTTGGAGTACTCACTTTACTCTGCACCCCGTGTGCAGATTCAGGCATTGCTTATCCTGCTAGCGTGGGTTGAGAGTTCCCAGCAGATTTTGGAGTTCAGAGGTAGCTGCTTGGCGTCTGCAATGTCGTGTTTCTCCCCCTTTATCTCATTTACTTCTCTTTCTCAGTTATTCTATAATAGCTTGGTAGACATTTCAGACTTGTAGTGTATCGATAGATGCTCATGACTAGTGACACCCCGATGTCGGGCTGTGTTGGTTTTGTATTCCGCAAATTGTCTTTTTCACCATATTTTGGAGTTCTATTATGTTTAAATGGCTTAATTCTTATTATTTAATTGCTTAGAACTGAAATGGGAAAGAGTCGCCTGGCCTTGTCTTCACGAGAGGCGCCATCACGACCGGGTCCGGGTTTAGGGTCGTGACAAGCTGGTATCAGAGCCTAGGTTACATAGGTTTCACGAGTCATGAGCAGGTTTAGTAGAGTCTCGCGAATTGGTACAAAGACGTCTGTATTTATCCTCGGTAGGCTGTAGAACCTTTAGGAAAACTTCATATTCTTTAAATTCTTGTCGTGCGAATTGGTTGATCCGAGTACTAAATGTTTGTTATTCTATTCTCTCACAGATGGTAAGGACACGCACTACCGGTCAGGATGGATGACCACCAGTACCACCAACTGTGGCCACTAGAGGCCAAGGACGTGGTCGTGGTCCCGGTAGGGGCAGAGGTATAGCCCGCATAGCAGCTAGGACAACACCTGCAGATACATCAGCCACCCCAGTTTTGTATCAGGTCCCAGCTATGGATGCTCCAACAGCACCAGCTTAGGCACCAACTATGCCTATTGTAATTCCGGGTCTTTAGGAGGCCTTGGTTCAGATCCTATCAGTTTGCCCTGGCCTAACTCATGCGGTATTAGTCACGACAACCGCAACCACTTCTCAGGTCAGGGGAGGAGATCAGACTCATGCCGCTCGCATACCTAAGCAGGTCGTGCAGGGACTTTAGATGTTGGGGACACATCTAGCCCAGCCGGTTGTAGCTGCTCAGGACTATGTAGTTCCTGGCATGCCAGAGGACGAGCAGCGTAGGTTGGAGAGGTTTGTTAGACTTCAGCCCCGACCTTCAGTGGTGCAGAGGCGAGGATGCCTAGGGTTTCTTGGATAAATGTTAGAGGATGCTTCGTACAATGGGTATTCTGGAAACCAGCGGAGTCTCTTTCACTACTTATCAGTTTTCTGGAGCTTTCTTCACTTGGTGGGAGACCTTTGAGAGGCGTAGGCTTGTTGGTGCATCACCCCTTACTTGGTAGCAGTTCTCAGTTCTCTTTTTGGAGAAGTATATGCCGTAGTCTCATAGAGAGGAGTTGCGTAGGGAGTTTGAGTGGTTGCGTTAGGGAGAGATGACTGTGATGCAGTATGAGATGAGGTTCTCCGAGTTAGCTCGTCATGCTATTTGGTTTGTTCCGACAGATAGAGAGAGGATTAGGAGGTTTATTGATGGCCTCACTTATCAGCTTCATATTCTCATGACCAGGGAGAGGGTGACTGGTGCTACTTTGGAGGAGGTTGTGGGTATTTCTCGTGAGATTGAGTCTATTCGTCGTCAGGAGCGAGAGGAGAGGAAGGCCAAGAGGCATCGAGGATCTGGTAGTTACAGTGGTGCTCCTTCGAGAGGTCTGTTTCAGCACGATAGAGGCCGTCCATTCAGGCACGCTCAGCGAACTTGCCCAGGTTATTATGGGGCATCATTAGGCCATGGTTCTCATAGTTCTCATCAGGGTCAGTCATCACTTAGTGCCCTTCCAGCTTAGAGTTTGTCCCATGCTCCATCAGTTCAGGGCTCTTCTATGCCGAGTGCATCTGCTAGTCATTCCGGTGCTAGGGGTTCCCTTCAGTCCCCTTTTCCAGCACCTGGTAGTTGTTATGAGTGTGGAGAGATGGGTTATATGTGGAGTCAGTGTCCTCGTCATCTTGCAGGTTCATCTCAGCAGAGGGGTCAGTCATCGGCTTCAATGCCAGTTACTTCATCATCACCCACCCAGCCAGCTAGGGGTGGAGGTCAGTCAGCTAGAGGCCATCCTAGAGGGGGAAGTCGATCAGGTGGCGGTCAGGATCATTTCTATGCACTTCCAGCTTGACCCGATATTATTGCTTCCGATGCTATTATTACAGGTACTGTCTTAGTTTACCACAAAGATGCTTCTATATTATTTTATCCCGGTTCCACCTTTTCTTATGTGTCATCATACTTTGCTCGTTATTTGGGTATGCCCTGTTACTTTCTTGCTTTACCTGTTTATGTATCTACCCCGCTGAGCAATACTATTGTTGTAGATCGTGTGTACCGATCGTGTGTGGTGACTATTAGTGGTCTGGAGACCCGAGTGGATCTTTTATTATTGTGTATAGTGGATTTCGATATCATTTTGGTCATGGATTGGCTATCTCTGTGTGTGCTATTCTGGACTGTCATGCCAAGACAATCACATTGGCTATTCTGGGTGTGCCATGGATTGATTGACGAGGTGTGATTGATTATGTTCCCAGTAGAGTGATCTCTTTCTTGAAAGCCTAGCGTATGGTTAGGAAGGGTTGTCTTTCGCATCTAACCTTTGTGACGAATGTCGGTGCTGAGACTCCCAGTATTGATTCTGTTCTAGTTGTGATGGATTTTCCCGATGTGTTTCCTACAGACCTGCCGGGCATTCCATCGGATAGGGATATTGATTTTGGTATTGACCTGGTGCCGGGCACTTAGCCCATTTCTATTCTGCCATATCGTATAACATTAGCGAAGTTGAAAGAGTTAAAGGAGCAGCATTAGGAACTCCTTGATAAGGGGTTCATTCGGCCTAGTGTGTCACCTTGGGGTGCACCAGTTCTATTTCTGAAGAAGAAGGATGGTATTATGAGGATATGCATTGATTATAGGGAATTGAACAAAGTAACAATTAAGAACAAGTATCCTTTGCCTCGCATTGATGGTTTATTCGACCAGCTTGTTCTCCAAGATTGATCTCCATTCAGGTTATCACCAATTGAAGATCATGGACTCAAATATTCTTATGACGGCTTTCAGGACCCAATAATGGTCATTATGAGTTCTTGGTGATGTCTTTTGGGCTGACCAATGCCCTAGCAGCGTTAATGCATTTGATGAATAGCGTGTTCCGGCCTTATCTCAACTCGTTTGTCATAGTCTTCATTGATGATATTCTAGTGTATTCGCATAGTCAAGAGGAGCACGCGGAGCATTTGAGAGTTGTGTTGCAGAGATTGAGGGAGGAGAAGCTTTATGCAAAATTCTCCAAGTGTGAGTTTTGGCTCAGTTCAGTGGCTTTCTTGGGGCACGTAGTGTCCAATGAGGGTATTTAGGTTGACCCGAAGAAGATAGAGGTAGTTCAGAGTTGGCCTAGACCATCCTCAGCCATAGAGATTCATAGCTTTCTTGGTTTGTCAGGTTATTATCGCCGGTTTGTTCAGGGATTTTCATCCATCGCATCGCCCTTGACCAAGTTGACTCAGAATGGTGATTCATTTGTATGGTCGGATGAGTGTGAAGAGAGTTTTCAGAAGCTCAAGACAGCCTTGACCACAACTCCAGTGTTAGTTTTGCCATCATCTTTAGGTTCATATACCGTGTATTGTGTTGCTTCGAGAGTTGGTATTGGTTGTGTATTGATGTAGGAGGGTAGAGTTAGCATTTATGCTTCTCGTCAGTTGAAGCCCCATGAGAGGAACTACCTCGTTCATTATTTGGAGTTGGCTGCCATTGTTCACGCGTTGAAGATTTGGAGACATTACTTGTATGGTGTGTCTTGTGAGGTGTTTACTGATCATCGTAGTCTCCAGCACTTGTTCAAGTAGAAGGATCCTAATTTGAGGTAGCGAAGATGGTTGGAGTTGCTAAAGAATTATGATATCACTATATTATACCATTCGAGAAAGGCCAATGTGGTGGCCACTGCATTATGCCGAAAGGCAGTGAGTATGAGGAGTTTGGCATATATTTCAGTTGGGGAGAGACCTCTTGCAGTTGATGTTCAGGCCTGGGCCAATCGGTTTGTGAGGTTGGATATTTCGGAGCCCAATTGGGTATTGGCTTGTGTGGTTTCTCGGTCTTCCTTATATGATCACATTAGAGAGCGCCAATATGATGACCAACATTTGCTTGTCCTCAAAGATAGAGTTCAGCACGATGATGCTAGAGATGTGACCATTGGTGATGATGGGGTGTTGAGGATTCAGGGCCGGATATGTGTGCCCAATGTAGATAGGCTTCGGGAGCTGATTCTGGAGGAGGCCCATAGCTCGCGGTATTCCATTCATCGGGGTGACGCGAAGATGTATCAGGATCTGAGATAACATTATTGGTGGAGAAGAATGAAGAAGGACATTGTGAGATTTGTTGCTCGATGTCTCAATTGTCAGCAGGTGAAATATGAGCATCAGAGACTGGGTGGCTTGCTTCAGCGGATGGATATTCCAGAGTGGAAGTGGGAGCAGATCACTATGGACTTTGTAGTTGGACTCCCGCGGACTTTGAAGAAGTTCGATGCTATTTGGGTGATTGTGGATCGGCTGACTAAGTCCGCACACTTCTTTCCTATGTGTATTACCTATTCTTCAAAGCGGTTGGCAGAGATCTATATTCGGGAGATTGTTCGTTTGTAGGGTATCCCAGTTTCCATCATTTCAGATAGGGGCACTCAGTTTACTTCGCAGTTTTGGAGGTCTGTGCTGCGAGAGTTGAGTACTCAGGTTGAATTGAGTACAACTTTTCACCCTCAGACAGATGGGCAGTCCGAGCGTACTATTTAGATATTAGAGGACATGTTGCGTGCTTGTGTCATTGATTTCGGAGGGTCATGGGATAAATTTCTACCGCTTGTAGAGCTTGCTTGTAACAACAACTACTAGTCGAATATTCAGATGGCTCCATATGACACTTTATATGGGAGGCGGTGTAGGTCTCCAGTTGGTTGGTTCGAGCCCGATGAGGCTAGGCTATTGGGGACAGACTTGGTGCAGGATGCTTTAGAAAAGGTGAAGGTGATTCAGGAGAGGCTTCGTATGGCATAGTCAAGGCAAAAGAGTTATACTGACAGGAAGGTTTGGGATGTGTCCTACATAGTTGGCGAGAAGGTTGTGTTGAAGGTTTCACCGATGAAGGGTGTTATGAGGTTTGTAAAGAAAGGTAAATTGAGTCCTCGGTTCATTGGACCTTTTGAGGTGCTTCGAAGGATTGGGGAGGTGGCTTATGAGCTTGCTTTGCCACTCAGCTTGTCAAGTGTGCATCTAGTATTTCATGTTTCTATGTTCCGGAAGTATATTGGGGATCCGTCTCATATTCTGGATTTCAACACGGTTCAGTTGGATAGTGATTTGACTAATCATGTGGAGCTAGTAGCTATTTTGGAGCGTCAGGTTCAAAAATTGAGATCATAGGATATAGCTTCAGTGTAAGTGGAGTAGAAAGGTTGGCCCATGGAGGAGGCCACCTGGGAGACCTAGCGAGAGATGCAGAGCATATATCTTCACCTGTTTGAGGCTTCAGGTATGTTTCTTGACTCGTTCGAGGATGAACGTTTGTTTAAGTTGGAGAGGATGTGACGACCCTGCCAGTTGCCTCATGAGTTATCGCTCCGTTTTTGCCATTTCTTCTTCTTATTACTTTTTCTATCGATTCTATATGTGATTGGGTTGGTTGGCTCGGGTTCGGAAAGGATTTGGTTAGGTTTGAGGCACTTAGTCTCTTTTGAGGAAGCTTAAGTTGGAAAAGTCAACCAGATATTTACTTATGTGTTAGAGGGCTCAGATGTGAGTTCCGATGGTTCAGATATCTTCGAGAGGTGATTTGGGATTTAGGAGCGTGATCGGAATGTATTTTGGAGGTCCGGAGTAGATTTAGGCTTGAATTTTCCAAGTTGGTATTTTGGCAATTTCTAGTTGATAGGCGAGATTTTGATATAGGGATCAGAATGGAATTCCGGGAGTTGCAGTAGTTCCGTTGTGTCATTTGGGATGTGTGTGCAAAATTTTGGGTCATTCGGACATGGTTTGGTTGGGTTTTTGATCAAAAACGGAATTCGGAAGGCTTTGGGAACTTAGACTTGAATCCGATGTGTTTTGGTTGATTCGATGTTATTTGAGGTGTTTTGAATATTGGTATAAGTTTGAAAAAGGTTATGGGTCATGTTTGTGCTTTTGGTTGAGGTCTCGGGGGCCTCGAGTTGTTTTCGGATGGTTAATAGAGAGTTTGGAATTTTTGATAAAGCTGCAGATTTTCTGCTTCTGGTATTTCTGCACTTGTAGATTGGGGACCGCAGGTGCGATGCTGTAGATGCGAAGAATAAGGGCTCAGAAGCGGAAAGGTCCTGGGAAGGCTAGAGGCGCAGAAGCGGCTAAGGACCCGCATCCGCGATGGCTCAGGTGCGGGAAAAAAATCGCAAAAGCGGAAGTGGACATTTAAGTGAAGAACCGCAGAAGCGGCACTTGGATCGCAAAAGCGGTACCGCAGATGGGGTGGATTGATCGCAGGTGCAAAAATGCCTGGGCCAGAATGTATAAATGCTTTCGTTCGCGATTTTTGAGCTATTCCACCATTTCTAAGTCGGCTTAGGAGCTTTTTGGACGATTTTGAAGAAGGATTCCAAGGGAATTTCATTGAGGTAAGGATTTTGGTCCTTAAACTCATTTATATGGAATTATTTCACGGATTAGGTTTGTAAATAATGGAATTTAAGGATCAAAGTTTGGGGAAACTAGGGCTTGGAAACTTAGACCTTTGATTGAGGATTTTAAGGACCATTTGAAGTCAAATTTCAGAACTTTTGATATGTATGAATTCTTGGGGAGATAAGGAATCTATTGATGTAAAAATTATCGAATTCCGAGACGTGGACCCAGGGGTCGGGTTTTGGTAATTTCGGGATTTAAGTTGTAAATTGATTATTTTTGCTTGGGCTTCATTCCCTTAGCATATTTTGACGTCGTGATTATGATTTTGGATAGATTCGACGTGAGTGGAGGCCGATTCGAGGGGCAAAGGCGTCGCGAGCTAGAGTTTGGACCAGATTGAGGTAAGTAATGATTGTAAATGATGTTCTAAGGGTATGAAACCCCGAATTGCATATGGTTGTGCTATATTTAGGTGATACACACGCTAGATGACGAGCGTGGGGTTGTGCAGTATTGGGGACTGTGACTTAGTCCGTCCTGAATGACTATTTTACCGCGTATTTGACTGAAAACTATTTGCTATCATCATGTTTTGGGCTGAATGCCATATTTAGGCTTCGTGCCAACTATTTAAACCCTTAGGGGACTTTTGTTAATATTGCCTCACTGTTCGAGTTTATACTGGAACTCAGTCATGCTATATTCTATTGTTTTCATAACCCAACCATGTTTACTCTGCTTTAACACTTAATTGATATTTTGGGCTTAGAACTATGTTTTAAAGTTGCCCGAGTGGTTGTTAGATTCTGACTGAGTAAGGCCGAGGGCCTATGTTGTGAGAAAACACTGATTATGATTTTGAGGCCGAGGGCCTGAGATATGTACGCCATGAGGTAACTTGTTTATATGAGGCTGGGGGCCTAGTTATGATGCCACGAGATGGCTTGATATTGCGCTTGGGCCGTAAGGGGCCCCTCCAGGAGTTTGCACACCCCTAGTGAGCGCGGGTACCTATTGTGATGTGAGATATAGCCCGAGGGGCTGGTATTGTTGACATTGTGCCCGAGGGGCAATCCTTTATGTGCTTATCTATCCTATTTGTCTGTCATTTACCTGCTTAATTGTTATAAAGGCATTTCGTGAAGTTTGAACTGAATAAAAATGACTCTACACATTATCATTGCTTCACTGTTTTTACTTGCTTTTACTGTTTCCGTGAAGTTTCTTGTATACCTGCCTTCTATGCGTGAGTTGTACTATTAGTGCGTGAGTTGTCCGTACATATATGAGATATGATTATTGTTAGCATGTGAGTTGTCTATGCAAATATGAGGTATTAATGGTATTGGCATGTGAGTCGTCCGTGCAGCACGTGAGTTGTCCGCGAGGTTGTGATTTGTAATGCAAGCACAAGAAGCAAAGTTATTAGGGTTCGTCATTTGGGAACCATGATTTGTGATTATGAGATGTGCTACTTAGAGATAATTCTTGTATAATCCTTGTGTGTGAAAGTGGTTTATTCAGGTCTTAAAGTGTATTCTGCTTACTTTACGGCATTATTACATGTTGATCCTCGTTGCTAATTGTTATTTTTAGTTGACTTGCAAGTATCGTATTGTTATTCTTATCATGTTTAGATTTATATTGATATTGTTCACTATTTATTTATATTCATACTTGTACAGGTTATTATGTTTAGTAGGTGTCTTGATTGTTCCTCGTCACTACTTTATCGAGGTTAGTCTTGATACTTACTAGGTACTGCTGTAGTGTACTCATGCTACGCTTACTGCATATTTTTGTGCAGTTCCATGTACTTTGGAGCACGCTGGTCATTAGTTAGCTGATTGTGAGCTACGATGGAGTGTCATGACCCAAGTCTCTCTTCGTAAGACGTCGTGAAGGCACCTAGTCTCTACGACTAGGTAAGCCTAGAAATTACGGAATGATTGAAATAAAAGTAGAATTTAACAACTAAACTCCAACAGATAACTATATAACTGAAAAATACCGCTTGGCATGTACAAGTAAACCAACAACTCTGAGTATAAGCATTTCCCCAAAGACCCGGTAGTCACAAGTTACAAGCTCTAAGAATTTGTTCTAACAGTATCTATACATCAATAACTAGGAAAAATAAAATAGGAACAAAATAAAGTATAGAGGGGACTCCGAGGTCTGCGGACGCTGGCAGATATACCTTAAAGTCTCCGAAGCAGCAACAAGTTCTCTAAACTAATAGTGGGACTAGTAGAAGGTACCTGGGCCTGCACACAAAAATATGTGCAGAAGAGTAGCATGCGTACACCACAACGGTGCCCAGTAAGTGCCAAGCCTAACCTCGGTAGAGTAGTGACGAGGTCAGATCAAGGTCCTACTAGAATATATTAATTTAAGGTAGAAGATACAACAATATAATAAGAGGCTGAAAAATTAACAAAGAGAAATTACAGAAAGATAACATCACGTCATATAGGGATAAACAACAAGGGCGCTCCAGCGATACCCTCTCATAGTACCAAAAGTAAATACTCAACATGGGATCTCCCGAGGTACTACCTCGTTATCCCAAAAGTAAATAAGCAACGGGGGATCTCCTAAGGTACCGTAGTCCCAAAAGTAAATATACCACAGGGGATCTCCCAAGGTACCGCCTCGTAATCCAAAAAGTAAACACACAGCTCGAAATCGATGGAAACAACAGTTAATCGCAAGAATCCCAAAGTTTAAGACTAGATACAAAACAAGGAAAGAGCGGGAATTCAACTAAGCATGCTGCACGGATTTCAAATAGGCATTTAAGACACATAGACATGCAATATTAAGCTAAACATGATAACTACACATGCTGGGATAACTCAGCAAAAATTTAACAGGTTACTATTAAGTAAAAACTAGATCTTTCAATAATTAGCCCGTGTACGCACTCGTCACCTCGTGTACACGACACTCACATATCAGAAATTATTACAACAGTACCAAATCCTAATAGAATTTCCCCCACACAATGTTAGGCAAGTTACTTACCTCAAACCAAGCTTAATCAGTCAATAAGAATGCCTTTCCCTCGACTTTCCGACTCTGAATGGCCAAAATTTATCCAAAATCAATTACTTACCATAAATATAACTATAAGAAACTAATCTAATTAAAGAACTCAAGACTTTCGCAACATTAGAAATTTGCCCCAAAAATTCGACCCGGGCTCACGTCTCGGAATCGGGTAAAAGTCAAAAAATATTACCATCCATTCGACCACGAGTTCACCCATACCAAAATTACTCAAATTCAATACCAAAATCTCAATTAAAAACCCAAAATTCGTTAGAAGAACATTCCAAAATTTCCCCCAAATTTCTATGTTACATCACGTACTTTAATATTAGGATGAGTCGTAGTAATCCATATGAGCTTGAACGGATTAAAACCATTCTTGAGGTTATAAAGCATTTGTGACTATGTTATTATAAGACCCCATAAGTTTAATAACATTGATACCGTTATATATATTTGTGTGATGACCCGGCCAGTCGTCTCATGAGTTATCGCTTTGTTTCCCCCATTTATGCTTCGTATTACTTTGTCTATGGGTTTTATATATGATCAGGTTGGCTGGCTTGGGTTCGGAAATGATTTGGTAAGGTTTGAGACATTTAGTCTCTTTTGAGGAAGCTTAAGTTGGAAAAGTCAACTGGATGTTGACTTATATGTTAGAGGGCTCGGATGTGAGTTTTGATGGTTCGGATAGATTCGAGAGGTGATTTGGGATTTAGGAGCGTGATCAGAATGTGTTTTGGAGGTCCGGAGTAGATTTAGGCTGGAATTGGCGATGTTGGTATTTTGGCGATTTTCGGTTGATAGGTGAGATTTTGATATAGGGGTCGGAATGGAATTCTGGGAGTTGCAGTAGTTCCGTTGTATCATTTGGGATGTGTGCAAAATTTCGGGTCATTCGAACATGGTTTGGTTGGGTTTTTGATCAAAAGCGGAATTCGGAAGGTTTTGGGAACTTAGGCTTTAATCCGATGTGTTTTGATTGATTCGATGCTGTTCGAGGTGTTTTGAAGATTAGTATAAGTTTGAATAAGGTTATTGGTCATGTTTGTGCTTTTGGTTAAGGTCCGGGGGGCCTCGGGGTGTTTTCGCATGGTTGACGGGGAGTTTGAAATTTTTGATGAAGCTGCAGATTTTTTGTTTCTGGTACTTCCACACCTGCGGATTGGGGACCACAAGTGGATGCCACAGATGCAAAGAATAGGGGCGCATAAGCGGAAATGGCCTAAGAAGGCTGGAGCCACAGAAGCGGCCGAGGACACGCATCTGCGATGGTGCAGGTGCGGGAAAGGGATCGCAGAAGCGAAGCAGACGTTTAAGTGAAGAACCGTAGAAGCGGCACTTGGACTGCAAAAACGGTACCACAGATGCGTTGGATTGGCTGCAGGTGCGAAAATGCCTGGGCCAGAAATTATAAATGGTTTCCTTTGCGATTTTTGAGCTATTCCACCATTTCTAAGTCGGTTTGGGAGTTTTTTGGACGATTTTGAAGAAGGATTCCAAGGGAACTTCATTGAGGTAAGGATTTTGGACCTAAAACTCGTTTCTATGGTATTATTTCATGGATTAGGCTTGTAATTAATTGAATTTAAGGATCAAAGTTTGGGGAAACTAGAGCTTGGAAACTTAAACCTTTGATTGAGAATTTGAACGAGCATTTGAGGTCGGATTTCAGAACTTTCGATATGTATGAACTCGTGGGGGAAATAAGGAATCTATTGATATAAAAATTATCGAATTCCGAGACGTGGGCCCGGGGGTCGGGTTTTGGTAATTTTGGGATTTAAGTTGTAAATTGATTATTTTCGCTTGGGCTTCGTTCCCTTAGCATATCTTGACACAGTAATTCTGATTTTGGATAAATTCGACACGAATGGAGGCCGATTTGAGGGGCAAAGGCATCGCGGGCTAGAGTTTGGATCGGATTGAGGTGAGTAATGATTGTAAATAATGTTCTGAGGTTATGAAACCCCGGATTGCACATCGTTGTCCTATATTGAGGTGACACACACGCTAGATGACGAGCGTGGGGTCGTGCACTTTTGGGGATTGTGACTTAGTCCATCCCGAATGACTATTTTACCGCATATTTGACTGAAAACTATTTGCTATCGTCATGTTTTGGGCTGAATGCCATATTTGGGCTTTGTGACAACTATTTGAACCCGTAGGGGATTTTTATTGATATTTCCTCACTATTTGACTTTATACTGGAACTCAATCATGCTATATTCTACTGTTTTAATAACTCAGCCATGTTTACTGTGCTTTAACACTTAAATGATATTTTGGGCTGAGCACTATATTTTACTGTTGCCCGAGTGGCTGTGAGATTCTGACTGAGTAAGGCCGAGGGCCTATGTTGTGAGGAAACACTGATTATGATTATGAGGCCTAGGGCCTGAGATATGTACGCCACAAGGTGGCCTGTTGATATGAGGCCTAGTGCCTAGTGATGATTCCACGAGATGTCTTGATATTGCGCTTGGGCCGTAAGGGGACCCTCCAAGAGTCTGCACACCCCCAGTGAGCACGGGTACTCATTATGATGTGAGATATAACCCGAGGGGCTGGTATTGTTGACATTGTGCGTGAGGGGCAATCCTTTATGTGCTTATCTGTCTTGTTTGTCTATCATTTACCTGTTTAATTATTAAAAAGGCATTTCGTGAAGTTTGAACTGAATAAAAATGACTCTACACATTATCACTGCTTCATTGTTTTTACTGGTTTAGACTATTTCCGTATAGTCTATAATATGCCTTACGTTATTTCTTACTTTCAGTCTTTATTTATGATTATTACTCACTGAGTTAGTGTACTTACTTTACTCCCTGCACCTCGTGTGCAGATTCAGGCGTTGCTGATCCTACTAGCGAGGGTTAAGAGCTCCCAGCAGATTTCGGAGTTCATGAGGTAGCCGCTTGGCATCCGCAGTCCCGTGCTTCTCCCCCTTTATGTCATTTTTTTCTCTTTCTCCGTTATTCTGTAATAGCTTGGTAGATATTTCAGACTTGTAGTGTATCGATTGATGCTCATGACTAGTGACACCCCGATGTCGGGCTGTGTTGGTTTTGTATTCCGAAAATTGTATTATTCACCGTATTTTGGAATTCTATTATGTTTAAATGGATTAATTATTATTGTTTAATTACTTAAAACTGAAATTGGAAAGAGACGGATGGCCTTGTCTTCACAAGAGGCGCCATCATGATCTGGTCCGGGTTTAGTGTCGTGACAATTTGATGTGGTATTTTGAGTGGAACATTTTTGTAAAAAGTTTGAAAAATATGTTTTATATAGTTATTAATATTACTACTTCCGAATATGCTTTAAATTATACACATTATATAAGAAAGTTTATAAGATTTTCTTTATTGTAACAATAGAAATTATTTTCTCACTAGAAAAGAAGGTTATCTTTTTATCATTTTAAGAATTAAGCGTACGAAAATTTATACTTTTTATATGAGATTAGGAAAATTAGAAGTTGAGAAAATAATTGTATTTTTACATGGATGTATTAATGAAATAATAGTGTATGTATTGATTTTATATGGTACCACATGACCATGATAGTAGGGTATATAAAGTGTGTTAAAAGTGAGTAGTATTTTAAGTAATTTGAGATAATTCTTAATTAGATGGATAATTGGGTAATTAATTATTTTAATGGGAGTTTAATTAAAAGTTGGATAAGGCCTACAAGGACTAACGTGGCACCGCCCCCCCTCCCCCCAATTCTAAATTAATGACTCTTAAAGCCATGTAACTTGGTAGCACCAAGGTGCATGACAATTCATAAGATATAATTTGCCTTCTTTACACGTAAGAGTCCTTTGTATAAGTACTTTTATTTGGTTATTTATTACTAATGTAACTTGGAGATCCTCTTTTCAATTATTTAAATGATAGAAAATGGAGAGTTGAGGTTTATGATAGTAACGTGAGTTACTTCAACACAATTCATACGGAACTTCTTATCATAATAGCAACGGGATTTTGCGATTCTAAGGGAGTACGGTACATTCTTTCTCAAGAATATTATATGAATTTTTCCCTACTTTGATCCGCCGTTGTGTACTTTTCGAAAAGACATGTGTTAGAGGGATTGTCAAGAGAATCGGCTCAGGTATGTTAAGTCTATCCCTTCTTTCTTTTGGCATGATCCGAGTACGTAAACATAATGCTATTCCCTAAGAGGTTCTACTCTTAGTAGTTAAGAATGTCTATATTATTCATTCCTGTAAAGTGATATTCAACCATGTCTAAGTATGTTCCTAAGTTTCTATTGAGGTATTCGATAAAGATGTTAACATTTATAATATAGTAATACATGCATCTTCATGCATATTCATTTACCACCGTGCTACGCCTGGTCGAGGAGTCATACATTTATCACCGAGCTATGGTCGGTTGGGAAGTTACATATTTACCATCGAGCTACGGCCGGTCGAGCAGTCATGCATTTACCATCGTGCTACGGCTGGTCGAGCAGTTACTACCGATTGGGTAGTTATGTATTATTATTTACCGCCGGTTGGGCATTATGCATTTACCACTAAGCTACGGCCGGTCGGGCAGTTACCACTGATCAGTTGGGCAGTCATTGCACCATACGATATGGATAATAGAAATAGTCTCAAAGAGAAGCATTATATATGTAAGTATAATATGTATGTATATACAGTGGCACTTTAGAGATTCAGGTTGATTCTTATATCTTTAATTAATGTTTACTTATTGTTTTATTTCAGTTCTGCCCTACATACTCAGTACATTATTCGTACTGACGTCTTTGTTAGGGACGCTGCATTCATTTTTGCAGGAATAGATAATCAGTTTTACGAGCCCTCATAGTAGACGAGATTGGCACCCAACGAAGGATCGGTAAGACTCCACCTCATTTGGAGTGCAGCCGAGTCTATGAGTCATCGTATCAGAGTTTCGCTACAGATTTATGGGTAGGTCAATACCCTGTCCCATTTGATGTCAAATAATCTTAGAGGCTTTGTAGATAGAGGTTCATTTTGTACAGTATGTCAGAGACCTTGAAGACCCATATGTATTCGTGTTTTAAAAATGATGGTTCATTGATACAATATTTTCCCACTTATAGTTATACATTACACGTTGTGGCCATGTTAGACCATGATAGATAGAAAAAAAATACGTTACAAAGTGTTTCGCTCGGGCCAGTGTGGCACTGGGTCCCAGCCACGCCTCCCCAGGTTTGGGGCGTGACATTATCAACCAAAACCTTAATGGAATGATGCAATTTACGATAGATTAGTGGAATATAACCAAAAACGAGTCAAAAATGATTAGCCTATTGTTTTCTCTAAAAATCCCCCAAAATCTCACCTCAATCCAAGCTCTCTATATCAAGTTATGAAGAAAATGGAAAACCCTTGATTTTGAAATGTTTAAATCTGCCCAGGTGGTTCACACTACATGATCGCGGAAATTCCCACACGATCGCATAGAACAAAATTTAAACAGTTAAAGAATACTCAATGCGAACGCGGATATCTTATCGCGAATGTGGAAGAGACATCACCTAGTGCAATTTGATCTCATGCACCACGATGCGATCACATAAAATAAAACACCACTACCCAGTCCCTCCCTTTCTTCACTACAAACGCGACACAAGCCACGCGTCCGCGATTCACTGGGCCGGCAAGCTTCGTAATCGCAGATTACTTCCTACGATCGCATAGAAAAAAACATGACTTCCCAAAATGCAAGCCTTCATGATCGTGTCCCCTCTTAATCGATCGAATAGGAGAAAACCAGTAACGGGACACCAGCAATCTTCAGCAACCTTCTAAGTCCAATTTCCAATCCATTAACCATCCGGAATCCACCCGAGGCCCTCGGGACCTCAACCAAACCTAGAAACAAGTCCAAAAACATCATACGAACTTAGTCGAGACTTCAAATCACACCAAACAACGCTAGAGATACGAATCGCCCCCAATTCAAGCTTAATGAACTTTGAAACTTCAAACTTCTATAACCAATACTAAAACCTATCAAATCACGTCTGATTGACCTAAAATTTTGCACACAAGTCACATTTGGCATTACAGACCTACTTCAACTTGCGGAATTGGAATCCGACCCTAATATCAAAAAGTCCACTCCCAGTCAAACTTCCCAAAAATCCAACTTTCGCCATTTCAAGCCTAATTCAACTATGGACCTCCAAATCACAATCCGGATACGCTTCTAAGTCCAAAATAAGCCAAAGGAGCTAACTGAACCGACAAAACTCCATTTCGGAGTCGTCTTCACACTGTTCCATCTACGGTCAACTTCCTAGAACTTAAGCTTCCATTTTAAGGACTAAATGTCCCAATTCACTTCGGAACCAAAAACAATCCTTCCGGCAAGTCACATAAGCATAAAATGATACATGGAAGCAGTAAATAGGGGATCATTGCTAATAATCTCAAAAAAATGGGTCGGGTCGGTACATCCTCCCCCTCTTAAAACAATCATTCGTCCTTGAACGAGCATCGAGACATACCTAAAGTGGTGAAAATATGAGGATAATGGCTGCGTATATCATGCTCGATCTCCCAAGTCGACTCCTCGACCTGCTGACCCCTCCATTGAACCTTCATTGAAGGAATGTTCTTTGATCTCAACTTTCGAACCTGCCTATCCAAAATTGCCACTGCTCCCCAACATAAGACAAATCCTTGTCCACTTGGACTGAGCTAAAATCTAACACGTGAGAGGGATCACCATGATACTTTTAGAGCATAGAAACGTGAAACACTGGATGAACTCCTTCTAGGCTGGGAGGCAAGGAAAGCTCATAAGAAACCTTCTTACATGAAGACTTCAAGGTATACCTGTCGTTGCATTCACATGCCTCAGAGTTACCTTCTGAAGTTTTATTTGTACTACAGCTATCTATTTCAGAAAAGTTGTACTTAGAGATGTTCTAGTGAACTCAGTAAAGCTTATAACTTGTACTACCAGTTTCAGAATATTGTATATCTACTTTGGATTGTTGTCTTTGTATAGAAATTTTCGGCTCATGTTTAATAGTTAATTAGTTAAAACCTATTATCAATTCAGTAAGTGTTAGGCTTACCTAGTCCTATAGGCTAGGTGACATCACAACTCCTAAGGAGGGATTTTGGGTTGTGACAAGTTCCTATTGTGAGAGTTTATTGATTCCGGGTTTTGAGCCTTTGCCGTTCTATTCTATTGTAGATGGTGAGGACACAAGATGCAGTTACTACTGTTGCTACCCCTAGAGCCAGTGTTACTAGGGGCCGAGTCCGAGGCCGAGGCCGAGGAGAAGCTTCTGTTACAAATAGAGCACCCGTCAGAGATATAGTTGAGGAGCCATAAGTAGCTTCGGCTGGGGGACAGGCACCGGAGGCGCGTGTTGCTACCCTTGGACTTCAAGAGATGCTAGCACAGTTGTTGAGCATATTTAGTACATTGGCATAAGTGGTATTGATTCTAGCTACACTAGCTACTTTACAGAACGGGGGAGGCTCTTAGACTCTTGCCGCCCGTACTCCAGAGCCGTGAGTCCACATTGGTCAATTTTTAGGTGTTATGCCAGCACAACCTGTTATTCTGGTTCAACCTGATGTTTGTCTAGGGGCATCTGAGGAGGAGCAACTGAGACTTGAGAGGTTTAAGAAGTATCATTCTCCTACTAACATTAGCCTAGCAACCAAGGATGCACATGATTTTTTATAGAAGTGCCACCGTATTCTCTGCACCAAGATTATTGTGGGGACAAGTGAATTTGCTTTTACTATGTTTCATTTGTCTGGAGCAATATATCAATGGTGGTAGGCTCATGAGGAGGGTACGCCAGCGGATGCAGCGCCACTTACTTGAACATGGTTTTCAGAGATGTTTTTAGGGGAGTTTATTCCCAGACCCTTCGGGATGCCTGGCGCACAGAGTTTTAGCAGTTGCGTTAGGATGCTATGAAAATATTAGAGTATGCTATCAAATTCAATGAGTTGTCCCGTCATGCACATGCTTTGGTTTCTAGTGTTAGGGAGTGAGTCTATAGGTTTATTGAGGGGCATAGTTATAGTATCAGATTCAACATGGCTCGGGAGTTGGAGATAGATGTTCTATTTTAGCAAGTTGAACAGATCACTCATAGGTTGGAGGGTATGCATGGAAAGGAAAGAGAGGACAAGGAGGCTAAGAGGTCTCGTGGACCTGGGAGTATCTACTGATCCTTATTTTGGAGGTAGGGTGCATAATGGTAGAGGTTTTGTAGGTCAACCAGTTCAGTTTGCACTTTAGGCTTTACGTGGTGCTTCAAATATCTATGGGCCCCATAGCACCTATAATGGACACTTTCCATACCCACATCAGCGGAGAGGTTGCCTTGAGTGTAGGGATACCAGCCACATGGTGAGAGATTGTCCCAATCTCTGGACAGATGTGTCACAACGTGGTATTTAGGCTATGACTTCTGATCTGGTTATTGTTGTACCTATACCGCCAACTAGAGGTAGAGGTCAGGTGGGTAGAGGTCATCCTAGAGGGGGAGGCTAGGCCAATTTTTATGCTATTCCTGGTTGGGAAAAGGTTGATACACCAAATGATGTCATTACATGTATGATTTTTAGTTGATTGTAGAGATGCATTTGTGATATTTTTATCCAGCCCCATTTAATGGTAAGATTCATCCTACATTGCTTCAGATATAGTTGTGTTTTGTAAAGCTTGTACTATGTTCATGTGTTCATGCCATTTGGGGAATTCTATGGTGATAACCCATGTTTGTTGTCCTACTTCTGTTGCTATTGAGAGTCATGAGGCTTGAGTGAACTTTCTATTAATTAATACTATATGTTTTGGTGCAATTTTCGGATGGTTTGGCCCGACTTGTGATTCGGGTGCTCTACATAGATGGAAGTCTGTTACATGTTGTGGTTTTGGTTCTATGAAATTGAGTTAGCAAAGTGGTTTAGTTGCTGAGATATTTATCTTATTCATGATTCCAAGCAGAGTATGAGAACCTGGTGTTCTTGCGGATATGTATGTTTGTACTATGCTATGTGTCGCGGTGAGGTTGGGTTTATGGTAGGATTCACTATGGTTGCTGCGTATGTCTTGTTTCGTCTTTGTGGATTGAATCTATAGCAGTGTATCGGTGGGGAGCTGTGCTTGTTGGGCTTGTTTGATAGTTTAATCATATGTGTTCTTCTTTTCATATTCAGTTGTATTTAAGTTATGCTTGTTGGGGATTGAATTGCAATGTATGTACACGGGTGGTTTTTAATGTGGCATGTGATCGGGTGAGTATTTATGATTTTATGCATGTTTCTTGCATCATTGTTAGTGTTGTAATGTTCTGGAACAAGGTTCCAGTCGATATGGGTTTGTTTGCTGGTTTCGGGCTTGGTAATAGATGGTTATTATGGCCAGAGTTGATGTTATGGGCATATGGATGATGTGTCATGTCATGTGGTTGTATCTAGTGGATGTATACATGAGTTGTTGCAGCTAGTTAAGGATTTTACAAGGTGGTTGCATGATAATAGGGCACTTAGTAGATGCCGAAATTTGATTCTAAGGCTTAGCAACACGAGTAGAAGGAATAATCTTTGGTTAAGATGATGTTGTCACGCTATGTGGATTGGGCTGGCATAGGCTCACCCCTGGTTATATGTTTGGTTAGGTTATGCAGTGATTTGATGGCTTGAGACAGACACTTGGGACGTTTGAGGATGAACATTTATTTAAGAGGGGGAGAATGACTTCATATTGTGTATTATGACTTGCATGATTTAGCGATCCGATTTGTGGTTTGGGGTCTTGAATGACTTTATATTGTGTATTATGACTTGTATGCATGGTCGAATTTGATTTTCGGATGTGACGAGATGAATTTGGATGAGTGATTCTCACATTAGAAGCTTAAGTTAAAAATATTGACCGATCTGTAGATCGATTTGTGTTGTTTTGCCAAAAATTGGCAACTTAAGGTTTAGAAGTTTGAACGTATGTTGATTTCATAGCTATTGTGTTTGGACATCTGTTTCAGGACTAGGAATAGGTCCATCTTGCTATTTCAAACTTTTCTGTAAAGTTTGGCATCATTCCGTGTTGATTTGATAGAAATTGGACGTGCGTGTGTATTTTTAGAGATTCTTGAGTTTCATATGAATTCCATGTGTTTTTGAGGTCCGATTCATGGTTTCAGATCTTATTTTCATGGTTTGATTGCGCGAGCGAGCCCATGTTGTTTTTTAGACTTGTGTTTTTGTTTGGTGTGGAGTCCTGAGGGCTCGGGTGGGTTTCGGGCGCATTCCAGAGAGTTCATAGAAGGTTATGATTTTGCTGGTGTCTCTGATATAGCATTTGTGGGAAATATGTGGCATTTGCGGGCTCTTTTTCGATCTTGCAAAGTGCACTGTGGGCTAAAGAGTTCACATTTGTGAACTCTCTATCGCAATTGCGATACTGGCCTGTGCTGGGGAAGGATCACTTTTGTGACCAAGAGTTCGCTTTTGCGATATGTCAATTGTACGCATTTGCGAATAAATCATCGCATGTGCTATGTTAGTAGGGGTGTGAGTTGAAATCTTTTCTTCGCAAAATGCGAACCCTAGGTCGTATTTGCAACACTTGCGATTGGACACATAACCTGAAGGACGGGATTTTAGTCTTATTTTCATATTTAAACCCTAGACTCGATAGAAGGCAATTTTGGAGAGGGATTTTCATCTATAATTATTAAGTGATTTTCATAAATTTACAACTATTTTACATGATTATATATTTGAGATTTAACATCAAAGTTATGAGAATCGAAGTGAAATTTTGAGAAACTTTGTCTATGTTTTGAAAAATGAGACATTTAGTTTTGAGTGTCGATTTGAACTCGAATTTTGAAACAAAACATATATATGGAATTGTGGGGTTATGGGTTGTTGGAATCTACCCTTGGACCCGGGTTTTATCCGAGCAGTCCCGGGGTTGGCTTTGGAGGAATTGTACAAAGAGCTAAGCGTAGGTGAATTGTAAAGGAAAACTGGATATAAGTTTGAAACTGAACAATAATAACACTATCTAAACTATAACAATAGTATGCATGGAAAAGACAAGTCGAACTGCGACCAAGGATGCAAATCTACCTTGCCTCTCTAACTCAGTAAAACAAGCAAGGGTACTACTGGTAACTTGTCATGACCCAAAATCCAGCTAGTCGTGATGTCACCTAACTCAACCCGCTATGTAATACAATTAACAATTATCCAATTCTAATGAAATTTATAAGTGGATTAAATAAAAGAAAATATCTGAGTCTTATACATTCCCTCAAGGACTGGTAGTACAAATCATGAGCTTCTAAGAATAGAATTTATGAAGGTGGTATGAAGTAAATACATCATCTTTTCGAAAAATACATAAACAGAGTTTTTATGAATCTAAGGCTACCATGAACAAGAGGTAGATGCAACCCGAACGCAGGTACATCTTCAAATCCAGCTCATATCAAACACAGAACATCATCAGCCAACATCTGCACGTAAGGTGCAGAAGTATAGTATGAGTACAACTGACCCCATATACTCAATAAGTAACAAACCTAACCTTAGGTTGAAAGTAGTGACGAGCTAGAACAAAGGTCAGGTCCAACATCCAATAACCAACACCGGTTCATAACAACGCAACACAAGTAATAAAAGAAGTAACTTAGAGATAAAATCCTCAGCTTTTTCTTAGTTTCCCAAAAAATAGTTCTTCTTCTTAAGTATATCAGTGAAACCCAAATTATTTTCCGAAATCATCGAAAATATGAGTAAGTTTGAAAACTATAAATTTTTCCTAAAAATCCTTTCCACAATAAATATGATGTTTCATTTTCTTTCTAGATAGAAAGTGTTAAATACCTCTCTATACCTATATATCAATATGTGTGAGAAGTCATGAATGATGTGATACCGTACAACATCAAGAAAATGCATCTCTGTGCCTGTATATCGCGTGTGCATGTCAATGCCATGTATCTCAAAGATGAACACATGTACTAACACACACTCAGAGTACTCAATCTCACTGTCTCACACCTTTCACTCATGCTCAATCACCTAGTACTGTATAGGGCCAATCCGGACCAGGAAAGATCCATCCCGGTATATATACATCAACTAACCAACAGTCACTCAGTACTGAGTAGGGCCAAATCCAGCCTGTGGGGAAGAAACATCCCGAGGTATACAAATGTTTCGGGAAAGATCCATCTCCAGGGAAGATCCATCCCTCAATATAATCAACCGCGCTCACAAGGTGTGTGTTCAGGATCCAGAGGGTCTCTTTCATCCCAAGCGCCATCATAAATCAGTATAACCGATGCGGCATGCAGCCCGATCCCATATATGTAATCAATATAACATGCTGCGGCGTGCAGCCCAATCTCGTAATATCACTCACACTCAAGTCCTCAGCCTCACTCAGTCATCAATCTCTCCAGTCTCTCGGGCTCACAATACCATGAAACTAGCCCAAAATGATGATGTGATATTCCAATAAATGGTAACAGAGACTAAGATATGATATGCATATGAAAGCGTGACTGAGTATATAAAGCAATGAAAGAAGATAACTTCAACAGAAATGATCACAGTGGACCCCAACATGATAAACATGTAGTCTAGACATGGTTTCTAACATGGATCACAACTCAATAGCCCAAATACGTAGAAATTTCATGGTTACAGGTAAGATCAGGTAACTATACAGTACCACAGAAATAACAGAGTCACAATTCACACGGTGCATGCCTACACACCTGTCACCTAGCATGTGCATCACGTCAATAGCAATCACATAATACGTAATTCAGGGTTTCATACCCTCATCACCAAGTTTAGAAGTTTTACTTACCTCGAACAAGCCAATTCCAATATCGAGCAAGGCAAGAGTGTGATGACCCGGCCAGTTGTCTCATGAGTTACCGCTCCGTTTTCCCTATTTCTACTTTGTTATGCTTTAATTATTCATGTTATGTGGTATCAGGTTGGTCGGACCGAGTTCGAAAAGGATTTCATAAGGTTTGATACACTTAGTCTCTTTAGAGTGAGTTAAGTTAAAAAAGTCAACTGGATGCTGACTTATGTGTTAGAGGGCTCGGATGTGAGTTCCGATGGTTCGGTTAGCTTCAGGAGGTGATTGGTGCCTTAGGAGCACGACCGGAATGAATTTTGGAGGTTCGTAGTAGATTTAGGCTTGAATTGGCGAAGTTGATATTTTGACGATTTCCGGTTGATAGGTGATATTTTGATATAGTTGTTGGAATGGAATTCCGAGAGTTGTAGTAGCTTCGTTATTTCATTTGGGATGGGTGTGCAAAATTTCAGGTCATTCGGACGTGGTTTGGTTGGGTTTTTGATCAAAAGCGTATTTCAAAAGATTTTAGAAACTTAGGATTGAATTCGATCTGTTTTGGGTGATTTGATGTTGTTTGAGGTGTTTTGATGATTGGAACAAGTTTGAATAAGGTTTTAGGATATGTTTGTGCTTTTGGTTGAGATCCCAGGGGCCTCGGGTGAGCTTCGGGTGGTCAATCGGGCCATTTTGGAGTTTGGAAAATGTAGAAAAACAGTTCAAGCAGTTGGACACATTTTTGGTCTTCGCGTTCGCGGGAGGACCCTCGCGTTCGCGAAGAGTCTGCTGAAGGAGGTGAATGTTTAGCCTTCGCGTTCGTGAGGCAGGTGACGCGTTCGCGAAGGGCTGCGAGGTTGTGCATCGCGTTCGCGAAAAGGTGTTCACGATCGCGTAGAAGAACTAGGTCAGCTGGGTTGGAAGTCAAGTTGATCTTCGCATTTGCGGGAGATGGAGCGCGTTCATGAAGGGTCGCCTGGGTGAAGCATCGCATTCGCGAGGGCTTTGTCGCGATCACGTGGAAGGAAATTTGGTCAAAACAAGTTTGTGCTTCGTGAACGCGAGTCTTTGACCGCGTTCGTGAAGAAGGATTTCCAGGCTTGGGCAGAATGTTTAAAAGGTCGTCTTGTCCGCAAATGTGGGTCTATTTTCCTCCGTAGTTGATCGTTTTAAGAGCTTTTTGAAGGTGATTAAAGAGGGATTAAGGGGGAAACATTTTGATGTAAGAATTTTGGACTTAAAACTCGATTCTATTGCGAAATCTACCTAGAAAATCATGGAAACATAAGCTAAACATGGAAGAACTAAGGCTTGGAATTTTGGACTTATGATGGGATATTTGGAGGACCATTTGGGGTTGGATTCGAAAACTTTTGATATGTATGAACTCGTGGGCCCGGGGGTCGGGTTTTGGTAATTTCGGGATTTGTGCCCTTTATTGATTGTTTTCGCTTGGGCTTTGTTCCCTTAGCATATTTTGACATCCTCGTCCTGATTTTAGATAGATTCGACGTGCGTGGAGGCCGATTCGAGGGGCAAAGGCGTTGCGAGCTAGAGGTTTAGCCAGTTCGAGGTGGGTAATGATATTAAATGATTCTGAGGGTTTGAAATCCCAGATTGCACATCGTAGTGCTATATTGAGGTGAGACACACGCTTGATGACGAGCGTGAGGTCGTGCACTATTGGGGATTGTGACTCGGTCCGTCCCGATTTATGATTTTACCGTGTATTTGATTCAAAACTATTTGCTATCATCTTTATTTGGGCTAAATGCCATATTTGGACTAGAGCCAACTATTTGAACCCTTCGGGGCAATTTATTGATTTTCCTCACTGTTTTGACTTATTAGTTGAGCTCAGTCATGTTATTTCCCAATGTTTTCATACTAAGCCATGTTTACTCAGTTTTAAGACATAAATAATATTTTAAATGATGTTTGGGCGGAGAAACACCGTTTTACTATTGCCCGAGAGGCTTGTGATGATTTTTGACTGAGTACGACCGAGGGCCTATATTGTGAGGAAACACTAATACTGATTTGAGGCAGAGGGCCTGAGATATATATATACGCCACGAGGTGACTTCATTGATATGAGGCCGGGGGCCTAGATTTGATGCCACGAGATGGCTTGTTATTTGCGCTTGGGCCGTAAGGGGACCCTCCAGGAGTCTGCACACCCCTAGTGAGCGCGGGTACCCAATATGATGTGAGATTGAGCCCGAGGGGCTGTTATTGTTCTGAGATGTTGCCCTGGGGCGGATATAGTGATACTGTGCCCGAGGGGCGAACCTTTATGTGTTTATTTTTCACAATTGACTGTCAATTACTTGCTTACTTATTGAAAGAGAATTTTACTCGACTTTTCACTGTTGTAATGCTTTTAAATTGTTTTACTGCTTCATTATAGAATGCCTTGTGCCTTACGTGTTTTCTTACTTTCAGTCATTATTTACCTTTGTTACTCACTGAGTTGTAGTAGTCACTTTACTCCCTGCACCCCTATGTGCAGATTCAGGCATTGCTGGTTCCACTCCGGAGTGCTGATTTCTTCCAGTTCCAGGCGGGCCTTTCAGAGATTATGAGGTAGTTGTTGACGTCCACAGCACCGTATCTCTACTCCTTTAGGACTTTTGTTCCTTTTCAAACATTTTTAGTAGTTTATGACTTTAGCAGACTTGTATTATGGCTCATAGATGCTCATGACTTGTGACACCCAGGTTAGGGCTATGTTGGGTTGTAATTTCGCACTTTATTGACATTATCCGCTACCTAGTATTGCTATATCATGTTTTAGACTGCTTTTATGTTATTTAACTGTTTAATAAGTTAATTGGGTTTAATTGGTTGGCCTTAGAGCCTAGGTTAATTGGGTTTAAGAGCCTAGGTTACATAGGTCTCACGAGTCATGAGCAGGTTTAGTAGAGTCTCGTAGATCGGTACGGAGACGTATGTATTTATCCTTGAGAGGCTGCAGAACCTTTAGGAAAAACTTCATATTCTTGAAATTCTTATTGTGTGAACTTGTTGATCCGAGTACTGAACTTCTATTATTCTATTCTCTCACAGATGGTGAGGACACGCGCTACCGGACAGGGTGGACGACCACCAGTGCCATCAGCTGAGGCCACCAGAGGCCGAGGACGCGGTCGTGGTCGTGGCAGAGGCAGAGTAGCAAGGGTAGCACCTATAGATCCACTAGCTACCTAGCTCAGGATCAGTCTCCAGCTATGGATGCTCCAGCGGCACCAGTTCAGGCATCAACTATGCCATTTGTGATTCTGGGTCTTCAGGAGGCCTTGGCACAGATCTTATCAATTTGCACTGGCCTGGCTTAAGCGGTTTCAGCCAATACAGTCATAGCTACTTCGCAGGCTGGGGGAGGCAACCAGACACCCGTCACTCGCACATTTAAGCAGGTCATGCAGGGACTTCAGATGCCGGGGGCACATCCAGTCCAGCCCGTTTCAGCTACTAAGGACTATGTAGTTCCTGTCATGCCGAAGGATGAGCAACGTAGGTTGGAGAGGTTTGGTAGATTGCAGCCTCCGACCTTTAGTGGCGCAAAGGGTGATGATGCCCATGGCTTTTTGGATAAGTGTCAGAGGATACTTCGTACTACAGGTATTCTAGAGACCAGCGGGGTCGCTTTTACCACCTATCAGTTTTCAGGAGCTGCTTTCACTTGGTGGGAGGATTTTGAGAGGCGTAGGCCTGTTGGTGCAGCACCCCTTACCTAGAAGCAATTCTCCATTCTTATTTTGGAGAAGTATGTGCCGCAGTCCTGTAGAGAGGAGCTGCGTAGACAATTTGAGTGGTTGCGACAGGGGGATATGACTGTGTCACAATATGAGTTGAGGTTTTCTGAGTTGGCTCATCATGCCATCTGGTTGGTTCCGACAGATCGAGAGAGGATCAAGAGGTTTGTTGATGGTCTTACTTATCAGCTCCGTATTCTCAAGACTAGGGAGAGGGTGACTGGTGCTACTTTCGAGGAGGTTTTGGATATTGCCCGTGAGATTGTGTCTGTTTGCCATCAGGAGCGAGAGGAGAGGGAGGCCAAGAGGTCTCAAGGATCTGGCAACTATAGTGGTGCTCCTTTGAGGGGCCAATTTCAGCACAGCAGAGGCCGTTCATTCAAGCCTGCTCATTCAGCTCGCCCAGGTTATCGTGGGGCATCTTTGGATCATGGTTATCATGGATCTTAGCAGGGCCAGTCATCACTCAGCGCCCTTCCAGCTCAGAGTTCATCTCGTGCTCCATCAACTCAGGGCTCTTCTATGTCGAGTGCATCTGCTAGTCACTCCGGTGCGAGGGGTTCCCTTCAGTCCCCTCCTCCAGCACCTGGGAGTTGTTATGAGTGTGGAGAGATGGGCCACATGTTGAGGCAATATCCTCGTTGTGTTGCTACTTTGTCCTAGCAGAGGGGTCAGTCATCAGCTTCAGTGCTAGTTTCTTCACCACCACCCGCTCAGCCAGCTAAGGGTGGGGGTCAGCTAGCTAGAGGCTTCCCAGAGGTGGAGGTTGATTAGGGGGCGGTGAGGCCCATTTCTATGCCCTCCCAGGCAATCCCAATGTTATTGCTTCAGATGCTGTTATTACAGGTGTTGTTTTAGTCTGCCACAGAGATGCTTCTGTATTATTTGATCCCAGTTCCACCTTTTCTTATGTGTTATCAGACTTTGCTCATTATTTGGGTACGCACCGTGAGTTTCTTGCTTTACCTATTCATGTATCTACCCCGGTGGGCGATGCTGTTGTTGTAGACCGTGTGTACCAGTCGGGTGTGGTGACAATTGGGGGTCTGGAGACGAGTGGATCTATTGCTATTGAGCATAGTGGATTTTGATGTCATTTTGGGCATGGATTGGTTATCTCCGTGTCGTGCTATTCTAGACTGTCATGCTAAGACAGTCACATTGGCTATGCCGAGGGTGCCACGAATCGAGTGGCGAGGTGTGACTTATTATGTTCCTAGTAGAGTGATATCTTTCTTGAAGGCCCAACGTATGGTTGGGAAGGGTTTCCCTTCATATATAGCGTTTGTGAGGGATGTCGGAGCTGAGGCTCCAATATTGATTCTGTTCCAGTTGTGAGGGATTTTTCCGATATGTTTCCTGTAGACCTGCTTGGCATGCCACCGGATAGGGATATTGATTTTGGTATTGACTTGGTGCTGGGCAATCAGCCCATTTCTATTCCGCCGTATCGTATGGCACCAGTGGAGTTGAAGGAATTAAAAGAACAACTTCAGGAACTCCTCGATAAAGGGTTCATTCGGCCTAGTGTGTCACCTTGGGGTGCACCGATTCTGTTTGTGAAGAAGAAGGATGGCACAATGAGAATGTGCATTGATTATAGGCAATTGAACAAGTTAACAATTAAGAACAAGTATCCCTTGCCTCGTATTGATGATTTATTTGACCAGCTTCAGGGAGCGAGGGTGTTCTCCAAGATTGATCTCCGTTCGGGTTATCACCAGTTGAAGATCGGGGATTCAGATATTCTTAAGATGACTTTCAGGAATGATATGGTCTTTGTGAGTTCTTGGTGATGTCTTTTGGGCTGACCAATGCCCCAGCTGCCTTCATGCAATTGATGAACATCATGTTCCGGCCTTATCTCGATTCGTTTGTCATAGTCTTCATTGATGATATTCTGGTATATTCGTGTAGTCAGGAAGAGCACGCGGAGCATTTGAGAGTTGTGTTACATA
This sequence comes from Nicotiana tabacum, assembly GCF_000715075.1. NCBI lineage: Eukaryota > Viridiplantae > Streptophyta > Magnoliopsida > Solanales > Solanaceae > Nicotiana > Nicotiana tabacum. The sequence goes on along the minus strand of NC_134085.1, from coordinate 80,778,447 downwards.
GATTGAAGGAGGAGAAACTTTATGGAAAGTTCTCCAAGTATGAGTTTTGGCTCAGTTCAGTGGCTTTCTAGGGGCACCTGGTGTCCATCGAGGGTATTCAGGTTGATCCAAAGAAGATAGAGGCGGTTCAGAGTTGCCCCAGACTGTCCTCAGCCACAAAAAATCACAGCTTTCTTGGTTTGGTAGGCTATTATCACCAGTTTGTTTAGGTATTCTCATCCATCGCATCGCCCTTGACCAAGTTGACTCAAAAGGGTGCTTCATTTGTATGGTCGGACAAGTCTGAGAAGAGCTTTCAGAAGCTCAAGATAGTTTTGACCACGGCTCCAGTGTTGGTTTTGCAATCAGTTTAAGGTTCATATATAGTGTATTGTGATGCTTCGAGAGTTGGGATTGGTTGTGTGTTGATGTAGGAGGGTATAGTTATTGCTTATGGTTCTCGTCAGTTGAAGCCCTATGAGAAGAACTACCCCGTTCATGATTTGGTGTAGGCTTTCATAGTTCACACGTTGAAAATTTGGGGGCATTACTTGTATGGCATATCTTGTGAAGTGTTCACTGATCATCGAAGTCTTTAGCATTTGTTCAAGCAAAAAGATCTTAATTTGAGGTAGCGGAGATGGTTGGAGTTGCTTAAGGATTATGATATCACTATATTGTACCATCCGCGAAAAGCTAATGTGGTGGCCGATGCTTTGAGCTGAAAGGCAGTGAGTATGGGGAGTTTGGCATATATTCCAGTTGGGAAGAGACCTCTCGCAGTTGATGTTCAGGCCTTGGCCAATCGGTTTGTGAGTTTAGATATTTCGGAGCCCAGTCAGGTATTGGCTTGTGTAGTTTCTCGGTCTTCCTTATATGATCGCATCAGAGAGTGCCAGTATGATGATCCACATTTGCTTGTCCTGAAGGACAAAGTCTAGCATGATGATGCCAGAGATGTGACCATTGGTGATGATGGAGTGTTGAAGATGCAGGGCTGGAATTGTGTGCTCGATATGGATGGGCTTTGGGAGTTGATTTTTGAGGAGACCCATAGCTCGTGGTATTCTATTCATCCAGGTGCCGCAAAAATGTATCAGGATTTGAGGCAGCACTATTGGTGGAGAAGAATTAAGAAAGATATTGTGGGATTTGTAGCTCGGTGTCTCAATTGTCAACTAGTGAAATATGAGCATCAGAGACCGGGTGACTTGCTTTAGCAGAAAGATATTCCAGAGTGGAAGTGGGAGAGGATCACTATGGACTTTGTTGTTGGACTTCCACGGTCTTTGAGAAAGTTAGATGCTATTTGGGTGATTGTGGATCGGCTGACCAAGTCCGCGCACTTCATTCCTGTGTGTACTACCTATTCCTCAGAGCGGTTGGTAGAGATCTATATCCGGGAGATTGTTTGTTTGCATGGTGTCCCAGTTTCTATTATTTCATATTGGGATACTCAGTTTACATCGCAGTTATGGAGGTCTGTGCAGTGGGAGTTGGGTACTCAGGCCGAGTTGAGCACAGCTTTTCATCCTTAGACGGACGGGCACTCCGAGCACACTATTCGGATATAGGAGGACATGTTGCGTGCTTGTGTCATTAATTTCGGAGGGTCATGGGATTAGTTTCTACCGCTTGTAGAGTTTTCTTATAACAATAGCTACTAGTCGAGTATTCAGATGGCTCCATATGAGGCTTTTTATGGGAGGCGGTGTAAATCTTCAGTTGGTTGGTTCGAGCCCAATGAACCTAGGCTATTGGGGATAGATTTGGTGCAGGATGCTTTGGAGAAGGTGAAAGTGATTTAGGAGAGGCTTCGTACAACGCAATCAAGGCAAAAGAGTTATACTGACAGGAAGGTTCGAGTTGTGTCTTACATGGTAGGCGAGAAGGTTCTACTAAAGGTTTCACCCATGAAGGGTGTTATGAGATTTGGGAAGAAAGGGAAATTGAGTCCGCGGTTCATTGGACCTTTTGAGGTGCTTTGGAGGATTGGGGAAGTGGCTTATGAGCTTGCTTTGCCACCCAACTTGTCGAATGTGCATATGGTATTTCATGTTTCTATGCTCCGGAAGTATATTGGGGATCCATCTCATGTTATGGATTTTAGCACGGTTCAGTTGCATGATGATTTGACCTTTGATGTGGAGCCAATAGCTATTTTGGGTCGTCAGGTTCGAAAGTTGAGGTCAAAGGATATAACTTCAGTGAAAGTGCAGTGGAGAGGTCGGCCCGTGGAAGAGGCTACCTGGGAGACCGAGCGGGAGATGCGGAGCAGATATCCTCACCTATTTGAGGCTTCGGGTATGTATCTTGACTCGTTCGAGGATGAACATTTGTTTAAGTTGGGGAGGATGTGACAACCCGACCTGTCGTCTCATGATTTGCTGCTCTGTTTTCCCTATTTCTTCTTTGCTATGCTTTAATTATCCGTGTTATATGGTATCGGGTTGGTCGGATCGAGTTCGGAAAGGATATGGCATGGTTTGAGACACTTAGTCTCTTTAGAGTGAGTTAAGTTGAAAAGTCAACCGGATGTTGACTTACATGTTAGAGGGCTTGGATGTAAGTTTTGATGGTTCAGTTAGCTTCGGGAGGTGATTTGTGGCTTAGGAGCGGGATCTGAATGAATTTTGGAAGTCTGTAGTAGATTAAGGCTTGAATTGGCGAAGTTGATATTTTGGCGATTTCCGGTTGATAGGCGAGATTTTGATATAGAGGTCGGAATGGAATTTCGAGAGTTGCAGTAGCATCTTTATGTCATTTGGGATGGGTGTGCAAAATTACAGGTCATTCGGACGTGGTTTGGTTGGGCTTTTGATCAAAAGCGTATTTCGGAAGATTTTAGAAACTTAGGCATGAATCTGATGTGTTTTGGGTAATTTAATGTTGTTTGAGGTGTTTTGATGATTGGCACAAGTTTTAATAAGGTTTTAGAATATGTTTGTGCTTTTGGTTGAGGTCCCGGGGGCCTCGGGTGAGTTTCGAGTGGTCAATAGGGCCATTTTGGAGTTTGGAAAATTGCAGAAAAACAGTTCCAACAGTTGCAGACATTTTTGGTCTTTGCGTTCGCGGGAGGACCCTCGCATTCGCGAAGAGTTCCTGAGGGAGGTGATGATTTAGCCATCGCGTTCGCGAGGCAGGTGATGCGTTTGCGAAGGTCTGCGAGGCTGTGCATCGCGTTCACGAGAAGGTGTTCGCGATCGCGTAGAAGAACTGGGTCAGCTTAGTTGGAAGTCAAGTTGATCTTCGCGTTCACGGGAGATGGAGCGCGTGTGCGAAGGGTCGCCTGGTTAAAGCATCGCATTTGCGAGGGCTTGGTCGCGATCGCGTAGAAGGAACTTTGGTCAAAATAAGTTTGTGCTTCACAAATGCGAGGCTTTGACCGCATTCGCGAAGAAGGATTTCCAGGCATAGACAGAATGTTTAAAAGGTCGTCTTGTCCGCGAATGTGGGTCTATTTTCCTCCATAGTTGATCATTTTTAGAGTTTTTTTAAGGAGATTAAAGAGGGATTCAAGGGGAAACGTTTGGAAGTAAGAATTCTGGACTTAAAACTCGATTCTATTGCGAAATCTACCTAGAAAAACATGGAAACATAATCTAAAAATGGAAGAACTAGGGCTTGGAATTTTGGACTTATGATTGGGTATTTTGAGGAATATTTTGGGTCGGAATTGAGAACTTTTGATATGTATGAACTCGTGGGAAGATAAGGAATCTATTGGTGTAAACATTTCTGAATTTTGAGACGTGGGCCTGGGGGTCGGGTTTTGGTAATTTCGGGATTTGTGCCCTTTATTGATTATTTTTGCTTGGGCTTTATTCCTTTAGCATATTTTGACATCCTCGTGCTGATTTTTGATAGATTCGACGCGCGTGGAGGCCGATTCGAGGGGCAAAGGCAACGCGAGCTAGATGTTTAGCTGGTTCGAGGTGAGTAATGATTGTAAATGATGTTCTGAGGGTTTGAAACCCCAGATTACACATCGTAGTGCTATATTGAGGTGAGACACACGCTTGATGATGAGCGTGAGCTCGTGCACTATTAGGGATTGTGACTCGGTCCGTCCTGATTGATGATTTTACCGCGTATTTGATTGAAAACTATTTGCTATCATTAGTATTTGGGCTGAATGCCATATTTGGGCCTAGAGCAAACTATTTAGACCCTCTGGGGCTATTTATTGATTTTCCTCACTGTTTTGACTTATTACTTGAGCTCAGTCATGTTATTTCCCACTCTTTTCATACTCAGACATGTTTACTCAGTTTTACGACTTAAATGATATTTTAAATGATGTTTGGGCGGAGAAACACCGTTTTACTATTGCCCGAGAAGCTTGTGATGATTTTTGACTGAGTAAGGCCGAGGGCCTATATTTTGAGGAAACACTGATACTGATTTGAGGACGAGGGCCTGAGATATATATAAACCACGAGGTGGCTTGATTGATATGAGGCCGAGGGCCTAGATTTGATGCCACAAGATTGTTTGTTATTGCGCTTGGGCCGTAAGGGGCCACTCCAGGAGTCTGCACACCCCCAGTGAGCGCGGGTATCCAATGTGATGTGAGATTGAGCCCGAGGGGCTGTTATTGTTCTAAGATGTTGCCCTAGGGGCGGATGTGGTGATACTGGGCCCGAGGGGTGAACCTTTATGTGTTTATTTTTCATAATTGATTGTCAATTACTTGCTTACTTGTTGAAAGAGAAGTTTACTCGACTTTTTACTGTTGTAATGCTTTTAAATGGTTTTACTGCTTCATTATAGAATGTCTTGTGCCTTACATGTTTTCTTACTTTCAGTCATTATTTACCTTTGTTACTCACTAAGTTGGAGTACTCACTTTACTTCCTGCACCACTGTGTGAAGATTCAGGCATTGCTGGTTCCGCTCTGGACTACTGATTTTCTCTAGTTCCAGGCGGGCCTTTCGGAGATTACGAGGTAGCTGTTGACGTCGGCAACATCGTGTCTCTACTCCTCTATCACTTTTGTTCCATTTCAAACATTTGTAGTAGTTTATGACTTTAATAGACTTGTATTATGGCTCATAGATGCTCGTGACTTGTGACACCCCGGTTAGGGCTGTGTTGGGATGTACTTCCGCACTTTATTGACATTATCCACTACCTAGTATTGCTATATCATGTTTTAGTCTGCTTTTATTTTATTTAACTGTTTAAAAAGTGAATGGGATTTAAATGGCTAGCCTTGTCTTCATGAGAGGCGCCATCACAAACAGGTTCGGGTTTAGGGTCGTGACAAAGAGATGCTCCAAAAAATGCCATCTCGTGCGTACCTACCTCCGATCGGCTCAAAACTAGCCAAAAGCTACACAAATACAATAAATACTGCCAAAGGAAACAAACCCATCGATAAATTTTGAATCCTTACTCAAAAGCCCAAAATTATCTTGTAACGACCAGGCTTGTTGTTTTAAGAATTAACGCCTCGATCCCCTATTAACTGCTTTCCCCATGTTTGTTTCAGCTATTTTGATTCGCCAGGATGTTTGTTTTTGAGTTACAGAGTGTTTTGGGACACTTAGTCCCTAAATAAGAGCTTAAGCTTTAGAATTTGGACCATAGTCGAAGTAGTGTGAAGACAACCTCGGAATGGAATTCCGTCGGTTCCGTTGGATGATTTTGGGCTTAAGGGCGTGTTTGGATTGTGTTTTGGAGGCCCGTAGCCTATTTAGTCTTGAAATGCCGAAAGTTGAATTTTTGAAGTTTCTGATTCGATTGTGAGATTTTGATATCGGGGTCGTAATGGAATTCCGAAAGTTGGAGTAGTTCTGTAGTGTTGAATGTGATGTGCTTGCAAATTTTCAGGTCATTCGGACGAGTTTTGTTAGGCTTTTTGATAGAAAGCGTAATTTGAGAGTTTCTGGAGTGCTTAAACTTGAATCCGATGTTAAATTGGTGTTTTGATGTTGTTTTGAGCATTCCGAAGATTGGAACAAGTTCGAATGATGTTTTAGGATTGATTGGCATGTTTGGTTGAGGTCCTGGGAGCCTCGAGTTTATTTCGGATGCTCAACGGGTCATTTTTTGGACTTAGGTGTGTAGCAGATTTTGCTGGTTTTTCTGTTGCAGACTTTGTCCTTCGCATTCATGAAGGGGAGGTCGCACGAAGTCTGGCTAGGGTAAGTATCGCGAACACGAGGAGCGGAGCGTGTTTGCGAAGAGGAATGGCGGAGCAGTTGGGGACCCCATGGAATTTCTCTACGCGTTCGCGAATATTGGGTCGCATATTCGAAGGTTCGGGAGCTGAAGCTATGCATTCACAAGTGGACCCTCGCATTTGCGAAAGAGGAAGTTGACCAGTAGGATTTTTGTGCATCGCATTCACGATAGTAGTCTCGCGTTCGCGAAGAAGAACGCGTCTGGGCAGAACTTAAATTTCAAAATCGAGGGTTTAAGCCATAGTTCATATTTTGGAATTGGAAGCTCGGGATATTGTAATGTTTGAAGAGATTTTCACTTGGGCGATTTGGGTAAGTAATTCCTACTCGGTTAAACTAATTTTCATGAATTTACAGTTAAATTCATCCTTTAATTTTGGAATTTGGATGAAAATGGGGGGAAAGTTCTAAGACCTAAATTTCAAGTTTTAATTGGGGATTTGACATTGGATTTGGATAATTTTTGTATAGTTAGACTCGTGAGAGTATGAGAATTCTGAAATTGTAAATTTTATCCGATTCCGGGACGTGGGCCCGGAGGGCATTTTGGTCATTTTACCTAATTTCGCGTATAAACTTAGAATTTATTTGTGGAATCAGTTACTTGAAGTTATATTTACATTATGCAATTGAATTTAATAGATTTGGGCCATTTGGAGTCGAGTACTCGTGGCAAGAACGTGGTTTCGGGTTGATTTTTTAGCCGGTTCGAGGTAAGTGGCTTGCCTAACCTTGTGTGGGGGAAACTCCATTTAGGATTTGGTATTGTTGATATTTTAAATTCCTTGTACGTGAGGCGACGAGTACGTACTTGTGCTAGTTGTTGAAAATCCTGTTTTCATTAAGTAACTTTAATTTTGTTTTCCTTTCCTGTTTATTCTACTTGCAATTTAAGCCTGCGGTCAGCTTAGGAATCATGTCTAGTTGACTTAATTATTTTATTTTCTCACACTGCCTTATTTGGACTATGTGAAGCATGTTAGGTTATAAATACTTGTTTTACCTTGGTGTGAAATTGTTCAATTTAATTGAGTATTCTTCGTGTTGTTGTTGTGTGTTTACTTTGGGACTATGGGACGGTATCCTTAAAGATCCCCGGCGCATATATATTATTTTGGACTGTAGTGCAGGATACCAAGAGATCCCCAGCATATATTGAGGATACTAAGAGATCCTTGGGATACCAAGATATCCCCAGCACATATTGAGGATACTAAGAGATCCTCGGGATACTGAGAGATCCCCGACATACATATTAAGGATACTAAGAGATCCTCGGGCTACCGAGAGATACCTGGTTGTTATATCCGGGTTGAGTTGTATTCCTTTCCATGATTATCTTGTCTATGTTATAATTGTTGTTGTTCTTTCTATCCTGTGTTACTCTTTACTGTCGTACTTAATTATACCGTCTTATTCTATACTGTTATACCTTATATTATATTTAACCTCAGTAGGGCCCTGACCTTCCTCGTCACTACCTGACCGAGGTTTGGCTTAACACTTACTGAGTACCGTTATGGTGTACTCATGCCCTTCTGCGCATGTTTTTCATGTTCAGATCCAGGTACTTCCACTCAGTCTTATAATCCTTGAGGCGAGGCATTCTTGCAGAGACTACGAGGTATATCTTCCGCGTCCGTAGACCGAGGAGTCCCTTTCTATATTTCTGTACTAGCATAGCCCTTCTGTATTTTCCTTTGATAGACATTTTGGGAGTTAGAGCTTTTATGTATCTCTTAGCTTGTGATTCATGGGGTTCCAGATTTTGGGAGTGTTAGGTTGAGATTTTGTACTCTTATATGCCAGGCGGCATCTTAGACAGTGTTTCATTTGTTATCTCGGTTTGTTTTAATTATTTTATTTCCGCAAATTATTTCTTTTTTGCATTTTGTTAGGCTTACCTTGTCGTAGAGACTAGGTGCCGTCAAGATAGTTCACAGAGGGCGAACTGGGGTCGTGACACATTTGAAAAGTCCAACCCGGACCCGTACCTTGGAACCAAACAAAACTTACAAAATCCGACAACCCATTCAATTAAGAGTCCAACCATACTAGTTTTACTCAAATTCGACTTCAAATCGATGTTCAAAACTCAAAAATTCACATTATGAAACATTAGGCTAAAACCCCAAATTTCTCTTTAAAATTAATCAATCAATTGCCAAAAATTAAGACAGGTTCATGGAATAAGATCAAAACCAAGTGTATAATACTTAGCCCAATCCTTGAGATGAAAATTGCTCCAAAGATCGCCTCAATCCGATTCCCATATCTCAAAATATAATAAAAGAACCAAAGCCTCGATTTTGTAGCTTCTGCCCAGCATCTTCACATCTGTGAACCAAATATCAGCTACTGCGGACTCACATGTGCGTTCACAATCTCGCTCCTGCGGAAGAGCCCTGGTAGACTTCCCTCGCACCTGCAACAGCAAATCCGCTTGTGCGATCATGCAGGTGTGGAAAATAGCCTCGCACCTATGACACTGCCCTAATCCTGCTATGTCGATTCTGCGGCCTTTGCCTCGCTTATGTGACGTCGCACCTGCGCCCAAAATTTCGCAGGTGCGATTACACCAGGACTGCTCAAAAACCAGCCTTATCCAAAATTTTCAGAATGCTCCATACATCATTCGAAACTCACCCGAGCCCCTCGGACTCCGTCCAAATATACCAACGTGTCCCATAACATAACACTGACCTACTAGAGGACTCAAATCACATCAAACAATATTGAAACGATGAATCACACGTCAATTCGAACTTGATGAACTTGAGCTTTTCAACTTCCATAACTCGTGCCGAAACATAGCAAACCAACCCCGAATGAACCAAAATTTTGCACACAAGTCCCAAATGAAATAACAAAGTTATACCAATTCCCCGAAGTGCAATCCGAATTCGATATCAAAAAGTCCATTCCCAATCAAACTTTCCAAAAATCCAACTTTTGCCATTTCAAGCCAAATTCAACTACGGACCTCCAAAGCATAATCTAGACACGTTCCTAAGTCCACAATCTCCCAACGAAACTAACGAAACCATCAAAACTCCAATCCGAGGTCAAATACCAAAAAATCAAACTTGGTCAACTCTTCCAACATAATGCTTAAACCATGAAATTCATTCTTCCAAATCGATTCCGAATAACCTGAACAGCAAAACCGACGATTCACATAAGTTATAATATATCATACAGAGCTACTCATACCTGTGAACTACCGATCGAAGTGCAAATTCTCAAAACAACTTGTCGGGTCGTTACATCCTCCCCCACTTAAACATACGTTCGTCCTCGAACGTGCCCGAAATTGTTCCCAAAGACATCAAACCGCTATGTAACCTTACCATGCACATCCTGAGGGTGATCCCTTGTCACCCTATCCCATATAGGTCTGATAACACAACATAACTAATATTTCTTAATTCAACCTAGCCCATAAGCCTTAGAATCCAATTTCCAACATCCAAATTTTTTGATATGATCAGAATTTCGCAATCTACACACTATATAAGTCTGTACAAGCTATAACAATAACCCAAGATGTAATCACATGATATACCACATAACTCACATACTCATAGCAACAATTTCTAAGCACAATAGCTGCTCTAAAAAACCCAATCCCAGTAATAAACCTCATATCAAACAAACCTGTTCTACAAACTTTATACACTACTGATAATGAAAGAACTCATAACCATTCATCAGATCAACAAGTGATGGAGCTCCCTTTCCTTCGACAAGAACTATAGAAAATTTGGAAGCCGACTTTCAATATTATGCTTCCAAATATACCATAATCAAATCCGATATCACCCACCCACCCCAATACAACCTTAAACCACAAACCATGCAATCCGTGCACCAATACACAACAATTCAAATTTATGCAAACATGAAAAAAAAACTCAAATGAGAGAACTGCCCCGCAAGCTCAACAAGTACCACCACAACGCAATGCTTAAAATTCGTCACACATAGTAGAACTATAGCATGTGTGTGTATGTCCTGTTAACTCAATAGACTTGATTCTTCATCCTTCTTAATGTGTAAATATGTTCTGTATGCTATACCCTTTCCTTTATTCAATGATTGCTCAATATGGTGTTAATTCTTCTATGTCAAACTTGCTATGGCAAAGCTGTCTACCTAGTTTATATGTTTAAGCCCTCTTGTTTGACCAATCTCGTTCTTTTAGCTTCTAAGAATGATGATCCCTACTAATAGACTTTAGGATTGTCAATTGGTTACCATGTATGGTTTCTCTCTTCTAAGCATGGTATGAGTTTGTGTATGTCCCTAAGTGTGTAGTTGATACACTCTCGCACTTGAGATATGTTGGGTTTTGGGTCTACTGTTCGTGTGAAAGCTGAAGCTTGTTGAAGGCCCAATTGTTGCTGGGTTATTTCTCTTTGGGCCTACTCTGTTTATTGGGCCTGTAGTCTTCTAATATGTAATATTCGCACTTGTATTCGTTATTATTGTGTATGTAATAATTTATGAACAAAAATAGATGGATAAATTAGTAAAAAAAGAGGTAGTGTATTCTAATTTTCACATAAATGGGTATAAAGCATGCCTATAAGATTTTTGTGGTATGTTCGTTATTTACTTTACATGTTTTAAATTTGATGTGTAGAAAGCCTGCCTATAGGAGTCCCAAGCACACACATCACTTAATTTGGCAACACATGCTATTTCAAGCATTTGTTGTATCTGTTTCAATTACTGTGCAGTCATTGATAACATGTATATAGGGCGTAGAAATACAATATTTTACTTACCTAGGTGTCATGCCTATAGTACTTTGAATGACTAATCTATCAATTGTACCAAATTATTTTTAGTATTCCTCATCAAGATACCATAGCTATAAGGTTTAATAATCAATCAGCTGCTCCATATTGTTTGTACTGCTTCGCTTAGATAGCACTCCTAAAGGGATAAAACTATATATAAAATCAATTTCAATTGCTAACTACTAGATGTCATGCTTCTTGGATACTGTCACCTGCCTAAGGAACTTGTCTATAAAATCACAATGGTAATTCATGATTCTGAGATCGCTTAACTATCTCTTTGTGAAAACAATCTAAAGATCATGCCTATAGGTTTGTAACTTGCAAATCTGTTGCATGTACATTGCTAAAAAATCAGAATCACTTAGAAACCATTTCTATAGGATGTATAATAATTTAATCTGTCTGAAGTTAGCCTAAAAATGCAACATTACCTGTTTGATACTGGTATCATATAGAGATCATGCCTATAAGACCAAAGGACTCTAAGTCTTAAGTTCGAAATATTCTACTGCTTAATCTAAAAATCAGTCTTCGTGCTTCTTTATTTATGTGTGGAGGCTAACACGAGCCACTCTTTGCTGTTACGTGCAATCCTATTTGTTTTGAATGCGCGATTAGTTTTATCATTTTTGAGCAACCTAAGTAAGTCTAGAACCACCCGAATAGAGGTCTAAAGCCTCCTAGGCCATAGGCATGGGATGAGTAGAGCACACATAGGACACGACTTAGAATTGAATTAGAACGCTTTAGGTAAGCAACTTCAACATAGTAATCAGGTCGCAAGAGATGATAGTCTGTGCCCGTTGAATAATATGAATATCTCCTATCTAAAAGGAGTTGCGAAGTATTTTTTATGTTGCACGTGGTGATATTTTAGGGTAAAAAACCTAGGACCCCCCTTTATTTTATATACTTGCTATTTACACTTAGGAGTTTGACATAGACCATTGTGGTTGTATCCTTATGATCATTAAAGAGTTGTACCAATTCTCATTTTGCTATAATAAAATTCTTCGATTTATATATTCTCTTTGTTTATTTGACCACCTAGCCTAATTACATAATCCACATAGTCTTAAGTTCGGTCGGGACCCACAGTTGTGGACCTTGAAGAGGCCTAACGCCTTCTCTTTGAGGTAATTCGAGCCCTACCTGATCTTTGGTGGCATTGACTATTCAAACAGAGTTATTTGAAAATAAGTGCACTAACACACCTTAAAAATTGTTAGGTGGCACCTCTCCTCTTTTAACAACCTTTATTTAAAAGATTTGTCACACGTCGAAACCCGCTTTCATGAGAAAATGGGGCACGACAGCATAACGACTCAGCTGGGAATTTACACTTAGGCTCTTCCCATAATGACCTTGGCTTATGTGGATTTCTTTTTTTGTTACATGCACATCCCTTCCCTTCCTAACCTTTATTTGTTCAAATATGCCATGATATGCGCATCCCTTCCCCTACTCACCTTTATTGGTTTACATATGTTATGATATGCACATCCCATCCCCTACTCACCTTTTATTTGCTACGACATGTACATCCCTTCCCTATTTACCTTTATTCACTATGACCGCTCTTCATCTTGTCAAAATTGCTATATCATGCCTACTTCCTTACCTACTTTATTACATTCCTACATATATTCTATGAACTAAAATTGCTATGACTGCTCTTCATCTTGTCAAAATTGCTATATCATGCCTACTTCCTTACCTGCTTTATTACATTGCTGCATATATTCTATGAAATAAACTGACTTCTTCCATTTTCTATTTCTTTTCTACGTTTTCCATGTTTACTTACCTATTGTATTTAATGCTTGCATATATTTTATCATACAAATACTTGACAGTGTGTTATCTCTACATAAAGCATGCTCCACATCATACTTCACTCGTGCCAATTATCAATATAGCGGTGATTGATAAGTGTCCACGCTCTTTGAAAATTACCCTTTTAAATCGAAAAGGCTTATTTGCGGTAGACTAGTCGATCGATGGTGCAATCGACGGTCCCCGAGCTTTTTCTCTCAAGTTGTCCACTTGGGAGTACCAATCTAGAAACCCAACTCTAACTTGAAATGAACATGCATCATGCATGGGTTAGAGAGTTATTAATGCAACAACCCGCTAAGATAAACCTTGTCCAAAGTCTCACAAGATTTCCACAATCCCAATGGATACTATCATATTATGTGCATTACTTGGAGAAAAGGTCCCAGTGTATTGATCATTATTGCATAAGTAATCAAATCTGGAAGGAGAAAGGGCTGACCTTTGTTTGGTTGCAGAAAAAGCACGAAGTCCCTTGGTTCGGCATGGCCCAAAACATCTCACCTTTGCTACTTGACTGGTGGAAAGACCTTGCACCTTACTACAAGAATCATGTGAGAAGAGAACATGGCGACCTGCCATCCTCGCTTAACATTCGACCAAACAGGGCATTATTTGAGGCCGCTACCATGTTATAGGATGATAAAAAAGGTGTCTTCTGATTTGGCGACATAGAAATGAATCCTCTCCTAGAAGAAATAGGAGGCTTCACTAAGTTTCCATGGGATAGTCAGGGATTACTAGTACCAGAGAATCGCACCCCTCGCGGTTTTCTAAAGATGTTGGGTTTTAAGAAAAATGACGAACTGCTCTATTTAAAGAAATCATTCATCCCTTTTGAATTTCTTTACGACTGTTATGGCCATAGCAAGTCGTAACGTCTTTGTTACGCCCCATAATATTACATTGATATTACGTTCCGCAGTAGTAAACTACGATGATGCTGCACCCTGTAATAGTATACATGAATTTATAAAAAGATAAATGACCTTGATGACGTCCAAATCCACTACTAAAAAGTAAATGGACATGGTCGCATGCAATATAATTTACCCAACTATGAGTTGAGGTTGAATATCACAGAGAACAATATGTAGGCGATTAGGAATGTAAGAGAGTTATCACTTATCGCGCAATGCCAAACACTAAGAATTGATTTGAGAAAATGTTTTATACCTAAATACGGAAATGTAAACTAACCTAGAAATCAAGTAAAATGATCAATGGCTACAAGTATGGATGCATCGGGAATTACACTCACGTAACGATCCAATTTATTTCATGATTTTACAAATATGAGCGAGTTTATGTTAATTATCCATGTATACTAATTCTTAATTAGCTTCTTCCGAAGACTAACAAGGCTTCCTAATTGAATTATTCCTAACCCAATTAAGATACTAAGAACAACCAGATATGGCTACAAGCAGTTCAATCCTATCCCTAGGTAGAATCTATAAAATGAGGGTTAAAGCCTCAAGTTCTTGTTAATTAATCTTTCCCAACCCCAAATTATCTTTCCCAAAATTAGTTCGGAGTCAATGGGCGAGTCCTAGGGTTAGCTAACCCCTTTGGAAACATTAAAGAACAAGAATAATTAAAGTACCAATAACTAACTTCATAAAAGCATAAAAATCATTCAATACATAAGCAAAACAAGTTATTTAATCCACACTTTAAACATAATTATTTTCATAAACAAGATTCAAGTGTTGGATAAAATACTACACACTTAGATATACAATACAAAGCAAGGAAATGAAGAAATAAACATAAATGGGTAAGAAATCCTTAACCACAAGCTCAAAATCTTCAACACCCAGCAAGGGCACGGGCCTTCGCAATTAAAAAAGAAAGGTTCGACCTCGATCGAGCGATGACGGGCTGTTATTTCGATATGTTCAAAATAACACCCTCAAAGAACAAGGTCCTTCACCATCAAAAAAGAAAGGTTCAACCTCGATCGAACGATTACGGGCTGTTATTTCGATAAGTTCGAAATAACACCCTTCAAGGCCAAGGGAATTCCTCATCTAAAAGAAAAAGTTCGACATCGATCGAACGACGACTGGTTGATATTTTGATAAGTTCGAAATAACACCCTTCAAGGCCAAGGGCCTTCTCCATCAAAAAGTAAAGGTTCGACCTCGATCGAACGACGACGGGTTATTATTTCGATAAGTTCGAAATAACACCCTTCAAGGCCAAGGGCCTTCTCCATCAAAAAAGAAAGGATCGACCTCGATCGAACGACGACGGGCTGTTATTTCGATAAATTCGAAATAACACCCATCAAGGCCAAGGGCCTTCCCCATCTAAAAGAAAAAGTTCGACCTCGATCGAACGACGACTGGCTGATATTTTGATAAGTTCGAAATAACACCCTTCAAGGCCAAGAGCCTTCTCCGTCAAAAAGTAAAGGTTCGACCTCGATCGAACGACGACGGGCTATTATTTCGATAAGTTCGAAATAACACCCTTCAAGGCCAAGGGCCTTCTCCATCAAAAAAGAAAGGTTCGACCTCGATAGAGCGACGACAGGCTGTTATTTCGATAAATTCGAAAAAACACCCTTCAAGGGCATGGGCCTTCGCAATTAAAAAGAAAGGTTCGACCTCGATCGAGCGATGACGGGCTGTTATTTCGATAAGTTCAAAATAACACCCTTCAAGGACAAGGTCCTTCGCCATCAAAAAAGAAAGGTTCGACCTCGATCGAACGATTACGAGCTGTTATTTCGATAATTTCGAAATAACACCCTTCAAGGCCAAGGGCATTCCCCATCTAAAAGAAAAAGTTCGACCTCGATCGAACGACGACTGGCTGATATTTTGATAAGTTCGAAATAACACCCTTAAAGGCCAAGGGCCTTCTCCGTCAAAAATTTAACCTCGATCGAACGACGACGGGCTATTATTTCGATAAGTTCGAAATAACACCCTTCAAGGCCAAGGGCCTTCTCCATCAAAAAAGAAAGGATCGACCTCGATCGAACGACGACGGGCTGTTATTTCGATAAATTATAAATAATACGCATCAAGGCCAAGGGCCTTCCCCATCTAAAAGAAAAAGTTCGACCTCGATCGAACGACGACTGGCTGATATTTTGATAAGTTCGAAATAACACCCTTCAAGGCCAAGGGCCTTCTCCGTCAAAAAGTAAAGTTTCGACCTCGATCGAACGACGACGGGCTATTATTTCGATAAGTTTGAAATAACACCCTTCAAGGCCAAGGGCCTTCTCCATCAAAAAAGAAAGGTTCGACCTCGATAGAGCGACGACGGGCTGTTATTTCGATAAATTCGAAAAAACACCCTTCAAGGGCACGGGCCTTCGCAATTAAAAAAGAAAGGTTCGACCTCGATCGAGCGATGACGGGCTGTTATTTCAATAAGTTCGAAATAACACCCTTCAAGGCCAAGGGCCTTCTCCATCAAAAATGAAAGGTTCGACCTCCATCGAACGACGACGGGCTGTTATTTCGATAAATTCGAAATAACACCCATCAAGGCCAAGGGTCTTCCCCATCTAAAAGGAAAAGTTTGACCTCGATCGAATGACGACGGGCTGATATTTTGATAAGTTCGAAATTACACCCTTCAAGGCCAAGGGCCTTATCCATCAAAAAAGAAAGGTTCGACCTCGATCGAACGACGAAGGGCTGTTATTTCGATAATTTTGAAATAACACCCTTCAATGCCAAAGGCCTTCGCCATTAAAAAATAAAGGTTCGACCTCGATCGAACGACGACGGGCTGTTATTTCGATAAGTTCGAAAAAACACCCTTCAAGGGCATGGGCCTTCGCAATTAAAAAAGAAAGGTTCGACCTCGATCGAGCGATGACGGACTGTTATTTCGATAAGTTCAAAATAACACCCGTCAAGGCCAAGGGCCTTCTCCATCAAAAAAGAAAGGATCGACCTCGATCGAACGACGACAGGCTGTTATTTCGATAAATTCGAAATAACACCCATCAAGGCCAAGGGCCTTCCCCATCTAAAAGAAAAAGTTCGACCTCGATCGAACGATGACTGGCTGATATTTTGATAAGTTAGAAATAACACCCTTCAAGGCCAAGGGCCTTCTCCGTCAAAAAGTAAAGGTTCGACCTCGATCGAACGACGACGGGCTATTATTTCGATAAGTTCGAAATAACACCCTTCAAGGCCAAGGGCCTTCTCCATCAAAAAAGAAAGGTTCGACCTCGATAGAGCGACGACGGGCTGTTATTTCGATAAATTCGAAAAAACACCCTTCAAGGGCACGGGCCTTCGCAATTAAAAAAGAAAGGTTCGACCTCGATCGAGCGATGACGGGCTGTTATTTCGATAAGTTCAAAATAACACCCTTCAAGGACAAGGTCCTTCGCCATCAAAAAAGAAAGGTTCGACCTCGATCGAACGATTACGAGCTGTTATTTCGATAATTTCGAAATAACACCCTTCAAGGCCAAGGGCATTCCCCATCTAAAAGAAAAAGTTCGACCTCGATCGAACGACGACTGGCTGATATTTTGATAAGTTCGAAATAACACCCTTCAAGGCCAAGAGGCCTTCTCCGTCAAAAAGTAAAGGTTCGACCTCGATCGAACGACGACGGGCTATTATTTCGATAAGTTCGAAATAACACCCTTCAAGGCCAAGGGCCTTCTCCATCAAAAAAGAAAGGTTCGACCTCGATAGAGCGACGACGGGCTGTTATTTCGATAAATTCGAAAAAACACCCTTCAAGGGCACGGGCCTTCGCAATTAAAAAAGAAAGGTTCGACCTCGATCGAGCGATGACGGGCTGTTATTTCAATAAGTTCGAAATAACACCCTTCAAGGCCAAGGGCCTTCTCCATCAAAAATGAAAGGTTCGACCTCCATCGAACGACGACGGGCTGTTATTTCGATAAATTCGAAATAACACCCATCAAGGCCAAGGGTCTTCCCCATCTAAAAGGAAAAGTTTGACCTCGATCGAATGACGACGGGCTGATATTTTGATAAGTTCGAAATTACACCCTTCAAGGCCAAGGGCCTTATCCATCAAAAAAGAAAGGTTCGACCTCGATCGAACGACGAAGGGCTGTTATTTCGATAATTTTGAAATAACACCCTTCAATGCCAAGGGCCTTCGCCATTAAAAATCAAAGGTTCGACCTCGATCGAACGACGACGGGCTGTTATTTCGATAAGTTCGAAAAAACACCCTTCAAGGGCATGGGCCTTCGCAATTAAAAAAGAAAGGTTCGACCTCGATCGAGCGATGACGGACTGTTTTTTGGATAAGTTCAAAATAACACCCTTCAAGGACAAGGTCCTTCGCCATCAAAAAAGAAAGGTTCGACCTCGATCGAACGACGACGGGCTGTTATTTCGATAAATTCGAAATAACACCCATCAAGTCCAAGGGCCTTCCCCATCTAAAAGGAAAAGTTCGACCTCGATCGAACGACGACGGGCTGTTATTTCGATAAGTTCGATATAACACCCTTCAAGGACAAGGACCTTCGCCATAAAAAAAGGAAAGGTTCGACCTCGATCAAACGACGACGGGCTATCATTTCGATAATTTCGAAATTACACCCTTCAAGGCCAAGGACCTTCCCCATAAAAAAAGGAAAGGTTCGACCTTTATCGAACGACGACGGGTTGATATTTCAGTAAGTTCAAAATAACACCATTCAAGGACAAGGGCCTTCTCCGTCAAAAAAGAAAGGTTCGACCTTGATCGAACGACGACGGGCTGTTATTTCGATAAGTTTGATATAACACCCTTCAAGGCCAAGGGTTTTCGCCATCAAAAAAGAAAGGTTCGACCTTGATCGAACGACGACGGGCTGTTATTTCAATAAGTTTGATATAACACCCTTCAAGGCCAAGGGATTTCGCCATCAAAAAAGAAAGGTTCGACCTTGATCGAACGACGACGGGCTGTTATTTTGATATTTTCGAAATAACACCCTTCAAGGCCAAGGGCCTTCTCCGTCAAAAAGTAAAGGTTCGACCTCGATCGAACGACGACGGGCTATTATTTCGATAAGTTCGAAATAACACCCTTCAAGGCCAAGGGCCTTCTCCATCAAAAAAGAAAGGTTCGACCTCGATAGAGCGACGACAGGCTGTTATTTCGATAAATTCGAAAAAACACCCTTCAAGGGCATGGGCCTTCGCAATTAAAAAAGAAAGGTTCGACCTCGATCGAGCGAGGACGGGCTGTTATTTCAATAAGTTCGAAATAACACCCTTCAAGGCCAAGGGCCTTCTCCATCAAAAATGAAAGGTTCGACCTCCATCGAACGACGACGGGCTGTTATTTCGATAAATTCGAAATAACACCCATCAAGGCCAAGGGTCTTCCCCATCTAAAAGGAAAGGTTTGACCTCGATCGAATGACGACGGGCTGATATTTTGATAAGTTCGAAATAACACCCTTCAAGGCCAAGGGACTTCGCCATCAAAAAGAAAGGTTCGACCTCGATCGAACGACGACGGGCTGTTATTTCAATAAATTCGAAATAACACCCTTCAATGCCAAGGGCCTTCGCCATCAAAAAAGAAAGGTTCGACCTTGATCGAACAACGACGGGCTGTTATTTCGATAATTTCAAAATAACACCCTTCAAGGCCAAGGGCCTTCGCCATTAAAAAAGAAAGGTTCGACCTCGATAGAACGACGACAGGCTGTTGTTTCGATAAGTTCGAAAAAACACCCTTTAAGGGCAAGGGTCTTCGCCATCAAAAAAGAAAGGTTCGACCTTGATCGAACGACGACGGGTTGTTATTTCGATAATTTTGAAATAACACCCTTCAAGGCCAAGGGCCTTCGCCATTAAAAAATAAAGGTTCGACCTCGATAGAACGACGATAGGCTGTTATTTCGATAAGTTCGAAAAAACATCCTTCGAGGGCACGGGCCTTCGCCATTAAAAAAGAAAGGTTCGACCTCGATCGAGCGATGACGGGCTGTTATTTCGATAAGTTCAAAATAACACCCTTCAAGGACAAGGTCATTCGCCATCAAAAAAGAAAGGCTCGACCTCGATCGAACGACGACGGGCTGTTATTTCAATAATTTTGAAATAACACCCTTCAAGGCCAAGGGCTTTCGCCATTAAAAAATAAAGGTTCGACCTCGATAGAATGACGACGGGCTATAGTTTCGATAAGTTCGAAAAAACACCCTTCAAGGGCAAGGGCCTTCGCCATCAAAAAAGAAAGGTTCGACCTTGATCGAATGACGACGGGCTGTTATTTCGATAAGTTCGAAATTACACCCTTCAAGGCCAAGGGCCTTCGCCATTAAAAAATAAAGGTTCGACCTCGATAGAACGACGACGGGCTGTTATTTCGATAAGTTCGAAAAAACACCCTTCAAGGTCACGGGCCTTCGCCACTAAAAAAGAAAGGTTCGACCTCGATCGAACGACGACGGGCTATTATTTCGATAAGTTCGAAATAACACCCTTCAAGGCCAAGGGCATTCCCCATCAAAAAAGAAAGGTTCGACCTCGATAGAGCGACGACGGGCTGTTATTTCGATAAATTCGAAAAAACACCCTTCAAGGGCACGGGCCTTCGCAATTAAAAAAGAAAGGTTCGACCTCGATCGAGCGAGGACGGGCTGTTATTTCAATAAGTTCGAAATAACACCCTTCAAGGCCAAGGGCCTTCTCCATCAAAAATGAAAGGTTCGACCTCCATCGAACGACGACAGGCTGTTATTTCGATAAATTCGAAATAACACCCATCAAGGCCAAGGGTCTTCCCCATCTAAAAGGAAAGGTTTGACCTCGATCGAATGACGACGGGCTGATATTTTGATAAGTTCGAAATAACACCCTTCAAGGCCAAGGGACTTCGCCATCAAAAAGAAAGGTTCGACCTCGATCGAACGACGACGGGCTGTTATTTCAATAAATTCGAAATAACACCCTTCAATGCCAAGGGCCTTCGCCATCAAAAAAGAAAGGTTCGACCTTGATCGAACAACGACGGGCTGTTATTTCGATAATTTCAAAATAACACCCTTCAAGGCCAAGGGCCTTCGCCATTAAAAAAGAAAGGTTCGACCTCGATAGAACGACGACGGGCTGTTGTTTCGATAAGTTCGAAAAAACACCCTTTAAGGGCAAGGGTCTTCGCCATCAAAAAAGAAAGGTTCGACCTTGATCGAACGACGACGGGTTGTTATTTCGATAATTTTGAAATAACACCCTTCAAGGCCAAGGGCCTTCGCCATTAAAAAATAAAGGTTCGACCTCGATAGAACGACGATAGGCTGTTATTTCGATAAGTTCGAAAAAACATCCTTCGAGGGCACGGGCCTTCGCCATTAAAAAAGAAAGGTTCGACCTCGATCGAGCGATGACGGGCTGTTATTTCGATAAGTTCAAAATAACACCCTTCAAGGACAAGGTCATTCGCCATCAAAAAAGAAAGGCTCGACCTCGATCGAACGACGACGGGCTGTTATTTCAATAATTTTGAAATAACACCCTTCAAGGCCAAGGGCTTTCGCCATTAAAAAATAAAGGTTCGACCTCGATAGAACGACGACGGGCTATAGTTTCGATAAGTTCGAAAAAACACCCTTCAAGGGCAAGGGCCTTCGCCATCAAAAAAGAAAGGTTCGACCTTGATCGAATGACGACGGGCTGTTATTTCGATAAGTTCGAAATTACACCCTTCAAGGCCAAGGGCCTTCGCCATTAAAAAATAAAGGTTCTACCTCGATAGAACGACGACGGGCTGTTATTTCGATAAGTTCGAAAAAACACCCTTCAAGGTCACGGGCCTTCGCCATTAAAAAAGAAAGGTTCGACCTCGATCGAACGACGACGGGCTATTATTTCGATAAGTTCGAAATAACACCCTTCAAGGCCAAGGGCATTCCCCATCAAAAAGGAAAAGTTCGACCTCGATCGAACGACGACTGGCTGATATTTTGATAAGTTCGAAATAACACCCTTCATGGTCAAGGGCCTTCGCCATCAAAAAAGAAAGGTTAGACCTTGATCGAACGAAGACGGGCTATTATTTCGATAAGTTCAAAATAACACCCTTCAAGGCCAAGGACGTTCGCCATCAAAAAAGAAAGGTTCGACCTCGATCGAACAACGACGGGCTGTTATTTCGATAAATTCAAAATAACACCCTTCAAGGCCAAGGGCCTTCTCCTTCAAAAAAGAAAGGTTCGACCTCGATCGAACGACGGTGGGTTGTTATTTCAGTAAGTTCAAAATAACACCCTTCAAGGACAAGGGTTTTCGCCATCAAAAAAGAAAGGTTCGACCTTGATCGATCGACGACGGGTTATTATTTCGATAAGTTTGATATAACACCCTTCAAGGACAAGGGCTTTCGCCATCAAAAAAGAAAGGTTCGACCTTGATCGAACGACGACGGGCTGTGATTTTGATAATTTCGAAATAACACCCTTCAAGGCCAAGGGCCTTCGCCATTAAAAAAGAAAGGTTCGACCTCGATCGAAAGATGACCGGCTATTATTTCGATAAGTTCGAAATAACACCCTTCAAGGCCAAGGACCTTCGCCATTAAAAAAGAAAGGTTCGACCTCGATCGAACGACGATGGGCTCTTATTTCGATAAGTTCGAAATAACACCCTTCAAGGCCAAGGGCCTTCCCCATCTAAAAGGAAAGGTTTGACCTCGATCGAACGACAACGGGCTGTTATTTCGATAAGTTCGATATAACACCCTTCAAGGACAAGGACCTTCACCATAAAAAAAGGAAAGGTTCGACTTCGATCGAACGACGACGGGCTGTCATTTCGATAAGTTGGAAATTACACCCTTCAAGGCCAAAGACCTTCTCCATAAAAAAAGGAAAGGTTCGACCTTGATCGAACGACGACGGGTTGTTATTTTAGTAAGTTCAAAATAACACCCTTTAAAGACAAGAGTTTTCTCCATCAAAAAAGAAAGGTTCGACCTTGATCGAATGACGACGGGCTGTTAATTCGATAAGTTTGATATAACACCCTTCAAGGCCAAGGGCCTTCGCCATCAAAAAAGAAAGGTTCGACCTTGATCGAACGACGATGGGCTGTTATTTCGATAATTTTGAAATAACACCCTTCTAGGCCAAGGGCCTTCTCCATTAAAAAAGAAAGGTTCGACCTCAATAGAACGACGACGGGCTGTTGTTTCGATATGTTCGAAAAAACACCCTTTAAGGGCAAGGGCCTTCGCCATCAAAAAAGAAAGGTTCGACCTTGATCGAATGACGACGGGCTGTTATTTCGATAAGTTCGAAATTACAACCTTCAAGGCCAAGGGCCTTCACCATTAAAAAATAAAGGTTCGACCTCGATAGAACGACGACGGGCTGTTATTTCGATAAGTTCGAAAAAACACCCTTAAAGGGCACGGGACTTCGCCATTAAAAAAGAAAGGTTCGACCTCGATCGAACGACGACGGGCTGTTATTTCGATAAGTTCGAAATAATACCCTTCGAGGCCAAGGGCATTCCCCATCAAAAAGGAAAAGTTTGACCTCGATCGAACGACGACTGGCTGATATTTTGATAAGTTCGAAATAACACCCTTCAAGGTCAAGGGCCTTCGCCATCAAAAAAGAAAGGTTCGACCTTGATCGAACGAAGACGGGCTATTATTTCGATAAGTTCGAAATAACACCCTTCAAGGCCAAGGACCTTCGCCATCAAAAAATAAAGGTTCGACCTCGATCGAAAGACGACGGGCTGTTATTTCGATAAATTCAAAATAACACCCTTCAAGGCCAAGGGTCTTCTCCATAAAAAAGGAAAGGTTCGACCTCGATCGAACGACGACGGACTGTCATTTCGATAAGTTCTAAATAACACCCTTCAAGGCCAAGGACCTTTGCCATAAAAAAAGGAAAGGTTCGACCTTGATCGAACGATGACGGGTTGTTATTTCAGTAAGTTCAAAATAACACCCTTCAAGGACAAGGTTTTTCGCCATCAAAAAAGAAAGGTTCGACCTTGATCGAACGACGACGGGCTATTATTTCGATATGTTTGATATAATACCCTTCAAGGCCAAGGGCTTTCTCCATTTAAAAAGAAAGGTTCGACCTTGATCGAACGACGACGGGCTGTTATTTTGATAATTTTGAAATAACACCCTTCAAGGCCAAGGGCCTTCGCCATTAAAAAAGAAAGGTTCGACCTCGATCGAACGATGATGGGCTATTATTTTGATAAGTCCGAAATTGCACCCTTCAAGGCCAAGGGCCTTCGCCATCAAAAAAGAAAGGTTCGACCTCGATCGAACGACGATGGGCTGTTATTTCGGTAAGTTCGAAATAACAATCTTCAAGGCCAAGGGCCTTCGCCATCAAAAAGAAAGGTTCGACCTCGATCGAACGGCGACGGGCTATTATTTCAATAAATTCGAAATAACACCCTTCAAGGCCAAGGGCCTTCGCCATCAAAAAAGAAAGGTTCGACCTTGATCGAACGACGACGGGCTATTATTTCGATAATTTCGAAATAACACCCTTCAAGGCCAAGGGCCTTTGCCATTAAAAAAGAAAGGTTCGACCTCGATAGAACGACGACGGGCTGTTGTTTCGATAAGTTCGAAAAAGCACCCTTTAAGGGCAAGGGCCTTCGCCATCAAAAAAGAAAGGTTCGACCTTGATCGAACGACGACGGGTTGTTATTTCGATAATTTTGAAATAACACCCTTCAAGGCCAAGGGCCTTCGCCATTAAAAAATAAAGGTTCGACCTCGATAGAACGACGACGGGCTGTTATTTCGATAAGTTCGAAAAAACATCCTTCAAGGGCACGGGCCTTCGCCATTAAAAAAGAAAGGTTCGACCTCGATCGAGCGATGACGGGCTGTTATTTCGATAATTTCGAAATAACACCCTTCAAGGCCAAGGGCCTTCGCCATTAAAAAAGAAAGGTTCGACATCGATAGAATGACGACGGGTTGTTGTTTCGATAAGTTCGAAAAAACACCCTTTAAGGGCAAGGGCCTTCTCCATCAAAAAAGAAAGGTTCGACCTTGATCGAACGACGACAGGTTGTTATTTCGATAATTTTGAAATAACACCCTTCAAGGCCAAGGGCCTTCGCCATTAAAAAATAAAGGTTCGACCTCGATAGAATGACGACGGGCTGTTATTTCGATAAGTTCGAAAAAACACCCTTAAAGGGCACGGGCCTTCGCCATTAAAAAAGAAAGGTTCGACCTCGATCGAACGACGACGGGCTGTTATTTCGATAAGTTCGAAATAACACCCTTCAAGGCTAAGGGCATTCCCCATCAAAAAGGAAAAGTTCGACCTCGATCGAACGACGACTGGCTGATATTGTGATAAGTTCGAAATAACACCCTTCAAGGTCAAGGGCCTTCGCCATCAAAAAAGAAAGGTTCGACCTTGATCGAACGAAGACGGGCTATTATTTCGATAAGTTCGAAATAACACCCTTCAAGGCCAAGGACCTTCGCCATCAAAAAAGAAAGGTTCGACCTCGATCGAACAACGACGGGCTGTTATTTCGATAAATTCAAAATAACACCCTTCAAGGCCAAGGGTCTTCTCCATAAAAAAAGGAAAGGTTCGACCTCGATCGAACGACGACGGGCTGTCATTTCGATAAGTTCGAAATAACACCCTTCAAGGCCAAGGACCTTCGCCATAAAAAAAGGAAAGGTTCGACCTTGATCGAACGATGACGTGTTGTTATTTCAGTAAGTTCAAAATAACACCCTTCAAGGACAAGGTTTTTCGCCATAAAAATAAAAAAGGTTCGACCTTGATCGAACGACGACGGGCTATTATTTCGATAAGTTTGATATAACACCCTTCAAGGCCAAGGGCTTTCGCCATCAAAAAAGAAAGGTTCGACCTTGATCGAACGACGACGGGCTGTTATTTTGATAATTTTGAAATAACACCCTTCAAGGCCAAGGGCCTTCGCCATTAAAAAAGAAAGGTTCGACCTCGATCGAACGATGATGGGCTATTATTTTGATAAGTCCGAAATAACACCCTTCAAGGACGAGGGCCTTCGCCATCAAAAAAGAAAGGTTCGACCTCGATCGAATGACGATGGGCTGTTATTTCGGTAAGTTCGAAATAACAATCTTCAAGGCCAAGGGACTTCGCCATCAAAAAAGAAAGGTTCGACCTCGATCGAACGACGACGGGCTGTTATTTCAATAAATTTGAATTAACACCCTTCAAGGCCAAGGGCCTTCGCCATCAAAAAAAAAGGTTCGACCTTGATCGAACGACGACAGGCTGTTATTTCGATAATTTCGAAATAACACCCTTCAAGGCCAAGGGCCTTCGCCATTAAAAAAGAAAGGTTCGACCTCGATAGAACGACGACGGGTTGTTGTTTCGATAAGTTCGAAAAAAACGCCCTTTAAGGGCAAGGGCCTTCGCCATCAAAAAAGAAAGGTTCGACCTTGATCGAACGACGACGGGTTGTTATTTCGATAATTTTGAAATAACACCCTTCAAGGCCAAGGGCCTTCGCCATTAAAAAATAAAGGTTCGACCTCGATAGAACGACGACGGGCTGTTATTTCGATAAGTTCGAAAAAACATCCTTCAAGGGCACGGGCCTTCGCCATTAAAAAAGAAAGGTTCGACCTCGATCGAGCGATGACGGGCTGTTATTTCGATAAGTTCAAAATAACACCCTTCAAGGACAAGGTCATTCGCCATCAAAAAAGAAAGGTTCGACCTCGATCGAACGACGACAGGCTGTTATTTCAATAATTTTGAAATAACACCCTTCAAGGCCAAGGGCCTTCGCCATTAAAAAATAAAGGTTCGACCTCGATAGAACGACGACGGGCTGTAGTTTCGATAAGTTCGAAAAAACACTCTTCAAGGGCAAGGGCCTTCACCATCAAAAAAAGAAAGGTTTGACCTTGATCGAACGACGACGGGCTGTTATTTCGATAAATTCGAAATTACACCCTTCAAGGACAAGGGCCTTCGCCATTAAAAAATAAAGGTTCGACCTCAATAGAACGACGACGGGCTGTTATTTCGATAAATTCGAAATAACACCCATCAAGGCCAAGGGCTTTCCCCATCCAAAAGGAAAAGTTCTATCTCGATCGAATGACGACGAGCTGTTATTTCGATAAGTTCGATATAACACCCTTCAAGGACAAGGACCTTCGCCATAAAAAAAGGAAAGGTTCGACCTCGATCGAACGACGACGGGCTGTCATTTCGATAAGTTCGAAATTACACCCTTCAAGGCCAAGGACCTTCGCCATAAAAAAGGAAAGGTTCGACCTTGATCGAACGACGACGGGTTGTTATTTCAGTAAGTTCAAAATAACACCCTTCAAGGACAAGGGTTTTCGCCATCAAAAAAGAAAGGTTCGACCTTGATCGAACAACGACGGGTTGTTATTTCGATAAGTTTGATATAACACCCTTCAAGGCCAAGGGTTTTCGCCATCAAAAAAGAAAGGTTCGACCTTGATCGAACGACGACGGGCTATTATTTCGATAAGTTTGATATAACACCCTTCAAGGCCAAAGGCTTTCGCCATCAAAAAAGAAAGTTTCGACCTTGATCGAACGACGACGGGCTGTTATTTTGATAATTTCGAAATAACACCCTTCAAGGCCAAGGGCCTTCGCCATCAAAAAAGAAAGGTTCGACCTTGATCGAACGAAGACGGGCTATTATTTCGATAAGTTCGAAATAACACCCTTCAAGGCCAAGGACCTTCGCCATCAAAAAAGAAAGGTTCGACCTCGATCGAACAACGACGGGCTGTTATTTCGATAAATTCAAAATAACACCCTTCAAGGCCAAGGACCTTCGCCATAAAAAAAGGAAAGGTTCGACCTTGATCGAACGACGACGGGTTGTTATTTCAGTAAGTTCAAAATAACACCCTTCAAGGACAAGGGTTTTCGCCATCAAAAAAGAAAGGTTCGACCTTGATCGAACAACGACGGGTTGTTATTTCGATAAGTTTGATATAACACCCTTCAAGGCCAAGGGTTTTCGCCATCAAAAAAGAAAGGTTCGACCTTGATCGAACGACGACGGGCTGTTATTTCGATAAGTTTGATATAACACCCTTCAAGGCCAAAGGCTTTCTCCATCAAAAAAGAAAGGTTCGACCTTGATCGAACGACGACGGGCTGTTATTTTGATAATTTTGAAATAACACCCTTCAAGGCCAAGGGCCTTCGCCATTAAAAAAGAAAGGTTCGACCTCGATCGAACGATGATGGGCTATTATTTTGATAAGTCCGAAATAACACCCTTCAAGGACGAGGGCCTTCGCCATCAAAAAAGAAAGGTTCGACCTCGATCGAATGACGATGGGCTGTAATTTCGGTAAGTTCGAAATAACACCCTTCAAGGCCAAGGGCCTTCGCCATCAAAAAAGAAAGGTTCGACCTTGATCGAACGACGACGGGCTGTTATTTCGATAATTTCGAAATAACACCCTTCAAGGCCAAGGGCCTTCGCCATTAAAAAATAAAGGTTCGACCTCGATAGAACGACGACGGGCTATTGTTTTGATAAGTTCGAAAAAACACCCTTTAAGGGCAAGGGCCTTCGCCATCAAAAAAGAAAGGTTCGACCTTGATCGAACGACGACGGGTTGTTATTTCGATAATTTTGAAATAACACCCTTCAAGGCCAAGGGCCTTCGCCATTAAAAAATAAAGGTTCGACCTCGATAGAACGACGACGGGCTGTTATTTCGATAAGTTCGAAAAAACATCCTTCAAGGGCACGGGCCTTCGCCATTAAAAAAGAAAGGTTCGACCTCGATCGAGCGATGACGGGCTGTTATTTCGATAAGTTCAAAATAACACCCTTCAAGGACAAGGTCATTCGCCATCAAAAAGAAAGGTTCGACCTCGATCGAACGACGACGGGCTGTTATTTCAATAATTTTGAAATAACACCCTTCAAGGCCAAGGGCCTTCGCCATTAAAAAATAAAGGTTCGACCTCGATAGAACGACGACGGGCTGTAGTTTCGATAAGTTCGAAAAAACACCCTTCAAGGGCAAGGGCCTTCGCCATCAAAAAAGAAAGGTTCGACCTTGATCGAACGACGACGGGCTGTTATTTCGATAAGTTCGAAATTACACCCTTCAAGGCCAAGGGCCTTCGCCATTAAAAAATAAAGGTTCGACCTCAATAGAACGACGACGGGCTGTTATTTCGATAAATTTGAAATAACACCCATCAAGGCCAAGGGCTTTCCCCATCTAAAAGGAAAAGTTCGACCTCGATCGAACTACGACGAGCTGTTATTTCGATAAGTTCGATATAACACCCTTCAAGGACAAGGACCTTCGCCATAAAAAAAGGAAAGGTTCGACCTCGATCGAACGACGACGGGTTGTTATTTCAGTAAGTTCAAAATAACACCCTTCAAGGACAAGGGTTTTCGCCATCAAAAAAGAAAGGTTCGACCTTGATCGAACAACGACGGGTTGTTATTTCGATAAGTTTGATATAACACCCTTCAAGGCCAAGGGTTTTCGCCATCAAAAAAGAAAGGTTCGACCTTGATCGAACGATGACGGGCTGTTATTTCGATATGTTCGATATAACACCCTTCAAAGACAAGGACCTTCGCCATAAAAAAAGGAAAGGTTCGACCTCGAACGAACGACGACGGGCTGTCATTTCGATAAGTTCGAAATTACAACCTTCAAGGCCAAGGACCTTTGCCATAAAAAAAGGAAAGTTTCGACCTTGATCAAACGACGACGGGTTGTTATTTCAGTAAGTTCAAAATAACACCCTTCAAGGACAAGGGTTTTTCCCATCAAAAAAGAAAGGTTCGACCTTGATCGAACGACGACGGGCTGTTATTTCGATAAGTTTGATATAACACCCTTCAAGGCCAAGGGCTTTCGCCATCAAAAAAGAAAGGTTCGACCTTGATCGAACGACGACGGGCTGTTATTTTGATAATTTCGAAATAACACCCTTCAAGGCCAAGGGCCTTCGCCATTAAAAAAGAAAGGTTCGACCTCGATCGAACGACGACGGGCTATTATTTCGATAAGTTCGAAATAACACCCTTCAAGGCCGAGGGCCTTCGCCATCAAAAAAGAAAGGTTCGACCTCGATCGAACGACGATGGGCTGTTCTTTCGGTAAGTTCGAAATAACACCCTTCAAGGCCAAGGGCCTTCGCCATTAAAAAATAAAGGTTCGACCTCAATAGAACGACGACGGGCTGTTATTTCGATAAATTTGAAATAACACCCATCAAGGCCAAGGGCTTTCCCCATCTAAAAGGAAAAGTTCGACCTCGATCGAACGACGACGAGCTGTTATTTCGATAAGTTCGATATAACACCCTTCAAGGACAAGGACCTTCGCCATAAAAAAAGGAAAGGTTCGACCTCGATCGAACGACGACGGGCTGTCATTTCGATAAGTTCGAAATTACACCCTTCAAGGCCAAGGACCTTCGCCATAAAAAAAGGAAAGGTTCGACCTTGATCGAACGACGACGGGTTGTTATTTCAGTAAGTTCAAAATAACACCCTTCAAGGACAAGGTTTTTGCCATCAAAAAAGAAAGGTTCGACCTTGATCGAACAACGACGGGTTGTTATTTCGATAAGTTTGATATAACACCCTTCAAGGCCAAGGGTTTTCGCCATCAAAAAAGAAAGGTTCGACCTTGATCGAACGACGACGGGCTGTTATTTCGATAAGTTTGATATAACACCCTTCAAGGCCAAAGGCTTTCTCCATCAAAAAAGAAAGGTTCGACCTTGATCGAACGACGACGGGCTGTTATTTTGATAATTTCGAAATAACACCCTTCAAGGCCAAGGGCCTTCGCCATTAAAAAATAAAGGTTCGACATCGATCGAACGACGACGGGCTATTATTTCGATAAGTTCGAAATAACACCCTTCAAGACCAAGGACCTTCGCCATCAAAAAAGAAAGGTTCGACCTCGATCGAACGACGACGGGCTGTTATTTCGATAAATTCAAAATAACACTCATCAAGGCCAAGGGCCTTCCCCATCTAAAAGGAAAAGTTCCACCTCGATCGAACGACGACGGGCTGTTATTTCGATATGTTCGATATAACACCCTTCAAAGACAAGGACCTTCGCCATAAAAAAAGGAAAGGTTCGACCTCGATCGAACGACGACGGGCTGTCATTTCGATAAGTTCGAAATTACAACCTTCAAGGCCAAGGACCTTTGCCATAAAAAAAGGAAAGTTTCGACCTTGATTAAACGACGACGGGTTGTTATTTCAGTAAGTTCAAAATAACACCCTTCAAGGACAAGGGTTTTTCCCATCAAAAAAGAAAGGTTCGACCTTGATCGAACGACGACGGGCTGTTATTTCGATAAGTTTGATATAACACCCTTCAAGGCCAAGGGCTTTCGCCATCAAAAAAGAAAGGTTCGACCTTGATCGAACGACGACGGGCTGTTATTTTGATAATTTCGAAATAACACCCTTCAAGGCCTAGGGCCTTCGCCATTAAAAAAGAAAGGTTCGACCTTGATCGAACGACGACGGGCTATTATTTCGATATGTTCGAAATAACACCCTTCAAGGCCAAGGACCTTCGCCATCAAAAAAGAAAGGTTCGACCTCGATAGAACGACGACGGGCTGTTATTTCGATAAGTTCGAAAAAACATCCTTCAAGGGCACGGGCCTTCGCCATTAAAAAAGAAAGGTTCGACCTCGATCGAGAGATGACGGGCTGTTATTTCGATAAGTTCAAAATAACACCCTTCAAGGACAAGGTCATTCTCCATCAAAAAAGAAAGGTTCGACCTCGATCGAACGACGACGGGCTGTTATTTCAATAGTTTTGAAATAACACCCTTCAAGGCCAAGGGCCTTCGCCATTAAAAAATAAATGTTCGACCTCGATAGAACGACGACGGGCTGTAGTTTCGATAAGTTCGAAAAAACACCTTTCAAGGGCAAGGGCCTTCGCCATCAAAAAAGAAAGGTTCGACCTTGATCGAACGACGACGGGCTGTTATTTAGATAATTTTGAAATAACACCCTTCAAGGCCAAGGGCCTTCGCCATTAAAAAATAAAGGTTCGACCTCGATAGAACGACGATGGGCTGTTATTTTGATAACTTCGAAAAAACACCCTTCAAGGGAACGGGCCTTCGCCATTAAAAAAGAAAGGTTCGACCTCGATCGAACGATGACGGGTTGTTATTTCGATAAGTTCAAAATAACACCCTTCAAGGCCAAGGGCATTCCCCATCAAAAAGGAAAAGTTCGACCTCGATCGAACGACGACTGGCTGATATTTTGATAAGTTCGAAATAACACCCTTCAAGGTCAAGGGCCTTCGCCATCAAAAAAGAAAGGATCGACCTTGATCGAACGAAGACGGGCTATTATTTCGATAAGTTTGAAATAACACCCTTCAAGGCCAAGGACCTTCGCCATAAAAAAAGAAAGGTTCGACCTCGATCGAACAACGACGGGCTGTTATTTCGATAAATTCAAAATAACACCCTTCAAGTCCAAGGGCCTTCTCCATCAAAAAAGAAAGGTTCGACCTCGATAGAGCGACGACGGGCTGTTATTTCGATAAATTCGAAAAAACACCCTTCAAGGGCACGGGCCTTCGCAATTAAAAAAGAAAGGTTCGACCTCGATCGAGCGATGACGGGCTGTTATTTCAATAAGTTCGAAATAACACCCTTCAAGGCCAAGGGCCTTCTCCATCAAAAATGAAAGGTTCGACCTCCATCGAACGACGACGGGCTGTTATTTCGATAAATTCGAAATAACACCCATCAAGGCCAAGGGTCTTCCCCATCTAAAAGGAAAAGTTTGACCTCGATCGAATGACGACGGGCTGATATTTTGATAAGTTCGAAATTACACCCTTCAAGGCCAAGGGCCTTATCCATCAAAAAAGAAAGGTTCGACCTCGATCGAACGACGAAGGGCTGTTATTTCGATAATTTTGAAATAACACCCTTCAATGCCAAGGGCCTTCGCCATTAAAAATCAAAGGTTCGACCTCGATCGAACGACGACGGGCTGTTATTTCGATAAGTTCGAAAAAACACCCTTCAAGGGCATGGGCCTTCGCAATTAAAAAAGAAAGGTTCGACCTCGATCGAGCGATGACGGACTGTTTTTTGGATAAGTTCAAAATAACACCCTTCAAGGACAAGGTCCTTCGCCATCAAAAAAGAAAGGTTCGACCTCGATCGAACGACGACGGGCTGTTATTTCGATAAATTCGAAATAACACCCATCAAGGCCAAGGGCCTTCCCCATCTAAAAGGAAAAGTTCGACCTCGATCGAACGACGACGGGCTGTTATTTCGATAAGTTCGATATAACACCCTTCAAGGACAAGGACCTTCGCCATAAAAAAAGGAAAGGTTCGACCTCGATCAAACGACGACGGGCTATCATTTCGATAATTTCGAAATTACACCCTTCAAGGCCAAGGACCTTCCCCATAAAAAAAGGAAAGGTTCGACCTTTATCGAACGACGACGGGTTGATATTTCAGTAAGTTCAAAATAACACCCTTCAAGGACAAGGGCCTTCTCCGTCAAAAAAGAAAGGTTCGACCTTGATCGAACGACGACGGGCTGTTATTTCGATAAGTTTGATATAACACCCTTCAAGGCCAAGGGTTTTCGCCATCAAAAAAGAAAGGTTCGACCTTGATCGAACGACGACGGGCTGTTATTTCAATAAGTTTGATACAACACCATTCAAGGCCAAGGGCTTTCGCCATCAAAAAGGAAAGGTTCGACCTTGATCTAACGACGACGGGCTGCTATTTTGATAATTTCGAAATAACACCCTTCAAGGCCAAGGGCCTTCCCCATTAAAAAAGAAAGGTTCGACCTCGATCGAACGACGACGGGCTATTATTTCGATAAGTTCGAAATAACACCCTTCAAGGCCAAGGACCTTCGCCATCAAAAAAGAAAGGTTCGACCTCGATCGAACAACGATGGGCTGTTATTTCGATAAATTCGAAATAACACCCATCAAGGCCAAGGACCTTCCCCATAAAAAAAGAAAGGTTTGACCTTGATCGAACGACGACGGGTTGTTATTTCAGTAAGTTCAAAATAACACCCTTCAAGGACAAGGGCTTTCGCCATTAAAAAACAAAGGTTCGACCTTGATCGAACGACGACGAGCTGTTATTTTGATAATTTCGAAATAACACCCTTCAAGGGCACGGGCCTTCGCAATTAAAAAAGAAAGGTTCGACCTCGATCGAGCGATGACGGGCTGTTATTTCGATAAGTTCAAAATAACACCCTTCAAGGACAAGGTCCTTCGCCATCAAAAAAGAAAGGTTCGACCTCGATCGAACGACTACGGGCTGTTATTTCAATAAGTTCGAAATAACACCCTTCAAGGCCAATGGCATTCCCCATCTAAAAGAAAACGTTCGACCTCGATCGAACGACGACTGGCTGATATTTGGATAAGTTTGAAATAACACCCTTCAAGGCCAAGGGCCTTCTCCGTCAAAAAAGAAAGGTTCGACCTCGATCGAACGACGACGGGCTATTATTTCGATAAGTTCGAAATAACACCCTTCAAGGCCAAGGGCCTTCTCCATCAAAAAAGAAAGGTTTGACCTCTATCGAACGACGACGGGCTGTTATTTCGATAAATTCGAAATAACACCCATCAAGGCCAAGGGCCTTCCCCATCTAAAATGAAAAGTTCGACCTCGATCGAATGACGACGGGCTGATATTTTGATAAGTTCTAAATAACACCCTTCAAGGCCAAGGGCCTTTTCCATCAAAAAAGAAAGGTTCGACCACGATTGAACGACGACGGGCTGTTATTTCGATAATTTTTAAATAACACCCTTCAAGGCCAAGGGCCTTCGCCATTAAAAAATAAAGGTTCGACCTCGATAGAACGATGACGGGCTGTTGTTTCAATAAGTTCGAAAAAACACCCTTCAAGAACAAGGGCCTTCGCCATCAAAAAGGAAAGGTTCGACCTTGATCGAACGACGACGGGCTGTTATTTCGATAAGTTTGATATAACACTCTTTAAGGACAAGGGCTTTCGCCATCAAAAAAGAAAGGTTCGACCTTGATCGACGACAACGGGCTGTTATTTTGATAATTTCGAAATAACACCCTTCAAGGCCAAGGGCCTTCGCCATTAAAAAAGAAAGGTTCGACCTCGATCGAACGATGACGGACTATTATTTCGATAAGTTCGAAATAACACCCTTCAAGGCCAAGGCCTTTCGCCATCAAAAAAGAAAGGTTCGACCTCGATCGAACGATGACGGGCTGTTATTTCGATAAATTCGAAATAACACCCATCAAGGCCAAGGGCCTTCCCCATCTAAAAGGAAAAGTTCGACCTCGATCGAACGACGACGGGCTGTAATTTCGATAAGTTCGATATAACACCCTTCAAGGACAAGGACCTTCGCTATAAAAAAGGAAAGGTTCGACATTGATCGAACGACGACGGGTTGTTATTTCAGTAAGTTCAAAATAACACCATTCAAGGACAAGGGTTTTCGCCATTAAAAAAGAAATGTTCGACCTTGATCGAACGACGACGGACTGTTATTTCGATAAGTTTGATATAACACCCTTCAAGGCCAAGGGTTTTCGCCATCAAAAAAGAAAGGTTCGACCTTGATCGAACGACGAAGGGCTGTTATTTCGATAAGTTTGATACAACACCATTCAAGGCCAAGGGCTTTCGCAATCAAAAAGGAAAGGTTCGACCTTGATCTAACGACGACGGGCTGTTATTTTGATAATTTCGAAATAACACCCTTCAAGGCCAAGGGCCTTCCCCATTAAAAAAGAAAGGTTCGACCTCGATCGAACGACGACGGGCTATTATTTCGATAAGTTCGAAATAACACCCTTCAAGGCCAAGGACCTTCGCCATCAAAAAAGAAAGGTTCGACCTCGATCGAACAACGATGGGCTGTTATTTCGATAAATTCGAAATAACACCCATCAAGGCCAAGGACCTTCCCCATAAAAAAAGAAAGGTTTGACCTTGATCGAACGACGACGGGTTGTTATTTCAGTAAGTTCAAAATAACACCCTTCAAGGACAAGGGCTTTCGCCATTAAAAAAGAAAGGTTCGACCTTGATCGAACGACGACGAGCTGTTATTTTGATAATTTCGAAATAACACCCTTCAAGGGCACGGGCCTTCGCAATTAAAAAAGAAAGGTTCGACCTCGATCGAGCGATGACGGGCTGTTATTTCGATAAGTTCAAAATAACACCCTTCAAGGACAAGGTCCTTCGCCATCAAAAAAGAAAGGTTCGACCTCGATCGAACGACTACGGGCTGTTATTTCAATAAGTTCGAAATAACACCCTTCAAGGCCAATGGCATTCCCCATCTAAAAGAAAACGTTCGACCTCGATCGAACGACGACTGGCTGATATTTGGATAAGTTTGAAATAACACCCTTCAAGGCCAAGGGCCTTCTCCGTCAAAAAAGAAAGGTTCGACCTCGATCGAACGACGACGGGCTATTATTTCGATAAGTTCGAAATAACACCCTTCAAGGCCAAGGGCCTTCTCCATCAAAAAAGAAAGGTTTGACCTCTATCGAACGACGACGGGCTGTTATTTCGATAAATTCGAAATAACACCCATCAAGGCCAAGGGCCTTCCCCATCTAAAATGAAAAGTTCGACCTCGATCGAATGACGACGGGCTGATATTTTGATAAGTTCTAAATAACACCCTTCAAGGCCAAGGGCCTTTTCCATCAAAAAAGAAAGGTTCGACCACGATTGAACGACGACGGGCTGTTATTTCGATAATTTTTAAATAACACCCTTCAAGGCCAAGGGCCTTCGCCATTAAAAAATAAAGGTTCGACCTCGATAGAACGATGACGGGCTGTTGTTTCAATAAGTTCGAAAAAACACCCTTCAAGAACAAGGGCCTTCGCCATCAAAAAGGAAAGGTTCGACCTTGATCGAACGACGACGGGCTGTTATTTCGATAAGTTTGATATAACACTCTTTAAGGACAAGGGCTTTCGCCATCAAAAAAGAAAGGTTCGACCTTGATCGACGACAACGGGCTGTTATTTTGATAATTTCGAAATAACACCCTTCAAGGCCAAGGGCCTTCGCCATTAAAAAAGAAAGGTTCGACCTCGATCGAACGATGACGGACTATTATTTCGATAAGTTCGAAATAACACCCTTCAAGGCCAAGGCCTTTCGCCATCAAAAAAGAAAGGTTCGACCTCGATCGAACGATGATGGGCTGTTATTTCGATAAATTCGAAATAACACCCATCAAGGCCAAGGGCCTTCCCCATCTAAAAGGAAAAGTTCGACCTCGATCGAACGACGACGGGCTGTAATTTCGATAAGTTCGATATAACACCCTTCAAGGACAAGGACCTTCGCTATAAAAAAGGAAAGGTTCGACATTGATCGAACGACGACGGGTTGTTATTTCAGTAAGTTCAAAATAACACCATTCAAGGACAAGGGTTTTCGCCATTAAAAAAGAAATGTTCGACCTTGATCGAACGACGACGGACTGTTATTTCGATAAGTTTGATATAACACCCTTCAAGGCCAAGGGTTTTCGCCATCAAAAAAGAAAGGTTCGACCTTGATCGAACGACGAAGGGCTGTTATTTCGATAAGTTTGATACAACACCATTCAAGGCCAAGGGCTTTCGCCATCAAAAAGGAAAGGTTCGACCTTGATCTAACGACGACGGGCTGTTATTTTGATAATTTCGAAATAACACCCTTCAAGGCCAAGGGCCTTCCCCATTAAAAAAGAAAGGTTCGACCTCGATCGAACGACGACGGGCTATTATTTCGATAAGTTCGAAATAACACCCTTCAAGGCCAAGGACCTTCGCCATCAAAAAAGAAAGGTTCGACCTCGATCGAACAACGATGGGCTGTTATTTCGATAAATTCGAAATAACACCCATCAAGGCCAAGGACCTTCCCCATAAAAAAAGAAAGGTTTGACCTTGATCGAACGACGACGGGTTGTTATTTCAGTAAGTTCAAAATAACACCCTTCAAGGACAAGGGCTTTCGCCATTAAAAAAGAAAGGTTCGACCTTGATCGAACGACGACGAGCTGTTATTTTGATAATTTCGAAATAACACCCTTCAAGGGCACGGGCCTTCGCAATTAAAAAAGAAAGGTTCGACCTCGATCGAGCGATGACGGGCTGTTATTTCGATAAGTTCAAAATAACACCCTTCAAGGACAAGGTCCTTCGCCATCAAAAAAGAAAGGTTCGACCTCGATCGAACGACTACGGGCTGTTATTTCAATAAGTTCGAAATAACACCCTTCAAGGCCAATGGCATTCCCCATCTAAAAGAAAACGTTCGACCTCGATCGAACGACGACTGGCTGATATTTGGATAAGTTTGAAATAACACCCTTCAAGGCCAAGGGC
Organism: Nicotiana tabacum; assembly: GCF_000715075.1. Classification (NCBI taxonomy): domain Eukaryota; kingdom Viridiplantae; phylum Streptophyta; class Magnoliopsida; order Solanales; family Solanaceae; genus Nicotiana; species Nicotiana tabacum. Next base: position 80,740,199 of record NC_134085.1, on the reverse strand, counting down.
CTTCTCCGTCAAAAAAGAAAGGTTCGACCTCGATCGAACGACGACGGGCTATTATTTCGATAAGTTCGAAATAACACCCTTCAAGGCCAAGGGCCTTCTCCATCAAAAAAGAAAGGTTTGACCTCTATCGAACGACGACGGGCTGTTATTTCGATAAATTCGAAATAACACCCATCAAGGCCAAGGGCCTTCCCCATCTAAAATGAAAAGTTCGACCTCGATCGAATGACGACGGGCTGATATTTTGATAAGTTCTAAATAACACCCTTCAAGGCCAAGGTCCTTTTCCATCAAAAAAGAGAGGTTCGACCACGATTGAACGACGACGGGCTGTTATTTCGATAATTTTTAAATAACACCCTTCAAGGCCAAGGGCCTTCGCCATTAAAAAATAAAGGTTCGACCTCGATAGAACGATGACGGGCTGTTGTTTCAATAAGTTCGAAAAAACACCCTTCAAGAACAAGGGCCTTCGCCATCAAAAAGGAAAGGTTCGACCTTGATCGAACGACGACGGGCTGTTATTTCGATAAGTTTGATATAACACTCTTTAAGGACAAGGGCTTTCGCCATCAAAAAAGAAAGGTTCGACCTTGATCGACGACAACGGGCTGTTATTTTGATAATTTCGAAATAACACCCTTCAAGGCCAAGGGCCTTCGCCATTAAAAAAGAAAGGTTCGACCTCGATCGAACGACGACGGACTATTATTTTGATAAGTTCGAAATAACACCCTTCAAGGCCAAGGCCTTTCGCCATCAAAAAAGAAAGGTTCGACCTCGATCGAACGATGACGGGCTGTTATTTCGATAAATTCGAAATAACACCCATCAAGGCCAAGGGCCTTCCCCATCTAAAAGGAAAAGTTCGACCTCGATCGAACGACGACGGGCTGTAATTTCGATAAGTTCGATATAACACCCTTCAAGGACAAGGACCTTCGCTATAAAAAAGGAAAGGTTCGACATTGATCGAACGACGACGGGTTGTTATTTCAGTAAGTTCAAAATAACACCATTCAAGGACAAGGGTTTTCGCCATTAAAAAAGAAAGGTTCGACCTTGATCGAACGACGACGGACTGTTATTTCGATAAGTTTGATATAACACCCTTCAAGGCCAAGGGTTTTCGCCATCAAAAAAGAAAGGTTCGACCTTGATCGAACGACGACGGGCTGTTATTTCGATAAGTTTGATACAACACCATTCAAGGCCAAGGGCTTTCGCCATCAAAAAGGAAAGGTTCGACCTTGATCTAACGACGACGGGCTGTTATTTTGATAATTTCGAAATAACACCCTTCAAGGCCAAGGGCCTTCGCCATTAAAAAAGAAAGGTTCGACCTCGATCGAACGACGACGGGCTATTATTTCGATAAGTTCGAAATAACACCCTTCAAGGCCAAGGACCTTCGCCATCAAAAAAGAAAGGTTCGACCTCGATCGAACAACGATGGGCTGTTATTTCGATAAATTCGAAATAACACCCATCAAGGCCAAGGGCCTTCCCCATCTAAAAGGAAAAGTTCGACCTCGATCGAACGACGACGGGCTGTCATTTCGATAAGTTCGAAATTACACCCTTCAAGGCCAAGGACCTTCGCCATAGAAAAAGAAAGGTTTGACCTTGATCGAACGACGACGGGTTGTTATTTCAGTAAGTTCAAAATAACACCCTTCAAGGACAAGAGTTTTTCCCATCAAAAAAGAAAGGTTCGGCCTTGATCGAACGACGACGGGCTGTTATTTCGATAAGTTTGATATAACACCCTTCAAGGCCAAGGGCTTTCGCCATTAAAAAAGAAAGGTTCGACCTTGATCGAACGACGACGAGCTGTTATTTTGATAATATCGAAATAACACCCTTCAAGGGCACGGGCCTTCGCAATTAAAAAAGAAAGGTTCGACCTCGATCGAGCGATGACGGGATGTTATTTCGATAAGTTCAAAATAACACTCTTCAAGGACAAGGTCCTTCGCCATCAAAAAAGAAAGGTTCGACCTCGATCGAACGACTACGGGCTGTTATTTCAATAAGTTCGAAATAACACCCTTCAAGGCCAATGGCATTCCCCATCTAAAAGGAAAAGTTCGACCTCGATCGAACGACGACTGGCTGATATTTGGATAAGTTTGAAATAACACCCTTCAAGGCCAAGGGCCTTCTCCGTCAAAAAAGAAAGGTTCGACCTCGATTGAACGACGACGGGCTATTATTTCGATAAGTTCGAAATAACACCCTTCAAGGCCAAGGGACTTCTCCATCAAAAAAGAAAGGTTCGACCTCTATCGAACGACGACGGGCTGTTATTTCGATAAATTCGAAATAACACCCATCAAGGCCAAGGGCCTTCCCCATCTAAAATGAAAAGTTCGACCTCGATCGAATGACGACGGGCTGATATTTTGATAAGTTCTAAATAACACCCTTCAAGGCCAAGGGCCTTCTCCATCAAAAAAGAAAGGTTCGACCACGATTGAACGACGACGGGCTGTTATTTCGATAATTTTGAAATAACACCCTTCAAGGCCAAGGGCATTCGCCATTAAAAAATAAAGGTTCGACCTCGATAGAACGACGACGGGCTGTTGTTTCTATAAGTGCGAAAAAACACCCTTCAAGAACAAGGGCCTTCGCCATCAAAAAGGAAAGGTTCGACCTTGATCGAACGACGACGGGCTGTTATTTCGATAAGTTTGATATAACACCCTTCAAGGACAAGGGCTTTCGCCATCAAAAAATAAAGGTTTGACCTTGATCGACGACAACGGGCTGTTATTTTGATAATTTCGAAATAACACCCTTCAAGGACAAGGGCCTTCGCCATTAAAAAAGAAAGTTTCGACCTAGATCGAACGACGACGGACTATTATTTCGATAAGTTCGAAATAACACCCTTCAAGGCCAAGGCCTTTCGCCATCAAAAAAGAAAGGTTCGACCTCGATCGAACGACGACGGGCTGTTATTTCGATAAGTTTGATATAACACCCTTCAAGGCCAAGGGCTTTCCCCATCTAAAAGGAAAAGTTCGACCTCGGTCGAACGACGACGGGCTGTTATTTTGATAAGTTCGAAATAACACCCTTCAAGGCCAAGGGCCTTCGCCATAAAAAAAGAAAGGTTCGACCTCGATCGAACGACGACGGGCTATTATTTCGATAAGTTCGAAATAACACCCTTCAAGGCCAAGGGCCTTCGCCATTAAAAAATAAAGGTTCGACCTCGATAGAACGACGACGGGCTGTTATTTCAATAAATTCAAAAAAACACCCTTCAAGGGCACGGGCCTTCGCAATTAAAAAAGAAAGGTTCGACCTCGATCGAGCGATGACGGGCTGTTATTTCAATAAGTTCAAAATAACACCCTTCAAGGACAAGGTCCTTCTCTTTCAAAAAAGAAAGGTTCGACCTCGATCGAATGACTACGGGCTGTTATTTCGATAAATTCGAAATAACACCCATCAAGGCCAAGGGCCTTCCCCATCTAAAAGGAAAAGTTGGACCTCGATCGAATGACGACGGGCTGATATTTTGATAAGTTCGAAATAACACCCTTCAAGGCCAAGGGCCTTCTCCATCAAAAAAGAAAACTACATATTTCCAAATCAACAATAATTCAACAATCCTCGAGAACCGTATTATTCAAATACTTCCACAATTCTCACAATTATCCATAGCACAAGCAAAGAGTCTAGTATCTCATGAATATGAGCCGTAGTAATGTAATAATGATTTCGCATAGAGATGACCGAATTAGACACATCAATGTATTTCCAAAATTCTACCAAATTCGATCAAGATATATTGGTCTAATTCTTGATTACCAATATCTAATATTACGTTCTTAATATCGCTAAACCAAGTGAAGCATGAGGCAAGGAAGTTACATAATCCTACAAGACATAATTATAGCCCAATCTATCCCCGAGCATGATTAAACCCAACACATATATACACGCTCGTCACCTCATATATGTATCACCCCCACATGTAGCAAACAATGACAAATAGGAGGAAATTTTTTTCAACAAAGCTAGGCAAAACACTTAGCTCGATCAAGCCAAGTGTTGCTCCAAAAATGCCATCACGCACGTAGTGACCTCTGAATTGCTCAAAACTAGCCAGAAGTAACTCAAATAAATCAAATAAAGCCCAAGGAAACAATTTCAAGTGATGAAGACTGAATCCTAAATCAAATCCCGAATCTGGCCAAAAATCACACTCGGGCCCATGCCTCGGAACCCGACAAAACTCATAAAATCTGACAACCCATTCAATTACGAGTCCAACCATGCTATTTTCACTCAATTCCAACTCCAAGTTGATATTCAAAACGCAAAAATTCATATTATGAAACTTTAGGCCAAAACCCCCATTTCCTTTTTAAAATTTATCAACCAAAAGCTAAAATCGAAGAGAGATACATGGAATGTAATCAAAACTGAGTAGAGAACACTTATCCCAATTCATATGGTGAAAATCACCTAAAAGATTTTCCAATTCCAAGCTCCCCAACTCAAAATATGTTAAATGAACAAAACCATCTTTTTAACACTATTTTGCCTCGTTTCTCGTGCCAAATAATCTCAAAACTCATTTTGATGATTCCAATGGATTCCTTGTGAAATTCTAGTCAAGTTAGGCTCTTGAGTCGCTCCATTTGACCTTATATTAAAGGAGATATGTTGGTTTCAATATTTGGAAATAGTGCAGATTTTTAAAAACAAAATCAGTCGCAATTTAGAAATTAATCTGAAAAATCTGGTAACCCAATTCTTAGTAAAATGACCATAAACTCCTCATATGATGTCCAAATTCGACGATTCTTTTTTCTATGGCTCTATAATTACGATACTGATCTAATACTTTAATAAAAGCAGAAGTTTGAGCTCATTTGCTTAATGTAGTACCATTAATGCTTGAAGAAACAATGTCGAAACATTAAAAAACGAGCGCAACACAACCAAAACATATCCAAAACTCACCTGAGCCCCTTGGGACCACGTACAAACAAACCAACAAGTCCTCTAATATAACACGGACATACTCGAGGCTTCAAAACATACATAACAACATCGAAATGATGAATCACACATCAATCCAAAAATCAATGAACTTGAAACTTTAAACTTCCACAACCGATGCTGAAACCCATCAAATTACGTCTGATTGACCTCAAATTTTGCACACAAGTCACATTTGACATTATGAGCTTGCTCCAACTTTTGGAATTGAAATCCAATCCCGATATTTAAGAGTCCACTCTCGGTCAAACTTCTAAAAATCCAACTTTTGCCATTTCAAGACTAATTCAACTACGAACCTCCAAATTACAATCCGGACGCGCTGCTAAGTACAAAATACTCAATATAGCTAATGGAACTGACGAAACTCCATTCTGAGGTCAAATGCTTCAAAGTCAAACTCGGTCAATTCTTCCAACTTAGAACTTAAATTTTCAAGTTCATTCTTCCAAATAGATTTCGGATAACTTGAAAACCAATACCGATGATTTATGCAAGTCATAATACATCATGCAAAGATACTCGAGCCCTCAAGATACCAAGCAAAGTGCAGATTCCTAAAACGACTAGTTGGGTCGTTACTTAAGGAGATCATGTATACAATACCAATTCATTACTGTTAGTTACTTCATTTTAAAGTCTCAAAATACAAATGTTTTCACGGTCTTAAGAGGAACAAGTAATTCAAACACAACATAACGTTTTTGACTTTCCCAGCACCATTATATAGCCCACACTATGTCTATGGAGCCTCTAACTAAAACAAAAGAGTAAATTGATAGCGCCGACAACAAGGCCCCGTCTATAACTCAAAACATCATAAACAACAAACAAAGATACATGGCCCAAAAATGAAGTGGGGCTCACCACGTTAGCTAGGAAGCAGATGTACTGCTCTTACTAATCTATTCTGCCTATTGTGGAACCACCCACATCCATTAAAAGATGCAGCTCTCACGTATAAATAGACGTGAGTAAATGTAGAAAAGTACTCGTATGTAAGGCAAACAGAACAATATATGAAAATACTACAACTCAAATGGAGGCAAATGAAGTACATCAAAAAACTATGAAACATCTCATAGATTCACATTTCAAGTCTTATTATACCTACATCATTCTTAACTTCTTTTGGGATCAATTTAGCCCTATAAACTATGTGTGGAATATGAAATATAATATGATTTCAACAACATGTATAAGCAAGGGCAATGAAAATGTCACCTACCGTTTGTGCTAAATATGTGTCTCACCAGACAATCCACAACCCTCTTTTGCTATGTACTTATGCATTTCAAATACCATCAATAGGGTTTATTCATATCATGCACACATATGTTTCAATACACTTGTGTATTTCACAGACCGTCCAAAGTGTTCACACATTGTACAACTATGCGTTTCATAGTCCGTCCGTAAGACCACATATACTATATACCTATGTGTTTCATAGACCGTCCACAGTGTTCACATATTACATACGATACACCCATGCATTTCATAGATCGTCCATAGTGTTCACTTACACAATACACCTACGTGTTTCATAGCCCATCCATAGGATTTACATACATAATACACTTATGGTCTTAATTCCCCGTATTATTGGAATACTTCATATTCATGCTTATCATGGAGAAACATAACTCATTACATTAGCACATGCATGGTGAATCAATAAGTCAATTTCAATGGCACATGAGCCCAATTTCATTTCTTAAGGTTCATTATCATTTAGCGTTAGAGATCCCCCTTTTAATCTCATTATTCACTCACTTATCATCTTGATGTCATTTGCTAAGTTCATGATTCTTAGGAACTTAACATTGAAGTAATTTACGTTTATTATTCTAGAAGCATGCATATTACTATTGAAACCTATTGAAACATACAATGCCTTATAATTATCATTTTGGCAATGCGGCCACATTTCATGTTCATACTATCACATACTTGTACTTGCCATGGATGTTCATAGGACATTAATAACACTTATCTTATAATGGAGTCAAAACTCATTTCATAATCTTCCACACAATCTTTCATTTCATTTGACACTATTGGTTACAAAAGTAATATCATTCTTGGCATGTTGCCCGTATTTTATATTCATGCTCACCTCTTTCATTCTCAAATTATGATTTTAAGTACACATGTGAGCAATTTAAAGTTTTAGGCACATAGAGATGTCTAACATAATTTGATCACATTCCTGAAGTATAATGCAATATTATAAGAGCACTCGGAGCACATTTCGAACATATGTCTTTCGGCACAAGGCTTAGTCGAAATAGTCAATTTATAAGCAATAACCGGGGACTTATAAGCACAGCGCAGGATTCAATTTTAAGAGAGAAGTTTAGCAAACCTCACTTGAGCTTTCCTTTAATTACTGCAATGTTCCGAAAATCCTAACAATCCCAATTTATTTTGAAACATAATACAATTGAACCATAATTAGATAGATACTCATGGTTTAAGCTCGTTCGAGCATTTTGTCAAATACTAGATGTGCAAATTAGCTACATGGTTCTTTTACAAGATTCCCTTCACCCCACAACCAATTCAACACCAAGACATCACCCATACTAGTTCAATGGTCTTTTCACAACCATTGATAGCACATGCATACATAAATAACATTCCCACACCCTAGATTCATACTTCCCATTAACCATCTTCACCCCAAATTCAAAATTAAAGACTAGGGTATGGATCCTTACCTTGTAGATAAAGACCTTGTGAAATCTTCAAGCCTTGAGCAAGAATTGATGAAACAAAATAGCTCGGTCTTCTATTTCTCTCTCTAAGACACTTTCACCTCTCTACAAAAATATCAGATGAAATCCAAAAAATTACCCCAAAGCCTTTTTTGTAAAAATGGGATCGGGTAAAATTTTCCAAAACTTAAACTTGCCAAAACTGGGTCTGCAGCGGCAGACCTGACCTTATAATCAATCTATGTCCCGCAAAATGGCCGCAAAAAGTAATGTACAACAACTAGACCAGCTTGCGGCTGATCTGCGATCGTAGAATTGGCAACAAAATTCTTTGCAAATTCGTCATTCCAATTCTATGATAGAAGTGCGGTCCATATTATGGATATGCGCTCAGATTATGGACAACACAATTGACCTTCAAATTTTCAAAAACATTCTGCTTCACTTTGCGGCCGATATGCGGCATGCATAATGATTCTTGGTCCCAAAATTGATCGCAAAATTGCTTTCTTTAGCAAAAAATTTCCACCAACTCCCTGACGTACTATGCAACTCAGAAAGTCCGTACCGCAACAAAGAATTTCTACAGTCCTCAAATATATTAGCCTACCTCGGCACCATGAAACCTCGGGTTCTAGGTGAAATATTTTTTGGGGCCTTACATATAATTAAGTGCTGAGTGTAGTATGATTTGAGTACAACCGAACCTATGTATTTATTAATTATCATGACTAACCTTGTCGAGGTAATGGAGAGAGTATCAATGATAATCACTTATCAAACCTATACAGTTTATGAATTTATACGTACGCAGAAATAGAATCAGAATCTAAGCCTGAAGAACAGGTAAGACCATCGGTGCACCTAGAGAAGATATGCATAAGCATCGTAAACAAGCTAGCAGTTCAACATATGGATAAGATATGCATGAATAAACAAGTCAACTTACACATATTTACATACAGAGAATATACGTACCATGTATCGTGTCATCAATTAAAGCAACAATAGAGAAGATACGCAAAAAAAACATATATATATATACACGAACTATGGGTATAAATAGTCACACACATGGACTGGGCTCAATAGCATGCTAAAGTGTATACATGTGCAAAGTATATGAATACATCTCAAATGGGGTGGGTAGGGAATATAATAAAGGGTATCCTGTTCAAACAGGAGATTAAAACCTACCCATGATCTTTAGCATGATTCAAGAAGTTTACGTAGTCATACAAACATATAAATCACGATAGAAAAAAGCACAGATCCAAATCAAGGAATGATATAACCTCAAGACTACCTCGAGCACGGATAAATCTGTCGCGCACACATACACTTGTCATCTCGCATGCACGCCACCTCCAGCACGTAGCCAAAATCATTAATTCAAGCAACTAGTCCTTCAAGCCAAAGTTAGACAAGATACATACCTCAAACAAGCAAAATAAATAACCCAAGAAGGCCTTCCCTTGCAAATCAGCCTCCGAACGACTCAAATCTAGTCAAATAACACACCAAGCTACCCAATAATACAAAAGAAAATAATTATGGAGCATAAAGTCTCGATCTTTAATCAATTACACAAAGTCAACCCACGCTTAATACCCGAAGCCCAAAAAAACTTACAAATTCTAACAATCCATTCAAATATAGATCCAAATATACAAGTCTTACTCAAATCCGACCCAAAATCGTAATTCAAATCTTAATTATTCACTTTTCTAGTAGTAAAAATCTCCCAAAACATTATATCTTCCCGAGCTCCAAAACTCAAAATAATCAACAATGAACTAAACCCTCGAAAATACAAAATTATGCCAATGATTTTGCTTGAACGGACAAAAAGTCTCACTCCCTGCAGTCGCACATGTGAGAAATGTTTGCTTATGTGATATGACACCCCCAGCCAAGCCTCGTACATGCGGTCGCACTTCTGGTTCCGTGCAATCATAGGTGCACATCAAACCTTCATTTATGCGTATCCGTTTATGCGCACCACCCTTTGCAAAAGAGGTCTCCCAGCTTCCAGCTCTCAACTCACTTCTGTGCCTCGTCATCCACGGGTGCAACTTGCACTTGCGCACAAAGTTTCGCATGTGCTACACACCAGTACCAGTTGATCCTACAAACTCCAAAATAGTACCAAATCCATCCAAAACACACCGGAGCCTCTGTAAACCCCGTCTAATCACACCAAATAGTTCAAATAACTAATCAAACTTATCCAAAGACCTAAAACATCACAAATAATATCAAATTTACGAATCAAAGACCAAAATCTATCTCTTAACTTTCCAACTTTCCAACTTCTTCAAACATGTGCAAGTTTTGATTAAATGGATTCCAACCAAACTTTTCACACAAGTTCTAGTATAATAAATGAACCTATTTCATGTTCCGAAAAAATAATCCGAGTCTGATATCCGATAATCGCAAAACACTACTTAAAATTATGCTCTCTAATCAAATATAGTATAATATAATATCGTATCCACAAGGATATTAGTTAAATAGTATTTTTGTAGTTTCTAGTATGATGCTATCAAAGATTGTCATGCCCCAAACATGTGGAGGTGTGGCTGGCACCCGATGTCATACTAGTTCGAGCGAACCACTCTGTAACTTATTTTTTTCTTCTGTAACTATCATGGGACAATATGGCCACAACTCATAATGTATAACTATAAGTGGGCAAACGTTGTATAAATGAACCATCATTCTAAAAATAACAGTACATATGGGTCGTCAAGGCCTCTTCCATAGTGTACAAAATTAACCTCTGTTTGCAAAGCCTCTATGATTATTGGACATCAAAATTGGACAAGGCCCCTGCCTAACCATAAGCCTGTAGCAAAACTCTGATACGATGACTTATAGACTTGGCTGCACTTCGAATGAAATGGAGTCTTATCTATCCTTTACTGAATGCTATCCTCGTCTACTATGAGGGCTCGTTAAACTGATTACCTATACCTGCAAGCATGAATGCAGTATCCACAACAAAAAGGACGTCAATACAAATAATGTACCGAGTATGTAAGATGGACTGAAACATAACAATAAGTCAACATTACTTAAAGACATATAAGAATCAACCCGAACCTCTATATATACATACTTATAATACATATATATATATATATATATATATATAATGTGTTACATCTCGCGGTTTTCGTACGTTAAAATTTTGTTTTCAGTTAACCGACATAGTCTCGGGGATGAGATCATCTTGACGTTAACGTACATATGCTATTTATAGCAACCGATAAATAAGCGTTATGAAGGATAAAGGGGTACACGGATTAAAGAAAACGAGTTTTGTTGAAAGTGGTCAATTTTTAGAATTAAATACGGGTTGAGCGATAATACACGATAATTATGAACTAGTACCATGCAAGGTAACATATGACTACGGTAGTATAATATATAAAGTATTTTAAAAATAAATAGAATTTTAAGTAATTTGTGGTATTGTTTAAATTATGCGGGTAATTGCTTAATTATCGAGTAACGGGACATTACCCGATTAACTAACAAGTGGATAAAAATTAACAAAATTACACCCCCAAGAAACATGGCAGCCTCCCCGCTTTTAAGGTGACTCACCATTCCCCTTTACATGTGGCCACCTAAGATAAACTAAACCTTAGTATGAATATTATTTAGTGTTGAAAAATGTACTAAAGAAGTGTTGAAGCAGAAGCAAACTCATTTCAAACAAAGCTTCAATTCATTCTTTGGTTTGAAATTAAAGAAACATGGAAACATAATCATTTGGTCTTTTCCTAATTCAAAAGATCAAATCTTAAGATCTTTCATTTTGGTCAAAAAGAGACAACGTTCCAGGAGCTAAAGCAAGGAACGTTTTCACAAATTAGAAGCTAACTACACCAAGACATGAAAAGCAGAATAATTTCGTTTCAAAAAAAAATTTCAAAGGATTCCAGCAAATCTCGTTCAATATATTTCACTGAAGCAAAAGCTTCATTTAATTCGAATAATTCGAGGAACATGTATGTTAAGGCCCTCCCTTCTTTCTTTTGGCATGGTCCAAAATTTATTGAAGAAACGAACAAATACACAGTTTTTATAAATTACTCTATTCATAGAATTATTAGGGGTGTCTATATTCTTGATTCCCCATGAAAATTATTATTATTTTCTCTTCATGGCTCTCAGAATAATACGCAGATAGAAAAGTTTATCTGGAAGGAATATTGAGATTATTACGTATTTTTCATGTATTTCACTCATGTGCATTGACCCATGACCAGATGCGTTATATACGCGTATATATGTAAATATATGTATATGGGATATGGGAAAAGTTTACGGCGTTATATACACACCACCACCTGATCAGTTGGTATATGTTGATGATGTTGCCCACAGTGGTCGAGACGATATGATGGGATTCCCTCAGTGGCTTGATGATATTTTGTACACCCATACCTACGCAAGGCACGACATTCATACGCACATGCATGGCATTATAAATGTTTCAAAATTTATAAAGTTATTCTGATTTAATGATATGCTTCCTTATTCCATGTTTCATTTATGTCTCTTACGTACTTATTTTCATGCCTTACATACTCAGTACATTTTTAGTACCGATGCCCTATTTTATGGGGCCTGCGTTTCATGCCCGCTGCTGCATGTAGGCAAGCTTACGGTCCCCCTTCTTAGGATCCCTGATCAACGAGAGTTGGCGTGCTTTACTTGATCCGGAACTGCTTTGATTTTGGTACAATACATTTTGTATATATGTATATATATGTATATGGGTATGATGTGGCTCAGTCCCATCTTTGTACATCTATATTTTTATTAGAGGTTTATAGACAGTATGTCTAGTTGGGTTGTATGTGGCCTTGTCAGCTTTTAGTTTTGGATGTATAGTTGTCTATAGCAACCTTCTTGGCTCGCCTATTGTATTCTTCATGTATACGTTTATATGCTTTGATGGCAGGTTTCCTTCACGTATGTTAGTTTCGTAATGCAACAACTGTTATTTAAGTTTATATCTTAGATGCATGCTTAGGGGTGTTTGACATGTAGGACTGAGGCACCCTTCGCAGCCCATCAGTTTGGTTTGTGACATAATGCTTTTCTTTGTGACTATTATCCGTATCGGATGATGCATGACTACCCAACTAATCAGTGGTAACTACCCGACCGGTCGTAGCTTGGTGGTAAATGCACGTCTACCCGACCGGCCGTAGCATGGTGGTAAATAAATAAGCATGACTTCCCAACCAACCATAGTATGGTGGTAATGAATATGCATGACTCCCAAACCGACCGTAGCACGATGGTAAATAAATATCCATGACTGCCCAACCGACTGTAGCGCATTGGTAAATATATGAAGATGCATGTACCACTATATTATAAACATTAACATTTTTATCATATACCTCAATAGAGACTTAGGAACATACTTAGACATGCTTGAATATCATTTTACATGAATGAATAACATAGACATCCTTAACTGCTAAGAGTAGAACCACTTTTGGAATAGCATTACGTTTACGTATCATTACTTGGATCATGCCAAAAGAAGGAAGGATTAGCCCTAACATACCTGTATGATCTTTTCCTTATCACTCCACCAACCTCAACACAACTTCTTGCATCAACAACAAGTGAAATGATATTGTCATTAACATATAATGTCGTACTATCGTATTTGGCTAGTCATATGACTTAAGGAAAATCGAGCAGTAACTCCCCTATTTTTAATACATCCCAAATACCACCAAGGGTCATCAACAACCCAACAACAACAACTATAACTTGGAGAGTTTTGAGAGTGTTTTAGTGTAAGTAATCTCTGGATATTGATGAAATGTAATGGATAAAGACAACTTATTAGCCCACCGCCTCAATTATCCAAGCAGGTAGGTAAGCTGCATGCTTGGCAGCTTGAGCGCTGCATCTTTAGACACTTGTATCTCTCTACTCCGATATCGTATTGACAAACATTTTCAGCATTATAAACTGGACACACGGAGCTTTAATTCCATATAAAGATCTCCTTGTAAACTGTATACGGTAAAATCGGAGGGTCCAATTTTCGGTCATTACAATGCTTCATAAGCATGTTTCCATAGGCTCGAGATTTTTGTCGATATTAACATCCGAGGGGGTATCGACGTCCAACCTTGGGGCAGTGTAGATTGTTAGTTGTGGTAAAAAGTGGGAAGTTCCCAAGGCATGTGACTAAAGTCGACCTAGTCTATTTTGCTAGTTCAAGCCAGTACCGTGGTATTAAATAGTTGTACCAACCATATATCTTTATAATAAATGCATTTGTACTATGTTGGGATTCCCTCTGATATATAATGGGTACCCTTGTCGTTTTTTAAAGGATCTGATACACAATATTGAATATGCAAGAACATTCTCTCTGCTTTCTAACTTAACAAATTCTCTTGATTCCACTGCTTACATTTATTGCTTATATTTATTGTGTTCTACTTATTGTTCTTCATTTATTGTTCAATATTGGCCATAAAGGGCTGCCATCGAATTTATCATAACTATTAATCCTTCATCGACTACCCCCGGCCGGGCACTCAACTCGACCTCGAGGCCTCGTGTACACAAGCTCGAGGCTCCGATTTCCAGCCATTCAGTTCGATTATTATACTATCTGCAAGCTGTTATCTCATTGTTTCTAATCTTTCACTTAACATCTATTGCCTAACAACTAGCATAAAAATAGATCACATATTTTTAGAACCCCAAAATCAAATTTAATTGTTATTACCATTTACAAGGTAAACAGTTTTGGGCCCACCGTGGGGCTAAAAATAATAGTAATTATTTTCTTGTTGGTTTACTCCATAACGCAAGTTATCTTTCATTCTTTTTCTTGTCCAAGATCTTTGATTTCAGGTCAAAATGTCTAACTCAGTAAACGCGCATGAAAACAACAATCTTTAGGACCATGGAGAAAATGGTGTGGCTGCTCGAGGTGTTTGTGTACCACCACGAAACCCTGAGGATGCACTAGAACCAATTCCCCTGGATGTGGTCTCGCACAACGCTCAACACGTCAAAATAAGGTCCCACACCAATAGGAGCATACACCAAGCAGATCAACAAGAAGCTCAAAATACCTCGGCTCAGGAAGAATAAGGGGTTAGCCTTCACGTTATTTTTGAAATATTACAGGCACAACAGTTGGCAATTACTCAGTTACAAAGCCACCAGAAAACTCCCAGTACTATAGCACCGGAAACGGCTCCCCAAGCCAAGCAGGCACCAGAAAGATCAAGCAACAACGGGTCGGCAGCCGACCCCACCATCATAAAAATGCTCGACGACCTCACAAAAAGGATTGAGTCAGGCGAGAAGAAGATAGAAGCCAAGGACAAGAAGGTGGAAACCTACAATTCTAGGGTCGATCAAATTTCGGGAGCACCCCAGATCTTGAAGGGTGTGGATTTGAAGAAGTTTGTGCAGAAGTCGTTCCCACAGGAAGAAGATCCAAAACCTATTCCAAAGAAGTTCAAATTGACCGACCTTCCGAAGTACGATAGAACCTCGAACCCCAACGAGCACGTCACTGCTTACACTTGTGCAGTGAAGGGCAACAACCTAAAGGATGACGAGATCGAGTCTGTCCTACTAAAAAGGTTTGGAGAGACGCTTTCGAAAGGGGAGATGATGTGGTATCACAACCTGGCCTCAAACGCGATAGAATCATTTGCCATGCTGGCAGATTCCTTCATCAAGGCACATGCTTGTGCCATCAAGGTAGCTAAGAGGAAATCTGACGTCTTCAAAATCAGGCAAAGGGAGAACGAGATGCTGTGAGAATTCGTATCTCGCTTTCAAATGGAACGAATGGAACTGCCGCCAGTCTCCGACGACTAGGCAGTGCAGGCCTTCACTTAAGGCTTGAACGAGCGAAGCTCGGTAGCTTCGAAGCAGCGAAAGCAGAACTTATCAAATATCCCGCCGTGACTTAATTGGACATCCACAACCGATACCAATCAAAGATCAGGGTCAAGGATGACCAACTAGGAGTCCCTTCGGGCTCGGTATATCCTAGCAGGCTTGCGTCAAAGGACCCAAAACCAAACAAAGAAAGATACCAACCATACACTAAGGATAGAAGGAATACCCCGAGGCTCAACATACCCCGCAATAACCGAAGGATGGATTGAGGCTATAATCCTCGGGGATATGTTAGCAGAACATGATTCGATAGGCACACAAAGCCGACGGAGCCACCCCGCTTATCGGAATACAACTTCAACATCGACATTTCGAACATCATATTCACCATCAGTAAAATTAGAGATGTCAGGTGGCCAAGGCTTGTGCAATTAGATCCTTCGCAAATGAATCACAACTTAGTGTGTGAATTTCATAACACACAAAGTCATAGGACCGAGGATTGTCGACAATTCTGAGAAGAGGTAGCCCGACTGCTCAGCAACGGACACCTCCGAGAATTCCTTACTTACCGAGCCAAAAATTAGTTCTGGGAAAGAGAGGCGACCAAGAAGAATGAAACAGATGATCCACAACACGTCATCCACATTATCTTAGGAGGCATCGATGCTCCACAAGAACCCATGGTCAGAAAAACAAAAATATTTATCTACAGGGAAATGCGAACTTGAGGTTACATACCCGAGGACGCTCTCACATTCAGCGGTGAGGACATCGAGACCTTGTCTCAGCCTCACAACGACGCACTAGTAATCTCTTTTCTTACAAACACATTTGAAATTAAATATGTACTTGTGGATCTAGGTAGCTCGGCCAATATTATCAGGTCGAGGGTGGTAGAGCAGCTCGGACTGCTTGACCAAATCATGCCCGCCTCTCGAGTCCTTAATGACTCAATATCGAGGTTTTTATCGAACCGTTGAATAGTCAGGCAAACACAATTTCAAAAAGTCCTTAACGAGGGAAAAATAAAGCCTATTAAAGGTCGTACCGAGCCAATGTGTAAGAACCACCGCAGCCAACCCATATAAAAGGTCATACCGACCCAATGCGTAAGAGCCACTGCAGCCAGCCCATATAAAAGGTTAGACCGACCCAATGCATAAGAGCCACTGCCACTAGCCCATATAAAAGGTCATACTGACCCAATGCATTAGAGCCACTACCGCCAGCCCATATAAAAGGTCGTATCGACCAAACACATAAGTGCCTAAGGGCCAACTTTAAATTAAAAAACATATGGGTCAATGAGATCGAGTTGAAACCCGACTCAGAGATTGAACCGGAAACAGTTAATTGAATATGCCTAAGATCAAAAGCACAAGAGCTTAAATGTCGGCTTATACTAAAAGGTCATACCGACCAAACGCATAAGAGCCTACGGGCCAGCCTAACGAGCCCCACGGTCGTACTATAAATCTAAGGGTTCTTTTTAACTCAAGACCAGTTCGTCTGGCTAATGATCGACAAATATCGAAACAAAGGGAAGTGTATGAAATATGAAATCGCAAGGATTCCTCTTATACATATATGGGAAAAAATACAAAACTCCATTTATAGTGTGCTTTAAAAACACTATGCACAAAATTAGAAAAGAAAAGCTTAATCTAAGCCCCCCTCGGGGACTCTGGCCCATCGGCCTCTTTCTCGTTATCTTCAACATCTGACAGATGGAACTTAGCATCATATTCGTCCTCCTTCGCCTGCTTTATCTCTTCCGAGAGATCGAAGCCCCCGACATAGATCTCCTCGAGGGTTTCCCTACGAGATTTACACCTTACATATTCTTTAATCCTACTCTCGTGGTCGAGATCCCCCCTCAGCTCAGCACAAGTGTCGGCAACATCCTTCAAATGAACGACCACCTTCTTATCAACCTTAGTTCGGATCGTTTTGGCTTTAGCCATGGCATCCACAACTTTAGCCTTCATCTTCAGAAGCTCAAAATCGAGCCTTGAAATCGTATCCGTTCGGACCAAGCTGTTCTCATGAGCATCGCAAAGTTGCACTTCAAGGGCGGAAGCCTTGGCCAAAGCATATTTCTTAGCCGCTACCTAGGTGTCCACCCAAGCCTTTAGCCCATCACGCTTGCACATGGCTTGACTAACTTCGCTCCAATGGCGTTCCAGGTCCTCTGTTTTTTTCTGCAACTAAAGTAAGAAAAATATTAGGCTCAGAAGATAGAAGAACAAACAGGCCCTCCCTTGAAACAAAATTACCTGCTCTTCGAGGTAGCTTTCGTAGTTCAGTCTTCGACTTGCCTCATACCGCAAGTGTCCCAACTCATCTTCCCTTTCATCGCAAAGAAGCCTGAGGGATTTCTCTCCATCCACGACTTTTTGCAGCCTGGTCTCACGACGAAGCAGCTCGAACTTGAGCTCATTAAAAGCTTATGAAGGAGAAACTCGATAAGAGAATAAAAATTGCCAAAACTATAAAACCAATACGATCGGCCAAAACTCACCATAGAGTAGAGCCGATGATCTTCCTCAAAAGTCGAGCGCACGTCTACTAGTCTTGCTCCATCTACCCCAGTGGAACCGCTCCCGGTTGGGATATGGCGACTCGATATATTTGTCCCCAGCCTCGAACATCCCTCTATGTACCTCCGACGGGAGAAGAAGTTGGAGGTATAGAACCCTCGTTCCTCGAGGTACCTTGGGCTAAAAACTAAGACGGCATAGGAGGAGGGACAATTTCTCTAAAACTAGGGATCTTGGGCGTTGCGGGCTAAACTGATACATCCTTTCTAAGTTTTCGGGTTGGACAAATCTTGCTATAATTGTCGGCACCCTGCGAATACCCTTTCTGCTTATTATTATTGTCCCTCAGCCCCAAAGTTGACGATCCTTCTCCCTCTCCGAGAAGGCACGATCTTGCCTCAAAGAACTCCCCAATGCCTACGATGACGTTAGTACGCATAAAAAGAAAGTACCTTTATAAAATGGAGAAAATCACATAGCATGTACCATGGTGTTTTGCCTCCCATCTACCCTTAGACAAGGCTCGCCACTTGCGTTCGTCGTAAGATGAGTGGCCCGCCAATTTCCAAGCCCAATCCGTCAGGTCGGGAACCTCGTATAACATCCATGGAATCGCTGCAGAAAAGGGAAAGAAAGGCGCATTTACGGAGCCCGCCTCAGCCACAATCAAACCAACAAAGGCACAAGTGTACCACTTACATGTAAAATTCCATTCCTCGGGAAATGGCAAAAACTCGGCGGGGATAATGTTAATAGTCCATACCCGGACGAATCGGCTCATCCATCCCCGATCACCATCTTCATCATCATTGACAACAAAGAGCCTAGTGAATCGGCATTTAAGGGTTAGAAGGCCTCGGTGGTAAAGGATCTGGTACAACATGATGAGATGACTAAGGGTGAACTCAAGCCCGACTTCCACCGCAAAGAGTCTCATCATCAACAATACCTGCAAAAGGATGGGTGAACCTATGCCAAGGTAGCCCGATACATTCGACATAAATCAAGTACAACCCTATCAAGGGGACCCAGCGTAAAGGGGTACGTGTACACATTCGAAAACCCCTCAGCATGATCCATCATGCTCTGTTACGGGGAAGGTACCTACAGTACTACCTTTTCCCCCATCCATAATCTTTCCTCATTAGCTTTAGGTGTCCCTCTCCTATTAAAGAAATAAAATTCGAAGCATACTCCAGATGACCTTGAACATCGGGAGGTTTTTCTAACGAAAATCCCCCCTTGATGCAAAATGTCCCGAGGTTGGCTCGCCTGGCATCAGCGGGTTCCACCAACCAAGCGGGAACTAGAGGCAGAACTTCCTTATCCTTGCCTAATGGACCCTTGCACAACAACTATAACTGTGGTAAAATCAGAGAATTAGAGAGGGAATTTTAGCGAGGGCTTCAAAGTTAATATGGTGAAGGACCTAACGCAGGAAAGAAGAACTCTGCGAAGGAGGATAGCTACTCAGAATAGTGGGACCCTCAAAGGAGGAAAGATAAACCCATATATATATAGAGAGAGAGAGAGAGAGTGGTGACAATCTGCCTGCCTCAAAAGGCTAGTTAAAAGTACTGACTGAGCCATTATCACTTTGGGAAAATGTACCAGTGTGATCGCCTCGGTCGCTTCATAACCATGTCATACAATTAATGTTGCTGCATGACATTTCGGGGATCAAAGAACCCCGCATAAACAAGCCTCAAGATGGTACATGATCTCGAGGACTTCTGTCAAAAGGAAGATAGGCTCTAAGGAGCAATTAATAACATTACAAGCCTCAAGATGGTACCTGATCTCGAGGACCTATATCAAGAAGAAGATGAGCTCCAAGGATCCATTAATATCATTAAAAGCCTCGAGATGGTACCGGATCCCGAGGACATCTTCCAAGAAGGAGATAGGCTTTAAGGAGCCATTAATATCACTATAAGCCTCGAGATGGTACCCGATCTCGAGGACATCTATCAAAAAGAATATCGGCTCTAAGGAGCCATTAATATCATTACAAGCCTCGAGATGGTACCCGATCTCGAGGACCTCTGTCAAGAAAAAGATAGGCTCTAAGAAGCCATTAATATCATTACAAGCCTCGAGATGGTACCCAATCTCGAGGACCTATATCAGGAAGAAGATGGGCTCCAAGGAGCCATTAATATCATTAAAAGCCTCGAGATGGTACCGGATCTCGAGGACATCTGTCAAGAAGGAGATAGGCTTTAAGGAGCCATTAATATCATTTCAAGCCTCGAGATGGTACCCCATCTCGAGGACATCTGTCAAAAAGAAGATTGGCTCTAAGGAGCCATTAATATCATTCCAAGCCTCGAGATGGTACCCGATCTCGAGGACCTCTGTCAAGAAAAAGATAGGCTCTAAGGAGCCATTAATATCATTGCAAGCCTCGGGATGGTACCCAATCTCGAGGACCTCTGTCAAGAAGAAGATAGGCTATAAAGAGCCATTAATTTCATTACAAGCCTCGAGATGGTACCCAATCTCGAGGAACTCTATCAAAAAGAAGATAAGCTCTAAAATTTACTCATATGGGTCGGACCTCAAGGTGGTGCCCTACCTCGAGAGTTTCTGCTATTGCAAATACGAGCCATTTACTCGATCCTCTCACCCTCGAGGTACCTAAGCCCAAGCCAATTTGTACTTGAAAACTACAAATAAAGCCTTAAAGATATTTCTTGCCTTCGGATCAAGTTAAACGCCCTCTCAGTTACTTTAATCTAGGGGCTACCCGAGTCCAAGCGTCTCCTCATTCGAGATCTATCTGTAACTCCTTAAGATTATCTTCGTTTTAAGTTCAAAACAAGTTTTCAGGTAGCCCAAGCTTTAGTGAACTCTCACTCACGGACTTCTTTCAAAAGCCTAAAGGCTATCTTTATTCTTAGACGTCCGAGCAAGTTTCCCCTCGAGGACTATCGACGGGGTCTGAAAGGCTAAGTTTTGTTCTATAAATTCGAAGCCCTATTCTGACTCAGGGGTCCTGGCTGCCTAAACTTGTTTCAATCCAACCCGGGCTCAGTCCGAAGAATAACAAAGTGCTCCATGAGATATCGTATTAACCAATCTGGAGACGGAGAAATGCCTACACCTGGGACAGGTATTCGGACCGATCGGTAGAATCATACAATCAGATTCTTCACAAACACAAATAAAGTAAAATCCAGCATATATCATAGACAAATTGAAGAAACTTCTTTGCATTTATAAACGATGATTCCAAAAAGCCCATGAAGGGACCTTACATATATTCAAAAGCCCACGAAGGGTCCTTATACAAAAATAAAGAAGAAAAAGTAACAGCTAAAAGTTTAATCTACTCTCGGGGGTACATTTTCAGGAGCAATGTCTTCGAGAATCATTTCATTGGGGCCCCACCTCGACCTTCCAAACGGCGTCTTAAAAAAAAGACGAAGAAGCAGAAAAAGATGAAGAAGTGGTTGGGTGAAATATTTTGCGAGTATGGGTCTCGTCAGTGCCACTATTGTGAATCCACTTCTTGAGACGTTGCACCGGTGCGGGATGCAACAGTTAGTAGACGGCACCACCTCACTCAACGGAAATTAAAAGGAGTAAAACACCGCACTGGGTAGTTAAGAGAGATGAGTAGAAGTTCATAGTCCGCATATCCTTTAATGCAAAGATAATTTGAGATTTCTCTCTCATTATTTCGGGCCAACAACAACAACAACGACAACAAACCATTTCAATCCCACTCATCATAGGAAAGCTCTGGGAAAGGACCATGGCATAACTGATGAGAATACTGCCGTATGACCTTATGGCCATGGGCCTCAAACATGGGAAATGATGATAGCTAAGGATGAAAAGAAGAAATGGGTAAAAGGATGTTGAAGAATGTGTGGATGAAGTTTTGGTTCAAGAAGGCTTCCATTTATAGAAAAGGTGGCAGCGTAACCGAGACGCAATCAATGTCTTTGAAAGACGTACCGACAGGCGCAATTAAGGCATTTTGTGAAATTGACCGGCATCGATATTATCACTCTGGACAATATAAGTCGGCGGTACATTGAATATTTCTGGAAAGATGAACCGACAGGACGTCTCAGTTATCACAAAGGCTTACGTCATAAACATGACATCATTGCGGGAAGTTGGAAGATATGGCTATTGAAGTCATTTCTTATCATTTCACTCTAAGAAACGCGGGGACTATCTGTATACGGTAAAATTGGAGGTTCCAATTTTCGGTCATTAAGACGCTTCATAAGCACGTTTCCATAGGCTCAAGATTATGGTCACTAGTTATGGTAAAAAAGTGGGAAGTTCCCAAGGCATGTGACTAAAGCTGACCTAGTCTATTTTGCTAGTTCAAGCTTGTACCGTGGCATTAAATCATTATACCAACCATGTATCTTTGTAATAAATGCATTTGTACTATGTTGGGATTCCCCCTAATATATAAAGGGGACCCTTGTCATTTTGTAAAGGATCTAATACACAATATTGAATATACAAGAACATTCTCTCTTCTTTCTAGCTTAACAAATTCTCTAGATTCCACTACTTACATTTATTGCTTATATTTATTGTGTTCTACTTATTATTCTTCATTTATTGTTCATTATTGGCCATAAAGAGCCGCCATCGAATTTATCATAACTGTTAATCCTTCATCAACTGCCCCCGATCGGGCACTCAACTCAACCTCGAGGCCCCATGTACACAAGCTTGAGGCTCCAATTTCCAGCCATTCGGTTTGATTATTATACTATCTGCAAGCTATTATCTCATTGTTTCTAATTTTTCACTTAGCATCTATTGCCTAACAACTAGCATAAAAATAGATCATATATTTTTAGAACCACAAAATTAAATCTAATTGTTATTACCACTTTTAAGGTAAACATAAACCTCAACATATTGGGAGAAAACTGCATCGCAACCTGGACTATAAACCTGCCAATTTCTCTGAAGTACGGAAACATGACTTTCCGACCCTACTTCAAAAATCCATATTTCTCTACCCCGAGGATGTATGAATAAATGGTTTGGATTGGAAAAAAGGTTCCATGACCTTTATTTTGGAATGAGATATGTCCCAAAATGATATCATAAAGCTTACGAATTTAATTTCTCAAAACATCTCATTACAAGGCAAATCTTAACTCAATTTTTCCGTAAGCTAAATCCAGTTTTTCCCAAACATTATATTTTATATCCAAACATTATATATAGTCATATTATGACTTTACACTCATTAAAATCATGATTAAAAAGTCTCATATTCATTATATGTCACCTTAGGATGCATATGATGTAATACCAAACTTGTCGACTTTAGACAAAACTTATCTTCTTCAATTCGTTTAGCTTTTAAGCCTTCAGACCATCTTGGTACTTTTTATTCATGATATTAAATATTTGTAATTTCCACAATAACATGATTAACTTACTTTATAAGCTTTTCAAAGATGATTTTATTTTTGAACTTACATCAATTGATTTACGCGTACTTTTACGTACCAAAACATGGGGTGTAACAAAGATGATAAACATTTGAGAATTATATAATTTTTTTATAAACATTACTAAGAATCTACGGTTATTGACTAATGAAAATCGAACAAGAAGCAAGCAAAAAAGGTTATCAGTGGGAAAAAATAGGGTTTTGATATGATAGGTGCAAGATAATAATTTGGGATCTAATTCTAGATAATTCACTTCTAATAATCAAGTAAGTCTCTCGAATTCACTCAATTATTAGTTCAAACATTTAGTAGAAACTCCTCTCTCGATTAAGTCTCAACCTCACAAGATGAACCAATTTTAAGCACGTAACGACATGCAAGAATTCGTAGTGGATTAGTCTTTAGGAGAACCTCTCTCGATTATCCTCCAACAAGGTTTAATCAACAATTCAACTAGCCTCTTCCGATTACTAGGAAGAATTAAGGAATTCAACCAACATAACATAATACAAAGATATCAATACACCAAATCCATCAAACACTAAAGAGAACAAGTCCATAAATTTGGAGCAATTCATCACAAATATCTTTTAAGTATAGAAAAGCATAAAACGATCCAAACTCGTGTCTTGAGTGAGGATTGAATGATGAATTCCTTATGATTTTACTTCTCCAACTCATCCTTAGCCTCTTTAGGTCTATGATGTGATAAAAATTCCATAAAATAATGTTTGTCTATATATTTATACTAATTAGGGTCGGGCCCCGACGAAACCACCTTCTCCTAGCCGATAAAGGATAATAGCTCTATAAAAATTCCATAGGTGCGCCGCATGGGGTGACGCGCCATACAGGGGCATTAGTGGGACTAATCAGGGAGCTTTCACGTTGAAGGCAGTAGGATAAATGGGCAGCGAAGCGCCGCGGCTGTGGATGTTTTTAAGAGTACAGATATTTTTTTTTACTTTTTGATATCCAAATGTGGTTCTCGACCGCTGAATGTGATCCTGGCTTAATCCCTTGGGCTCTTACTCAGACTTCAAAGCGCTACATAGCTCGAATTAGTTCCATAACATCTATATCACTCGGAATCATTCTTACAAGGCATAAAATATATAATAATTGCAAAACACTAGCGATTAAAGCTCAAAAATAATTAAAGTGCAGTGAATTAGAGTGCAATAAGCGACTAAAACACGTAATTATAGCCTACCATCAACACCCCACAGTTAAAGTATTGCTCGTCCTTGAGCAATCACTACACTTTATATAGATACGACCATTTTAAACAATTTTCCTAACTCAGCATACCAATAATAATTAAAATAGACTAAACACAATAGTGTAACATCCTTGCCTAGAGATTTGACTCACAAGTACCATGCATTACTCACAACTCGCTAACTTACTCGAACATAGAGATCAATAACACTGCCTTTCTTTCATGAATCAAGTGTCCTCACACAACAATAGAAAGTAGTTCCACACACAATAAAGTTTAAGCCCAATTAGGAGCTCAAGATAGAAAGAATTCCTCACTCTTAGAAACAACATTCATGTCTCACAAAAAATGCACCATAAGCTTGCCCGTAGTTTACTACTCTACTAATCGAGCTCATTCAGTCAAGGATCAAGTAGGACTTTATATGGTTGTACTATAAGCTGCGGGACGGGTACGATACATTTATATATAAGAGTGACTACATCTCCCTAAGAACTTTAATACACATACTTAACCGTTCAAAACCCAAAACTTATGTTAAACCATAGCTCAACCTTCACATCAATACACATCAAAACGCATTTTCTTTAAGCATGGATAATACATTAAGAGTTATCACTATCGCATATATTTTGCACAAGAATACAATTATTTTTATTTCTTTTTCAATTCAAGTGGCTCTTGCTTTTTAAAGATAGTGGACCTTTCTCTTATTTCATTAGTTCCACTCAAAAGCCAAACCAACCACCCCACACTTCATCTTTTACAAAGTTCATAACAAATTAATGTGCTCAGGAGAGGTACAAGGTTCAAACAGATGGTCAATCCAAACAAACGGGTAAGGCTACTAATGTGGTTGCCAAAGAAATAGGATTACAGGCTCAAGAGAGTTAATCAGGATACATAACAATTAGGCGGGTTCATGCATATAACTAGCTCGACAAAGAAATGCCTATATCACTTTCAAGACTGCACAAAACTACTATTTAGCTTTGCAAACATACGGGGCAAGTTCTAGACATCAGATGCAATGCACAAAATAATACAAGACCTCACACACACATGGTACATAACTCATTCAGGATCGGACCCATCAAGACACTCTAGTCAAAGCAGTTAAGCAAATTCGAGATCATACAATTTAAGGTACTTATGCAAGAGTCAAAAATTTAGCATAAGCGTCACAACTAAAGCACTCACTATTCTCAAGGAATAACAAAATCAAGAGATATTTCTTGCAATTCAAATCATAGAATAAAGTTTCCTACTCCTAGCAAAAAATAAAAACGAACTACACATGGTTCAAACAAAGCCATTTGTTTACCGGGAAAATGGTAATAACAATTAAATTTAATAACGGGATTCTAAAAATACGTGATCAATTTTTTATACTAGTTTTTTAAGTAGTTGATGCTATGTATGTGAGACTTAGAAACGAAATGAGAATTGAGTATAGGGCAATAATCAAACCGTTAGGTCAATTATCGGGGTCTCGAGGTCGATTCCGGAGCTCGACAGGGAGCTAACAAGGGGGTTCGAAGTATGACTAAAACTTGGACTGAAATTAATGGAGCCTCTTTATGTCCAATGATGAGCAATAAATGACGAACAAATATGAAGATTATAAATGAAAGCAATAATATCAAGAGAGTATGTTAGAGAGCAAATAGAATATTCTTGTATATTTTGTGTGGAGCAACTGAAGCAACAACAGAAGGTTACAAAATGATAAGGATCACTTTTATATATGAGGGGAATCCCAACAGAGTACAAAATGTATTAATTATAAAGATAAAGGGATAGGACAGCAATATGACACTCTGATTCACGGCTAAGGTATCACTAGGCTTTGTCAGTTCTAGCCATGTACCTTGGGAACTCCCCATTTGTATCACGGTCCTGGCCGACATTGTCCTTAGGTTGAGCATCAATGAACCTAGAGGGAGGAAACTCGATCATAGCCTCGTATCCTCGAGCCTTCGTACCAATGTTGATTGTAGATCAAAGAAGCCCGATGTCAATTTCAAGAGGAGCCTATTTTGGAGTGGAAAGGTAACACGTCATCGCCGAGAGGTAGATTTATTTACTATATCAAGGCAAGGAAGATGATTAGAAAGGGCTGTATTTATCACTTAGTTCAGGTTCAGAATGTGGAAGTAGAGTCACCAATCATTCAGTCCATCCCTGTGGTAAATGAGTTTCCAGATATCTTACCTGATGAACTTCCAGCTCTCCCGCCAGAGCGAGAAATTGAGTTTTCTATTGACCTACTACCAGATACTCACCCAATCAATATTTATTCCTCCCTATAGAATGGCCCCATACAGAGCTGAAATAGTTGAAAGAACAACTAAATGACTTGCTTGAAAAAGGTTTTATCAGACCTAGTACGTCACCGTGTGGAGCACCTGTGTTGTTTGTAAGGAAGAAAGATGGTTCCTTACGAATGTGTATTGATTATAGGCAACTAAATAAGGTGACGATCAAGAATAAGTACCTGCTCCTGAGGATTGATGACTTATTTGATCAGTTACAAGGTGCCAAGTGTTTTTCAAAGATAGATTTAAGGTCAGGGTACCATTAGGTAAGGGTTAAGGATGAAGATATTCTGAAGACGACATTCAGGACTATATATGGGCACTTTGAGTTTCGGGTTATGTCGTTCAGTTTGACCAATGCCCCAACAGTATTCATGGATTTGATGAACTGTGTGTTCAGGCCCTTTTTAGACCTGTTCGTAATTGTATTTATTGACGATATATTGGTGTATTATCGTTCAGAGGTTGAACATGCAGATCATTTGCATAGTGTGCTCAGAACTCTACAAAAAGGGAAGTTGTATGCAAAATTCTCTAAATGTGAATTCTGGTTAAATTTTTTAGCTTTCCTTGAGCATATCATTTCGGGTGAAGGTATTCGGGTTGATACACAAAAGATTGAGGCAGTAAAGACTGGGCCTAGACCCACAACACCGACGGAGGTTCGTAGCTTTCTCGGTTTGGCAGACTATTACAAGAGATTTGTGGAGGGATTTTCTTCCCTTTCAGCACCTTTGACAAAGTTGACTCAGAAGGGAGCAAAGCTTCAATGGACCGATGCTTGCGAACGGAGTTTCCAGGCATTAAAGGACAGATTAACTTCAGCACCGGTTATAATGCTCCAGAAGGGACCAATGGTTATGTGATCTATTGTGACGCTTCGGGATTTGGATTGGAATGTGTGCTGATGCAGCATAGTAAGGTTGTAGCTTATGCTTCTAGAAAACTAAGAAAGCACGAGAAGAACTACCCGACCCACGATTTAGTGTTAGATGATGTGATTCATGCACTAAAGATATGGAGGCACTACTTGTACGACATTCATATTGATATCTATATAGATCATAAAAGATTCCAGCACATCTTCAAGCAAAATGAATTGAATCTACCTCAAAGGAGATGGTTGGAGCTACTTAAAGACTATGACGTTGATAATTTATACCATCGGGGGAAGGCGAACATAGTAGCCGACACCCTTAGCCGTAGATCTATGGGTAGCCTGTCGTATTTACGGCCAGAAAGGAAGAGGATAGCCCATGAGGTTCATCAGCTAGCTAGTCTTGGAGTTTGGTTACTGGACTCAGGTGGTATTGGAATTACTATTCAGGATACGACAACATCCTCTTTAGTAACTGAAGTAAAGGAACGCCAGTACGAGGATCCTGTGTTAGTTCATTACATGGATACCACCCTTCAGAAGGAAGAGACACCGTTTAAAATTACAGAAGATGGGGTCCTCTGATATCAATGGTGATTATGTGTGCCTAAAGTTGTCGGCCTGCGTCGGTAGGTTATTGGAGAAACTCACTATTCTCGTTATTCTATCCATCCAGGAGCAACAAAAATGTATCATGACATCAAGGATGTATATTGGCAGGATAGAATGAAAAAGAATATAGTAGAATTTGTTGCTCAGTGTCCTAACTGTCAACAGGTTAAGATTGAGCATCAATAACCGGGTGGATTGTTGTAGGCTATGGAGATAGTGACTTGGAAATGAGAGATAATCAATATGGACTTTATCGTAGGCTTACCTAGTACCCAGCGTAAGTTCGATTCGATATAGGTGATTGTTGATAGTCTCACAAAGTTATCCCATTTTCTGCCTGTTAGGGCTACACATTTCTCAGAGGATTATGCGAGGCTTTATATTAACGAGATAGTAATACTACATGGTGTCCCTGTATATATTATCTTGGATAGAGGAGCTCAATTTATAGCTGACTTCTGGAGATCATTCCAAACAGAATTGGGGACTCAAGTAAGACTTAGTACAACATTTCATCCCCAAACAGACGAACAGACTGATCGTACTATTCAGACATAGGTGGATATGTTACGAGCTTGTGTAATGGACTTCAAAGTAGATGGAATGATCATCTGCCAGTTATTGAGTTCGCACATAATAATATCTTCCATTCTAGTATTCAGATGGCTCCATACGAAGCTCTTTATGGATGGAAGTGTAGGTCGCCTGAAGGGCAGTTCAATGTTGGAAAATCTTGATTACATGGGCCAGACCTAGTTCAGTAAGCCATAGAAAAAGTAAGGCTTATCCGGGATCGACTATTATCAGCTCAGAGTCGTCAGAAGTCATACTATGACGTGCGATGTCAAGATTTAGAGTTCAAGATTGATGACTGGTTTTTCTTAAAGGTATCACCTGTTAAGGGTGTGATGAGGTTTGGCAAGAAAGGCAAACTTAGCCCACTGTATATTGGGCCTTATAGGATCATTCAGAAAGTGGGCCAAGTTGCTTATGAGTTAGAACTGCCCTCGAAATTGGAGTCTGTCCATCCAGTTTTTCACGTATCTATGTTACGAAAGTGCATTGGCGATCCTACTTGAGTAGTGCCCACGGATGATGTATAGATTATAGAGAACTTATCATACAAGGAAGCTCCAATTTCCATCCTAGACCGACAAATACACAAGCTGCGGAATAAGGAGGTAGCCTCCGTGAAAGTGCTTTGGAGAAACAACAATGTGGAAAAGATGAATTGGGAGGCCGAGGAAAACATGAACTCTAGATATCCCTACTTATTTTCTCCTCCAGAGAAGGGTTTGACTAACACGTCATAATTATAAGGTGCGTGTATAAATTCTTGTGCTGATTATTGTCATTGGTTATGTAAGGCCATTATCGTTATTAATAATTGTGATCTAGTGTGGCATTGCATTATTGAGCTTCTATAGGCAAAGTTAGTAGTAGTGTTGTTAAAAAGGCGACCCTGCCAAAGTTATTTAGATCACGGGGAGTTGAACATTCGAGGACGAATGCTTCTAAAGGGGGAAGGATGTTACATCTTGCGTTTTCGTACGTAAAATTTCGTTTTCAAGTTAACCGACGTAGACTCGGGGATGAGATCATCTTGACATTAATGTACTTACGCTATTTATAACAAGCGATGAATAAGTGTTATGAAGGATAAAGGGGTACACAGATTAATGAAAATGAGTTTCGTTGGGAATGTCCAATTTGGAATAAAATATTGGTCGAGCAATAATATCCGATAATTATAAATTATTACCATGCAAGGTACCATATGACAACGGTAGTGTAATATATAAGGTATATATAAAGTATTTTGTAAATAAATAAAATTTTAAGTAATTTGTGATAATTTTTTAATTATGCGGATAATAGATTAATTACCGGGTAACGAAACATTTCCCGGTTAACTAATAAGTGGTAAAATTTTATAAATTATCCCCCAAAACGTGGCATGAAGTCACAAATATAGGAAGTGACTAAGAATTCATATTGTCCTATGTGGCTACCTAGGAATTAATGAGATTTAGTAATTAAAAGGGGTTTGATCCATTTATTTGGACAAAATGAGACCAAGACGTCAAAAATCAAAAGTTAAGTCTTATTAGTGTCTTTGTTTTCCATTTTATTTGGACAAGAGTCAGAACATTATATCATTTTCATTCTTAGTCTTATTAGTGTTTTTGTTTTCCATTTTATTTGGACAAGAGAGTCAAAAAGTTATTTAGTCCAAAAAGAATTACATATCTGTTTCATTCTTACTACTTTGAAGACGTCAAGAACAGGAGTTAATTCAACCCAATTCTTGCAATTCTAAAATTCAATCCAACGTGTAACAACACAATTCCAACTAGAATTTGTTAGAATTGTAACAACGTAAAATTTTGCGGTTCTAAAGAAATACATGCAATCTTCTCCAAGAATATTATACGGAGTTTTCCTTACTCCAGGCATGTTAAGGCCTTCCCTTCTTTCTTTTGGCATGGTCCAAATTATACTAAAGAAATGAGCAAATACACAATTTTTTAAATATTACTCTATTCATAGAAATAGTAGGTGTGTCTATATTCTTGATTCCCCATGAGAATTATTATTATCTTTTGTTCATGGGTCTCAGAATAATACGCAGTTGGAAAAGTTTATCCGGAAAAAATATCGATATTATTATGTATTTTTCATGCATTTCACTCATTTATACATGTGCATTAACACATGACCAGATGGCGTTGTATATGCGTATATATATATAAATATATGTATATGGAATATGAGAAAAGGTTATGGTGTTATATATGCACCACCACCTAATCAGCTGGTATATGATGATGATATTGCCCATAGTGGCTGAAATATGATTCAAACGGCGTTATATACGCGTATATATGTATGTATATGTATATTGGATATGAGAAGAGGTTATGGCATTATATACGCACCACCACCTGATCAGCTGGTATATGTTGATGATGTTGCCCACAGTGGCCGAGACGATATGATGGGATGCGCTCAATGGCTTGATGATATTATATACACCCATATGTATGCATGGCACAACATCTATAAGCATGTGCATGATATTATAAACGTTTCAAAATTAATAGAATTATTCATATATAAAGGTATTTCTGTATTCCATGTTTCATCGATGTCTTTTACGTACTTATTTTCATGTCTTACATACTCAGTATATTTTTCGTACTGACGCACTATTTCACGGGGCCTACGTTTCATGCCCGCAGGTGCAGGTAGGCAAGCTGAAGGTCCCCCTTCTTAGGATTCTTGATCGGCGAGAGTTGGTGCGCTCCACTTGATCCGGAACTGCTTTTTGTTTTGGTACGATATATATATATATATATATATATATATATATATATATATATATATATATATATATTTATCTTTATATATATGTATATGGGTATGACGTGACTCAGTCCATCTTTGTACAGTTAGTTATATTTCTAGTCCCAAACTACAGGATTTCTAGTCCGGTCGACACCCCCACCTGAGGCACACCACCCCCAGGCACCTCATCATCTCCCTCATTACCTATAGCACCCTCTATAGATATTGAAGCTGTGGGGGAGGTAGAGTATTCATCCCCACTACCTGATGCTGAGCCCTCAGACGACCTAGACGAGATGTTGACTGAAGCTTGACCATCGAGGGAAGAGGGAGGAGTGTCTCTATGTATGGACCTCTCCGGATACAGGATGTATTGTGAGACTGAATCCGAAGAGATCTCCCGGGAGGGCTCGTACTCACTCCCCGAGTTGTCAATGTCTCTATTAGCCGCTTTGATGTCTTTTCTCATGTTCTTTATGTTTTTTCTAGCCTGAGGAGTGAGTTTTACCATTCTTTGCTTCCCTCCCCGGGAGGAATCACCTCGGCTGGGTTGTTTCGAGCCTTTGCCTCTTTATTTGACCATTGTCTGCAAGCACAAACGTCTAGCTTTGTTAGTATCAGCACAACAGTGAATCAGTTGTGGAAAATGAATTGCAGAACATAAGCCAGAAGTTGCAGAAACAATGTAGCGCGGGCCGCACAAAAAGGAGTGCGGCCTCACTAGAGTCACCGTGGACTGCATAAGAGCCACTGCAGTCCGCATTGAGGCAAGGTCCATAAAACTACTTCTCTAAATCTAGCCACTGCGGCCCGCACAAAGTGGATCGCGGTCGCAGTGGGCCAGCGTAGACCATACAAGATGTAATGCCGCGCTGGGCAAAAAGTTAGTTTCCTGAAAAATCCTCACCGCGGTCTGCACAATGTTGTACCGCGGACCGCACAAAAATGACTGCGGCCTGCGGTGGGTTCTAGGTCACGACACTGAGTTAGGGTTCTTGGTCTTGCATTTTAGTTCAATTCAAACCTAGTTAGGGTCCCTACTAAGTTTACCCAGTTCATTATACCTCTCAGGCACAAAAAAAAAACTATATTTAAGCTAACCTACGCTAACAAATAGAGAAATACGGGAAGAAGAAGAAGTTATAGGCTAATGGCAGTGAAATAAAAACGAAATTATAAAATTAAGCACAAAGAAATGGTTGAAACGTTACCAGTTATGGATACGAAATGCAAATAATCACTCTAAACAAGAATCACAGTCAATTGGGAAGATAAACAGTAACATTTAGGTCTCTGAGAGTCAATTTTTCAAAAAGGGTAATCGGTGACCCCTGTGGTCTATTTATAGAAAAACATGTGGGACCCAGTCTTACCTACTAGCGCGGCCGTACAAAATGGACCGCGGACCGCGCTGGGTTTGTTCAGAAGAAGTCAGAAAAGGCAACCTCCACGGTCTGCACAAACAGACCGCGACCGTGGAGGTCAACCGCAGTCCGCAATAAATGCAATGCGGCCGCAGTGGCAAACTTCAGAGAGTACCTCACTTGGCCTTCACCAGTGCGGACTGCACAAAGTGCAATGCAGCCGCACTAGCAACTTCAGAGACTGTTCAATATTTCCAAATTGTTTTGCACTGTATCAAATTTCCCAAGATAATGCTTGACCCGGTGCCCATTAACTCTGAAAACTTCACCATTTTTGTTCCTTAGATCAAGAACACCAAATGGCGTCACGAACACAACTTCAAATGGCCCACTCCACTTTGACTTGGGCTTACCCAGAAACAGAAGTACCCGGGAATTGAACAAGAGAACAATATCTCCAACCTTGAACTCCTTATCCCGAGAATATTTGTCGTGAAGGTACTTCATTTTGTCCTTATACAAGGATGAACTTGAGTAGGCATGGAATCTAAACTCATCGAGCTCATTGAGTTGTTCAACACGAAGATTTGCAGCAACATCCCATTCCAAATTCAACTTCCTCAAAGCCCACATGGCCTTGTGCTCTAACTCAATTGGAAGATGACAAGCTTTTCCAAACACCAACTGATACGTAGA
Source organism: Nicotiana tabacum (assembly GCF_000715075.1). Classification (NCBI taxonomy): domain Eukaryota; kingdom Viridiplantae; phylum Streptophyta; class Magnoliopsida; order Solanales; family Solanaceae; genus Nicotiana; species Nicotiana tabacum. The sequence goes on along the minus strand of NC_134085.1, from coordinate 80,706,104 downwards.
CATCCTAATTGGAGTTTTGTAAGTCGTCTGATAAGCCTATAGAGCGTCATCCAACGTTTTTGACCAATCGGTCCTATTAGCATTGACAGTTTTTGACAAGATTCTCTTAATTTCTTTGTTGGAGACTTTCACTTGACCACTAGCTTGAGGATGATAGGGGCAGAAACCTTATGATTGACACCGTACTTAGAAAGCAACGTGTCGAAAGCGTTGTTGCAAAAGTGAGACCCCCCCATCACTGATAATCACACGAGTAGTGCCAAACATTGTGAAGATGCTCTTTTTAAGAAATGCAACAACACTCCAGTCTTCATTGTTAGGCAAAGCCACGACTTCAACCCACTTTTGAGACATAATCAACCGCCAAAATAATGTAAGTGTTCCCACTAGAGCTAACAAATGGACCCATGAAATCGATGCCCCAAACATCAAAGATATCCACTTCTAGAATTGTATTGACAGGCATCTCATCCCTTTTTGAAATTCCGCCCGCTATTTGGCACTCATCACACCTCTTCACCTAATCACCCGCATCTTTCAACAAGGTGGGCCAATAGAATCCACAACTAAGAACTTTCGAGGCGGTCCTCACACCACCATGATGGCCACCATAGGGTGAATAATGACAAGCCTCTAAGATACTCAATTGTTCTTCCTCCGGGACACATCTACGAATCACACCATCCGTGGAAATTTTGAACAAGTATGGCTCATCCCAATAAAAATCCAAGCTGTCCCGCTTGAGCTTCTTCCTTTGGTTAGAAGAGAGCTGATATGGGATTATTCCGGTCACATGGTAATTGGCAACATCGGCAAACCATGGCATATCATTCATTGACACCGCAAGGAGTTGTTCATCGGAAAATGAATCATTTATCTCAAGGCCATCACAAGGCCTCCCCTCCTCCTCCAAACGGGACAAGTGGTCCACCACTTGATTCTCACTACCTTTCCAGTCCACAATTTCTATATCAAACTCTTGGAGTAGTATCACTCATCTCATCAATCTTGCCTTGGAGTCTTTCTTTGTCATCAAGTACCTAAGGGTGGCATGATTGGCGTGCACTATATATTTGGCGCCCATAAGATAAGGTCGAAACTTTTCCATGGCAATCACAACAGCCAACAACTCTTTCTCGGTAACTGTATAGTTCCTTTGAGCCTCATTCATGGTCTTGCTTGCATAGTACACCGGATGAAACATCTTGTTGATCCTTTGGCCCAAAACAGCCCCATCCGCAATGTCACTAGCATCGCACATGAGCTCGAAAGGCAAGCTCCAATTTGGTACGGTAATGATGGGGGTAGAAGTCAACTTTAGTTTGAGAAGCTCGAATGCTTGCATACAACTCTCATCAAACAAAAACTTTGCATATTTCTCTAGCAACATGCACAAAGGGTGTACCACTTTGGAAAAATCTTTTATGAACGTCTGGTAAAAACCCGCGTGCCCAAGAAAACTCCTCACCCCTTTGACAAAAATAGGGGGAGGAAGCCTTGAAATCACCTCTATCTTGGCTTTGTCAACCTCAATTCCTCGCTTCGAGATTTTGTAACTCAACACTATACCCTCTTCAATCATGAAATGACATTTTTCCCAATTGAGTACAAGGTTTATGTCTTCACACCGGGCCAATACTCTATCCAAATTTTTCAGACACTCATCAAAAGAATCCCCAACCATGCTGAAATCATCCATGAAAACCTCCAAGATGTCTTCCACCATGTCGGTGAAAATAGCCATCATGCAACATTGGAATGTCGTCGGAGCATTACACAATCCGAACGACATTCGAGAGAAAGCGAATGTGCCATAAGGACATGTAAAAGTTGTATTCTCTTGGTCCTCAGGGGCAATTAAAATTTGATTTTACCCCGAGTAACCATCCAAAAAGCAATAGAAAGCACGCCCTGCAAGACGATCTAGCATTTGGTCAAAGAATGGCAATAGGAAATGATCTTTTCAGGTCACCTTGTTCAGCTTCCGGTAATCCATACATACTCTCCACCCAATGACCGTACGAGTAGGAATGAGTTCATTGTTGTCATTGGTCACCACAGTCATACCACCCTTCTTCGGTACACATTGCACCGAAGAAGTCCAAGAACCCTCAGAAATAGGATAAACCACACCGGCGTCTAACCACTTGATAACCCCTTTCTTCACCACTTCTTGCATCGCCTTATTTAATCTTCTTTGATGCTCCAAAGAAGGCTTTGCATCCTCCTCCAAGATTATTTTGTGCATGCAATATGCGGGGCTTATTCCCCGAATGTCAGCTAGAGTCCATCCAATTGCCCTTTTTCGCTTTTAAAGCACCGCCAAAGTGGCCTCAACCTGCATGTTAGTAAGGCAAGAAGAAAGAATAACTGGTAAAGTAGAATTTGAGCCTAAGAATTCATACCTGAGGTGTGAAGGAAGTGGTTTCAACTCCAACACCGGTGGCTCCTCATTTGATGGCTTTTTTGGTGGAGTTTTCCGATTTTCAAGATCCAAAGATTATTTCATCGGCTCATAAGAATAAGAGCCCATCCCATGTAGGGCATTCACGCATTTCACTCTACTAGCATCATTATTGACATCCATTTTCAATAGCACTGCTTCATGAGGATCTTCCACATTTATCATAGCATTGGTATCATCCACAATCACAGCTATGACAAGGTCTACAAATGAGCACACCTCAGTGTTATTGGGTTGCTTCATAGATTTGCAAACGTGGAAGACAACCTTTTCATCTCCCACTCGAAAAGTGAGCTCACCCACTTCAACATCAACCAATGCCTTCCCCGTTGCAAGGAAAGGTCTGCCCAAGATAATAGGAACCTCATAATCCACCTCACAATCAAAAATCACAAAGTCGGTCGGCCATATGAATTTGTCCACCCGGACAAGCACATCATCAATAATGCCCAAAGGTCGCTTCATCGATCGATCCGCCATTTGAAGTCTCATTGAAGTTGGTCTAGGTTGCCCAATACCCAAATATTTGAAAACTGAGAAGGGCATTAAATTGATACTAGCTCCCAAGTCACAAAGAGCTTTGGCAAAATCCGCAGTCCCAATGGTGCAAGGAATGGTGAAAGCACCGGGATCTTCAAGCTTCGGGGCCATTGAATGCACTATAGTACTAACTTGGTGAGTCATCTTTATAGTTTCATAGTCCATAGAACACTCCTTTGTAACCAAGTCTTTCATGAATTTTGCATAACCCGGTATTTGTTCAAGTGCCTCCACCAGAGGCACATTAATAGATAAGCTTTTCGTCATGTCAATGAACTTTTTAAACTGATTATCATTCTTCTGCTTTGCGAGCTTTTGAGGATAAGGTGGAGGTGGCCTTGGCAGAGGAGCCTTGGATTTTGGCACAACCGGCTCCGGCATGTCAATTATGTGTTCGCTAGACGGGTTCACATCATTTTGTGTTTCCACCTCAACTTCTTCAATATCAATCCTCACTTCATTGTTCACATTTTCATCAACCACATCTTCAACTACCAAAGGGACTTCGTCCTCTTGCAACTCTACATCATTATCCACGACTTGATTTTGCTTAGAGGCATTCACATCACCGCCTCTCCCACTTCTTGTTGTAACCGCCATCACATGATTATTATTCCCACCCTTCGGGTTCACTACCATATCACTTGGTAGAGCACCCTTTAGGCGAGTATTCAATGACTGAGGGATTTGGCCTAATTGCACCTCCAAGTTTCGGATAGAGGTGTTGTGAGAAGCCAAATGTGCATCGGAATCCGCATTCCTCTTCATCATCTGCTCGAACATCATTTTAATTCTGCTCATATCATTACCAGAAGAACTAGGACCTTGAGAAGGGAAAGGGGGTGGATTGTTCCGTTGTTGGTACATTGGGGGCCTTTGAAAGCCTTGCCCCCAGTTGCCTTGGTTTCTATTGTTGTTCCACCCGCCTTGATTGTTGTTGTTGCCCCAATTGTTGTTATTTACATTCCAATTTCCTTGGTTGTTGTTTTGATTACCCCAATTGTTGTTTTGGTTGTTGTTGTTCCAATTACCACCACTTTGTTGTTGATTGCCCCCCAATTTTCTTGGGGTCGCCATTGTTGGTTTGAAGAGTTGCTTCTGTTGCCTTGATAGTTGTTGACATATTGTACCTTTTCACTTTGGTCATCATAACCATCATTTTGTCACCCATCATATTCATCAACAAATTGCTCAGAATTTCCTTGATTTTTTTGCCTCCTTTGCCTTCTCTTGTTGACAAGAATAATAATACCCTCCATGGTATTCACTTGGCGATAATTTTGAACTTGTTGCAACTGTGACTTAGCCAATTAATTCATCGTAGTGGTAAGTTCAGCTATCGCTTTCCCGTGATCATGTAATTCCTTATGCAAATGGATAACTGTATTGTCACCTTAAGGCACATTTGCTCTACTCTGCCATGCTGAAGAAGTGTCCGCCATTTCATCAAGTACATCACATGCCTCCTCATAAGAAAGTTTCATAAAATTGCCCCCGGCCAATTGGTTAACAATGCATTGATTTATAGTATTTATGCCCCGATAGAAGGTTTGTTGGATCATGGCCTCGGTCATATCATTATTTGGGCACTCCTTCACCATCGTTCTATACCGCTCCCAAATCTCATGCAAAGGTTCCGTTGGCTCTTGCTTGAAGACTAATATTTCATCTCGAAGTGCCGCCATATGACTAGGAGAGAAGAATTTGGCAATAAACTTATGCGCCAACTCATCCCAAGTTGTGATGGAATGGTTGGGGAGTCTCTCGAGCCAATCCAATGTCTTTCCCCGAAGTGAGAACGGGAAAAGTCTCAATCTCAACGCATCCTTGGACACATTCGTCTGTTTGCTCCCCCAGCATATTTCTACAACCCTCTTAAGATGTTTGTAGGCATTTTGATTTGCAGTACCCGTGAAATACCCACGCTTCTCAAGTAAGGTCAACATCACATTGGTTATCTGAAAGTTGCCTGCCCGGATTCGGGGTGGGACAATAGCACTTGTGTAGCCCTGGTTCGGTAATACTCTAGGAGCCACTCTTGGAGGAACCGAGGGAGGTGTCACACCTCCTTTTTGCGCGCCCGCCCCGAAGGGTAAGATGCGTGAGGGAGTTTTTCCAATTTAAGTGACAATATTCAAAATGGGATTATTTATTTAATTCAGAGTCGCCACTTGGGAAAGGTTTGGCTTTTGGTGTCCCAAGTCACCGGTTTATCTTGAATCCCAAATCGAGGAAAATATTCGACTTTCCAAATGTAGTCTGCGAACCAGAAATTCTAAGTAAGGAATTCTGTTGACCCGAGGGAAGGTGTTAGGCACCCCCGAATCCCGTGGTTCTAGCACGGTCGCTTAAATTGTTATAATGGCTAAATATCTGATTTTAATACATGTTATGACTTGTGTGCTTTTATTAGGTTTAAACCGCTTTTATTATTATTATTTTTATAGAATTGTAACGTCGTGAAAATGCATCTTGAACCACGTCACAATCAATGCACCCGTGGTTGTTAACACATTTCGACTCCGTTGAGATTTGGATTCGGATCACATCAATGCGCACCCAAGTTTAAGAGTGTAATTCATTAAGGATGCCTAAGGGGTCTAGCGCGTTATTATTTGTAGAAGGCCATGAAATTTATTAAATGGCCCATCCTGAATTCTAGATAATTATCAAGGTTATTTATTGAGGGCCCCGCGATTTATATCTCATTTGGCGAGGCTTGTCTCATTATTTTAGAAGGAACATCCTATAATGGTTACATTTCTGATGTGTTTATCTATTAAAAATAGAAGAAAAGATGCGTGCTATTTTTTAACTATGTGTTTGGCCCAAATCAGGATTTTAGCTAATCGTCCGATTAATTATTTACGGACTGAAGAAACATTGTACCTCATGAAAACATGCTTTGAACTTGATAAAAGAAATGTATATGGGATTGATGAAATGCTACGACTGTTACAAGGGCTCCCTAACTTTAACTTATTCGGACAAGATTAATTAAAATTGCTTGTTTGGGAAATGCGACTAGTGGTATTTGAAACTCATCCTGTAAACTGCTTCACGCAAACTGAAACTCAAGAGTTTGAAACTGTATTGTCTTTAGCTAGATCTAAACAATCATTTGCCCTTACATATTCGAAACATGCTTAAATAGCGAGTATGAGTTAACAATTGTATTAAAATGGCTGCACATTTCATGGATTGTATTTACATCTTATGTACTACTAAACGAATAAAATGTCACAGTTTCAGATTGGCATAAACTTTAATTAAGTACAACCTTACTAATGTGTCTCTATTAGGCTAACAGACCAAGAAACTACATATCTTAACAACATTAAAAGGCAATTCATAAGCAATACAACAGGTGCTTCTAACTCCTTCAAATCTTTTGATTCATGCTTTCATTGTTACATCAAATGCGAGTCTTAGTGTGTACCTGGATATTGGATACAACAGAAGGAGCAAGGGGTCAGTAGGACAATAGAAGCGATACCAAACAGCAGCAGTAACAGCAGGTACCAATAGAACAACTCCCAGTGCAAGATACAGTTAGAACCGACAAGAAATGGTAGACAGGTAGCAGCAAACAATGCAGTAGGAATAATACTCCAAGACAGACCAATCCAGGGGAAACGAACAATATGAATCAACTAATGAACTCAGATGATACTTGGAAGAAAACAGAATTGACTGAACAGGTTGAACAAGACTGGGAATCAGGCAAACAAGACAGAAGTAATTGCTGATTTTCTGTTTATCCCTTTCCCTATCTTCTTTCTTTTCAAGAATCCAATATCAGTCTGCAGTCTTGAACTTATACTTAAGTTATCAGAAAGAGACCTTTTCCAGTTTTTTTACTGTTTTCCCCCAGAACTTCAAATTCTCAAAATTTCAGTTTAGGCTCCCCCTGTGTCTCTCTATGTATGTCTGTGTGTGTATACTTCTCAGTGTGTATTTCAGCTCTCTCTTTCAAAAATTCCTCACAGTCTGTCTATATTCTTTTTCCCTTATAATTCTGTCTCCGTCTATCTCCTAATTATGTCCCTCTCTCTATCTTTGTGTGTGTCCTAATATCAGATGGTCTTCTCCCTTTTATAAGCCTCCCTCCTACTCCTTTTAACAGCCTCTTTTTAATATCACAGTACCCCTCCCATGTGCCCTTTTCATTTTTCAGATTCCAATTAGTTATTTAAGTATTAACCCCCATCAACATTCCCTGGCAGGCTTTCCTTTCCTATTTTATTAACTAAAAGCAAGCATGGGCAGTAGAATATATCTGACAGCATATGCTGTCAAACCATTTTAAAATTGAAAGCCCTTTATGCAGGAAAAAACAGGCTGTGCACAATGCACATGCTGTGCACAAGTGCACATGCTATCAACTCAGATTTCAATTAACAGACCAAGCCTTAGGTTTCTGAAATCATATTAACAGCTATAAGTAACTGGACTTGGTTCTTAATTGATTCAGGCAAATGTTCAACAGAAGCAAGTCAATTTGTTATTGTTCGGACAGTTGAAACTAATTGACGACATATGTCGACTCGATTATATTAATCATAACACATACAACCGTAACCAAAAATCAAACATTCAACAGTATCGACATATGATTTGAATTGTACTGGCTAAGCAAAGTGGTGCTCGAGAAGCCAATTGATCAGTTCAATGTAGAGAATCAGCTAATTGCACACCACTTACATACACATTATCAGGGCCAATATAAAGACTCATTCAAACAAACAGAAGTTCAGGCAAAGTGGACAAACAGAAGTTGGTAAAATTAAAAACAAATATGAACAGACTTTTAAAAACAAATCACACGGACTAAAACAAAAATAAAGAAAAGAAAACAAGACTCACCTCAAATCTTTGAAAAATCAAAACCTTGACTCGGATTTGGACAGACCTTTCTTAAGGCTGAATGGATTTTAATCGAAGTGTTTCTCAGATGAGAAACACTTTGATTAAAGTCCATTAGACCTTAATCTCTTCGGTTGAACCGGTATGAACTAGTGACGAAGAACTACAAACATTTCCAAAACTCAGATCCGGGATTCAGGCTTCCCTGGTCAGATTCGGACCAAACCAAGTATGGTTTGGTCACGAGGGGGGTCTGGGGAGTGTCTGGTGTGAAGCTAGGGTTGGTTGGTGTAGATCGAGTTTTGACTCGAATCTTCAAATGAAGATTCGAGGACCTGGAGGGTGATTCGAACTAAACGGTTAACAGGTCTATGTTCAGGGTGGTGAGGGGGTTCTATGGTGTTCAGGGCGAGGTCACCGGCGTTCATGCCGCCGGTTTTTCATGGCGAAGGGTACAGGGGCGGCTCTAGGGTTTGTGGGTTTGGGTGAAGACGACGAGGCTGGGGTATTGGATAGGGGGGTAGGGTAAGGATCTGGGCTTATATAGTTAGTGGGTGGGTTGATCTCAACCGTTAGATCAATCTAGATCTACGGTTTGGATCTGATGGTCTTAAGTGAAACGGTGTCGTTTCAAGTGTTGAGGGTTTGGGTTTGGTCCGGGTGTAAACGGGTCGGGTTTGTTGGTGGGTTACGGGGGATTGATCTTGGCCGTTGATCACTCTGAGATCAACGGCCCAGATCAGGCACGATCCAAACGACGTCGTTTGGACACCCTGGGCACTAAGTGGTCTGGACCGGGCAGGCCTGGGTATTGGGCATTGTTTGTTTGGGCCAATTTTATTAAATTGGCCCAATCCGGAAAAAGAAGGGGTCCTTTCTTTTTTTTTCTTTTTTTTATTTCTTTTTCTTATTTATTTTAAAACTAAACAAAAAATCAAATTAAATTTAAATGCATACTCAATACAATTATTTGCACACACGCTAAAATATTTCAAAACAAGTAAAATTAAACAAAACAAAATCACGGACAAAGGTGCCTGTTTATGCTTTTCTATTTAAACCATGTTATGGTTCAGATTATGCATGACACGTACACATTTTTGAATTTTGTTTTAATAAAGTAAATAAATAAAAATGGGCCGAAGTCACAAATAAATCAACAAAGTGCCGCACAGAAATCCAAAAATAGTACAGCAGGACAAATTTTATTCTTTTGGAGCGACTGTCGCGCAAAAACAAAAATCACGTGCTCACAGCTGCCCCTCTTTGCTTGGAAACACGAAGAGTTTTCGTGCAAAGATAAAGTGAGCGTGTATGAGCGATTTTTGCCTATGGACCACTCCGTATGAAGCATGTTCTTTTTTGAAAGATCTGACCGAATCTTGCTTCAAAGATTTCCTACATATCCTGGGCTAAACAGGAATCAGGTCAATGTAGTTCGAGAAGTTTTGGTAGCTGGGACTATCATGGGATTGCAATGCTTGCTGCTACTGTTGCTGCTGTTGTCACTGCTACGTCACTGACCGCCTTATTACAACCAAACGAAAATTGGAAACTGAACTAACTACTTATATGCATGCCAACTGCTAGTTACAAGATTCCTATCTATGATTCTTTTACGACATTGATCTTGGGTCTTAGCTGATTCTGCTTGCAGACTCCGATCTGAATCTTGATGCTTGCGAGTTGCGGCGACTTGTTTAATCTCCGGGATACTGAGTGAGGCGCGATTGGCAGGGTTCAGGACCTTAGTCAAATGTTGGAGTCGATCCGCCTTCCATTTACTCCGATATCTTGGGATTTTTTTCTTTTTTTTTTTGTGTCCGAACTGGGATTCATCTCGTGGGTCATTTCGATCCATGTGGCTCGAGGTCAGACCTGCGGGAAAAACAAACGAACAAAATTTTCTGCCCCAGTTTCACTAGGAAAATTTCGTTAATTATTCACCAGGAAGTTCATTAATGAAAGAGGATATGCATGCTCAGTTCGGGGTTGGAGCCCTAATACCGACTAGCTGGGGAAAGGTTCAGTTTAAAGGTTTAAAACCTTAACGCCGAACAAAGGAAGAATTCAGTTTAGGGTTTAAAACCCTAATGCTGATTGCATGGAAAAGCTCAGTTTAGAGTTTAAAACTCTAATGCTGGCTGAAAGGAAAAAGTTCAGTTTAGGGTTTAAAACCCTAATGCTGACTAAAGGAAAATTCAGTTTAGGGTTTAAAACCCTAATGCTGATTGCATGGAAAAGCTCAGTTTAGAGTTTAAAACTCTAATGCTGGCTGAAAGGAAAAAGTTCAGTTTAAGGTTTAAAACCCTAATGCTGACTAAAGGAAAATTCAGTTTAGGGTTTAAAACCCTAATGCTGATTGCATGGAAAAGCTCAGTTTAGAGTTTAAAACTCTAATGCTGGCTGAAAGGAAAAAGTTCAGTTTAGGGTTTAAAACCCTAATGCTGACTAAAGGAAAATTCAGTTTAGGGTTTAAAACCCTAATGCTGATTGCATGGAAAAGCTCAGTTTAGAGTTTAAAACTCTAATGCTGGCTGAAAGGAAAAAGTTCAGTTTAGGGTTTAAAACCCTAATGCTGACTAAAGGAAAATTCAGTTTAGGGTTTAAAACCCTAATGCTGATTGCATGGAAAAGCTCAGTTTAGAGTTTAAAACTCTAATGCTGGCTGAAAGGAAAAAGTTCAGTTTAAGGTTTAAAACCCTAATGCTGACTAAAGGAAAATTCAGTTTAGGGTTTAAAACCCTAATGCTGATTGCATGAAAAAGCTCAGTTTAGAGTTTAAAACTCTAATGCTGGCTAAAAGGAAAAAGTTCAGTTTAGGGTTTAAAACCCCAATGCTGACTAAAGGGAAAATTCAGTTTAGGGTTTAAAACCCTAATGCTGATTGCATGGAAAAGCTCAGTTTAGAGTTTAAAACTCTAATGCTGGCTGAAAGGAAAAAGTTCAGTTTAAGGTTTAAAACCCTAATGCTGACTAAAGGAAAATTCAGTTTAGGGTTTAAAACTGTCACACCTCCTTTTTGCGCGCCCGCCGCGAAGGGTTAAAATGCGCGGGTGGAGTTTTTTCCAATTTAAGTGACAATATTCGAAATGGGATTATTTATTTAATTCAGAGTCGCCACTTGGGAAAGGTTTGGCTTTTGGTGTCCCAAGTCACCGGTTTATCTTGAATCCCAAATCGAGGAAATTTTCGACTTTTCCAAGTGAAGTCTGCGAACCAGAAATTCTAAGTAAGGAATTCTGTTGACCCGAGGGAAGGTGTTAGGCACCCTCGAATCCCGTGGTTCTAGCACGGTCGCTTAAATTGTTATAATGGCTAAATATCTGATTTAAATACATGTTGTGACTTATGTGCTTTTATTAAGTTTTAACCGCTTTTATTATTATCATTTATTTTTATAGAATTGCAACGTCGTGAAAATGCATCTTGAACCACGTCACAATCAATGCACCCGTAGTTGTTAACACATTTCGACTCCGTTGAGATTTGGATTCGGATCACATCAATGCGCACCCAAGTTTAAGAGTGTAATTCATTAAGGATGCCTAAGGGGTCTAGCGCGTTATTATTTGTAGAAGGCCATGAAATTTATTAAATGGCCCATCCTGAATTCTAGATAATTATCAAGGTTATTTATTGAGGGCCCCGCGATTTATATCTCATTTGGCGAGGCTCGTCTCATTATTTTAGAAGGAACATCCTATAATGGTTACATTTCTGATGTGTTTATCTCTTAAAAATAGAAGAAAAGATGCGTGCTATTTTTTAACTATGTGTTTGGCCCAAATCAGGATTTTAGCTAATCGTCCGATTAATTATTTACGGACTGAAGAAACATTGTACCTCATGAAAACATGCTTTGAACTTGATAAAAGAAATGTATATGGGATTGATGAAATGCTACGACTGTTACAAGGGCTCCCTAACTTTAACTTATTCGGACAAGATTAATTAAAATTGCTTGTTTGGGAAATGCGACTAGTGGTATTTGAAACTCATCCTGTAAACTGCTTCACGCAAACTGAAACTCAAGAGTTTGAAACTGTATTGTCTTTAGCTAGATCTAAACAATCATTTGCCCTTACATATTCGAAACATGCTTAAATAGCGAGTATGAGTTAACAATTGTATTAAAATGGCTGCACATTTCATGGATTGTATTTACATCTTATGTACTACTAAACGAATAAAATGTCACAGTTTCAGATTGGCATAAACTTTAATTAAGTACAACCTTACTAATGTGTCTCTATTAGGCTAACAGACCAAGAAACTACATATCTTAACAACATTAAAAGGCAATTCATAAGCAATACAACAGGTGCTTCTAACTCCTTCAAATCTTTTGATTCATGCTTTCATTGTTACATCAAATGCGAGTCTTAGTGTGTACCTGGATATTGGATACAACAGAAGGAGCAAGGGGTCAGTAGGACAATAGAAGCGATACCAAACAGCAGCAGTAACAGCAGGTACCAATAGAACAACTCCCAGTGCAAGATACAGTTAGAACCGACAAGAAATGGTAGACAGGTAGCAGCAAACAATGCAGTAGGAATAATACTCCAAGACAGACCAATCCAGGGGAAACGAACAATATGAATCAACTAATGAACTCAGATGATACTTGGAAGAAAACAGAATTGACTGAACAGGTTGAACAAGACTGGGAATCAGGCAAACAAGACAGAAGTAATTGCTGCTTTTCTGTTTATCCCTTTCCCTATCTTCTTTCTTTTCAAGAATCCAATATCAGTCTGCAGTCTTGAACTTATACTTAAGTTATCAGAAAGAGACCTTTTCCAGTTTTTTTACTGTTTTCCCCCAGAACTTCAATTCTCAAAATTTCAGTTTAGGCTCCCCTTGTGTCTCTCTATGTATGTCTGTGTGTGTATACTTCTCAGTGTGTATTTCAGCTCCCTCTTTCAAAAATTCCTCACAGTCTGTCTATATTCTTTTTCCCTTATAATTCTGTCTCCGTCTATCTCCTAATTATGTCCCTCTCTCTATCTTTGTGTGTGTCCTAATATCAGATGGTCTTCTCCCTTTTATAAGCCTCCCTCCTACTCCTTTTAACAGCCTCTTTTTAATATCACAGTACCCCTCCCATGTGCCCTTTTCATTTTTCAGATTCCAATTAGTTATTTAAGTATTAACCCCCATCAACATTCCCTGGCAGGCTTTCCTTTCCTATTTTATTAACTAAAAGCAAGCATGGGCAGTAGAATATATCTGACAGCATATGCTGTCAAACCATTTTAAAATTGAAAGCCCTTTATGCAGGAAAAAACAGGTTGTGCACAATGCACATGCTGTGCACAAGTGCACATGCTATCAACTCAGATTTCAATTAACAGACCAAGCCTTAGGTTTCTGAAATCATATTAACAGCTATAAGTAACTGGACTTGGTTCTTAATTGATTCAGGCAAATGTTCAACAGAAGCAAGTCAATTTGTTATTGTTCGGACAGTTGAAACTAATTGACGACATATGTCGACTCGACTATATTAATCATAACACATACAACCGTAACCAAAAATCAAACATTCAACAGTATCGACATATGATTCGAATTGTACTGGCTAAGCAAAGTGGTGCTCGAGAAGCCAATTGATCAGTTCAATGTAGAGAATCAGCTAATTGCACACCACTTACATACACATTATCAGGGCCAATATAAAGACTCATTCAAACAAACAGAAGTTCAGGCAAAGTGGACAAACAGAAGTTGGTAAAATTAAAAACAAATATGAACAGACTTTTAAAAACAAATCACACGGACTAAAACAAAAATAAAGAAAAGAAAACAAGACTCACCTCAAATCTTTGAAAAATCAAAACCTTGACTCGGATTTGGACAGACCTTTCTTAAGGCTGAATGGATTTTAATCGAAGTGTTTCTCAGATGAGAAACACTTTGATTAAAGTCCATTAGACCTTAATCTCTTCGGTTGAACCGGTATGAACTAGTGACGAAGAACTACAAACATTTCCAAAACTCAGATCCGGGATTCAGGCTTCCCTGGTCAGATTCGGACCAAACCAAGTATGGTTTGGTCACGAGGGGGGTCTGGGGAGTGTCTGGTGTGAAGCTAGGGTTGGTTGGTGTAGATCGAGTTTTGACTCGAATCTTCAAATGAAGATTCGAGGACCTGGAGGGTGATTCGAACTAAACGGTTAACAGGTCTATGTTCAGGGTGGTGAGGGGGTTCTATGGTGTTCAGGGCGAGGTCACCGGCGTTCATGCCGCCGGTTTTTCATGGCGAAGGGTACAGGGGCGGCTTTAGGGTTTGTGGGTTTGGGTGAAGACGACGAGGCTGGGGTATTGGATAGGGGGGGTAGGGTAAGGATCTGGGCTTATATAGTTAGTGGGTGGGTTGATCTCAACCGTTAGATCAATCTAGATCTACGGTTTGGATCTGATGGTCTTAAGTGAAACGGTGTCGTTTCAAGTGTTGAGGGTTTGGGTTTGGTCCGGGTGTAAACGGGTCGGGTTTGTTGGTGGGTTACGGGGGATTGATCTTGGCCGTTGATCACTCTGAGATCAACGGCCCAGATCAGGCACGATCCAAACGACGTCATTTGGACACCCTGGGCACTAAGTGGTCTGGACCGGGCAGGCCTGGGTCTTGGGCATTGTTTGTTTGGGCCAATTTTATTAAATTGGCCCAATCCGGAAAAAGAAGGGGTCCTTTCTTTTTTTTTTTTTTATTTCTTTTTCTTATTTATTTTAAAACTAAACAAAAAATCAAATTAAATTTAAATGCATACTCAATACAATTATTTGCACACACGCTAAAATATTTCAAAACAAGTAAAATTAAACAAAACAAAATCACGGACAAAGGTGCCTGTTTATGCTTTTCTATTTAAACCATGTTATGGTTCAGATTATGCATGACACGTACACATTTTTGAATTTTGTTTTAATAAAGTAAATAAATAAAAATGGGCCGAAGTCACAAATAAATCAACAAAGTGCCGCACAGAAATCCAAAAATAGTACAGCAGGACAAATTTTATTCTTTTGGAGCGACTGTCGCGCAAAAACAAAAATCACGTGCTCACAGCTGCCCCTCTTTGCTTGGAAACACGAAGAGTTTTCGTGCAAAGATAAAGTGAGCGTGTATGAGCGATTTTTGCCTATGGACCACTCCGTATGAAGCATGTTCTTTTTTGAAAGATCTGACCGAATCTTGCTTCAAAGATTTCCTACATATCCTGGGCTAAACAGGAATCAGGTCAATGTAGTTCGAGAAGTTTTGGTAGCTGGGACTATCATGGGATTGCAATGCTTGCTGCTACTGTTGCTGCTGTTGTCACTGCTACGTCACTGACCGCCTTATTACAACCAAACAAAAATTGGAAACTGAACTAACTACTTATATGCATGCCAACTGCTAGTTACAAGATTCCTATCTATGATTCTTTTACGACATTGATCTTGGGTCTTAGCTGATTCTGCTTGCAGACTCCGATCTGAATCTTGATGCTTGCGAGTTGCGGCGACTTGTTTAATCTCCGGGATACTGAGTGAGGCGCGATTGGCAGGGTTCAGGACCTTAGTCAAATGTTGGAGTCGATCCGCCTTCCATTTACTCCGATATCTTGGGATTTTTTTCTTTTTTTTTTTGTGTCCGAACTGGGATTCATCTCGTGGGTCATTTCGATCCATGTGGCTCGAGGTCAGACCTGCGGGAAAAACAAACGAACAAAATTTTCTGCCCCAGTTTCACTAGGAAAATTTCGTTAATTATTCACCAGGAAGTTCATTAATGAAAGAGGATATGCATGCTCAGTTCGGGGTTGGAGCCCTAATACCGACTAGCTGGGGAAAGGTTCAGTTTAAAGGTTTAAAACCTTAACGCCGAACAAAGGAAGAATTCAGTTTAGGGTTTAAAACCCTAATGCTGATTGCATGGAAAAGCTCAGTTTAGAGTTTAAAACTCTAATGCTGGCTGAAAGGAAAAAGTTCAGTTTAGGGTTTAAAACCCTAATGCTGACTAAAGGAAAATTCAGTTTAGGGTTTAAAACCCTAATGCTGATTGCATGGAAAAGCTCAGTTTAGAGTTTAAAACTCTAATGCTAGCTGAAAGGAAAAAGTTCAGTTTAAGGTTTAAAACCCTAATGCTGACTAAAGGAAAATTCAGTTTAGGGTTTAAAACCCTAATGCTGATTGCATGGAAAAGCTCAGTTTAGAGTTTAAAACTCTAATGCTGGCTGAAAGGAAAAAGTTCAGTTTAGGGTTTAAAACCCTAATGCTGACTAAAGGAAAATTCAGTTTAGGGTTTAAAACCCTAATGCTGATTGCATGGAAAAGCTCAGTTTAGAGTTTAAAACTCTAATGCTGGCTGAAAGGAAAAAGTTCAGTTTAGGGTTTAAAACCCTAATGCTGACTAAAGGAAAATTCAGTTTAGGGTTTAAAACCCTAATGCTGATTGCATGGAAAAGCTCAGTTTAGAGTTTAAAACTCTAATGCTGGCTGAAAGGAAAAAGTTCAGTTTAGGGTTTAAAACCCTAATGCTGACTAAAGGAAAATTCAGTTTAGGGTTTAAAACCCTAATGCTGATTGCATGGAAAAGCTCAGTTTAGAGTTTAAAACTCTAATGCTGGCTGAAAGGAAAAAGTTCAGTTTAAGGTTTAAAACCCTAATGCTGACTAAAGGAAAATTCAGTTTAGGGTTTAAAACCCTAATGCTGATTGCATGAAAAAGCTCAGTTTAGAGTTTAAAACTCTAATGCTGGCTAAAAGGAAAAAGTTCAGTTTAGGGTTTAAAACCCCAATGCTGACTAAAGGGAAAATTCAGTTTAGGGTTTAAAACCCTAATGCTGATTGCATGGAAAAGCTCAGTTTAGAGTTTAAAACTCTAATGCTGGCTGAAAGGAAAAAGTTCAGTTTAAGGTTTAAAACCCTAATGCTGACTAAAGGAAAATTCAGTTTAGGGTTTAAAACCCTAATGCTGATTGCATGGAAAAGCTCAGTTTAGAGTTTAAAACTCTAATGCTGGCTGAAAGGAAAATTCAGTTTAGGGTTTAAAACCCTAATGCTGATTGCATGGAAAAGCTCAGTTTAGAGTTTAAAACTCTAATGCTGACTGAAAGGAAAAAGTTCAGTTTAGGGTTTAAAACCCTAATGCTGACTAAAGGAAAATTCAGTTTAGGGTTTAAAACCCTAATGCTGATTGCATGGAAAAGCTCAGTTTAGAGTTTAAAACTCTAATGCTGGCTGAAAGGAAAAAGTTCAGTTTAGGGTTTAAAACCCTAATGCTGACTAAAGGAAAATTCAGTTTAGGGTTTAAAACCCTAATGCTGATTGGCTGGGGGCAAAGTTCGAGAATACTAAACGACCTCTTTTTTTGAATTTTCTTGTTTTAGTAGAAGATACAAGGGAGTTCCGTGGAAACTTACCTTTCGAGTGAATTCCTTATTGCCAAAATATTTCTTGTACTCATGTACCTTCTTCTTTGGGCGACACCTGCTCCTTGCACGGTTGTCTTGGATTACACCTGTTTCAACTTTTCAGACAAAGGACAATTGTTAGTTCGGAAATGACAGTCGGTTCGGTGACCTTGATCGTTCCCAGTTGCTTTGTTGCATCCTCATTCCTGTTGCGAAATCTTGCCATTGATTTGATTCAAATGACGAAATTCTTTTGACTTCTCAGGCTTTGTATTTCCAGATTCTGTGATGATTTGCCTCGTAAGGCTTTTTTTTTTTTTTTTTTTTTGTGTCCCGTTTTGCTTGGAGGTTCTCAACGGGGATTTTATTGGAGGTATTTTGTGGGGATTTGTATAAAAGGGAAGCTCTGTGGGGAATATTTACAGAGTGGATTCTTTGTGTGGATTTTTGTACAATGGGGCATGTGGGGATTTATTTCAAAGCGGGATTTCTAGGATTTGTTGGGGTAAGCTTGCTGGGGAATTTTTTACAAAAGGACTCGCTGGGATGTGCTGGGGAGATTCCATTTTTTATTATTATTTTTTTGTATATTGGGGAGACTCCGTGGGAGATTGTACAATAGAGACTCTGTGGGGATTTGTACAGGGGGAGATTCTGTGGGGATTTGTCCGAAGGTGGACTTGCTGGGGAAGATTTCAAGATTTCTCTCTTTTTCCTTTACTCCGGAACAACATCAAACGTCATGATTCATCATGCTTGGGTAATCATATCAACGAGATGAGGTGCTTTCCTTCATGAGACGGGATTCCGTGCAAACAAACCATGCCACCTACTCTTTCCGGTGTGTCCTGAACTCGGGGTTAAAATGCAAAAGGGATTCGAAAAGAAACAAAGCAGGGGAAAACAAATCAGAAAAGGAATACCCTTTTCGGGACGAGAAAGACTTATCTGAGGAAGATAACGCTGGCTTTAAATGACATGACATGCTCTTTGGACTGGACGTCCGACCTTCCATGAACTTGCGTTTTCCTGAGCCAGAACAGATCTGTGATTCCAAAACCGGTGGAACTTTGCCGAGACCTTCTTGGGGTGGCGTCATTCCTTTTCGGCCAACAGCGCCCTTTGCGAGTTTTCACTGGCTGACCTCTCTCATTTCTCTTCCTGTCATCGCTTGATAGCACTCTTTGCGAGTTTTTACTAAACAAGCTCTCTCATTTTGCTTTCTCTACTCCCGTCGCCTCATGGTGCCCGAAGGTTTTCACCGCCGAGACTCTCTCATTTTATTTCTCTCAACTCAGGGTGTACTGGTTTCCATTTGTGATGCTTATTGGTTTCCCACTATCTTTGGTAATTGATTTGAAGGCTTGTACTTGGTAAAGAGAGGTAGCTGATACTAAAACTTCTCAAGTGTCCGACATGCCCCGGTTTTCAATTTCAGGGTGGATGGGATTTTGTTGTTGGTGTGACTGAACCTCAGGGAGAGGCTGCCTACGTATCCTTTCGGAATCAAGTCAAACGTAGTTCAGGCCTCAATCAACGTTTTGTTTTGTTTTTTTTTTTTTTTTTTGTAGAGAGGATTGGGTAGTGTTTAGGGAGTAGTGGGGAATAAAACCTTTGCCATTTTCAAATGTGTCAGGACCACCGGAGTATGATTTAGACGTAGTACCTCTTGACTGCATCTGCATTTACTGCTGTGTCGGGGTCATTTCCTTCGATATCACCTAAATACAATGCTCCTCGCGGCAGTGTCTTCCTTACAATGTATGGGCCTTTCCAATTTGGGGCAAACTTTCCTTTTGCTTCTTCATGATGCGGCAGAATACGCCTCAGTACTAGCTGACCTACTTCGAAATTCCGGGGTCGGACTTTCTTGTTGTAAGCACGGGCCATCCTTCGTTGGTATAACTGTCCGTGACAAACTGCAGCCATCCGCTTTTCATCAATCAACGTCAATTGCTCTAACCGAGTCTTAACCCACTCGCTGTCCTCGATTTCTGCTTCGACAATGATTCGAAGTGAAGGAATCTCTACCTCTGCCGGTATTACGGCCTCGGTCCCATAAACCAAAAGATAAGGAGTCGCTCCCACCGATGTGCGTACCGTAGTGCGGTACCCCAATAATGCAAAAGGTAACTGCTCATGCCACTGTCGGGAACTTTGTATTGTTTTCCTCAAAATCTTCTTGATGTTTTTATTTGCAGCTTCCACAGCACCATTGGCTTTTGGCCGATAAGGAGTGGAATTCCTGTGTGTTATCTTGAATTGCTCGCACACATCTCCCATCAAGTGACTGTTCAAGTTTGCTGCATTATCTGTAATGATAGTCGCAGGAATACCGAAGCGACAGATAAGATTTGAGTGTACAAAATCCACTACAGCTTTCTTGGTGACCGACTTGAGAGTGACAGCCTCTACCCATTTTGTGAAGTAATCGATGGCAACCAGTATAAACCTGTGTCCATTCGAAGCCTTTGGTTCAATTGGTCCAATGACGTCCATGCCCCAAGCGACAAATGGCCAAGGTGCGGACATGGGATGCAGTTCCGTGGGAGGTGCATGAATCAAATTACCGTGCACCTGACACTGATGACACTTCCGAACGAAACTAAAGCAATCCCTTTCCATGGTCATCCAGTAATAACCTGCTCGAAGGATTTTCTTTGCCAAGACATACCCGTTCATGTGAGGTCCACACACACCTGCGTGTACTTCGTGCATGATCTTTCTCGCTTCCTCGATATCGACACATCTTAAGAGATTGAGGTCCGGAGTCCTCTTATATAACAATTCACTGCTCAAAAAGAAACCACTTGCATGTCGCCTAATGGTCCTCTTTTGATCTCCAGTTGCATGCTCGGGGTATTCTTGTGTCTTCAGGAATTTCTTGATGTCATGGTACCAAGGCTGCGTATTTGATCCCGCCTCGATTACACTGCAGTAACCGTGTCTTTCCTTGATTTGGATTTCCAAAGGATCGACGTGGGCGTCGCCCGGGTAGGGTAGCATAGAAGCCAGAGTAGCAAGTGCATCTGCCAGTTCATTGTGACACCTCGGGATATACCTGAATTCTATTGAGGTAAAGCGCTTGCTGAGGTCCTCCACATGTTGTCGGTATGGGATAAGTTTGACATCCCGAGTTTCCCATTCGCCTTGAACTTGCCGGATGATCAGGTCAGAATCTCCCATAATCAGTAAGTCTTTGACATCCTGATCGATTGCCATATGTATGCCCATAATGCAGGCTTCATATTCAGCTGTATTATTTGTGCAGAAGAAACGAAGTCTAGCTGTGGCGGGATAATGCTGACCGGCAGGTGAGATCAAAATTGCCCCAATCCCTATACCCTTGGCGTTCACGGCTCCATCAAAGAACATCTTCCAAACATGAGCTTCCTCTGAGATCACTTCTACGGTGTTTACCTCTTCATCTGGAAAGTAGGTATCCAATGGCTGGTATTCCTCATCGACCGGGTTTTCGGCCAAATGATCTGCTAACGCCTGGGCTTTCATTGCCGTGCGAGTGACATAAACTATGTCGAATTCCGTAAGCAAGATTTGCCATTTAGCCAGTCTCCCAGTAGGCATTGGTTTCTGAAATATATATTTCAAGGGATCCAACCTGCTTATGAGGAATGTAGTGTGGGCTTGGAGATAATGCCTCAGCTTTTGAGCAACCCACGTGAGAGCGCAGCATGTCTTTTCCAACAGAGTGTATTTGGCCTCGTAGCTGGTGAATTTCTTGCTCAG
Source organism: Nicotiana tabacum (assembly GCF_000715075.1). Classification (NCBI taxonomy): domain Eukaryota; kingdom Viridiplantae; phylum Streptophyta; class Magnoliopsida; order Solanales; family Solanaceae; genus Nicotiana; species Nicotiana tabacum. The sequence goes on along the minus strand of NC_134085.1, from coordinate 80,685,084 downwards.
GTAGTAGATCGCCTGCTCCTTTTTCCCGGTCACATCGTGTTGCCCGAGGACGCAGCCAAAAGAGTTCTCCAAGACTGTCAGATACAAGAAAAGTGGCCTCCCTGGTTCGGGAGGGACCAAGACTGGGGGATTCGAAAGGTATTCTTTGACTTTATCAAAGGCTTCTTGACACTCCGTTGTCCACTTAATCGCCGCGTCTTTTCTTAACAACTTAAATATGGGCTCACACGTGCTTGTCAGCTGGGCAATAAACCGACTGATGTAGTTCAGCCTGCCCAAAAGACTCATCACGTCTTTCTTCGTTCTTGGGGGAGGTAGATCTTTGATAGATTTTATCTTAGTCGGATCTAGCTCGATACCTCTCCTGCTTACGATGAAACCCAAAAGTTTACCTGACGGAACTCCGAAAGCGCATTTGGCTGGATTTAGCTTCAAGTCATACTTCCTTAGCCTCTCGAAGAATTTCCTCAAGTCTTGGATGTGATTATCCTGTGTCCTGGACTTGACTATTACATCGTCCACGTACACCTCTATTTCCTGATGCATCATGTCATGGAAAATGGCGGTCATGGCCCTCATGTAAGTAGCCCCAGCATTCTTTAGACCAAATGGCATGACCCGATAACAGTAGGTGCCCCAAGGCGTGGTGAAAGCGGTTTTCTCGGCGTCCTCTTCATCCATCAACACCTGATGATATCCAGCGTAACAATCTACGAAGGATTGTATCTCGTGTTTGGCGCAATTATCAACGAGGATGTGGATGTTGGGCAGCGGGAAATTATCTTTGGGACTTGCTCTGTTCAGATCTCGGTAATCTACACATACCCGAGTTTTCCCGTCCTTTTTCGGTACTGGAACCACATTCGCCAACCATGTTGTATATTGGACTACCCAGATCACTCCTGTTTTCAGTTGCTTGGTGATCTCCTCTTTAATTTTGTCACTGATCTCGGTTTTGAACTTTCGTTGCTTTTGTTGAACCGGAGGACAATCAGGATGAATCGGCAATTTGTGAACCACTAGATCGACACCTAGTCCTGGCATGTCATCATATGACCAAGCAAACACGTCTTTAAATTCAAGAAGAAGTTGAATTATCGCCTCTCGCGTTTTCTTGTCCGTGTGAATGCTTATCTTGGTCTCCCGGATTTCTTCCGGGGTTCCTAAATTTACCGGTTCAGTGTCATTCAGATTTGGCTTAGGTTTATTCTCGAAATATTCCAACTCTCGGTTTATCTCCCTAAAAGCCTCTTCCGCATCATATTCTGGTTCTGGGTTCATTAATTCGCAGTTAAATAGCTCATTGTGATCTGGGCGTGAAGTCCGCAAGCATGTCATATTTAAAGCCGCATTATTAGGACTGAAAAGGAAGATAAGAGGAAAAGTAATAAAATCAGAACAAAAGAAAGAATAGGAAAGCAATGATGATTTTTTTTTATTTTCTTTGGAAAATTGGAAGACAACAACGTTTACAACTAGGAATTCGGAACAACAAATGAAAAGAAGAAAACGTTCAAGTTATGTCCCGGAGATAACTTGTGATACAGGAAAGGTGGCAGGACAGGTCTACCCGGACTTCCGTCTAGTTGGGAATGGCGTGATCTCCCAGTTTTGGAGCTTGGCGTTTGGCCCCATGTACATCATCTCAGCAGTGCTCGTGCCTTCGCCTGGTTGAACCATGTGGACCTCGTAGAGCATTTCCCTCATTGCCCCACATATTTCCTCGATTTCCTCCGCTGTGAAGACCTCATCATCTTCTTCTTCAGCGTACCTTGGCCTGACAAAAGTCGCATGTAAATCCGGCAGTGGTTGAGGCAACTTCCAGCCCTCATTTCTCCTTTTCTTTGCCCATTTTTCATCTGCTGGAGTAGGTTTGAAACCTAGTCCAAAAGGTTTCTTGATGACTGGTAAAGTAATGGGTTCCGTCATTCCCTGAAGGGTTCGTCCAAGCCCCTTCCCTGGCCTAAATCCGTGTCGGATCATCTCTTTGGCCACCATAACCGAAGCGTTAGACAAGAAAGGCTGGGGGCAAGGTACTCCTCTTCGTGTTGCTCTGCCGATACCACCTCGAAAGCTTGATAGACCGTATGCTCGCTCCCTTCTCTTGGTTCAAGATACGGGATAGATGGGTCCCGATAAATGGCATGTTCATCTTCTCCATGGACCACGATCTCTTGGTCTTCATACTCGAACTTCACCATCTGGTGAAGAGTTGAAGGCACGGCTCCTGCCGCATGGATCCAAGGCCTGCCAAGGAGGAAATTGTAAGATGTGTCCATGTCGATCACTTGGAAAGTGACTCGAAATTCGACTGGTCCTATGACCAGCAGCATGTCTATTTCTCCCATGGTGTCTCTCTTTATACCATCGAAAGCTCTTACGCAGACGTTGTTGGGTCGGATTCTTCCGGTCTCAATCTCCATTCTTTGCAGCGTGGAGAGCGGGCAAATGTCAACACCTGATCCCCCATCCAGCATTACCCGCTTGACATAGTAGTCCTCACATTTGACTGTTAAATGCAATGCCTTGTTGTGTGCTGCTCCTTCCGGGGGTAGATCGTTCTTGCTGAAGGAGATTTGGTTGACGGCGAAGAATCTTTCTGTCATCCGCTCTAATTGCTCCACCGAGGTTTCAACCAGCACATATGCCTCATTCAGGGTCTTCAATAAGATCTTTTGATGCTCGGCCGACCTTGTCAATAATGATAGCATGGACACCTGCTCAGGGTGCTTGCGCAACTGATCTATCACTTCGTAATCCGGCATCTTCATTTGTTGGAAGAACACTTCCGCTTCTTCAACACTCACGGGCTCCTTTGGAGGGAAGCGCCTTTGTGTGGCGTTGTTCAGTTCTTGGGTATTTGAGTACCCTCCAACGAAAGTATTTTCTGGAAGTTCTTCCATGACCTCCTTACCTTTGTATGTTACCAAAGTCTTTTGATAATTCCACGGCACTGTGGACGGGTTGGTCATTGGCTTTTGTGGCACGCGTCCGATAACCACTGGCTCATTCAGCCGAGGCGGTTGAATCGTCCCCCGGACCACATAGGCCCCTTTTGGCACGTACATAGGTTTTGTCTTTTTGATCCCGAAGTTCTGCGTCTTCCTGGCTTGACCCCGCGGTATGTAAAGAACTCCACCCTTTGCTGGTACCACTTTCTTCTCCACCTTCTTTTCAGGCTTGCTTTCTGTAGCCTTGACCTCCTCCCCCTTTTCTGATTTCTGGTCTATTTCAGGCCTCCTCCCCGTGTCGACAATGGCAATTATGGCTTTCAAGGCAGGGTCGAACTCTTTGTCTTCACAAATCATGCCGACCAGCGGCCCATTATTGTGAGCGGGCAATGGATTGTTAGTCACATTTGGGATCTCTTCGTCCCTTAGCACTATTTTTCCCTGCTCTATCAAATTTTCGACCACTCTTTTCAATGACCAGCAGTCGTTTGTATCATGTCCTTCGGCCCCTGAATGATAGGCACATCTGACTCCGGCTTTATAAGAAGGAGATGTCGGGTTTTGCCTCGTTTGGGGAATTGGTTGTAAGAAACCCAACTAGACTAGCTTAGGGAACAATGTGGAGTATTGTTCGCCGATGGGCGTGAAAGTCCGCCGTCGAGGTGGCTCCTGGGGGCGGTAGTTATTCTGCGGGGGTTGTGGGTTATAGTGGTTGCGGTAGTGAGGCTGATTTCTGGGAGGTGGAGCTGGGCCTCGGTTGGCTGGTTGCGGTGGATGGTTATAAGGTTGGGCATTCATGACCATATAAGGTTGATGAGCATATGCCGAATTTGAATGGGGGTAGTAGTGTTGTGGGGCTCTTCCCGGAAAATGGGGCCTGGGATGACGATACTCCCTTGCTTCAGAGGCTGCCATAGCCGTTTCTTCCTTCTTCTTCCCCCTTGTCGTCCCTCCAGACCCACTTTGGACGGCCTGGGAGGTTGCCCTTAGGGCTGCTTGACTTAGAATCCGACCCGTTTTCAGCCCATTCTCTACCATCTCTCCTATCTTGATTGCTTCCGCGAATGGCTTACCCATGGCCGACATCATGTTTTGGAAATAGTCAGACTCTTGAGCCTGGAGAAAGGTAGTGACCATTTCCACTTCATCCATGGGAGGCTTCACTCTCGACGCCTGTTCACGCCACTTAATAGCATACTCTCTAAAGCTTTCCGAAGGCTTCTTTTTCAAATTCGACAGAGAGTTTCGGTCTGGCGCAATGTCGATGTTATACTGGAATTGCTTTACAAAATCTCTGGCGAGATCATCCCATATATGCCATCGGGACATTTCCTGATCCATATACCATTCCGAAGCTATCCCTACTAAACTTTCCCCAAAATACGCCATTAGCAGTTCTTCTTTTCCGCCGGCTCCCCGCAATTGGTTGCAGTATTTCTTAAGATGTGCAATGGGGTCACCGTGCCCATCGTATTTCTCGAACTTGGGGGTCTTGAAACCCGTCGGCAGGTGCACGTGAGGGAATATGCACAGGTCGGCGTAAGAGACGCTCTTTTGTCCGCTCAACCCTTGCATATTCTTCAAACTTTGTTCAAGGCTTCTCATTCTCTTAGCAATCTCATTTTGTTCTGCAATCCTGGGGTTCTGATCCTGTCCCAGTGCGAGTTCGCACTGAGGCGGTAGAGGATTATTGTTGGTAGCGAACCTGGTTGGTTCCATTGAGAACGATGGTGCTTGGAATGTAAAAGAGGATGAGTCAAAGCTTGGCTTGTATGTGGCAGGCTGTGCCGTAGCTGGGCAAGGCGATGCAGTAAAGATGTTCATGCTTGCATCAGTGGCCGACATTCGGGGATGAGGCTCAGAAGGTGATCCTGCGGAGAAAGCGGAGTTGGCTGGGTACCCGAATGGGGTAGCAGGGTAATTTATGGGGACATTAGAAGTCCCACCTGACCTGGAGAATAATTCAGGGAATCCGGGGACGACACTTGGCGGCTCTTTCCCATTGTTCCAGTCATCCAGCATTTCCAACATGCGGAGCCGTAGGATTCTATTTTCTTCCGCAGTTGCGGATTCAGGCGTGAGGACGGCTGAGATTGAGCTCTCCTCAGAGACGGGGACTGTTTGCAATGGAATTTCCGAAGACATTTCCACACTTCCTTTTGACCTGGTGAAGTAAGTGTGAGTACTGCTTCTAGTCCTAACAACAGGTAGTTGAACACCTCTCCTTGATCTCGTGAAGTATGAATGCGAGGCCAGACTTTCACCAAACCAACCGTCTTTTCAAAAACCCTGGAAAATGCTCAATGACAAGTGCACGGTTAATTTGCAGCAAACAACGGATAGTTAATCTCACGTTGGGCATGATGCACCTACACAGTTAAGTGGATTGCTATATGTCCGCTACGAGAGCATGTGTCATTCCGGTATTTTTCCTCTTATTTCCCCCTTTTTTTTTTCTTTTCTTTTGTTTTCCTTTTATTTTATTTACATTTATTTTTCTTTTATATTTTTTTTTGTAGCAAAAGAAAATGCGATCGGATCCGATGAGGATTGCCTACGTATCACGATACTCACGTGAATCAGATCATTACGTAGTTCGAAAACACAAATGAGCGTGAAAGAAGCAAACTCTTTATTATTGAAGCAGTCTATTACAAACTACATTTTGCAAAAGAAAAAGCAAATTTTGAAAATAAACCTAGACTCAAAAAATAGACTAAAAATCACCCTGATGAAAAAACAGGCAGAAGATGCTAAGATACAGATTTGACCTATGAATGCATTATGGTTTTAAAAATTGGTTTCCGCGGGGCGTCGTTCGGCCTCGCCGCGGCCCTAGGCGTGAGATCCCTCTCAAGTTGCTCTAGCTCGTGCATAGTCTGCTTGACATAAACCATTACTGCCGAGAGGAAGGTAACACTAGACATGTTCTCACATCGTAGACATCGTTTGGTGATGGCGTGGGCAACGGCTTTGATCCTATCTCTGGTTTGCTTCTTCTCTACAAGCAGCTGCTTTATCTGATCGCTGCATATCTTGAAGACTTGAACATCTTGCACGTGTTGATGCTTCAATCGCCGTACTTCCAATTTCATATGGGCTATTGTGTCATACCAGTATCTGCTTTCCATTTGGAAATCCTTGGCCTGACTAGCTGCTTTGATTTCAAGTGCTGCCATCTCTCTCTTTATTTTAGCAATAGTCTTCTCGTGGTCGCCTTCCAATTGATTCAGGTGCCTGCGATGCTTATCTGCTCTTGTATCCCACTGTGCCTTGAACTCTGCTATGATGTTTTCAGATTTCTCCAAACCATCTCGCCATTCCCTGATTTCACCTTTTAGACCTTTTATCAGCTGCTCGTCCGATCGACGCCTTGGTTGTCTATCTGCGTCCAACCTTATTTGTTTGATCTGAGCTCTGAGCATCTCATTTTCTTGAGTTAACCTGTTCCGCTCTCCCAGATCGGTAGCAATCTGCACGCTGTACTCGTATTTCATGCCTTCTACTTGTTGTTTTAATCTGCTGATTTTGGCACAATAACCTCTTTCCTTTGCTAACCAATCCCAATGCCTTTTCGATGACTCGGTGAAATCCCGGATGTGGGGTCTCTTAGCTGGCCTTTCATGCTCGAGTTCCCTTCTATACCATGCAAGGTAACCTGGCGCCGTTTCTCCCTTGGCTCGATCCCGCACGCAAGTATCTGATTTCAAATATTGACCCTCATTCCAGATTTGGCAAATCCTCGCTTCTGGGAATTGTCCGTTAGGACTTATCTCAACTGTTTGAGTGCTAAGATCTTCCTCATGAGGTACTGTCTGGCACCTTCCGAACTGTCTCAAAACTCGGCAGGGTGCGTAAGGTTGAATGCTCTTAAGCCCCATCAGTAAGAAATGAGTTTTAGCCGCCGACATATATAAGATCTCATCAACAGGTAACCATCCCAACGCCCATTGTATTTGGCTGGCAGTAAGAGCTTGCAAGAACGAGGTCCATGCCAGGACTCCTTTAGGCCAAGTGATCTCTCTGGTTCTCGTGTAAGATTCTTCTATGCGGGTTTTTTCCGGGGAACCATGGCTCAATACCTCGGAATGATGGCAGAGGTGCTCGGTCATCCATATCTGTAGGAGCAAGTTACAACCTTCGAAGAAATTTCCCTCAGCTTTACAAGTTGTGAGAGCTCGAAAGATGTCAGATACCACCATTGGCGCGAGAGTGCTGCCACTTTGCGTGAGTAAAGTGCTGGCGACCCCAGATATCTTCAAATCAATGTTTCCATCTTTTCTCGGAAATACCAGAAGACCCAGAAACGTTATTATGAACGCCACCCGTCTGTGCTCGTCCCACTTCTGACGAACTCCTTTGCTGCACAGTTTGTTGATTGGATTATTGAATCCCCCCTCGTGACCGTATCTATCATATATGAAGCATGGAGTACAGAATCCGGCTGCTAGATCCGGGTTGTGGACCGTTCTAGGTATTTTCAATGAATCCAGGAACCGATGTACTGTGACGACTCTTGGGGCGACCAAGTATTTTTCCCTCAACGGGAGTTCAGTATTCCCGATGTATCCGGCCATTTTTTCCAAGGTTGGGGTGAGCTCAAAATCAGAGAAATGGAAAACATTGTGCGCCGGGTCCCAATAGGTAACCAAAGCTCTTATGATATCTCCCCGAGGCTGGACTTCCAACAGACCCACAAGACCTTTCAAATATTTCTTAACCTCATTTTGTCCTTCAACACCTAGATCATTCCACCATAGCCGTAACTTGACAGGGATTTGGGTCATTATTGAAAAAGGTTCATTTTGCATCGTGCTCATCCTGCACATTTATTAAGGTGATTTTAACAAAATTGACTGACTCAAAAAATATATATTTTTTAGAGAGGATCAAGCTTTGCCCACGGCCTTTAAACACTTCGGAGACAAAGATTTTAAGGCTGTGCGGGTCTAAAAAAACGCTAAACAAGACCCAAAGGTGGCTGTTTATGCAAAGTCAGCCTTCCGGCGTCCCTTTCGGGAACATTTGGCTATTTATGATAAAACAATGTCACCTGACTTATTTACGACTCTATTACAAATTTGACACATCTTTTATTTATTTATTTACTGATTTTTGGCTATTCAGAAAAATGGGGTTGAACCCGACGAGGGTTGCCTACGTATCTCACATCCGGTGAGAATCAAACCGGCGTAGTTCGGGCATATCATGAATGGAGAAAACCTAGAAATCAAGAATAAGTATTATTATTTTGAAAAAAGATAAAGGCTCAAGAAAAATATTTTTTTTTATGCAATATTTGGATCATTAGTCTGAATTTATAAAAGGGGTACTACAAAAGAAACAACACACTTTTTGAATTATGGATTTTCCATTTTTTTTTACTTTTAAAATAAACACTTTTTCTTTTTTTTTTGATTTTGAAAGTGATAAAAGAAATTTTTTTTTTTTATTTTTTTTTTAATAACTCTCAATAAAAGACAGTTTTTTTTAGAAAAAATTCCGGCGAGGTTTTGACACTACTTGGACATTGGTTTATTCTCCAAAAATAAGTAATTATCTCCCCTACGCTGCTATTTTCCCCTTTTTAGGAACCGGTCGACATGCGGAACCGAAGCAAATAAATGCACAACACAAATAGGATGCACCAGGGGGTCTTTTTTGTTTCAGGCTGCCTGTCCTAGACGGACCCAACCCCTGTGTTGAGTCCCCTAAGTCAAATGCAACATGATGCAGATAAGCGTTCCTACTAGGGATCCGGCATGAAGTCAAGTTATTCTAGGTTCGTAACCTGGGTATTTGTTCTAGACTGTGCACCCGAGCGGACAACTCGAGTCGAGGAGGGGGCTACGTACCGGGGACCCGCGAGATCGTCCGGCTTTGTAACTTGTCCGTCCTCTTTCTTATTTTAGGTATTGACATTAACAGAATAGGGAGTCCCGACCAGCGAGCTTCTCCCCGGAAGTAAGAAGAGAAAGGTTTCGGCGCAGTTTATATACAGTTCAGATAATATCAAAGCGGTAAAAGACAACATTTAGCACGTTACGCAAAAAACATGTAATAAAAATCAGATAATAAAGCCAAATATAACAATTATTCTAAGCTCGAATTCTTGAACCCTGAACCAGTGGTTCTGGGTGTACAAGTTCCCAGCAGAGTCGCCAGAGCTGTCACACCTCCTTTTTGCGCGCCCGCCCCGAAGGGTTAAAATACGCGGGTGGAGTTTTTTCCAATTTAAGTGACAATATTCGAAATGGGATTATTTATTTAATTCAGAGTCGCCACTTGGGAAAGGTTTGGCTTTTGGTGTCCCAAGTCACCAGTTTATCTTGAATCCCAAATCGAGGAAATTTTCGACTTTTCCAAGTGAAGTCTGCGAACCAGAAATTCTAAGTAAGGAATTCTGTTGACCCGAGGGAAGGTGTTAGGCACCCTCGAATCCCGTGGTTCTAGCACGGTCGCTTAAATTGTTATAATGGCTAAATATCTGATTTAAATACATGTTGTGACTTATGTGCTTTTATTAAGTTTTAACCGCTTTTATTATTATCATTTATTTTTATAGAATTGCAACGTCGTGAAAATGCATCTTGAACCACGTCACAATCAATGCACCCGTAGTTGTTAACACATTTCGACTCCGTTGAGATTTGGATTCGGATCACATCAATGCGCACCCAAGTTTAAGAGTGTAATTCATTAAGGATGCCTAAGGGGTCTAGCGCGTTATTATTTGTAGAAGGCCATGAAATTTATTAAATGGCCCATCCTGAATTCTAGATAATTATCAAGGTTATTTATTGAGGGCCCCGCGATTTATATCTCATTTGGCGAGGCTCGTCTCATTATTTTAGAAGGAACATCCTATAATGGTTACATTTCTGATGTGTTTATCTCTTAAAAATAGAAGAAAAGATGCGTGCTATTTTTTAACTATGTGTTTGGCCCAAATCAGGATTTTAGCTAATCGTCCGATTAATTATTTACGGACTGAAGAAACATTGTACCTCATGAAAACATGCTTTGAACTTGATAAAAGAAATGTATATGGGAATGATGAAATGCTACGACTGTTACAAGGGCTCCCTAACTTTAACTTATTCGGACAAGATTAATTAAAATTGCTTGTTTGGGAAATGCGACTAGTGGTATTTGAAACTCATCCTGTAAACTGCTTCACGCAAACTGAAACTCAAGAGTTTGAAACTGTATTGTCTTTAGCTAGATCTAAACAATCATTTGCCCTTACATATTCGAAACATGCTTAAATAGCGAGTATGAGTTAACAATTGTATTAAAATGGCTGCACATTTCATGGATTGTATTTACATCTTATGTACTACTAAACGAATAAAATGTCACAGTTTCAGATTGGCATAAACTTTAATTAAGTACAACCTTACTAATGTGTCTCTATTAGGCTAACAGACCAAGAAACTACATATCTTAACAACATTAAAAGGCAATTCATAAGCAATACAACAGGTGCTTCTAACTCCTTCAAATCTTTTGATTCATGCTTTCATTGTTACATCAAATGCGAGTCTTAGTGTGTACCTGGATATTGGATACAACAGAAGGAGCAAGGGGTCAGTAGGACAATAGAAGCGATACCAAACAGCAGCAGTAACAGCAGGGACCAATAGAACAACTCCCAGTGCAAGATACAGTTAGAACCGACAAGAAATGGTAGACAGGTAGCAGCAAACAATGCAGTAGGAATAATACTCCAAGACAGACCAATCCAGGGGAAACGAACAATATGAATCAACTAATGAACTCAGATGATACTTGGAAGAAAACAGAATTGACTGAACAGGTTGAACAAGACTGGGAATCAGGCAAACAAGACAGAAGTAATTGCTGATTTTCTGTTTATCCCTTTCCCTATCTTCTTTCTTTTCAAGAATCCAATATCAGTCTGCAGTCTTGAACTTATACTTAAGTTATCAGAAAGAGACCTTTTCCAGTTTTTTTACTGTTTTCCCCCAGAACTTCAATTCTCAAAATTTCAGTTTAGGCTCCCCTGTGTCTCTCTATGTATGTCTGTGTGTGTATACTTCTCAGTGTGTATTTCAGCTCTCTCTTTCAAAAATTCCTCACAGTCTGTCTATATTCTTTTTCCCTTATAATTCTGTCTCCGTCTATCTCCTAATTATGTCCCTCTCTCTATCTTTGTGTGTGTCCTAATATCAGATGGTCTTCTCCCTTTTATAAGCCTCCCTCCTACTCCTTTTAACAGCCTCTTTTTAATATCACAGTACCCCTCCCATGTGCCCTTTTCATTTTTCAGATTCCAATTAGTTATTTAAGTATTAACCCCCATCAACATTCCCTGGCAGGCTTTCCTTTCCTATTTTATTAACTAAAAGCAAGCATGGGCAGTAGAATATATCTGACAGCATATGCTGTCAAACCATTTTAAAATTGAAAGCCCTTTATGCAGGAAAAAACAGGTTGTGCACAATGCACATGCTGTGCACAAGTGCACATGCTATCAACTCAGATTTCAATTAACAGACCAAGCCTTAGGTTTCTGAAATCATATTAACAGCTATAAGTAACTGGACTTGGTTCTTAATTGATTCAGGCAAATGTTCAACAGAAGCAAGTCAATTTGTTATTGTTCGGACAGTTGAAACTAATTGACGACATATGTCGACTCGACTATATTAATCATAACACATACAACCGTAACCAAAAATCAAACATTCAACAGTATCGACATATGATTTGAATTGTACTGGCTAAGCAAAGTGGTGCTCGAGAAGCCAATTGATCAGTTCAATGTAGAGAATCAGCTAATTGCACACCACTTACATACACATTATCAGGGCCAATATAAAGACTCATTCAAACAAACAGAAGTTCAGGCAAAGTGGACAAATAGAAGTTGGTAAAATTAAAAACAAATATGAACAGACTTTTAAAAACAAATCACACGGACTAAAACAAAAATAAAGAAAAGAAAACAAGACTCACCTCAAATCTTTGAAAAATCAAAACCTTGACTCGGATTTGGACAGACCTTTCTTAAGGCTGAATGGATTTTAATCGAAGTGTTTCTCAGATGAGAAACACTTTGATTAAAGTCCATTAGACCTTAATCTCTTCGGTTGAACCGGTATGAACTAGTGACGAAGAACTACAAACATTTCCAAAACTCAGATCCGGGATTCAGGCTTCCCTGGTCAGATTCGGACCAAACCAAGTATGGTTTGGTCACGAGGGGGGTCTGGGGAGTGTCTGGTGTGAAGCTAGGGTTGGTTGGTGTAGATCGAGTTTTGACTCGAATCTTCAAATGAAGATTCGAGGACCTGGAGGGTGATTCGAACTAAACGGTTAACAGGTCTATGTTCAGGGTGGTGAGGGGGTTCTATGGTGTTCAGGGCGAGGTCACCGGCGTTCATGCCGCCGGTTTTTCATGGCGAAGGGTACAGGGGCGGCTTCTAGGGTTTGTGGGTTTGGGTGAAGACGACGAGGCTGGGGTATTGGATAGGGGGGGTAGGGTAAGGATCTGGGCTTATATAGTTAGTGGGTGGGTTGATCTCAACCGTTAGATCAATCTAGATCTACGGTTTGGATCTGATGGTCTTAAGTGAAACGGTGTCGTTTCAAGTGTTGAGGGTTTGGGTTTGGTCCGGGTGTAAACGGGTCGGGTTTGTTGGTGGGTTACGGGGGATTGATCTTGGCCGTTGATCACTCTGAGATCAACGGCCCAGATCAGGCACGATCCAAACGACGTCGTTTGGACACCCTGGGCACTAAGTGGTCTGGACCGGGCAGGCCTGGGTTTTGGGCATTGTTTGTTTGGGCCAATTTTATTAAATTGGCCCAATCCGGAAAAAGAAGGGGTCCTTTCTTTTTTTTTTCTTTTTTTTATTTCTTTTTCTTATTTATTTTAAAACTAAACAAAAAATCAAATTAAATTTAAATGCATACTCAATACAATTATTTGCACACACGCTAAAATATTTCAAAACAAGTAAAATTAAACAAAACAAAATCACGGACAAAGGTGCCTGTTTATGCTTTTCTATTTAAACCATGTTATGGTTCAGATTATGCATGACACGTACACATTTTTGAATTTTGTTTTAATAAAGTAAATAAATAAAAATGGGCCGAAGTCACAAATAAATCAACAAAGTGCCGCACAGAAATCCAAAAATAGTACAGCAGGACAAATTTTATTCTTTTGGAGCGACTGTCGCGCAAAAACAAAAATCACGTGCTCACACACACCTCATTACATTTTGTCCCCCATGCTTAACATAAAGAATTTTTAAAAATGTTCAATTCCCAAACTACTCCTCCGACCTTATTGCAATTACCATTTTACCCCTGAACGTACTGCAATTTACCAAACTACCTCCATCAGCTCTAAACAATCAATTAATCAAACTTAACCAAAATATAGCCAATATGACCAATTTCTCAACAATCTTCAACAAACAAATCATATGAACACAGATGAACAACAAATTCAAATTAATGGAAATAAGTTAACCATATTGGGTACTAATCCTGGTTAACTTAGCCCAAAAATGAATGAGCACAGAGACAACAATACAAACAACAAAATACATGATTCAAACTAAATCAACAAATCAAAAACCATAAACTCACATTAAATCACTGGATTAAAAATGAACTTCAAACAAAGAGGAACAAGAATTAAGTCTATTTCTAAACAACAAAACATGACGGATTCACATGATTAAAATAATGATAACAATTTCTATAAATACATAAAACACATGAAACAAATTAAAGAAATAATTAATTAAATTTCAATTTGAATCTAACAAACATTAAACTAACAATTCCTTTTTACAAAAATAAATAAAATTAACATGAAATAAACATGGAAAACAACTAATTAAATTTCCATTTGAATCTGAAAATTAAATCAACAAAACACATGAACAAACTAAAAAACATTAATTCAACGATAAACATGAACAAAACAAGAATCGAGCATTTATCGATTTTAGATCCGAGAATATCAAAACAAAATACGGACAAAATAACACTCAAAACCAACTAACCGGATCGGAACGAAATATGTACGGACTGTTTCGACAAACCTCGACCAAATCTTGAACAAACGAGATGGTTGAGTCTCGTTTTGGAACTGAAGGAGACGAAGAAAAATGTAAAGCAGCAGTAGCTGGTCATTTGGACGGAGGTCGATGAAGCAACGGGCAGAAGCAGTTGGTCGACGCAGCATCAATGGAGGAAAAGAAGAATGGAGCAGCAGCGCGAGCTTGGTGGAGAAGAATAGTAGCAGCTATGGACGATGATGGCAAAGCTTAGAGACGACGGAGCAATAGCAGTAACGCTGCTGGAGCAGGCTGAAGAAGATGAAGAAATAGCAGCATGACGGAGGAGCTGGAGCCTGGAAGGAGGGGTCGTCCATGGCGACTGGTTGTTGGTCATCGGGAAGCAGAAGAAATAGTAGCAATGGCGGACTGCTTGGTGGAGCTGGGGGAGGAGAAGATGAAGTAGAAACAGTTGGGTCTGGATGCAGCAGAAGCAACAATGGTGAAGTATAAGAAGTTAGAGTCGCAACGGCGAGCTGGGATTGTTCATGGTTGCTCGTTGACGATGGGTTGTTCGACGACTAGCGAAGGGTGGTCGATGGAAGGGTTGTGCGCGTGTGTGAAGGTGAGCAGCCATGTTTGTCTATGGCAGCCATTGGAGGGAAAGGGTGACGTGCAGACATGGGAGTTGGGTGGTTTTGAGATTTTGGAGAAGAAGAAGAAAGGGTGGGGGGCGGATAGTTTAGTTTAGGGTTTTCTTTGTTTTTTTGTTTTGTTTTGTGTTGGACCAAAAATGAAAAAAATGAAGAGGGGTTGGGTATTGGGGTTATGGGGCAGACCGGGTCGACCCGGTTTGAAGTGGACCGGGTCATGGGGAAGGTTGGGCAATTTTTGGGCTTGAGGTTTGAAAATTGAAGAAGAGGCCCAATTCCGATTTTTGTATTTTTGCTCTCTTTTCTTCTTTTATTTTTCTAAAACTAAATTATAAAAATATTTAAATTATTATTAAGAACTAAATTAAGTTATAAAAGCGCAAATTAACTCCCAATAACAATTAACACACAATTAAGTAATAATTAAGCATAAAATTGTATATTTGGACATTAAATGCTAAAAATGCAAAAGATGCCTATTTTTGTAATTTTTTAATTTTTGTAAAACAAAATTAATTACTAACAATTGTAGAATTAAATCCTACATCCAAAATTCGACATATTTTGTATTTTTTATTAATTTAACAAATAAACATGCAAGGAAAAATACAAATAATCATCCAAAAATGTCATAAAATTCTCAAAATCGCACACCAAGGAAAATCATTTTATTTTGAATTTTTTTGGGAGTATTTCTCATATAGGGCAAAAATCACGTGCTTACAGCTGCCCCTCTTTGCCCGAAGTCACGAAGGGTTTTCGTGCAAAGATAAAGCGAGCGATTTTTGCCCATCCTAGTACTCCGTGTGAAGCATTTTTTTGAAAAAGATTTAACCGAACCTTTGCTTCAAAGGTTTCCTACATATCCCTGGCTAAAGGGGAATCAGGTTAATGTAGTTCGGGAAATTTTGGTAGTTGGGACTACCATGGGATTGCGATGCTTGTTGTTACTGTTGTTGCTGTTGCTACTACCGCTTTACTGACCTCCTTATTACAACCAAAGGAAATTGAAACTGATCTAACTACTTATGCCTGTCAACCGTTAGTTACAAGATTCCTATCTATAATTCTTTTGCAACTTAATCTTGGGTCTTAGCTGATTCTGCTTGTAGACTTCGATACGAATCTTGATGCTTGCAAGTTGTAGGCGCTTGTTTATTTCTGCAGTATTGAATGAAATGGGATTGACGATGCTAGGGAATTTGATCCAATTTTTGAACGACCTGCCCTTTGTTTGTTCTAATATGTGGGAACATCTTCTTTTTTTTCTTTTGTTCTTTTCTTCTTTTCTTTATTCTGGATTGAGACTCATCCCGTAGGTCGCCTCGATCCATGCACCTCAGGGCCAATCCTGCCGAGACAAAACAAAACAAACGAACGAAATTTTTCTGCCCCAGTTTCACTAGGAAAATTTCGTGAGTTAATTGCCATAATAATCCACAGCACTGATGCGGGGATAAGAAAAACTAGTCTGCAAAACGCAACTCAGAGGCTGGAGCCCTAATGTCGCCAAAGGTAAAAATGCTCAGTTCAGGGTTGGGGCCCTAATGCTGGCTAAATGGAAAATGCTCAGTTCAGGGTTGGAACCCTAATGCTGGCTAACAGGAAAATGCTCAGTTCAGGGTTGGAGCCCTAATGCTGGCTAACAGGAAAATGCTCAGTTCAGGGTTGAAGCCCTAATGCTGGCTAAATGGGAAATGCTCAGTTCAGGGTTGGAGCCCTTATGCTGGCCAACAGAAAATGCTCAGTTCAGGGTCAGAGCCCTAATACTGGCTAAATGGAAAATGCTCAGTTCAGGGTTGGTGCCCTAATGCTGGCTAAACAGAAAATGCTCAGTTCAGGGTTAGAGCCCTAATGCTGGCAAAACAGAAAAATGCTCAGTTCAGGGTTGGAGCCCTAATGCTGGCTAAACAGGAAAATGCTCAGTTCAGGGTTGGAGCCCTAATGCTGGCTAAACAGGAAAATGCTCAGTTCAGGGTTGGAGCCCTAATGCTGGCTAAACAGAAAAATGCTCAGTTCAGGGTTGGAGCCCTAATGCTGGCTAAATGGAAAATGCTCAGTTCAGGGTTGGAGCCCTAATGATGGCTAACAGGAAAATGTTCAGTTCAGGGTTGGAGCCCTAATGCTGGCTAAATGGAAAATGCTCAGTTTAGGGTTGGAGCCCTAATGCTGGCTAACAGGAAAATGCTTAGTTTAGGGTTGGAGCCCTAATGCTGTCTAATCGGAAAATGCTCAGTTTAGTGTTGGAGCCCTAATGCTGGCTGAATGGAAAAATGCTCAGTTCAGGGTTGGAGCCCTAATACTGGATAAATGAAAAATGCTTAGTTCAGGGTTGGAGCCCTAATGCTGGCTAACAGAAAAATGCTCAGTTCAGGGTTAGAGCCCTAATGCTGGCTAAATGGAAAATGCTCAGTTCAGGGTTGGAGCCCTAATGCTGGCTAAATGAAAAATGCTCAGTTCAGGGTTGGAACCCTAATGCTGGCTAACAGAAAAATGCTCAGTTCAGGGTTGGTGCCCTAATGCTGGCTAAATAAAAAATGTTTAGTTCAGGGTTGGAGCCCTAATGCTGGCTAATAGAAAAATGCTCAATTCAAGGTTGGAGCCCTAATGCTTGATAAATGGAAAATGCTCAGTTCAGGGTTGGGGCCCTAATGCTGGATAACAGAAAAAAATGCTCAGTTCAGGGTTGGAGCCCTAATGCAGGCTAAATGGAAAATGCTCAGTTCAGGGTTGGGGCCCTAATGCTGGCTGACAGAGAAATGCTCAGTTCAGGGTTGGGGCCCTAATGCTGGTTAAATGGAAAATGCTCAATTCAGGGTTGGAGCCCTAATGCTGGCTAACAGGAAAATGCTCAGTTCAGGGTTGGAGCCCTAATGCTGACTAAATGAAAAATGCTCAGTTCAGGGTTGGAGCCCTAATGCTGGCTAACAGAAAAATGCTCAGTTCAGGGTTGGAGCCCTAATGTTGGCTAAATGAAAAATGCTCAGTTCAGGGTTGGAGCCCTAATGCGGGCTAACAGAAAAATGCTCAGTTCAGGGTTGGAGCCCTAATGCTGGCTAAATGGAAAATGCTCAGTTCAGGGTTGGGGCCCTAATGATGGCTAACAGAAAAATGCTCAGTTCAGGGTTGGAGCCCTAATGCTGGCTAAATGAAAATTCTCAGTTCAGGGTTGGGGCCCTAATGCTGGCTAAATGGAAAATGCTCAGTTCAGGGTTGGGGCCCTAATGCTGGCTAACAGAAAAATGCTCAGTTCAGGGTTGGAGCCCTAATGCTGGCTAACAGAAAAATGCTCAGGAAGATTCACGGGTTATGCCGGAAAAGGTCCACGGGTTATGCCGGGAAGATTCATCGGGTTATGCCGGAAGATTCATCGGGTTATGCCGGAAGATTCATCGGGTTATGCCGGAAAAGGTCTATGGGTTATGCCGGGAAGATTCATCGGGTTATGCTAGAAAAATTCATCGGGTTATGCAGGAAAAGGTCCACGGGTTATGCCAGGAAGATTCATCGGGTTATGCCGGAAAAGGTCCACGGGTTATGCCGGGAAGATTCATCGAGTTATGCCGGGAAGAGGTAAGAGTCCTCGGGTTATGTCGGGGATTTGGATAAAAAAAGCTCCTTGGGTTATGCCAGGGAGATCCGTGGTTTATACTGGGATAGTTGAGGAATGAGGTCCTTTGTTACCATGATTTGTTTTCTTTTGGGGATTTTCATTTTTCTTTCTTGTCTTCTTTCTTTTCTTTGGTTTTCCTTTATATATATATATATATTTTTTTTATTTATCAAAAATGCATGAAAGAATCTCGGGGAAACTTACTTTTGGTCGTTTTCCCGCTGTAAAGCTGTTTCAACGCTCGCACGCTTCATTTCTTTTGGGCTACACCTGCTTCTTGCATGGTTGCTTTGGATTGCACCTATCTCAATTTTCCTAAACAAAGAAAAATTGTCAGTTTGAAAACGGTGGTTGATTTAGTGGCCTTGATCGTTCCAATTGCTTGGTCTTGGACTAATTCATATTGAGAAACTCTGCCATTGATTGGATTCACAGGCGACCCCTTTTAAATTGATCATACTCGCATTTCCGAATTTTGTGATGATTTTCCCGTGTAAGGATTTGGTTCTTTCATCCCATTCTGCTTGGGGATTCTTTACGAGGCCAACTCAGTGGGGATTTTTATTGGGGAGACTCTGTGTGGATTTGTACAAGGCAGACTCGTTGGGGATTTGCTGGGGCAGACTCTTTGGGGGATTGTACAAGGGGAGACTCTGTGGGGATTTTTACAAAGGGATACCCTGTGGGGATCTGTACAAAGGGAGACCCTGTGGGGATTTGTCGGTTTTTTTTTTCTTTTTTTTTGTGTGTGTCAGGGATTTTTGATCCTCAAACCTAAACTACAGTGGCTAATCGCGTGGGAATTAACCTTTCCAACTTTATTTTACCTTTGTAGGCCTTTCTTTTCTGTCATCTTTCTTCCAACTTCAATTTTAGAGCATTTGGGGGTACCTTGGTTTCTTCAACTTCGCTGAGGCAATTAACCATTTGAAACTTAACCCTTTCAACTTCAATTGCCTTTATAGGCTGCCATGGCTAGTCGAGGTCGTCTTGATGCCCCTACTGAGGCTGGGTGCCTTTTGCACATTAGCGTGTATCAAACGAAAGCCCTGTAAATCAGTCTTACCATCCTTTCTTTGTCTTGGTTTTTGAATAGTGTTAGCCCAAAAGGGATTCAAAGAGAAACAAATAATTGAATGGAGAATGAGTTTAAAACTAGAAGTGTCCCTTTCGGGGAAAGGAGAGAAGGACTTATCCGGAGTACATGCGGACTTCAATGAACATGACATGCCTTTTGGACTGGATGTCTGATCTGTGTAAACCGTCTGACTCTCAAAAATTAATCACAACTTGCCTTGAATACCGAGGAACCTTGCTAGGACTCTGTTGATGCCAATGGCTGTGAGGATCTTATTTTCGATCATGGGCGCCCTTTGTGGGTTTTCGCAAGCTGGCATTTTTTATTTTATTTCTGGCCATCTCCTTATAGTGCTCGTGTCGGTTTGCATTAACAAGACTTCTCATTTTGATTTTCTCTGCTTAGCGTTGCCTTACGGTGCCCGTGTGGGTTTTCATCAGCAAGACTCTCTCATTTTATTTCCTCTGCTTATCGTCGTCTTACGGTGCCCGTGTGGGTTTTCACCAATAAGGCTCTCTCATTTTATTCCTCTGCTTACCGTCGCCTTACGGTGCCCGTGTGGGTTTTCACCAATAAGGCTCTCTCATTTTATTCCTCTCATTTTGTTGTATCAGACCCAAATAACTCCATCCTCCCATTTTGAACCGCTTTGCCGATTCATCAGAAGGACTGGAACAAGGTTTGGGGTGAAAAGAATTTGGATTGAACTACAACTTTGGAACCTTTTAGGCGGGATCATTGTTGAACCGTTATAACTTCTGCCCCAGTTTCACTTTTGGGGGACTTCTTGGATTTTTGTTTTGGTGTGACTGAACCCCAAGGAGAGGTTGCCTACGTATCCTTTCGGAATCAAGTCAAACGTAGTTCAGGCCACTTTTTTTTCTCTTTTTGTTTTTCTGTTTTGCTTTGTTTTTCGCTTCCTTTCCCTTTTTCTCATTTTTTTTTTGTATATATATTTTCTTATTTTTTCTAATTCTTTCTTCTTCTTCCTTTTATTATTTGTCTCTTTTTTTTCAAATTTTCTTTTTCTTTCATTTTATTTTTAATAATACTTTCAGGTTCCAAAGAGGGTAATCAAAGAAGAGTAACCAGCTCAAATGGGTTTGCAAAGGGTTGATAGTGTTTGGGTAGCGAGAATGAAAGCCTTCGTCATCTCAACCGAAAAAGATTTTATTATATAAAGGATCCAACATAGTACCTTTTGACTGCATTTACATTGACAGTTATTTCAAGGACGTTTCCTTCGATGTGTCCCAAGTACAACGCACTCTTTTTGGCAGTACTCTTGTTGTAATGTATGGACCTTTCCAATTTCGGGAACCAATTTTCCTTCAGTTGTTCCAACTCTTTGTCTTGTTTCCTTAAGCTATTCTTCATTGCGACCCAATTCTTGATTCATTATTTCGAGGTCTGACAGAGTTTTAAGATCCGGGCATGAAGTCCGCAAGCATGTCATATTATTGAAATCTGCATTTAACAGAACTAAAAGAGAATGAGAAAATTGACAAGATTTAAGAAAAGAGACATTCCGGGAAATATCAACTTCATTTGATTTTTTTGATTTTTTCTTTTTCTTTTTTTTTTTAATTTTTGAAGGTAGAAGGGTTTACATCGGAAAGTAAGACAATAAAGTAAAACATCTGGATCACGCCCTGAGATAATCCAGATGCAGAAAGGATAGCAAGACTGGCTACCGAGACTCCCGTCTGATGGGGAACTTTCAGGCTTGGCAATCATTTTTTTTGGCTTTTCTTCTGTCTCGGCAATGGCTGCAATAGCCTTCAGTGCCGGATCAAATTCCTCAGCTTCACAGATCATTCTGTCTATTGGCCCATTTGTGAGAGTTGCCAGGGGAATGTTCGTCATATTTTTCGTCCCGGAGAACGATTCTTTCAGCTTCAATCAAGTCTTCAACTGCCATTTTGAGGGTCCAAATGACCAACAGTCCTTTGTACCGTGTCCCACTTCTCCAGAGTGATATTCACATCTAGCTCGATGCGGGAGGGGGGACTCGGTGTTTGGCCGATTTGGGGCCACTGGCTGCAGCAGACTTCGCCTGACTAGCTTTTGGAACAAGCCTGAGTATGATTCACCAATAGGGGTGAACTGATTCCTTTTGAAAGACTCTCTTGGGTGAGGATTGTACTGAGGAACATTTGATTGGGGACTATATGGAGCTGGGTAAGGATGGGCATTTCTGGGAGGTGAAGCTCAGTTTTGTGTATAATGTTGTGGCCGCGTGCAAGGCTGCATGTTCATCACCGCATACCAACAAAACCAATCACCTGAATAGAACCTGGCTAATTTACTCACACACACAACCTTGTTAGTTTTGAGGCATTTAACATATAGGAAATCGCACGTTGGGATGCAATGCACCTAAACAGTTAAACGTTGTTACCATGTGTTTGAACGGGTTGCATGTTTCATCCCGGCCTTAAACTAGCCCTCTTCACTATGTACCTTTTTTCTTTTATTCCTACCTCTCTTTAACCACTCTTGATCTTGTTTTTGCTGCTCTTTTATTTTTTGCACTCTCTTTTTTTTCTCTTTTTTTTTTAATTTTATTTTGTCACTCTTTTCCCTCTTTTTCACTATTTTTCTTTTCTCTTTTTTACTCAATTTTCTTTCTCCTTTTCTTTCAGTTTTTTTTACTCAATTTATTTTATAGCTATGATCGAATCCGATGGAGATTGCCTACGTATCATGACCCCGCATGAATCAGATCTTGCGTAGTTCGGGACTAACAAGTGCAAAAATAAAGAAACAAGTGTTTATTTTGCATTGTGCTCATCTTGCACATTTATTAAGGTGATTTAAGCAAAAATGATTTGACTCAAAAATGATTTGACTATATTTTAGAAAGAAAGATCCGATTTTCGAACACGGCCTTTCAGCACTTCGGGGATGAAGATTTTAAGGCTGTGAGGGTCAACCGATCAAAACTCTAAAAGATGATCGAAAGTGGCCGTTTATGCAAAGTCAGCCTTCCGCCGTCCCTTTCGGGAACATTTGGCTATTTTTGACAAAAACAGCATCACTTGATTTATTTATGACTCTTTTTTTTTCAGAATGGTGACCCGACATTGGGAACATGGCCTTGCAGAGCCTCGAGGACGAGGATCCTAAGGCCATTAGGCAATTTGGTCAGAATTTTTAAAAAATGACCAAAAATGGTTGTTTATGCAAAGTCAGCCTTCCGGCGTCCCTTTCGGGAACATTCGGCTATTCTTGACAAAACGACATCACCTGACTCATAAATTAAAATTCTGACATTTTGGCTATTTCTGAAAAAGGGGTGGTTGGACCCAATGAGGGTTGCCTACGTATCTCATACCCTGTGAGAATCAAACCGGCGTAGTTCGGTCGATCGAAATAGGGAAAACAAATTAAATCCTCTTTTTTTGAATAAAATCTTTTAAAGAAAAGGAGGAAAACTATTTTCTGGATTTTTATATATATATATATTTTTTTATTTTTTTGAAAAGAGACGAAGACTAAGGAAATATTTTGAATTTTAAACTTCTTTTCACTTTTTTTTTTTAAATTTCGAAAATCTTTTAAAGAGATACTACAAATGAAACGATTTTTTTTTTTGAATTTTGAATTTCCCTTTTTTTTTTACTTTTAAATAAATACCTTTTTTTTTGGATTTTGAAAGTGATTAAAAGGAATATTTTTTTTATATGTTTTCTTTTTTATAAATCAAACTAAAAGACAAATTTTGTTTTCATTTTATTTTTCTTTTTTTTTTTAGAAAATTCCGGCGAGGTTTTGATACTACTTGGACATTGGTTTTATTTTTCAAAAAATAAGTAATTATCTCCCTACGCTGCTATTTTTATTTCCCTTTTTTTTTGAATTTTTTTAGAAAACGGTCAAGCGTGCAGATCTGAAGCAAATAAATGCGCCAAACAAACGGATGCAGCAGGATGGTCTTTTCATTTCAGGTTGCCTATCCTAGACGGACCCAACCCCTGTGTTGAGTCCCCTATGTCGAATGCAACATGATGCAAATAAGCGTTCCTACTAGGGATCCGACATGAGGTTTCGTTATACTAGGTTTATAACCTGGGTATATGTCATAGACTGTATACCCGAGCGGACAACTCGAGTCGAGGAGGGGGCAACTTACCGGGAACCAAAAGGCCATCCGGCTTCGTAACTTGTCCGAGCCTCTTTCTTATTTCAGGTATTGACACTAACAGAATAGGGAGTCTCAACCAGTAAGCACATCCCCGGAGGTGAAGAGAGAAGGGTTCGGCACAGTTTATATACATTTCAGATAATATCAAAGCGGTAAAAGACAACATTTAGCACGTTATGTCAAAACATGTAATAAATATCAGATAATAAAGCCAAATATAACAATTATTCTAAGCTCGAATTCTTGAACCCTGAACCGGAGGTTCTGGGTTCTGTAATCCCCAGCAGAGTCGCCAGAGCTGTCACACCTCCTTTTTGCGCGCCCGCCCCGAAGGGTAAGATGCGTGAGGGAGTTTTTCCAATTTAAGTGACAATATTCGAAATGAGATTATTTATTTAATTCAGATTCGCCACTTGAGAAAGGTTTGGCTTTTGGTGTCCCAAGTCACCGGTTTATCTTGAATCCCAAATCGAGGAAAATATTCGACTTTCCAAATGTAGTCTGCGAACCAGAAATTCTAAGTAAGGAATTCTGTTGACCCGAGGGAAGGTGTTTGGCACCCCCGAATCCCGTGGTTCTAGCACGGTCGCTTAAATTGTTATAATGGCTAAATATCTGATTTTAATACATGTTATGACTTGTGTGCTTTTATTAGGTTTAAACCGCTTTTATTATTATTATTTTTATAGAATTGCAACGTCGTGAAAACGCATCTCGAACCACGTCACAATCAATGCACCCGTGGTTGTTAATACATTCCGACAACGTCGAGATTTGAATTTGGGTCACATAAATGCGCACCCGAATTTAAGAATGTAATTTAATTAAGTCTCGCCTAAAGAGTCTAACGCGTTATTATCTTTGGGGAAGGCAGTGATATTCACTAAACAGTCCATCCCAAATTCTAAGTATTTATTATTTCCAATTATTGAGGGCCCCGCAATTTGCATTTTTTATTTGGCGAGGCTCGTCTCATTATTTTTAAAAGGATAATCTTAGCATGACTACATTTTCTATTTTTCGTTTTCTAAAATAAATAAAGATAAGGTCCTACTTTATTTACATACTTTCGAGTTATTATAGTTAAGTTTCGAAGGTGAGTTGTTTAAAGAGTTTACATGGCAACGCATAGAATATTCTACATACAGACAGTAAAAGAAAGAAAAGACTACATTAAATTACAACTTCAAATCTTTCTCATTTTTTGCATTCATGCCTCGAGTGGCTTACAAGATGAACCAGTGTATCAGTTTGTGTATCTGGTATTTGGGAAAGCAAGGAAAGAAGATGAAGATCAGTAGAAGCAGCAGTAGTGTAAATACACAGCAACAGCAGGTTCAGCAACAGCAACAATTTGAATCAGATTCACGGCCTAGAAAACTTTGAGGAAAAATCGAACAACTCAATAGAATAAACCCAAAAATTTGTAAGCAAACTAAACATCAACAAACCACGCGTGTATTAAACCCGAAACTAAACTCGCTTCTCCCTTTGTTTTTGTTTTCTTTTTTTTTTACTCTCTAAAACTCTTGAGATTTTCGGATTGTCTTCCTCTCTCAAAATAATCCTCAAAAATCTTTCAAGTTTTAGTCTAAGCTTTTTTTCTCTCCAGTCTAGTCTTTCAATCTTCAAGTCTTTAAAATGTGTCAAATGAATATATTTATAACAAGACTCTAGTCTTGAATCCCCAACCCCAAATATTCCCTAATGACATGCTTTGTCCCCACTAATTAATGTTTTCTTTATTTTAAACCTTGTCCCCCATGCCTACATGCTTTGTCCCCCATTACATTAAATAAATATATCAACCTCAACCCATTATATCTTGTCCCACATGCCTAACATAAACAATTACAATATTCCACTGCACTACATTATGTCTTGTCCCCCATTTATATTAAACAACTATATCACCCACACCCCATTACATTTTGTCCCCCATGCTTAACATAAAGAATTATTAAAAATGTTCAATTCCCAAACTACTCCTCCGACCTTATTGCAATTACTATTTTACCCCTGAATGTACTGCAATTTACCAAACTACCCCCATCAGCTCTAAACAATCAATTAATCAAACTTAACCAAAATATAGCCAATATGACCAATTTCTCAACAATCTTCAACAAACAAATCATATGAACACAGATGAACAACAAATTCAAATTAATGGAAATAAGTTAACCATATTGGGAACCAATCCTGGTTAACTTAGACCAAAATGAATGAGCAAAGAGACAACAATACAAACAACAAAATACATGATTCAAACTAAATCAACAAATCAAAAACCATAAACTCACATTAAATCACTGGATTAAAAATGAACTTCAAACAAAGATGAACATGAATTAAGTCTATTTCTAAACAACAAAACATGACGGATTCACATGATTAAAATAACGCTAACAATTTCTAAAAATACATAAAACACATGAAACAAATTGAAGAAATAATTAATTAAATTTCAATTTGAATCTAACAAACATTAAACTAACAATTCCTTTTTACAAAAATAAATAAAATTAACATGAAATAAACATGGAAAACAACTAATTAAATTTCCATTTGAATCTGAAAATTAAATCAACAAAACACATGAACAAACTAAAAAACATTAATTCAACGATAAACATGAACAAAACAAGAATCGAGCATTTATCGATTTTAGATCTGAGAATATCAAAACAAAATACGGACAAAATAAAACTCAAAACCAACTAACCGGATCGGAACGAAATATGTACGGACTGTTTCGACAAACCTCGACCAAAGCTTGAACAAACGAGATGGTTGAGTCTCGTTTTGGGACTGAAGGCGACGAAGCAAAATGTGAAGCAGCAGTAGCTGGTCATTTGGACGGAGGTCGATGAAGCAACGGGCAGAAGCAGCTGGTCGACGCAGCATCAATGGAGGAAAAGAAGAATGGAGCAGCAGCGCGAGCTTGGTGGAGAAGAATAGTAGCAGCTATGGACGATGATGGCAAAGCTTAGAGACGACGGAGCAATAGCAGTAACTCTGCTGGAGCAGGATGAAGAAGATAAAGCAGTAGCAGCATGATGGAGGAGCTGGAGCCTGGAAGGAGGGGTCGTCCATGGCGACTGGTTGTTGGTCATCGGGAAGCAGAAGAAATAGTAGCAATGGCGGACTGCTTGGTGGAGCTGGGGGCGGAGAAGATGAAGCAGAAACAGTTGGGTCTGGATGCAGCAGAAGCAACAATGGTGAAGTATAAGAAGTTAGAGTCGCAACGGCGAGCTGGGATTATTCGTGGTTGCTCGTTGACGATGGGTTGTTCGACGACTAGCGAAGGGTGGTCGATGGAGGGGTTGTGCGCGTGTGTGAAGGTGAGCATCCATGGTTGGCTATGGCAGCCATTGGAGGGAAAGGGTGACGTGCAGACATGGGAGTTTGGTGGTTTTGAGATTTTGGAGAAGAAGAAGAAAGGGTGGGGGGCGGATAGTTTAGTTTAGGGTTTTTTTTGTTTTTTTGTTTTGTTTTGTGTTGGACCAAAAATGAAAAAAATGAAGAGGGGTTGGGTATTGGGGTTATGGGGCGGACCGGGTCGACCCGGTTTGAAGTGGACCGGGTCATGGGGAAGGTTGGGCAATTTTTGGGCTTGAGGTTTGAAAATTGAAGAAGAGGCCCAATTCCGATTTTTGTATTTTTGCTCTCTTTTCTTCTTTTATTTTTGTAAAACTAAACTATAAAAATATTTAAATTATTATTAAGAACTAAATTAAGTCATAAAAGCGCAAATTAACTCCCAATAACAATTAACACACAATTAAGTAATAATTAAGCATAAAATTGTATATTTGGACATTAAATGCTAAAAATGCAAAAGATGCCTATTTTTGTAATTTTTTCATTTTTGTAAAACAAAATTAATTACTAACAATTGTATAATTAAATCCTACATGCAAAATGCGACATATTTTTGTATTTTGTATTAATTTAACAAATAAACATGCAAGGAAAAATACAAATAATCATCCAAAAATGTCATAAAATTCTCAAAATCGCACACCAAGGAAAATCATTTTATTTGGAATTTTTTGGGAGTAATTCTCATATAGGGCAAAAATCACGTGCTTACAGGAGGGTCTGGAATATTAACATTTGGATTAGCATTGGCATTCCGGCCTCTCCATTGACCTTGAGGTTCAAGAGGCACCTCATCTTGCTCAAGATCATCTACCTCCTCCCCCGCTATCACGTTTCCAAGAGGATCATTAGCATTGTTTAAAGCCATGTAGGTACCTAAGTAATGACACAAACAAGTAAGTAACCAAGAAGTAAAGAAGAACAATACACAAAACTAACTAAATAGATACATAAAACCGTTATCTCCCCGGCAACGGCGCCAAAAAGTGATCGCTACCAATTCCACACTACTAAAAAGTCGGAAGAGAGGGTTGTAATAACTTTTACCCGATATGAGGGTCGGGATCGATTTCCACAAGGAGCTAGGAATGGAGTCGAGTATCTATCTAGACTAGAGTTGTGTAATTGTTCCAAATGTCACTTCCATACATTTTTGGGTTTTTGATTATAAGCTACTATTATCAAACTATTAATAGAAACTAGATTATGCTACGAGATAATTGCTAAGTTGTATCGAATGGGAAGAAGGGCACTAGGGTCGTGACTTTACCTAGGTGGCTAATTGACGGGAAGATGTTACTAAGGTTCGATTGACATAATTAGGGCTTATGCTATAACCATTGCAGAATTTTACCCACTCTCACACCTCTCGGTAGAGAAAGTGATTTTTCCCAATTGACTCTCTCGAGACCAAATGGGTAGGCAAATTATCTCAAGCAACTAGGGTTCATGTTGGGTAATTACTCTCTCGAGGTTTAACCCTCTAATTGGGACTATCAATTCTCTTGAGTCTATCCCAATTCCTTATTGGTTCAATTTTGGAGACTTAGGCTCTCTTTCTCAAGAAGAGCCAAGTCAACTTAGCACAAACCAGTGTTTGCAACCACCAATTCATAGATTAAACCATAAAATTGACCCAATTAACAAACACCCATAGTCAATCTAGCAATAGATGGCAACACCAATCAATTATCCACACTAGGGTTGAGCCAATACCCTAGCTAATGGGTTTAGCTACTCATGCTTGAAGGACAAAATAGAGAAATAGACGAAGAACAAGGCATATTAATTAAATGCTAAATTAAAATACAAGATCTATCGTTAATTTGATGCTAAGATGCAAAAATGGCTATAGATGAGGATCCCACGAGCGCAGCTCAGTTCTAGATATATTAGATTACCTATAAAAATGTTAAAATGTTCTATTTATACTAGGCTAGAAAAACATGACAAAAATACCCGTGCAGGGTCAGTGCGGGCCACATAAAATGGACCGCGGCCGCACTAGGCTCATGGACTTCAATTCTGGGCTCTCTGAACTTGGGCACCGTGAACCGCTTAGAATGGACCGCGGCCGCGGAGGCAGCTGGCGCGGTGAGCACAATCATGACCGTGGACCACAGGCTTGAACTTTGGCATTTTCCATCTCTCGAAATCTCTCTTCCGCAGACCGCACAAAAAGGTAGTGCGGTCGCGGAACCTCCACCTCGGACCGCACAATGTGTACTACGGCCGCGTTGCCTGAATCCTGGTTTTGCCATCTCTCTGAATCTCTCTTCTGCGGACCGCACAAAAAGGTAGTACGGCCGCGGAACCTTCACCACGGACCACGCAATGTGTATTGCGGCCGTGTTGCTTGAAGCTTGGTTTTGCCATCTCTCTGAATCACCTAGTGCGGCCGCATTCGACTTTGTGCGGTCCGCACTAGACTTGTTTGCCCTCAGTTTACTTTGTCTTTGATACTTGAGCAGGTTTCACTCCTTTTGAGCCGATCTTTGACATTTCGTCACTTTGTCGATCATTCCTGCAATCAAGTAGACCTGTCTAGTGTAATCACCAAGTGGTCTCCCAGCACCTGGAGTTATGTTTCTGAACTGGGCTGTAGCCAAGAGTTGATTTTGAGAAATTCTCTTAGCCCTTTCCTCTTCATAAATAATATGTGCATCTCTAATCGATGCTTCCTCAGCATCCCTTGCAGCTTTTTCTCGCTGCCGGACTGCCTCTCATGCAGCCAAACCCACATTATCATCATCACTGATCACAACCATAGTTTCTTTTGTTGAGGATTGCCCAACCTTTTCTAACTTCTCATTGAGATTTCTTTCCTTCCTCAACTGTCGTATTTGTTTTTCTATCTCTGGCTCGTTTGGTTGCACTTTTTTCCCAGAAGATTGAGTCATGCACCAATCTAAACCTTTAGCTTACGCACAGTCAAAGAACACCAACCGTAAAAATAGAAAATAAAATATAAAAAAAATCCTGAATTAGCACTACAAAATATTTCAAACACTATTTAATCCTAATCCCCGGCAAGGGCACCATAATTTGACGAGCGCAAAAGACTGTTTTAAATTATGCTCGCTAATCAAATATAGTATAGTATAATATCGTATCCACATGGATTAGAGTTAAATAATATTTTTGTAGTTTTCAGTATAATGCTATCCAAGATGATCAACATTTGAGAATTATATGATTTCTAACTTAAATTTACTAAGAATCTACGGTTATTGACTAATAACAATCGAACAAGAAGCAAGCAAAGAAGGTTATCAGTGAGAGAAAATAGGGTTTTGATAAGATAGGTGCAGGATAATTCTTTGGGATCTAACTCTAGATAATTCACTTCTAATGTTCAAGTGAGTCTCTCAAATTCACTCAATTATTGGTTCTTAGTAGAAACTCCTCTCTCGATTAAGTCTCAACATCACAAGATGAACAAATTTTAAGCACGTGAAGATATGCAAGAATTCGTAGTGGACTGGTCTTTAAGAGGGCCTCTCTCGATTATCCTCCTAATAAGGTTTAATTAATAATTCAATTAGCCTCGTCCGATTACTAAGAATAATTAATGAATTCAACTAACAGAACATAGTGCAAAGATATCATAAGTTATGCCTCTATCGATTACATGAACTAGTGAATATAAATGCAATAATTAAATCATCCAAAACGATTTCAATTCATAAAACTGGAGTTATAAGCCACAAACAAATATCAATACACTTAATCCATCAAACCATATAGAGAACTACTTCATAGATATGGAGCAATTCATCACAAATATGTTTAAAGTATTGAAAAACATAAAATGATCCAAACTCGTATCTTGAGTGAGGATTGAATGATGAATTCTATCTGCTTTTGCTTATCCAACTCCTCCTTAGCCTCCTTAGTTTTATGACGTGTCAAAAAGTCCATAAAATAATATGTTTTCATGTATTTATACCAAGTAAGATTGGGCCCAGACGAAACCACCTTCTCCTAGACAAAATAGGACAATAGCCTTGAAAAATTCCACAAGCGCGCCGCATGGGGCGACGCTCAATGCAGGGCATTAGTGGAACTTATCAGGGAGCTTGCACTTTGAAGGCAGCAGGAAAAATGGGCAGTCACAGCTTAATTCCTTGAGCTCTTACTTAGGCTTCAAAGCTCCATATAGCTCCAATTAGTTCCATAACATCTATATCACTCGAAATCACTCCTACAAGGCATATAACACACAATAAGTGCAATATGTATGCGATTAAAGCTCAAATACAATTAAAGTGTAGTGAGTTAAAGTGCAATAAGCGACTAAAATACGTAATTAAAGCCTACCATCAATATCATCAAAGTCAACTCCAGGTCTAACATATGAATTCTTCAAACATTCTAATTACCAAATTTCAACAACTAGAGCCAAAATCTTCTAGGAACCTCCAAATTCATATCCAAATATATGCCAGTGTTCAAAATCACCATACAAACCCACTAGAACCATTAAATCACCAATACAATGTCGTATGTTAAAAATCCAAATCTTGATCATCTCTTACAACTTAAGCTTTTGAAACTAAAACTAAGACCCGTTTGGCCATAGATTTTGCCATGTTTTTCCAATATTTTTTTTGGCAAAACCTTTTTGTTTATAGATTTTATTCAAATTTTGGAAGATTTTTAAAACAAAATTCTCAAATCCCAAGACTAGCTTTACACCTGTTTTGGCCCAAAATATTATCTTTGAATTTTTTAACAATTACAAAATTTACCCCAAACTTATATATATTTTTTTTTAAAAAAGCACACAACCTATTATGACCAAACTAATCCACCAGCTAATTACTATTATTTGTTTGGACTGATGGATCTTGTAATATTATTGCAATCTGATGAACTGTAGTAGCTAGTGATTGTGTTATTAGAAGTTGATATTAAAATATCAGATTATGGTTTTAGGATAGTATATTATGTAGTTCATTATCTATGGTGAGGACTATGCCTTGTGATAGTGATAATGAATAACATCGATGAAGGTTATGCATATACATGATTAGCAAGTTTGTTTGTTTGATATTGTTGGTTTTTTTTATAGTTTTTAGAACTTATGGATATAAGACACTTTTATATTTTTTCAAAAAAAAAAGTGAAACATGTTTTGAAAAATGATGTCCTAATAGATTTTCATCTTCAAACAAAACTTCACCCAAATTAGATTTTTAAGATAAATTTGAGAAAATGATACTGTATAGCTGCTCTCAAAATAATAGTCTAAAAATGAATATTTTTTGTATATATATACATTATGTATGTTATATACAAAAATTATACATATTTTGTACACTTTTAAGGCTATCTAATATATATAGTTTCTATCACGAGCTAAAAAGTGACAATACGCCAATAAATTTTGGAATCTATGTCTAAACGCTAGCTAAGTGTTGTAATAACCCTCAAACCTTCCCGAAATCGAGCCAACTAGTCCCGCAAGTCACAAAATAGTAAACAAATATATGTGGAGCATCAAATAAGGCAACATGGTTCAAATATACAAAATAACCGGTCTAGTCGTAATACTTGGATATAATTTGCACAAGATATAGTTCATCTTCTGCATGTTATGATTTAATTTATTTTTATTTATATTTTGGTTTAAGTTTTATTGGACAAGTATAAACTCATGCAACAATCTTTAATTGGTACATCCGGTTAAGGGATATTTATGATAGCTTGAAAATATTATTTTATTTTGCTATCTTTTTTTTAATCCGCTAGGAAAACGCCCAGGGCTAGTTTTATTAATAACCATATAGAATATGAAATACAATGTCATGATGAAGAATCCTATTATCAAAATTGAGTGTTGCACTCAACATTGATGTCACATTACTGCAATTAAACTTTGAAATACAATTCTACATCCAAGAATGTGCATGTGAAAGGCACAAATACAACGATCCTATTATTTTGCTATCTTGATGGACGAGGAGATGGGAAATTTTTATGTTAGAGGCAACATGTTTTTTTCTGGATTATCTAACAACTAAAATATCAGTAATCGTTTTTTAAGAAGGTAATTCTTAGATAGACTATTCATTTAACCTTTTACATTTCTCTTTTCCTTGAGATTTCTTTCCTTCGTCCTCCTTCATACAGAACAACATCCAACACCCATATAGAGATCTGGAGATGCGTATTCCCCCAAAGCCTCATAACATTAACAATTAAGATAATTCTGGAGAATAAAAAGAACACTTATCATCATTCAAAGAAAAATTACTATCCTATGAAACAATGGTAGACCCTAACACAATTCACCTAGTTACCAACTCCATTTCTTGATCGCTGGGTAACTCAATCTCGCAGTCGATGTAACCTAAGGAAATCAAATTAATAGAGGAAGATCGAAATCCTATGTACTCTCCATGAAAATACTCCCTAATAATCACGCTTAATGACAAACGAATCGTACACCAATATCTAAAAGAAAAAATTACCCAGCTTTAGAAACCCACAAAACCCTTTCCTCTAGTTCTTATCTATTAAACAATGGGACCAAAATTTTGTGACTGAAAAAGAAAAACAAGTGCATATTGTCATTTGGGTGAACATATCATAATTAACTACTGATTTCTACGATAGTGTAATCCTACAAAAAATTGGCAATTCTATTTGAAAACTTAAAAATAGATACATGTATCAGAGCCATGCTATGGGGTTGATACGCGAGGAATAGTGTTGAGCTGCCACTGGATGAACAAATCCAACCATGCATCCTAATTGGATCACATCTCCAAGAGTTAATATACAAAGGCATTAATTTTAATGCAAAAGTTGTGGTCACCTAAGACATACAAACAGTCCTGCCCTCTAACGACCTGGTTGGTCATTTTGAGTATTTTAGTTCCGTTTCTCCTTTATTGAATCCTCTATATTATATTTTGAATATGTGGCTTGCTAGGGTAGTTAGTTTTGGTTTCGGGTGACTTTCAAGCTGAAATGAGACACTTGGTCCCAAAGATGGAGTCTTAAGTTGAAAGTATTGACCGGAGTTTGACTTTTGTGTGGACGACTCCGAAATTAATTTTTGACGGTTCTTATAGCTTCGTATAGTATTTTTGGATTTAGGAGCACAGTCGGATATTAATTTGGAGGTCCTTAGGTCATTTGGATTGAATTGGCAAAAGTTAGAAAATTAAAGGTTTGGAAGGTTGAGAAGTTTAATCGGGAGTTGACTTTATTGATATTGGGGTCATATTCTAATTCCATAAGTTGGAATAGGTCTTTTTCGTCATTTATGATATGTGTGCAAAATTTGAGATCAATCAGAGTTGGTTTGGCATGAATCGACGTCAGTTTTGGAAGTTGCATGTTCATGGTTTCCATATGTTTGGATTGGGTTGTGATTTGAAGGATCAATGTTATTTGATGTGATTTTATGCCTCGAATAGGTTCTGTATGTGTTTAGAACTGGTTGATATGTCCAGAAGGGATCCCGGGGGCCCCGGGTATGAATCGGATAGAAATTGGGATCAATTTTTGTCTTAGAGGATTACTGAAGCAGTTGAAACTAGTGTCATCGCACCTGCGGTGGGTTTGGTCGCAAGTGCAGATCCGCATGTGTGAAAGGGTAATCGCAGGTGTTGATTTTAGTAGGTTGGAGGAGCAGGTGTGGTCAACACTCCGTAGAAGTAGGTTCACTGAAGCGAGCCACTGCCCGCAAAAGCATGAGTGCATATACACTTTTGTGTACGCAGAAGCAGAATTATAAGGGATTAAGTGAGAGACGCACTTGTGATAGAATTTCTGTAGTTGTGGAGGCACAGAAGCGACTGTAGGTCTACATAAGGGAAATCGCTACATAGAAAAAGGGACATATCGAGGGTTTTATTTATGATACATATTTTGAGTTAGAGAGCTTGATTTTGGGCGATTTTGAGAGAGATTTTCAAAGAGTTGATTGGGATAAGTGATTCTAACTCATATTTGTCTATTATAAATGAATTCATCGTTGTTTATCTTTTAATTAGTATTTTGAGTTAGAAAAATTGGAAAAATTTGTGAGAAATTCATAAACTATATTTTGAGGATTTGAAGGTCGATTTACAAGTGGATTGAGCAATTTTAGTATATTTGGACTCGTTATCGAATGGGTGTTCAGATTTTCTATGTTTGGTCTATTTTTGAGACGCGGACCTAGTTATGACGTTTCAAGTTGACCTTTTGATTTTTTTTAAAGATTGTAGTTTTATTATTCGGGGTAGTTTCCTATGATTTGTCTTTATTGTATAAAGTTATTTTGGCTAGATTCGAGCCGTTCAGAGTCAATATTCGCGGAAAGGCTTACAAGTGAATTGCGTTAGCATGTTTTGAGGTAAGTATCTTGCATAACTTTGTGTGAGGGAATTACCCCTTAGGATTGATATTGCCTTATGTTAATTGTGGTACGTAAAAGTTGTGTACGCATGGTGACGAGTGGGTACACTGGCTAAATATGCTAATCTACCGGTACAAGCTGTGTATATTCTTTTCATGCCTTTAATTATATTGTCATAACATGTTATATCCACCATCGTTAATCTGTCCTTACACACTTTATATGACATTATTAGTACTTGACTCATCTATTACTTGTTTTTTGCCCTTACATTCTTAGTTGAAGATGCAGTTTCCTTATTGCCTTGTTAAATATTTAATAGTTGAGTTACCTTACTAGAAGTTGTTATTCTTGGAATATCTTATTGTTGAGTTTTGTTTTTGAAGTTGTAAAAGTCGTGATCCCATTAAGGCAAAGTTGTAAATTGTTGAAATACTGTTCTTGTTGAGCTATTCACTTTAAGTATCTATTGTTGAGAGTCTTTTACACAATTTCATTAAGCCAAGGGCTATTTGTTGTGGAAACACTATTATTGTTGATTGTTTTGGCAAGTTGTGGCTTTTGGGCACTTGAGGTGCGAGTTGTAAAATTGATACGCATGCGGTGGTGTAAGGATAGTAGTTGATACACATGCAGTGGGATAAGGTGATGTTGATACGCGTGTTGCTAATATGGGAGCTACTTGAAGACGCGTAGTGTGATAAGGTTGGCTAAAACGCAGTAGCGATTTCCTGAAAATCATTTTCAAAACTTAATGTAAGGTTCCTGTTTGACTTTGATTGTGAAATGAGACTACGAGACGGTACCTTGGTAGTGATTCTTGTAGTTACCTTTCACTTACATAACTTGTGTTTTGTCTTCATCATTTTATTGGTATTCTTATTATGCGTTTCTCCTATGATGTCTTTATTGCCTTAATTTCAGTGTAGCTATTCTTGTTGTACCTCTTCATTGTATTATTTCCTTATTTCTATTATTATGCTGTAACATTCCTATTCAGCTTCTTGATATATTCCAGTGGTGTACTCATACTATGTTTCTGTGCATTTTTTTTGTACAGATCCAGGTACGTCATACCAGGCTAGGCATTTGTGAGTTGATCTTTGGATCAAAGACTTCAAGGTATACCTGCTGGTGTTAGCATGCCTCAGACTCACCCTTTATCTTTGTTTCTACTGCATACTCTTATTATAGGTATTGATGTATTAGGGATGTTTCAGTACACTCATGTAGAGCTAATGACTTGGTCTCAGCAGATTTTGGGTGTTATTGTTAGTTGTGTTGCAGAATTATTTTTTGATAGATGGTTGGTTTAGATTGAAGTTCTTTTATTATTTCTATTATTTTTTCATGTATGTTAGGCTTACTTAGTCTTAGAGAATAGCTGTCATTACGTGATCATACGGAGGAAGATTTAGGTCATGACAAATTGGTATCAGAGTTCTAGGTTCATAGGTGTTACGAGTCATAAGCATGTCTAGTAGAGTCTTGTAGATCAGTAAAGAGACGTTTGTACTTATATTCTAGAGGCTATGGAATTGTTGGGAAACTTCACTTCTTGGATTCCTTATCGTGGCAATTTATTGACTTCAAAACTTTGAATCATTGCATTTTGTATTCTCTCAAAGATGGTGAGGACACACGCTAGTGTATCCAACAATCAGACTCTCGCGCCCCCTACTAGGGTCGCGAGAGGCTGAGGCCTAGGGCAGAGGCCGAGGATGGGCATGTAGTGCAGCCAGAGAACCTACCCGAGTAGCGACAAAGGAGCCACCAAGTAGCTCCAATTGAGCGAAAGGCACCTGAGGCGCCTGTTTCTCTCCTGCACTTTAGGAGACCCTCGCAAAGTTGTTGAGAATGTTTGGTACTCTAGCTCAAGCATGGTTGATTCCACTTGCACTAGCCATATCTCATGCTAGGGGAGGAGTTCAGACTCCCACGACCCGTACCACAGAGCAGCGAGTCCTTGTTGATTAGGTTCCAGATGTTATACTAGTGCAACTAGTTTTTCCAGTTCTGCCCGAGGTTATGGAAACAACATTTGAGGAGGAGCAGCTTAGACCTAAGAGTCATAAGAATTACCACTCTCCTACTTTCAGTGTCCTAGCTACAAAGGATGCACAGGGTTTTCTGGAGAAGTGCCACCGTATTCTCCGCACCATGGGAATTATGGGGACGAGCGGGGTTGCTTTTACTACATTATAGTTGTTGGTGCCATTGTATTACTTGTAACGGCCTTATGATAAGGGTAGCCAGCCGATGCAGCTTCACTCACATGGGCTTAGTTTTTAGAGATTTTCTTGAGAGAGTTTGTTAAACAAAGCCTTCGGGATGCATGGTGCGCGGAGTTTGAGCACCTGTGCCAGGGTACCATGACCGTGTTAGAGTATGCTGTAAGATTTAGTGAGTTGCCAAGGCATGCACTTGCCTTGGTTTGTACAGTTAGAGAGTGGGTCCGTCGATTTAATTAGGGGCTCAACTATGGTATTAGATTCAACATGGATCAAGATTTTGAGATGGATGCCCAATATGAGCAGGTGATAGAGATCGCATAAAGATTAAAGGGTATGTGTGATCATGAGAGAGAGGACACGGAGGCCAAGAGGACTCGAGATTCTAGCGAATTTAGTGGTGCTCGTGCCCAGTTGTAGCCTGTCATGGTAGAGGCGATGTGAGTCGTCCAGTTCATTCTACATTTCCAGCTTCTAGTGGTACTATGGCTACTTCCAAGTCTCAGGTTCCCCATTATGCACCGCCACTATCTAGTGCACCTCCTACACGGGGTGCTTTGAACAGTTTGTCATACTAACTAGGACCGAGCCAGGTTCAGTACCCACATCCTCCAAGAGCTTGTTTTGAGTTTGGTGATACTCGTCACATGTTAAGGGACTGGCTCAGACTCAGGAGCAGTGCACCTCCACCACTGCTTAGGCTCCATGTATTCCATGGGGTCCCTAGACTTCTCAGGCCGTGGTTACTGCTCCAGTTGCCGCTCCAATTGCACAACCAGCTAGAAGTGGAGGTCAGACGGGTAAAGGTCACCCTATAGGGGGACCAGGCTAGAAGTTATGCATTTTTAGGTAGGACAGAGGCGGCTGCATTAGACGCAATTATCAGAAGTATTGCTCCAATTTGTCCTAGAGATGCATTAGTCTTATTTGATCCAGGCCCCACCTACTCATATGTATCATCTTACTTTGCTCTTTATTTAGGTATATCTCGTGATGCATAGAGCTCTCCTTTTTATGTGTCCACACATGTGGGAGATTCTATTATCGTTGACCGTGTATATCGGTTGTGTTTAGTTCTTATTGGTGTTTTTGAGACTAGAGTTGATCTGATGTTGTTTAGTATGCTAGACTATGATGTTATCTTGGGTATGGACTGGTTGTCAAACTGTCATGTTATTCTTAATTGTCACACCAAGACTGTGACATTGGCTATGCTAGGTTTGCCATGATTAGAGTGAAGAGGTACTTTGGATTCTGTTCATAGTAGAGTTGTGCCCTTCATTGAGGCACAACGGATGGTTGAGAAGGGGTATAATGCATACCTAGCTCTTGTGAGAGATGTCAGTGTTGATACTCCTACCGTTGAGTAAGTTCCATTAGTGAGAGATTTCCCAAATGTATTTCAGGTAGATCTTTCGGGCATGCCACCCAAACGGATATCGATTTTGGTATTGACTTGTTGTCGGGAACCCATCCCATTTTTGTTCCACCATATTGTATGAACCCATCGGAGATGAAGGAGTTAAAAGAGCAGTTGCAAGAGTTTCTTGTAAAGAGATTAATTTGTCCTAGTGTGTCACCGTGGGGTGCCCCGGGGATATTCGTGAAAAAAAAAGGATGACTCTATGTTCATATGTATTGATTATCAACAGTTGAACAAGGTTATAGTGAAGAACAAGTATCCGTTACCATGGATTTATGACTTACTTGATCAGCTACAGGGTGCCAAAGTGTTCTCAAAGATTGATTTGTGGTCAAGGTATCATCAGCTAAAGATTCAGGATCCGGATATTCTGAAGAGTGCTTTCAGGACTCGATATGGTCACTACGAGTTCCTTGCGATGTAAATTAGGCTGACCAATGCCCCATCATTATTCATGAACCCGATAAACAGTGTATTCTAGCCGTATCATGATTCATTCATCAGTCTTTTTATTGATGATATCTTATTGTACCCTCAAAATCGGGAAGATCATGAGCAGCATTTGATGATTGTGCTCCAGACCTTGAGAGAAAAGAAGTTGTATACAAAATTCGTAAATTTGAATTCTGGCTTGATTCAGTGGCGTTTTTGGGTCAGGTAGTGTCGAGTGAGGGGATCAAGGTAGACCCGAAGAAGATTGAAGCAGTGCAAAGTTGGCAAGACCGTCTTCAGCTACAGATATCCAGATTTTCCTTGGTTTGGATGGGTATTACCATCGTTTCATAGAGGGTTTCTCATCTATTACTACACGTATGACCAGATTGACCCAAAATGATGCTTTTTTCAGATGGTCCAAAGAGTGTGAGGAGAGCTTGAAAAAGCTCAAGACTACTTTTACTACAACCTCAGTGTTGGTATTACCTACGAGTCCCGGGTCTTACACTGTGTACTATGATGCGTTAGTGTTGGCCTTGGCGCGGTGTTGATACAAGATAGTAGGGTGATTGCTTAAGCATCTTTATAGCTGAAGGTTCATGAGAAGAATTATCCTATCCAAGACGTGGAATTGGAAGCTATTCTTCATGTCTTGAAGATTTGGCAGAATTATTTGTATGTTGTTCCTTGTGAGGTCTATACCAACAATTGTAGTCTGCAGCATTTGTTCAAATAGAAGGATCTTAACTTGCGGTTGTGGAGATGGTTAAAGTTTCATATGGACTATGATATCCCCATGTTACATAATATTAGGAAGGCCAACGTGGTGGCCAATGCCTTCAGTCAAAAGGCAGCGAGCTTGGGCAGTTTAGCATGTTGATCGATATTAGAGAGGCCATTAGCATTGGATGTTCAAGTCTTGGCCAACCAATTTTTTTAGATTGGATCTTTTGGATCCTATTCGGGATTTGGTTTGTGTGATTTCTCGTTCTTGTTTATATGATCGCATCAGAGAGTGTCAATATGACGAGCCCTTTTACTTGTCCTTAAGGACATGGTGCAACATGACGATGCCAAGGAGGCTTCTTTTGGAGATGATGGTGTATTTAGGATGCAGGGCTGATTATGCGTTCCCCATGTGGATGGGTTATGAGAGTTGATTCTTCAGAAGGCCTATAGTTCGGGGTACTCCATTCATCCGGGTGCCGCTAAAATGAAGCAGGATTTGAGGCAGCACTATTGGTGGATGATAGTTTATATGAGTCCACTAAACTATAGAGTACCAGGTCCTCTATGATTTTCCATTGAGAATACTAATACAACAGTGAGTAAATAAGACAGGGAGTTTTACGTGAAAAAATCCCTGCTCAAGGGGATAAAAAATACATGACCTACACTGGTAGGTTTTCAAGTTCACTATGAGCAACTTTTAGATTACAACCTATGCAATCTAGGAATTAAACTCATAATCTCTCACTAACTCGTAATACACCTATTACAAGCCAATTTGCAATACACCTATTACAAAGACTTCAACACATGACTAACTCTAGTCACGACACAAACTCAAAGGGTTTATAGTTTTACAAAGGGGTTCCTAAGTAACGCTTTTGTCTAAGCAATTTAGAAATTACAATAAGAAAAATAATAAAGTTACAACTCAACCAAGGACAACAAAATGCTAGATTTTGAACTGGTCTGTAGTAGTGTTTAACTTTGTTCTTCAGGCTCTTGAGAATTAAGTTCACTGTTTGTAGAAGGTTTGAATGCTTGAAGTGAATTCTCAAGTGTTCAAGTGATGCTTTGTTATAATGCTCTTGTTAATACACCTTTGATGACATTACTTGAATGATATAAGCACTTGGTTGGTCAAAGGACAAGTGACTGCAAAACTACTGCACTGTGTACACTATTTATGTGGCAGTCACTTTCCAGATGTGCACAGTTGTCTTTCGTACTGCTGTCAAGGAAACACAAGGGATCAGGTCCTTGTCTTGTTTCTCTATTTTCTACACTTGCAACAGTTCACATTAGCTTGAGTCCTGGCTGGAATCCGCTTATTAGCAATGTGTACCAAGTGTATCAGGTTTCCTATATGGTTTTTGACAATAAGTTTGTTATATCATCAAAACATAAGGCAAAGACATTTAAACATTATCAATTTCCCTCTTTTTGATGATGACAAACTTAGACATTGATAACATGTATTTAAAGCAAAAAGTAACCAGATGAAGTAACAGGAACTACACAAGTTCCCCCTGACTTTATGCTTCCTCCTTAATCAGATCCTTGGTTCAATTATACTTCCCCCTTTTGGCATCATTAAAAATACACAAGCAGGAAAACAACATAATGAAGTCTAGCCTAACTAACTCATGCCACATATGTGCACACAACATGATAGAGAAGAGAAATAGAGAATACAAACATTGAGATAACAAAAGAGGATAGTTTTTATATATAAAACATATTCCTTTTCTTAAAAAGCAAAGGCAGAATTGGACAGTTAAAAACGGGAGCAGTACTGA
Source organism: Nicotiana tabacum (assembly GCF_000715075.1). Lineage (NCBI taxonomy): Eukaryota > Viridiplantae > Streptophyta > Magnoliopsida > Solanales > Solanaceae > Nicotiana > Nicotiana tabacum. Next base: position 80,643,240 of record NC_134085.1, on the reverse strand, counting down.
TACATCCCAACCACATCAAAACAAAAGAAACAAAAACATCTGCCAAGTCATAAAAACAAAAATAGACAATCCAAAAACTGGTCACTAAAAGGGTTGCTTGGTTCCTATCTTGCCTTGCCCCAATGGCACCTTGAAAAATTTAAACACTTGCGTAAACAGAAACCCATATGGAAGACCATGATTGTCGTCCTTGAAGGTTGCTATTTTCTACATGTGTTCGATCATGATAGCACACAAGTTGACATGGTTAATGCCATCTAGTTGCTCTATTACAAACAGGTCAGACTTAGAAGTCATGGACCTCCTCTCAGCACAAGGCAACAGAACTTTGTTCACCAACTGGAAGAGCAACTGATAAACAGGGAGTAATGCCTTCATGTGAATCAGGTCTCCCTTTTAGTTCGCATTATCCTTTACCACAACATTCTGGAAGCTACACGCATCTTTCACACTAGAAACACCAACTGTAAGGACTTTAAGAATATCCCCAAGCAGACTCATATCAAACACAATGTCCACCTCATTCACCAAGGCACAAATGTGGCCCGTATCAAAAAGAAAGAGGCTTGCATAAAAGCTTTGAATCTCATCCCCATACACTTTTGGTGCATCTATTTGGAACAGATGCCCCCACAGTTCAAACTCAACCATTGCAAGTACTTGTCTCATACCAGCCATATCCGAAATTGATGGGTTAAAATTGCGACATAACTGAATTTATTGGTTCCTTAATCGTTTTGAAGCGGAACTGCTTTCACTTCTCATCCTTTTCACAGAAACATGTTCCTTAACATATTCCAGCTTTCTCTTGCCAGACTTCACACCACTTGATTTTGCTTTTCCCTTAAACTTGACCAACACATCCTCATCAGAAATTGAGGGCTCACTCATAAAATCCTTTAATTTTGAAATGGGGGTTGTAACATTCTCTACTGAAGCAAATTGCTTTTTCTTCTATGACCTTCTCACTAAGGAACTAGGTTCCTCTGTTGTTTCCTCCCCAACTTCCACCACAGGGATAGCCTTATCATACATTATTCCTTGTCATTCACCAGTCTCATCTTTTTTCTTCTTACTGCTCTTTCTGCTCTTTCGAAGGGCAGAGTCATAGTCTACCTTTGCTTGCAACCTAGTAGTAGTTCGCTTAGTAGAAGACCCAGGAGTGGACACTACCCTTCGCTTGACTATGAATGCATCAATAGGAATGTTATCTTGATCCTCCTCATCACTATACCTCATTTCAAGGGCTAGAATGTCCAACGACTCAATAGCAAATGCAGGAGCAGAAATGGCTTGGGAGTGAGAACCTTGACCTGTTTCCTCCAGAGAGGGGTTAGGTTCCTCACGAGAGGGCCTAGTAGTTTCTGCTAGTGCAGTGCCTTCAACTGCCACCATGGTTCCTTCTCCCACCCGTCCCTATGTCTCATTCCTTTAAGACATGGGTGCACCAGAAATTATCTCATATATGACTCCATCAGCAAATACCACAAAGATGGTGACTAAATTTTCATCCTCAATAGACTCCATGTACACCACAGAATTTTAAGAAACAATGGCGGAAACCTCTGTGACCCTAGAACTTTTACCCTATTCTCCAGTTTTCCCTTGATCAATAGGAATCTCAGAAGATAGAGAAGGAGGATCAACGGCTTTAGGGGTTTCTAAGATAGTCACCTTAGAATTGGAGGGTGACAAGAAATCTGGGTTAGGGGTGATTTTAGTTAAGAGGACATGGATAGTTATAGAAAACTCATCGAGGACGGAAGACTCAATGGGTTTTTCAGTGTTAGTGACGACTGAGGCAGGAATTTTTGAGTTTGAGGCAGGAATTTCGGAGTTTGAGGCAGCCATTGAAGAGATAGAGAAAATTCTTTGGAGAAGTTCTAAACTATGATCTATGGAGAAAGGCGAGTGTTTTTAATAAGAGAGGATAACTATGAAGATAGAGATGGGAACCGATTCTGAAACGACGGTTGTTCTTGGAGAGTTGCAATGTTTCAGAGGGAGACGGAATGACTTGAAGTGAAAAGATGTGACAACAGAGTCTGAAAGGTGGAAGACATGGAAGTTGATATTTGTACCTTTTCGAGACATGTATTAAAGAATGCACACAACTACTAACATTTGGTACAAGAAACAGGTTCTTGACCTGTCATTGAAAATTTCAATCCTCTTTTATCACCCATGTAATGCATCTACAGCTTCTATAATCATTATGCATGTTTACCTGCAACAGTATTGAAGTGAGTTAGACTTGGCCATAAAACAATTTAGCTAATTTTACCTGAAGGTGATTTTTATAACCAACTGAAGGGGAATCAGGTTCTCAATTAGGCTTCAATAGCCCCAGCTTCACCCTATTTCTTTCAAAATGTTCCCTACTCAATGCTTTGGTGAAGATATCTGCAATTTAGTCTTCTGTACTGCAGAACTTCATACAGATCGGCCCTTTCTCCACGTTGTCCCTCAGAAAATGATGCCTCACATCAATGTGCTTGGTTCTTTTGTGTTCAACTAGATTCTTGGCCATGTTGAGTGCACTGGTGTTATCATATAGAAGAGGCACGCAATCAGTAAATACACCAAAATCCTCCAGTTGCTGCTTAATCCATAAGAGATGAGCACAGTAGGAGGCTGTAGGTGCATTTTCTACTTCAACTGTTGAAAGAGCCATTGAGTTTCGCTTCCTTGTCCCCCAAGAGACGAGACATGATTCTAGAAAGTGAGCCATTCTAGAAGTACTTTTCCTGTCCAAAAGATAACCTGCATAATCAGCAGTAGCATACCCAATAAGATTAAAACTGTCACCTGAGGGGTAATACAGGACCAGGTCATGTGTTCCCTTAAGGTATCTCAAAATTCTTTTGGCAGACTTCAGATGAGATTCCTTGGGATTTGATTGAAACCTTGCACATAGCCCCACACTGAAGACAATATCGGGTCTGCTGGCAGTGAGATAGAGAAGAGACCCAGTAATGCCTCTTTACATTTTTTGATTCATAGGAGATCCAATTTCATCCATGACCAATCGAGTAGCCGTAGCAATGGGAGTGTCTATTACTTTTGATGCTTCCATATCAAACCTCTTCAAGAGCTCCCTGATGTATTTCTGTTGACAAATGAATGTACCCTTCGTGGACTGTTTCACTTGAAGACCCAAGAAGAAATTCAGCTCCCCCATCATGCTCATTTCAAACTCACTTCCCATGAGTTTTGCAAATTCTTCACATAGAGAATAAGTTGTTGCCCCATGAATGATATCATCAACATAGACCTGAACAATGAGCAGGTTCCTTCCCGTTTCATCAGGAACAAGGTGTTGTCAATTTTCCCTCTTGTAAAACCATTTTCTAAGAGGAACTTTGACAATCTTTCATACCAAGCTCGAGGATCCTGCTTCAACCCATACAATGCTTTGTCCAATTTGAACACATATTCAGGGTGTTCATGACATTCAAACCCCAGAGGTTGCTTTATATAAACTTGTTCCTTAAGAAGTCCATTTAGAAATACACTTTTGACATCCATTTGGAATAGAGTGAATTCCATACGAGATGCAAAAACGATTAGGATTCTAATAGCTTCCATGCGAGCAACCGGAGCAAACGTCTCATCATAATCAGTCCCTTCCTCCTGCTTGTAACCTTGAACCACTAGCCTGCCTTGTTCCTTATAGTGTTTCCATGTTCATCAAGCTTATTCCTAAATACCCACCTGGTTCCTATAATGGTTCGATCTGAGGGTCTAGGTACCAGGTGCCATACATTGTTCCTTTCAAACTGATATAGCTCATCTTGCATGGTTGTAATCCAATAAACATCTTGCAAGGCTTCCTTGATTTTTTTAGGTTCTATTTAGGAAAGAAAGGCTGAGAAGGCAAATGAATTTCTGGCTTTTAATATGGTTTGCACTCCAGAATCTAGAGAGGTAATTATGTTGTCAAGAGGATGGGAGCTTTTGTGTTTCCAGTTGGGTATTTGAGGTTCATTTAGAGAGGATCTGGGTATATCTGACTAGTTCCCTTGTATTCTTCTCTCAGGTACTTGTGGAGTACCCTGCACTGCATCAACCACTCTTTCCTCAGCCTCAGTGGCTGTAATTGAGGTAGCTGGTTCCCTTGAGGAAGAGGCAGCATTGTCTCCACTTGGCTCTCTTACTTGGCTTATCATATCTGCCTTTCCATTTGTCATGTCAATGACTTTATCAGGAACCAGTAAGGGCTCTCCATCTTGATGATCCTTGGCATTTTTCTCATAGGAGGGATATGTGTTACATCTCGCGTTTTCATAAGCTAAAAGATTCGTCTTTAATTAATTGACGCAGACTCGGGGGTGAGATTATCTTGAGGTTAACGTATTTGTACTATTTATAACAAGCGATAAATAAGTGTCATAAAAGATAAAGGGTACACGAATTAAAGATAACGAGTTTTGTTAAAAGTGGCCAATTTGGGATAAAATACGGGTCGAGCGATAATACCCAATAATTATGAACCAGTACCATGCAAGGTACCATATGGCCGTGATAAAGTGATGTATAAAATATAATAAAAATAAGTAATATTTTTAGGTAAATTGAGATAATTTTTAATTATACGGGTAATTGGTTGATTACCGGGTAACATGACATTACCCAGTTAACTAATAAGTGGATAGATATTAATAAATTACACTCGGCAAGAAGCAATAAATCTTGAAATGACTAAGTAGTCAATTATGCCTAGGTGGCTACCTAAGCATTAAGTGGGAATTGATGAGTAACAAAACAAGACTTCTAATAAGTCTTGTTACATTTGCATATTAGACAAAAAGAGAACCAAAAACTTTATCACTTCTAAAAGCAAACCTATCATTCTTTTTCTAATGTTCCAAAAAAGCTTCAAAGAATCAGAAGCAATTTCGTTCAAAAAATTTCAAAGAATCAGAAGCAATTTTGTTCAAAAATTTCAAGGAATTAGAAGAAAAATTTCGTTCATGAGTTTCAAAGAAGCAGAAGCAAATTTCGTTCAATAATTTTAAAAAGCAAAAGCTTAATCTGAATTTTTTTAGTTTTATGTTCAATCAACGAAGGTTTTTCAACGGAATATTATACCCTAGTTTTCCCTACTCCTAGTATGTTAAGGCCATCTCTTCATTCTTTTAGCATGGTCCAAATTATACAAAGAAATAAGCAAACACACAGTTTTCATAAATAACTCTATTCATAGAAATACTAGGGGTGTTGTCACGACCTAAACCGATGGGCTGCAACGAGTGCCTGAGTCCTACCTGACAAACACCTCTAAGCATGCATCTAAGATATGAACCTGAATAACATTTGCTAAATTACAAAAATAACATACATGAAGGAAACCTGGCAACAAGGCGTATGTATGTATACATGCAGAATACAGTGGGCGAGCCGGCAAGGCTGCTATAGACAACTATACATCCAAAATTGAAAGCTGACAAGGCCACATAAAACCCAACTAGACATACTGTCTACATACCTCTAATAGAAATATAACTGTACAAAGACGAGACTAATCCATGTCATACCCATATATATATATATACAAACATATCATACCAAAATAAAAAACAACTCCGGATCAAGTAGAGCACGCCAACTCTCGTTGATCAAGGATCCTAAGAAGGGGGACCGCTAGCTTGCCTACCTGCACTTGCGGGCATGAAATGTAGGCCCCGTGAAATAGGGCATCAGTATGAAAAATGTACTGAGTATGAAAGGCATGAAAATTCGTACGTAAAAGATATAGATGAAACATGGAATAAAGAAACACATCTTTAAATCTGAATAACTTTGTGAATTCTGAAACATTTATAATGTCATGCACATGCATATAAATGTCATACCATTCATAGGTATGGGTGTACATAATATCATCAAGCCACTGAGGGCATCCCATCATATCATCTCGGCCACTGTGGGCAACGTCATCAACATATACCAGCTGATCAGGTGGTGGTGCGTATATAACGCCGTAACTTTTTCCCATATCCCATATACATATATTTACATATATACGCGTATATAACGCCATTTGGTCATGGGTCAATGCACATGTATAAATGGGTGAAATGCATGAAAAATACGTAATAAATCTCAATATTCCTTCCGGATAAACTTTTTCAACTTTGTATTATTCTGAGACCCATGAATAGAAAATAGTAACAATTCACATGGGTAATCAAGAAGATAGACACCCCTAATATTTTTATGAATAGGATAATTTATGGAATCTGTGTGTTTCCTCGTTTCTTTGGTATAATTTTGACTATGCCAAAAGAAAGAAAAGATGGCCTTAACATACCTAGAGTAGGAAAATTTTGTATAATATTCTTGGCGAAGATTACACAGTCCTCTTCTAGAATCGTAAAATTCCATGTTGCTACTATTCCAAAAAAATTGTCGTTGGAAAATTTGCTTCTATTTCTAACGTTTTTGAAGAAATGATTCACGGATAATGCTTATAAGCTCGTTATGGGTTCTGTAGTAGACTTTGGTTCAAATGATTGGGATGATTTCATGTAAGAAAATAGAGAATTTACTCCAACTTTAATGGTGCACAACGAACTTCAAGCTGAAAAGCAACCAAGTATTGAAAGTGAAAATGGATGTTTGAGTTCTGCTTATAAGTAAGTCTTATTTTGATAAGACTTATAAAATGTCTCTTTCTTTCCATTTAAACCTTATGTGACACATGTAAAGATGGATAATGAGTTACCTTAAACTAAAAAAGGGCTACCATATTTATTTTGGGTGTAATTTTATTAATTTTTATCCACTTATTAGTTAACTGGGTAATGTTCTGTTATTCGGTAATTAACCAATTACCCGTATAATTTAAAAATTTCCACAAATTACTTAAAATTATACTTATTTTTAATATACTTTATATATTATACCACATTGGTCATATGGTATCTTGCATGGTACTAGTTCATAATTATCAGGTATTATCGATCGACCCATATTTTATCTCAAATTGGTCACTATCAACGAAACTCATTTTCTTTAATTAGTGTACCCCTTTATCCTTCATGACACTTCTTTATTGATTGTTATAAATAGCATAAATGCATTAATGTCAAGATGATCTCATCCCCGGGTCTACGTCAATTAACCGAAGACAAAACCTTTAACATACGAAAATACAATATGTAATAGTTGTCGATATTCTTGATTCCCCATGTGAATTATTTTTATCTTCTGTTCATGGGTCTCAGAATAATACACAGTTGAGAAAGTTTAGCCGGATAGAATATTGAGATTTTTACGTATTTTTCATGCATTTCACCCATTTATACATGTGCATTGACCCGTGACCAGATGACGTTATATATGCGTATATATATATATATATGGGATATGGGAAAAGGTTACGGCATTATATATGCACCACCACCTGATCAGCTGGTATATGTTGATGATATTGCCCACAGTGACCAAGACAATATGATGGGACGTCCTCAGAGGCTTGATGATATTATGTACATCTATACCTATGCATGACACGACATTTATATGCACGTGCATGACATTATAAATGTTTCAGAATTTATAATGTTATTCAGATTTACATACGAATTTCTTTATTCCATATTTCATTTATGTCTCTTATGTACTAATTTTCATGCCTTACATACTCAGTACATTATTCATATTGACGGCCTATTTCATGGGGCCTACGTTTCATGCCCGTTGGTCCAGGTAGGCAAGCTGACGGTCCCCCTTCTTAGGATCCCTGATCAGCGAGAGTTGGCATGCTCCACTTGATCCGGAGTTACTTTTAATTTTGGTACGATATATTTGTATTTCTATATATATATATATATATATATATATATATATATATATATATATGGGTATGACGTGGCTCAGTCCCATATTTGTATAGTTGTATTTCTATTAGAGGTCTGTAGACAATATGTCTAGTTGGGTTGTATGTGGCTTTGCCGGCTTCAGTTTTGGGTGTATAGTTGTGTATGGCAATCTTGCCGTCTCACCCACTGTATTCTGCATGTATACGTACATATGCTTTTTTGGTAGGTTTCCTTCATGTATGTTATTTTCGTAATTCAGCAGATGTTATTCAGGTTTATATTTTAGACGGATGCTTAAGGGTGTTTGACAGGTAGGACTCAAGCACCTGTCGTGGCATATCGGTTTGGGTCGTGACAAAAGTGGTATCAGAGTAGTTTTGTCCTAGGGTTGTCTACATACCGTGTCTAGTAGACTCTTGTTTAAGGGTGTGTTGTGCATTACACTTATAGCAGGAGGCTATAGGACATATAGGATGTTATCCCCTCTTTTTATATCAGATTGTGCGATACGAGGATTCATGTTCCTAACGATATATTATATTTTCAGCGGTGCCTCCAAGGAGTACGACTACCTAGAAGGGAAAGTCCGTGGTTGGTGAGACTATTAGTCAAGCGACACGAGTTATCAGCGCTCGGGGAGAGTGTCATAGTGAGATTCCATCTCATACTTCACACACTCCGGCCTTTCCAGAAGAGTTCCGAGGGACAGAAGCTCCAACGCCCTCCCCTGTACATCCAACTCCTCAGTCAGATGCACCGAGTCAGGAGATGAGAGATGCTATTAAATTATTGACCCTATTAGTAGCCGCATAGTCTCGGCGTTAGGATGTAGGTATTCGTCATGCAAATAGGTCCGTTAGTGCGAGGGTTCGTAACTTCATTAATTTAGACCCTCCAATATTCAATGGAGCAGATCCAAATGAAGACCGTCAGGTATTTATTGATAGAATGCAGAGGAAGTTAAGGGTAATGAAGTCCACTGCGACTGAATCACTGAGCTAGCTTCCTATAGACTCCGAGATGTTGCAGTTAATTGGTGAGAGTCTTGGGAATTGTCCAGAGGTGAGGATATCCCTCCAGCAGTATGGCAGGAGTTTACAGAAGCTTTTCTTCGTCATTATCTGCCACCAGAGCTTAGACGGGACAGAGTTGATATGTTCTTGACCCTTCGGAAGGGTAACATGAGTGTTTGGGAGTATAGTCTTCTATTTGAATCATTTGCTAGGTATGCTCCCACTATTGTATCTAAGATGGAGGATCGGGTTCACCGGTTCATGATGGGGTTAGATCTTTACTTGCTTAATGATTCTATATCGGTCTCACTTCATCCAGACATGGATATTTCTTGTATTCAGGCATACGCTCAGGGTGTAAAGGAGCGTAAACAGAAACAGAGGGCCGATCGTGAGCATGATAGTGTCCAGAATAAGATAGCGAGGTCTTCGGGTCCTTCTGGTGAGTTTTGAAGTGGTCAGAGATAGTAGTACCCGAGGTATCCAGCCTAGCCATTGGCTAGCGTGCCCTCTCAGTTTGGCGATAAGAGATTTGATTGTTCCACATATTTAGGGTCTGTTCAGAATTTCATGGCCTTAGGTTCTCAATATAGGGGTGAGTCAAGTCAGATGAGGCTTCCCTTGCCATGATGTGCTCAATGTCATAAGCAGCATATCGAGCAGTACCATATGGGATTAGGTTTTTGTTATACTTGTGGTTATTTGGGCCACGTTATGGGGGATTGTCCAATGAGAGGTGATGAAAGCATAGCTTAGCTAGTGGGATATATAGCTGGTTCGTCATCACCAGTACGCCCTCCCAGCCAATGCCCACAAGCACCAATGAGTCGTGGTAGAGGCAAAGGAAAAGCATCTAGATCAAGCAGTCCTCAGAACTGCATTTATGCGTTGGCGGTATGATAGGAGCAGGAGTCATCACCTGATGTTATTACAGGTATATTATCAGTCTCCTGATATGATGTATTTGCACTGATTGACCTAGGTTTCAACTTATCATACGTTACTCCGTTGGTTGCTAGTAAGTTTGGAATAAACCTGAATTGGTTAAACCTTTAGAGGTGACTACACATGTTGGGGACTCACTGATAGCTAAGCGAGTATATAGGGGTTGCATAGTAGTAGTTCATAGTCGATCTACCATAGCGAACCTAATCGAGTTGGATATGGTAGAATTTGATGTTATAATGGGTATGGATTGGTTGGCTTCCTGTCATGCCAACGTTGATTGTAGATCAAAGATAGTCCAATTTCAATTTTCAGAGGAGCCTGTTTTAGAGTGGAAAGGTAATACGGTGTCGCTGAGAGGTAGATTTATTTCCTATCTCAAGGCAAGGAAGATGATCAGAAATGGTTGCATTTATCACTTAGTTCGGGTCCAGGATGTGGAAGTGGAGTCACCAACCATTCAGTCTATCCCTGTGGTTAATGAGTTTCCCGATGAGCTTTCAAGTCTTCCGCCAGAGCGAGAAATTGAGTTTTCTATTGACCAGCTACTGAATACTCATCCAATATCCCTTCCATCCTATAGAATGGCCCCCGCAAAGTTGAAAGAGTTAAAGGAACAACTAAAGGATTTGCTTGAAAAAGGCTTTATCAGGCCTAGTACATCACCGTGAGGTCTGTAGACACTATGTCTAATTGGGTTATATGTAGCCTTGCCGACTTTCAGTTTTGGGTGTATAGTTGTCTATAACAGCCTTACGAGCTCGCCTACCATATTTTGCATGTATATGTACATATGCCTTTTTGGCAAGTTTCCTTCATGTATATTATTTTCGTAATTCAGCAGATATTATTCAGGTTTATATTTTAGACGCGTGCTTAGGGGTGTTTGACATGTAGGACTCAGGCACCCGTCGCGGCCCATCAATTTGGGTCGTGACAATAGGACTCATCGAAGATAACATGAAAACTTTCTTCAACACATTGAGTCACTTGTTGTATATCTTGTAAGATTTGCTATAAGAAGAATAACCTAGAAAGATTCCTTCATCACTCTTGGCATCAAATTTACCAAACTGATCCTTTCCATTGTTGAGAACATAGCATTTGAACCCAAATGTTCTTAGGTGAGTCAGCTTGGGTTTCCTTCCATTCAGCAACTCATAGGGGGTTTTGTTCAGGAGAGATATGATCATGCACCTGTTCACCAAGTAGTAGGCAGTGTTGACAACTTTAGCCCAGAAGTTCTTTACAATCCCACTGTCGATCAGCATTGTTCTTGCCATTTCTTCAAGAGTTATATTCTTCCTTTCCACAACTCCATTTTGCTGGGGAGTTCTTGGAGCTGAGAAGTTGTGAGTAATTCCATTTTCATTGCATAACTAATCAAATTTGGCATTGTCAAATTTTGTTCCATGATCTGATCTAATACATGTGACTCTAGACTCCATCTTCACCTGGATTTTCTTCACAAAAGCCACAAATACCTCAAAGGTTTCACCTTTTGTTTTAAGAAATAGAGTACATGTGAATCTGGAGTAGTCATCCACTATCACGAATATGTATCTTTTTCCTCCCCTGCTTTGCACTCTCATATTGCCACATAAATCCATATGCAGAAGATCGAGTGGCTTTGAGGTGTTGACATCCTTTTTAGACTTAAAAGAGGACTTCACATTCTTTCCTCTGGCACAAGCATCACACGCTTTCTATACTTTGAACTTTGACATGGGCAAACCACGTACCATGTCCTTCTAAATTAGTTTATTTAGAAGAGAGAAGCTTGCGTGCCCTAATCTTCTGTGCCAGATTTCAGCATCAGCATCAACAGCTTTCAGACAACTCAGATCACCACTCTGTATAGACTCAAAATCAGCAACATATATGTTCTTGTATCTCTTGGCCACAAGTACCACTTCACCAGTTACTAGACTAGTAAATGTACATATATTGGACAAGAACTCCACCTTGTTTCCTTTATCACAGATCTGAGTGACACTCAAGAGACTGTACTTAAGACAATTGACATAGTACACATTCTCAATAAAGTGAGTGAGTGATTTCTCGACCTTTTCAACTCCAAGAATGTACCCCTTCTTGCAATTGACAAAGGATACACTCCCTCCTTGTAGGGCTTTTAATCAAAGGAAGTCCATGGTGTTCCCAGTCAAGTGCTTTGAACATCCACTATCCATGAACCATTGCTGGCTGCTTCCTTTCACTGTTCCCTACACAAGAAATCAAGAGTTAGCTTTACGAACCCAAACAAGTTTGGGTCCCTTGTAGTATGCAAGAGGATGAATAAGATCTCTCTTAGTCCACGCAGGAAATATGCATTTTTTGTGGGTGGCACGTGGTCCCTTTTTAGTAGTTATATTTTTCAGCAAACACTTTATTTTTCTAAATAGACTGGACCCTGGCTTGGAAATTTTCTTTGAAATGCTCATTGTTCCCATAGTGGGTACACAACCAGTTATCCAGTACAGTAACATACTTGCTATGATGGTTGTAAGGGATTTTCTCCATTTAGAACCCTATTCACTGCCTGTTTCCACAATTATTAACATATATGGCAGTGATAGCTTCTGAGGAATAGGTCCACTTTAGGGACTTTTCAAGATTATTTTTTACTCTTTCCAGTTTAGTTTGGAGATGTTTGTTTTTCTTAGTTTTGACACACAGGCTAGTTCTCACAGCCTTCAACTCGTTTTCAAGCCTAGTGTGTGCCTCACTAGCTACCTCTTTTCCTTTTCCAGAATTTCCAGGTTTAGACTCAGTCCTTAGTCCCTCTATTGTTTCCCTCTGGTCTGCAATCACTACCAAGAGATCATCGCTTTCTTCCTCAATCTCAGTCACTCTATTCACTAAGGCTTATTTTTCTTTACTAAAGTTCTCAAAGGTTTCCTTATGGTCAACAACTACCACCACTAAGTCATCTCTTTCATGTTCTATGTTAGCAATTTTTTTAGTTAAAACAGATTTTTCTTTCTCTAACTCACAAATGGTTTCCTTCAGATCAACTAATACCACTAGATCATTTCTAGTTTGTTCAGCTTCTCGTAGATCTAAGATCAAGGCATCCTTACCCTCTACAAGACTATGATAGGAATCAATCAGTACACTAGCTAAAGACTTGAGTTTCTTAGGAGAGTTGGATTTCAGATTTCTCTAAACATCCCTGAAATTTACCTCACTGTTGTCATCATCTTGATCATCATCGTATTGGGCCATCAAAGCAAATATTGAATCATATTCATTTTCCTCTTTTTCAACTGCCATCATGGTGATGTCACTTGTATCAGTTTCATCTTCAGACTCTCTAGAGGAGTCTCCCCATGCTGCAAGAGCTTGTTTTACCACATTCTCAGCAGATCTCGTCCTTTTGAAGTATTTGTCAGGAACTGATATCCTCTTGGCTGCATTCTCAGGGTTGTACTTGGAATGTTCTTGCTTTAGGAGAGGAAAATCTTTGATGAAGTGCCCTGGATTTCCACACTTGTGGCAGAGATCATAGTTCTTTGGTTTGCTATAGTTGCCCTTTTTAGTATTCCTCCATTTCTTCTCACCATTTTCTGAAACCTTTTGGTTAAGTAAGCCATGTCACTGTCCTCCTCACTCGAATCATTGCTTTCAGCTTTGAGTACTGTTTAGCGTGAAAATGGTAAAAATAATTAAATTTTTAAATGGGATTTTAAAAATATGTTATCTATTTTTATGCTAGTTGTTAGAGCAGATGATGCTAGGAATATGAAGTTTAACGATGAAATGCAAGCTAAAACGAGGCAGTATTCAAACCGAAGGGCTTACTGACCTGGCTTCGGACAGTCGATGGTGGACCTCAGGGTCACTACCTGGGCTCGATCTCGAGCTATCGGGGGTAGGCCGAAATGAGATAACAGTTAATGTATGATTAAACAAGGTTCTATATGGCCAATACCAAGCAATAAATGAAGAACAAGTGAGAGATTCATAAATACTAAAGTGGCTTCGGGCTAGTAAGAACAAGTGAGCTAGAGAGAACGAGAGAGAGAGAGAGAGATATTATTGATCTTGTGGGGAAATAGTTGGAGCAATATCAGCCCCTCATAATATGGCGTGGGTTCCCTTTATATAGGAGGGGAACCCCGCTATAGTACAACATGCATTAATTGTAAAGTATGGAGATGGGACAGTTAGACGCGACGCTTTGACATAGGCTCTGCCAGACTTAACTATGTGCCTTGTGAGCTTCCCCTTTTGTTCTGGCCTCGACCTCCATCTTCTACAAGTCAGGCCTCAACGGGCTCCGAGGGAGGGGATTCGATCATGGCGCCATGCCCTCGGGGTCTCGAGGCATTCTTCCGAAATGACTTGATAGCGAGAAATTAATTCCTCTGATTTTGCCACATACAAATAGTCTCCGCATTTCCCAGAATGAAGCGATGGGAAATGGTTCTGATACCTGACTTCTCGATCTTCTTACGGCGACGTCACACCAATGATGCAACCTGTGGCGCGAGCTTTTGTGGCAACCGGGGTGTCCCATGGGCTTGTGCATTTTGGCATCATTCAAAGCACTGCTGATTCCCGCTATCCAAGGTGAATGTACCATCGTCAATTAGGTTTTTCAAGAACGTAGTAATTGTATCTGCCAGTCAATCTTTCAAAGCCTCGATGACCGTGTCGTTACCCCATATAAATGTGGGTGCCTTGGCATTGTTTTTCCTATCCCAGTACCCTCATTATCTCATTTGCCCACTTTTTCTTACCATCTTCTTCTATCCTTGAACATTATGCTTGGGGCTCATGGCCTCAAAGCCATTTGGTAGAGCTCCCGTAGAGTGTGTTGTGGCCTCTTGTTGGAGCTTCCCTTTGTCGAGCACGACCAGGCTTCCCTATCGCTGTTGTGGCCATGGTTGTGTTCACCACTGCTATTGTCGTTGTTTGCTCGAGAGGATGACGGATGGGGAGTCGGTTCTCTCTTTCTATAAACAATCACTCGGACTATGCACCGCTGCTCACTCTCCTACTTAGGCCTGGAAAGTCACTTCATCCCTTGGGTTTTTCCTCTCCCAAGGGATAAAATGGCACTACCGGCCGTTGAGGTTGTGGCCCGCCGAATATTCAACCTTTGGCTTTGGCGTGCCATGTCTCTTTCCTCTACCTCCTCTACATCCCCTCCTTTTCCTCATCTTCATCTTTTCCCTCGACGGGGACCCCCCAGGGGATTGAGCTGGGAACATAGAGGAGGCAGCAGTCGAAGGAGTCGCCCTCGAGGATATGTACTCGAGGGGGCGACGCTAGAGGATGATGATACCAGAGATGGTCCTTCGAGGATGGACCAGGCTCTCGAGTTTCATCATATGTACATCCTTCCCTTTGTTAGTTTCTCTGTAGAGATCCTCTGTAGGCTTTTGTAATTGTCTGTAAGGACCCCTCGAGGGCTGTTGTACATGGATATTTATTAATATCAAGATACTTTCTTGATTTCTGTTTTCGATTCTTGCCCCATTATTGTACGCTTTCATGCCTTTCGAGGCCTTCAAATGTTTTCCTTTATTGTTGACTGCTGATATCTAATTCGAACGCGAACGTTCTTGCTAATCCTCCACTGATTGACACGGCACTTTTTTGAGCCCATCGTCATACCTCGGACCAAGCCTGAATTGATCTGATATGTTCGGGCTCTCGAGACCTCCGAGTTGCATGGAGATAGTATGTTGAGTTCTGGAGCTTTCGAGAGTGGTATCTTGAGCGAGGGTTAGCTTCGGGTATCTGGGCTCCAGCTTTGAACTTGATGCAAATAGATTTTTAAAGGGTAGTAGATAGACTTCTATTAAGGGGTTGCCTTATGCTCAGGCGATGCCTCGAGCTCTCCTAGAGCTTTCACGATCGGAGCTTCGCGCACTTATTTTTCTTTTGAGAAAGGGAAACCAAGAGATCAGGTACTGCCTCAAGTTAAATGATGGTGTTGAAGGCTTCTCGAAGCCTAATTTTTCTTTTGGTGGAGATCCTCGAGGTCAGGTACTACCTAGAGACTAGAGATAGTATAGTTGACCTTTTGAGGCCTAACCTCTTATCGATGGATGCCTCTAGGGTCAGGTACTGCTCCAGTATCTGTATCGAGGTCGTTGGCCTCCTGGGCTTACTCTGGACAGGCGAATCGCCGTTGTTTCCTGCATATATGCGGGGTGACCCTTGTTTCTTTGGGAGATCTTATTATTTTGGATAGCTATCCTTCCACCTAGACATCGGGTCCTTCGTCTCTTCAGGCGTAAAAAGCGTTGGAGCATGTCTTTGCCTTAGTCTGTCAATTCTATCACAGCCATGGCGGCTACTTCTAGGCCGGCCCGACAAGGAGGGGAGAGTTCCACTCTCAATGTTCAGGATCTGTGGCAGTCCACTCTGAAGACTGTGTCTTTGATAAGAGTGGAACACCTAGAGATGGTGAGGAAATACTGCGGAAGGAGCGAGGGGATAACGCTGCAGGCGTTTTCCCCAGATTAGAGTATTACGAGCTCTGCTGATGGATTTTTGAACGTACACCTATATCCCTTTGGATTTGGTCCCCTCTATTACGCCCTGCATTATTACGCCAAAATTGCATCCCGTAGTATTAAGTTACAACGATGTTGCACCATGTAGTATTGTGCGTTGAAATTTGTTGAAAAGTAGTCGACATCAGTCCAAGGAAAATATTATTTAGAGATTATAAGGATTGTAAGTGATAAATAAATTCGTGAAGGTGAGAAGGGAAGCAAGTCGAAGAAAATAAATATTCGTCCAAGTTTGGCATTTTGGGGTAAAATACGGCCCGAGCTAAAATACGTAGTATTTATGGACTAGTACCATGCAAGGTACCATATGTTCATGGTAGTATAACATATAAAGTATATATGAAGTATTTTAGTAATAAATAGAATTTTAAGTAATTTGGTGTAATTTTTAGATTATGCGGGTAATAGATTAATTACCGCGTAACAAAACATTACCCGGTTAACTAATAAGTGAATAAAAATTTATAATTATCTACAAGTCCACAACGTGGCAGCCAATAAAAAAACAATAAAATGACTCATGATTCATATGGATTAGGTGGCAACACTCATAATTAAAAGACAACACTTTATGTCTTGAAAGACTATACCTAGCAAGTACAAATTCTTGGATTGGAATCTAAGCTAAGCCATTTTTGGCCTCTTTACTGATAAAATGTGAGAATTATAATAATCTTCATCAATAGGAAAATAAAATTTATTCAAGAGTTTCTATACAAATCACATTAGAAACGTCATTCTGGGGATGGAAATGTTTTGGCCAAATTTTCTTTGAGCAACGTGATTGCATTGAGCTCTTCATACGACTTGTTCCATGTTTTTTCGCAATTAACGTGTATTAGAGGGATTGTCAAGAGAATCGACTCAGGTATATTAAGGCTATCCCGTCATTCTTTTGGCATGATCCATACGTGTCACGACCCCGATTTCCCACCGTCGGGAGTCGTGATGGCACCTACTAATGCAAGCTAGGCAAGCCAATCCTTAACTGCTTACTTTATTAACAATTTCTCTTTTTAACAATTATCAATGATAACATGAAAGCAACGGAATTTAAATGATTATGCGAAAGACTTAAATTAAAGAATACGAAACCATAATGTGAGAATCAACATATGCCTTTACCCAAGAACTGGTGTCACATTACTCACGAACTTGTAAGAGTACTAAATACAACTGTTTGAAAGAAAAAAAAATATAAGTTGTTTTGTCTCAAAATACAGGAGATAACAGACTCGAATAAACGTTAGAGGAGACGTCGGGCCTGCGGACGCCTGCAAGGCAACCTCGGTGTCTCACTGGACTGAAGGCTGACCCCCGCGCTACTGTTGCTTTCCAAGACCTGGATCTGTGCAAAAGAGCACAGAGTGTAGTATCAGCATAACCAACCCCATGTACTGGCAAGTGTCCAGCCTACCCTCGGTGAAGCAGTGACAAGGCTAGGACCAGACTCCAAATAGACCTATGCGGTTCATATATATATATACAGCAGAAAAAAGATACAGAATTAACCAGTCAATGTGGGAGGGGGAAACATGCTGTGGGGAGGTAACAATTTGAAATAGAAATCCTAAGTAACAGAATGAAGTAGCAAAGCCAGAATATCAACAGGAATCAAAAGTCAACAATTTGCACGGCATCACCCTTCGTGCTTTTACTCTCATTCTCACTAAAACAATACACGGCATCACCCTTCGTGTTTTACGCTCTTCCTCACCCAAACAACAATCACAAGGAAAATAGGGTAAGGGAATCTATAACCTCGAAGTAAATCAAATAACAACAAGTAATGAAAGAAACAACATAACTCGAATATTAACAAAGAATCAGGAATCAATAAATGCACGGCATCACCCTTCGTGCTTTTACTCTCGTCCTCACCAAAACGATCATATAATAAAAATATGCACGACATCACCTTTCGTGCTTTTACAAATCTTCAATGCGTGAACAATGGATGCCAACTCTAAATCATGCACTGGGTAGTTCTTCTCGTGAATCTTCAAATATCTCGAAGCATAGGCAATGACCTTGCCCTCATGCATCAATACTGTACCAAGCCCAATGCGAGATGCATCACAATAAACGGTGTAAGGCCCTGAACCTATGGGCAAGACTAACACCGGTGCCGTAGTCAGAGCTGTCTTAAGCCTCTCAAAGCTCGCCTCACACTCGTCTGACCATCTGAACTAGGCACCCTTCTAAGTCAACCTGGTCATCGGGGATGCAATGGATGAAAACCTCTCCACAAACTAACGATAGTAGCCTGCCAATCCTAAGAAACTCCGAATTTCTGTAGCTGATGCTGGTCTAGGCCAGTTCTTGACCGCCTCAATCTTCTTTGGATAAACCTGAATACCCTCTGCGGATACAATATGACCCATAAATGCAACCGAACTCAACCAGAACTTACACTTCAAAAACTTAGCATATAATTGACTATCCTTTAGAGTCCGAAGAACCACTCTAAGCTGCTGCTTGTGCTCCTCCCGACTGCGGGAATATATCAAAATATCATCAATGAAGACGATCACGAACGAATCCAAATAAGGCCTGAACACTCGGTTTATCAGATCCATAAAAGCTGTTGGGGCATTTCTCAACCCGAATGACATGACCAAGAACTCATAATGCCCGTACCGAGTGCGGAATGCTATCTTAGGGACATCGGATGCCCTAATCCTCAACTGATGGTAGCTAGATCTCAAGTCAATCTTTGAAAATACCTTGGCAACCTTAAGCTGATCGAACAAATCATCAATCCTCGGAAGTGGATACTTATGCTTGATCGTGACCTTGTTCAACTACCGGTAATCAGTGCACATCCTCATCTAACCATCCTTTTTCTTAACAAACAACACCGGCGCACCCCAAGGCGAAACGCTGGGTCTAATGAAACCCTTCTAAAGTAAGTCCTGAAACTGCTCCTTCAATTCATTCAACTCATGCGGGGCCATACGGTATGGCGGGATAGAAATGGGCTGGGTTCCCGGAGCCAAATCAATGCAAAAGTCGATATCCCTGTCGGGTGGCATACCCGGCAGGTCTGAAGGAAAAATCTCATGAAACTCCTAAACAATGGGCACAGAATCAATAGAAGGGACCTCCGCACTAGAATCGCGAACATAAGCCAAATAGGCCAAGCACCCCTTCTCGACTATACGTCGAGCCTTCTCATACGAAATAACACTTTGGGTAGAATGACCAGGAGTCCCTCTCCACTCTAAACGAGGCATACTCACTAAAGCTAAGGTCACAGTCTTGGCATGACAGTCCAAGATGGCTTGGTAAGGTGATAACCAGTCCATCCCCAAAATAACGTCGAAATCAACCATGTCTAAAAGCAATAAATCAACACGGGTCACAAGACCCCCAATAACCACAATACATGAGCGATGGACTCGATCGACCATGATATAATCACCCACCAGTGTAGATACATAAACAAGGACACTCAATAAATCACTAGGCATGACCAGGTACGGTGCAAAATAAGAGGATACATACGAATACGTAGACCCTGGATCAAATAACACTGAAGCATCTCTATCACAAACTAGAATAGTACCTATAATAACTGCATCTGAAGCCTCAGCCTCGGGCCTAGCTGGAAGGGCGTAGCATCGGGGCTAGGCCCCACCACCCTAAACTACCTCTCTGGGACGGCCTGCTGCTGGCTGGCCTCCACCTCTGGCGACCTGAGCTCCACCTCTAGGACCTCTACCTCCACCTCTAGAACCTCTACCCCCACCCCTAATTGGTTGGGCGGGCTGTGGAACACCTGGTGCCTATACCATCGCACGAGAACCTTGATGCTGAGAGCTACCCGGTTCCCGAGGGCAAAACCTGGCAATGTGACCTAGATCACCACAAGTGTAACAAGCCCTCGGCTGCTGAAACTGTTGGCCCTGTCGACCTGAATGACCACCTCGAAACTCTGAAGCGGTGGTGCACTGATGGGGGCTGGTGGTGCACTGTAGGGCTACTGATCAGAATAATGTGTCTGAGAACCACGACCACCTGAAGTACCATGAGAGACCTGGAGAGCTGATTGAAAGGGCCTAGGATGATGGCCTCTACCATATGAATCTCTACCTCTAGATGAGGTACCACTAAATCTGCCTGAATGACGGGGCCTCTTATCTGACCCATGACCACCTCCTTGTGACAGAACCATCTCAACCCTGCGGGCCACATTGGCCGCTTCCTGGAAAGTGATCTCACTCCTGACCTCTTTGGCCATCTAAAGACGAATCAGCTGAATAAGACCATCAATAAACCTCCTCACCATCTCTCTCTCGGTGGGACGTATGATAAGAGCATGGTGAGATAGATCGATGAACCTGGTCTCATACTGGGTGACCGTCATGGAACCCTACTGGAGGCACTCAAACTGCCTCCGAAAGGCCTCTCTCTGAGTCACGGGGAGAAACTTCTCCAAAAACAACACCGTGAACTACTACCAAGTCAAAGATGGCGAACCGGTTGGTCTAGCTAAGGAATAATCCCTCCACCAAGTCTTGGTGGATCCAGACAGACGAAAGGTATCAAAATCAACTCTATTGGTCTCAACAATCCCCATGTTCCGAAGAACCTCGTGACAACTATCCAGAAAATCCTAGGGATCCTCAGTAGATACACCGCTAAATGTAGAAGTGAAGATCTTGGTGAACCTATCCAGCCTCTACAAAGCATTGGCGGACATAGCCGCTCCGTCGCCGGTCTGAGCTACTACACTCGGCTGGACCACCACAGCTGGTTGAACCACTAGAATCTGAACTTGAGGAGTTACCTACTCTAGAGTGCGTGTAGCAGGAGTCTGAGCCCCTCCTCCAGCCTAAGTAGTGGCTGGTGCTACTGGAAGCAAACCTGCTCAGGTGACACTCTCCATGAGGCCCACCAATCGGACCAGACCGTCCTGAAGAGCTGGGGTGGCAATGAACCCCTCTAGGACCTGAGCTGGGCCCATTGGAACTGCTGGGGCTGGAACCTCCTCCTCAAAATCAACTTGGGGCTCTGCCACTGGTGCTGCTGCTCAGGGCTGAGCTCTGCCCCTACCTCGGCCTCCAGCACACAACTTCGGCCTCTCCCTCTGCCCCTAGTGGGAGCTACTACAGGGGGCTCAGGCTGCTGAGCGGTAGATGAGAAAGCGCGTGTTCTCGCCATCTGTGAAGAACATAGTAGAAGTTCAATGAGCATTTGAAGAACAAATCCACACGATAAGAAAGAACAAATATGAGATTTTCCTAACTCTGTAGCCTCCGGGGGATAAATACAGACGTCTCCATACCGATCCCTCAGACTCTACTAAGCTTGTTCATGAGTTGTGAGACCTATGCAACTTAGGGCTCTGATACCAACTTGCCACGACCCGAATTTCCCACCCTCGGGAGTCTTGATGGCACCTACTAATGCGAGCTAGGCAAGCCAATCCTTAACTCCTTACTTCATTAACAATTTCTCTTTTTAACAATTTTCAGTGATAACATGAAAGCAACAAGATTTAAATGATTATGCGGAAGACTTATATTAAAGAATACGAAACCATAATGCGAGAATCAACATATGCCTTTACCCAAGAACTGGTGTCATATTACTCACGAACTTGTAAGAGTACTAAATACAACCGTTTGAAAGAAAAAAAAATATAAGCGGCTTTGTCTCAAAATACAGGAGATAACTGACTGGAATAAAAGATAGAGGAGACGCCGGGCCTGCAGACGCCTGCAAGGCTACCTCGGTGTCTCACTGGACTGAAGGCTGACCCCCGCGCTACTGTTGCTATCCAAGACCTGGATCTATGCAAAAGAGTACAGAGTGTAGTATCATCATAACAAACCCCATGTGCTGGCAAGTGTCCAGCCTACCCTCGGTGAAGTAGTGACAAGGCTAGGACCAGACTCAAAATAGACCTATGCGGTTCATATATATATATATATATATATATATATATATATATACAGCAGAAAAGAGATACAGAATTAACCAGTCAATGTGGGAGGGGAAAACATGCTATGGGGAGGTAACAATTTCAAATAGAAATCCTCAGTAACAGAATGAAGCAGCAAAGCCAGAATATCAACAGGAATCAAAAGTCAACAATTTGCACGGCATCACCCTTCGTGCTTTTACTCTCATTCTCACTAAAACAATACACGACATCACCCTTCGTGTTTTACGCTCTTCCTCACCCAAACAACAATCACAAGGCAAATAGGGTAAGGGAATCTATAACCTCGAAGTAAATCAAATAACAACAAGTAATGAAAGAAACAACATAACTTGGATATCAACAAGGAATCAGGAATCAACAAATGCACAGCATCACCCTTCATGCTTTTACTCTCGTCCTCACCAAAACAATCATATAATAAAAATATGCACGGCATCACCCTTCGTGTTTTTACTCTCTTTTCTCACAATATAATCAATAAAATCGGCACAGAATTGTACATCATGCGGCACGGCATCACCATTCGTGCTTTACACTCTTTCCTCACAATAGCAAATAATGCACGGCATCACCCTTCGTGCTTTATACTCTTCCTCACCCAAATAACAATCACAAATAAAGGGGCAAGGGAGTAGACAAATAATGGTAGAAATCCCGGCAAGGAAATACAATCAAGCAGCTAAATCCCGGCAAGGGAACACAATTAAGCAGTTTTATCCCTGCAAGGGAACAATATCAATATTCTCAGCTTCCCAGCAAGGGAGATAATCAACAAAACAACAAACATTTCGGCAAGGGAGCAATTTAATAATTCTTTCTCTTTCTTTCACTTTCACTTCTCATCTCACTTTACCACCTGAGCCAACGCTCCATAGGGGTTCAATCATCTCGTACACTTTCATAATTCGTATTATAACTCGAGCCAAAACTCCTCGAAGTGCAGGGATAAAAATTTCTTTCACATGCTTGTTACAATATATAGAAAATCATCATTAAGGCATGGAAGATATAACAAAATCAGAATATCTGCAATATAAGGACTCACAGTCATACTAGACACCAACGCATAAATACTCGTCACTGTGCCTATACGTCGTACTCGATAATTAGCACGTAGCAAATAAGATTCAACTCCTAATCTATCAAGCTAAGGTTAGACCAAACACTTACCTCGAAGCTTTGAACACCACTAAAGCCTCAATTATAGCTTTACCCCTTGATTCCACCACCAATCCGCTCGAATCTAGTCACAAGTTACTTAATTACATCAATAAGTGCTAAATGAATCAATCCCAATGCATGAAAATGAGTTTTCCCAAAGTTTTACTCAAAAAAACAAAATCACCCCCGGGCCCACGTGGTCGAAACCCAAGGTTCGGACCAAAAATCGTTTACCCATTTCCCCACGAATCCAAATTTATAATTTGTTTTGAAATCGGATCCCAAATTGAGGTCCAAATCCCCAATTTTTAGAAAAACCTAGGTTCTACCCAAAACACCCATTTCCCCCCATGAAAATCTTTGATTTTAAGTTGAAATCATGTTAAAAGATGTTAAGGAGTGAAGAAAATGAGTTAGAAATCACTTAACAATCATTTTGGAGAAGAAAGGTTATTTAGAAAATCGCCTCTTATGTTTTGAGGTTATTGAAAAGTGTAAAAATAACTGAAATTCACGTGTATTTATACCCTTCTGAAGCCCCCTGTGCGGACCGGGCTAAGCCGACCCAGGCCGCACAGCACCCACCGCAGACCATGCAAAGGCGACCGTGGCCGCACGCGATTCCTCGCGGGCCGCGCTAAAGGGTTCAGAGGCCTGCAATATTTTTCCTGAACCTGCAACATCTGATCTTTTAAGCATACGGCATCCCGGAACCTACTCGAAACTCACCCAAGCCCTCGAAGCTCTAACCCAAGTGTGCAGACTACTTCAAAAACACTTTACGAACATATTCGTGTCTTCAAATCATCAATATAACATCATGAACATCGAATCAAGCCACAAAATCAATGGAATTTTTCAGATTTCCCTTTTAAACATCAATTCCCCAATTTGGGTCCGAATCGCGTCAAACGACATCCGTTTTTAACCAAACTTTACCGGAGTGATTTCAAACATCTACAAGCCTTGTACCGGGCGCCGGAACCAAAATACGGCCCTGATACCATAGTCTTCTAACCAAATTTTATTTCCAATTTCCTTAATTAATTCAAGAAAACAATATCACTCAAAAATTCATTCCTCGGGCTTAGGACCTCGGAATCCGATTCTGTGCATACACCCAAGTCCCATATTTTTTTACGAACCCTCCGAGACAGTCAAATCACGGGTCCGAGTCCATTTACCCAAAATATTGACCGAAGTCAAATTTATTTTTTCATTTTAATAACAAAACTTAGTATTTTTCACAGAATTTCATATTTAAGCTTTCCGGCTACGCGCCCGGACTGCGCACGCAAATCAAGGCAACCCTAAATGAGGTTTTCAATGCCTTTGAGACACAGAATTCAATTAAAAACCGGTGATGACCCCTTTAGGTCGTCACAATACGATACGAACGAAATGTGCAAATGCACAAATTCCATAAATGACTCTATTCATAGAAGTATTAGAGATATCTATGTTCCTGATTTCCATGTGTCGTAATATTTTATAATCTGTTCATGGGTCATAGAAAAATATGAAAGTTGAGAAAAAAAAATTTACTTTATGATATTGCTCAAAGAAAAATGGTCTTATGAAATTTCGAAAGATTTTATTAATGTACTTTTCATGCATTGCATTCATGTGCATTGACCCTTGACCAAATTGAGTTATATACGCGTATATATGTAAATATATGTATATGGTATATGGGAAAAGGTTACCGCGTTATATACGCACCACCACCTGATCAGCTGGTATATGATGATGATGTTGCCCACACTGGCTGAAATATAATTCAAACGGCATTATATACGCGTATATATGTATATGGGATATGGGAAAGTTTATGGCATTATATACGCACCACCGCCTGATCAGCTGGTATACGATGATGATTTTTCCCACAGTGGCCGATATGATATGATGGGATGCCCTCAGAGGCTGATGATGTTATGAAACATGTACTTATGCACGATATGACATTCATATGCATATGCATGAGCTAAAAGTAATTTATTATTTACAAAGTTATTTAGACTTACAGGTTGAGTCATGTACTCTATATTTCTTCCATGTCTCTTATGTATTTATTTATGTGCCTTACATACTGTCGCGCCTCCTTTATCTCGCGAAATCGGGTTTATGACATTTGGAAGGAGAACTCGTTCCTTTTGGGAACTGGGTTTGAATTTTTAAAAGTCGTCACCTAATGATTTAAGGTCCATTAGGACACCAAAAGAGTTTGATTTGAATAACCAGAGATAGGGAAAGAGCCTGAAATTATTCTAAGGGGAAGGTGTTAGAAACCCCTCAGAATCCACTAGTGTTGTTCCCGACCATACAATTATAGTGAATTTGGTGCAATTAACATGTAGACAAATAAGGCTCAAATAAGAGGGGATTTCACATAATAGTTTGAAAGTAAACAAAGTTTGAAAGAACAAATAGAAAAACTGATTTTTTTTAAAAAGAAACAATTGAAATGCTAAAGAATAAAGAGGGGGGAGGGTCCTATGTTTATTGAAAATATGGATCACCCCACACAATATCCAGTAATCACTCCTCAATGAGGGGCTACACCTGACATTATCGCGTGGTCATCATATCCATATCTACCCTTCCCACCCCGTTAAGGTATTAAAGCGCGGATTGGTATCGATTACTTATTGCATGCTATTACCCCTCCCATTCCTATCCGTCTCGGAGGCACTTAGGACTACTAATCCTAAAAGGGAGGGATGTTAGGCTTATTTGGAGTTTTAAAGGTAAAAATTCTAAAGAGACATACAAAACACATATACATGTTTAGGGGGAAACACATAAACAAACAAAGGCTCATGTATACCTCCTCAAAACACATAAAATAGCATGTCTTGCACTTACTGTTTAGGTCTGATTTAAAAGCATTAAATATGAGGTAGATGAGATGGTTGAGGAAGTTTTAGTTTATTGCATAACTTAAATAAGAAGTCTGAATCAGGCCAGCCTGCTGGTTGTAATAATTAACAGAAGCAGATTTAGTTCCAATTATTGCTCTAAAGATTGCCTAAGTGTTTGGACGGGCTTCTATATGCATGATATCTACTGAATTCAGAAGGTAATCAGATAGTAAAACTTGGAATGAATTATTTGAAATCCTATATGCGTACTTGTTAAAGTTGGATAAGTGAGGGACTCGGATTATTAAAAGAGATGCAGAATGCATAAAATTAAATACATTGGTTGCAGATTCTGCAGGTGATAGCATCTACCATTACCGATTTTATAGCTAACACTGAGTGAAGTGAATCAGATTCATTTAGAAACTTCTATAAGGATGCTTTCTATGCATTGCTGATTTTAAAGCCTTATAGATGTAGTGTTGAGATGCAACCTTGAAGACATGGTATCTATACGTAGAAGCCTTATAGACATTGTATCTATATGTAGTTGAATATGCAGAATTAGAATAGTCCTATGCGCATGATTTCTATATGGAGTTGAATATGCATAATTAGAACAATCTACAAGCATGATTTCTATATGGAGTTGAATTAAAACAACCCTATAGGCATGATTTCCATATGTAGTTGAATATGTGGAAATTAAAACATTCTTATCGGCATGGTTTCTATATGTAGTTGAGTATGCAAAAATTAAAACATTCCTCTTGGTGTGGTTTCTATATGTAGTTGAGTATACAGAAATTAAAACATTCCTATAGGCATGGTTTCTAAATGTAGTTGAGTATGCAGAATTAGAACAGTCGTATAGGCATGATTTCTACCCTTTGCATGCATAGTCACCCATTCTTTTTCACTAGGAAGCCCCAAGTGTTTATTACAACTTATTATAAACTAGAATAAATTACATCAGAAAGAAAAAATACAAAGAAACTACAACCGGAGGAGGATTGATTCTTGACTTCCTCTCTGAGTTACAAGATAAACCAACTCAAAGACCATTGATCCAAAGCATTTCTCCAATTTGAGTGTGTCATAGTTCCCTAAGAGCCTCAATAGGGCTCCGGGCAGTGCTCACACCCAAATTGTATTACCAGAATAGGGACAAGTGCAGTGTGGAAGGGCCAGCCCTCAAGTGTCCAAGTTTAGAGGGAGTTCAGTGGGTCCCAAGGCAAGGCTCATAAGAGGGGGGAAGAAATTAAATCTAAGAGAGAGTGCAAGTGAAGAAACGGAGTTCTGAGGGAATAAAGAAAGGGAAAGAGGTGCTGGGAAACAGACATAAACAAGTTGATAATTTCATACAAAAGGGATTCAGGGGTTGGGAACTTGTAGAGAGCCTATGTACTTAGGCATTAGTTAATTATGGGCATGCACAACAATAAGGAGTGTTGTTATGCTTACAAAATCAACCAAAATACACAACACATAATGATAACACAGAGGCTTTGACGCCAGGGGAATCAAGTTTGAGTCATAGACATCAATGCTTAATATTGTCATGCCTCAAACAAGCCATCGGTATCAAACATATTGGGGTAGGGGTTTAGGACACATAATAGATTCAAAACAGATAGAAGGAGATTACAACATGCTAAAATAAGTATTGAATTGATCACAAGCAGTAGGAAGAAAAGAAGGCAAAAGTATTAAGTAAACATATTGTTGTTGATGCTGATATCTTAATCAGAACATACCAGTTTAGCGAAGCAAAATATAGTAAAAGCAGGTAGCAGGACTTTGAAGACAGGCCACAGTACAAGTAGTAAAGCAAGAGAATCTTTTTGAATGTAAGTTATTTCAGAACTAAGTGTGTTCGTGTGTCCATGTTAATGAAAGAGTCGGGTATTTATAGTATGAAAACAGGCAGAAAAATAAGGCAAGAAAATAATTATGGAACTGTATACCAACTAAAATCAATCAGTATAAGAGCTTCCTTTAATTAAGGATTAAAATTAAATGGTAACATGTAAATACTAAATAAGGAAAGCAATCACATAAGGCTAAATATGACCAATAAGGAAGTAACTTCAGCACAGTATAAGTACACAATAGGTAATAGAGACTAGGTTCATCAGATTCTAACCAAGGAAAGGTTTATAGGAATCAAATACCAATGTAATCAAGGTAAGTGAATTAATCAAATTGAGTAGAAAGTTCAAAGGAAAGTGTTCAAATTAGTCCAAGAAACAGGGAAATCAGTAAAACAAGGAAAGAATTAATAAGAATTACACAAGGAGGTTTGAAATCAGTCCACAATTGAAGGTCATTTCAGAGGAAAATTCAGCATATAAAGATTGCATAAACATTAGGCATGCAAGTCTGAATCTATGACAAAGAGAAGTGTCACACAATCACAAAATCAGTAAGTAGTGGACTACCGAAACATGGTAGTCACATAGGCCAATTTCAGTAACTCAGTAATAGAGAAACGAGAGAGTATCAAATAGCATGCAAAAGGGGTCAAGTAAAAGACCTTATAGACTTTAGCAAGAAGTCATAATCATATAAAGAAACAAAAGATTTTGAAATTCATTCGAGCAACAGGTGAAGCAACTTCAGAAACTTGAATAGGTTCAAAGGAATTAGGGTTTTGAAACCCATCAAATTCAGAGTATGACAAACAAGTAAATCACATAGCAAATAGTCTCAGGAATCGAATGAACCCCAAATTTTAAGGTTTTCACAATCACTCGAGTATAGATATGAAAAACAAGTAAATCAGGCAAAAATATCAAGAAAATAAAATTAGAAAACTGAAGAAGGAACTAAGACATTCAATCATGCACACTCCAGTAGAAGAACAACATAAAGAAACACAGTAGAACATGCTAAAGATCAGAGAAAGCTTCTTAACTAAACCCTAAATCAGAAAAGATAAAGGTTTTGAAGGTAAAGATTTGAAAGAAACTTTGAGAGTACGTTTAGAAGTTTAGAGTAAATACAGATCTACAACGGATCTAAAAGAATCGGAAGAACCTCGAAGGTTAGGGTTCAGAAGAACCCAGATGGTGAGAAATGCTTGGAAAGTCATTGATCTATGCAAGAGAAGTCAATATCAGACTCGAATTGCCATGGCTGACCGGAGCAAGGTTGGAGACAATCATAGAACTAAAATCCACCCAGGTCTGGACCAAAACTTCTTCAAGTTCTGGCCTTTAAAACATGATAATCAGGCAGGTAGAAGTCATAAGAGGTAGATACAGGCCTTTAATGGCTTTGGAAGCCATTGATTCAGGTGATTTTAGAGTGGTGGTTGAAGGTGGCGGCCAGGGTTTGAGATTGAGTTTGAGAGAGAATTAGGAGAGAAGGGGGGGTCCGAAGGCTGCTACAGATGAGAAATGACTAGGGTTTGGGGGTAATGAGGAATTAAAAAGGAAAGGTTAAATGGTGGTCGTTGGTCATTTTGATCAACTGCCTGGATTGAATGTGGATCCGGGTGGGTTGTTTAAAAAGGGTCGTGGGTCTGGTAGATTAGGATTTAGGTCAGGGTAATTGGGCCTCAGGATGGGTTTTACTGGGGTGCCAAATCCGGCCAAAATTAAAATGAAAATGGGCTAACATTTAAATAGCCACTTTTCCCTTATTTACTTTATAAAAAATAGTAAAAATAATTTCTAGAAATAAATTAAAAGTACTAAAATGATTAAAACTACATAATTATTAAATTAAAAATATTGGCCCTAATTTTATGGATATAAACATAATTAAATCTAAATGGGGCTAATATTGCAATTATATGCAATTTAACTTTAAAAAAATACTAAATAAATTTGTCAAAATATACAAAAATTATATTACCTATATTGTAGTATAGTTATGCGAATACAATAAATGAATCACCAAAAATGATAATTTTGGGAATAATTATTGGGTTTTGCTTGGTAACAATAGGCAATAAATCGATTTAAAAATATCTTAAAATTAAGGAAAAATAATAAAACGTTTGAATATGCTTACATATGCATATACATGCTATTTTGAAGGTATTTTGCATATGAAAATTATACAGAGAAAAATTGGGTATCAACAACTGCCCCTCTTTACCCGAGAAAGATGAAAGAGTTGTTGGGTAAAGATATGATGACCAATTTTGACCGAACGAAATGGTTGGAGGAGACTTAGGATGTGCTCTGGTTTCAAGAACGGACATAATATTTAGGACGGGGCGAATGGTTGAAGGCTGATAGGGCTGCGGGAATTGGAGCGGAATCGCTCCTGCCGAGATAGCTGTCACTCGTCGGTTCACCTGCAAATAAGTAACGCAAGTGTATATTTTGCGTAAATTTAAACATGATGTGAATTCCCATCGGGCCATGAATGTTTGTCTTCGGATGGCTAGGATGACGTCCTTAGACCATGATGTCCTGGGCCATGGAGCGTGTAATAAAGGATTCGCATGCCATGAAATGATGCTCTTGGGCTATGTGAATGATGCCTCCGAACTATGATGCCTTTCAATAATGATATGCAAAAAAAAGGGTCCTTAGGCCATGTCATGGTGTTCTCGGGCTATGATAATGGTGCTTCTGAACAATGACGCCCTCGGATAGTTTGGCGATCTTTCAGCCCATGAGATGCATAATTTGGCGATCTTTCAGCCTATGCAATACAGAAGGTGGCGATCTTTCAGCCATGCAAATGTAAGGGTATCCTTATGCAAAAAGTAAAAATAGCAAATGGTAATAAAGCTTTCTTAGCTGATAGCAGATTGCGATATTGTGACTGCTGGGGACATCGTGACATACGGAATCCCACTGGTGTGTATGGATAGTGAATGTTGGTAAGTGTAACAGTTCTGAGAGCTGTATTCCTGAACATTGTTTGTCTCGTAAGTGTATTGTATGTATGATGCTTTCGTAATCCAAGTGCCTGCATCTAAAGAAAAATCGTGAGTTTTGTAAAGGGGGGGAGGTTAGTTCGTATCCCCACTGGCTCTGCTCGACTTGCTCGACTTTGATCTGGTGATACTGTATGTATCATTGGGGTAGTGTTACTAAACAAGGCACGCATGATTTAGTAAAAGCATAACATAAGTACATAATTAAGAATAGTTTCCGTTAGATGAACTAACGACTGTGACGTGGTTCAGGACATTGCAACCTTTCTTTCTACCGAATTTTGAGGGTCCTCCTCAAAGTTCTACCCCACTTTACTAGGTTGCTTCTTCTGACTGCTGCCAACGATAATTGGCTGAAATCAACTTCGGAATTTTGAGGGTCCTTCTCAAAATTCTGCCCCAATTTCCAATAGCAGGGGGAAATGAAATTTTTTATTGAATTGTGACTGTACCCATATAGGATTCCTCCGATATGAAAGACATTATTGGACAACCTCCGTAATGTGCGTTTCTGAGTAGGATTTGCAAGTTCTGGGTATTCGCTTTTTGCCAAATATTCTTTGATATCATGAGACCAAGGCTTTCCGTCTGCTTCTTCTTCAACATGGGCACAATAAGCTGGCTGATTATGGATCTTTACTGGAATTGGATCAATGAAGTTCTTTTATGGATTTGTATCATGGATGATAGAGTAGCCAATGCATTGGCGAACTCATTCTGGACTCTGGGAACATGTTGGAATTCCGTCTTTGTGAACCTCTTTCGCAATTCCTGTGCATGATGCAAATACGGGAGTATCTTGGAGTTATTGGTTGCCCAATCTTCTCGGACCTGATGTGTAAGCAAGTCTGAATCTCCAATCACTAGTAATTCTTGAATGTTCATGTCGATGGACATCTTGAGCCCTAAGATGCAAGCTTCATATTCGGCCATGTTTTTGGTGCACGGGAATCTGAGTTTGGCAGACACCGGGTAATGTTGATCGGTTTCCCATACAAGGACTAGTCCTATGCCAACTATTTTGAAATTTGCTGCTCCATCGAAAAACATTCTCCAACCATTATAGGATTCTGCAATGTCTTCTCCTATGAATGATACTTCTTCGTCGGGAAAATAAGTTTTCAGGGGTTCGTACTCTCCGTCCATGGGATTTTTAGCAAGGTGATCTGCTAGTGCATGTCCCTTGATTGCCTTCCGAGTCACGGAGACAATGTCAAATTCACTCAATAGGATTAGCCACTTGGCTAGCTTGCCAGTGGACATGGGCTTCTGAAAGATGTACTTCAAAGGATCCATCCTTGATATGAGATATGTAGTGTAAGCACAAAAGTAGTGCCTCAGCTTCTGAGCTACCCAAGTCAATGCACAACAGGTGCACTCAAAAAGAGAATACCGGGCCTCGTACGGGGTGAACTTCTTCCTGAGATAATAGATGTCTTGCTCATTCCTCCCCGTCTCATCATGCTGCCCCACAACGCAACCGAAACCACCATCTAATACTGCAAGGTAGAGTAATAGAGGTCTTCCTGGATCGGGCGAGACCAAAACTGGTGGTGTTGACAGGTACTCCTTGATTTTGTCGAAATATTTTTGGTAGTCATCAGTCCATTTGGTAGCGGCGTCTTTCTTTAACATCTTAAAGATTGGCTCACAGATAACTGTAGACTGTGCTATGAACCGGCTGATGTAATTAAGTCTCCCCAAGAAACTCATCACGTCTTTCTTGTTCTTTGGCGGTGGTAATTCTTGAATAGCTTTGACCATTAATGGATCTAGTTCTATTCCTCGGCGACTTATAATAAACCCAAGTAATTTTCCGGTAGGAACTTCAAATAGACATTTTGCGGGATTTAGTTTCAGGTTGTAGTCTGTTGAAAAAACTTCCTCAAATCATCTATGTGATCAGTGGCTTTCTGGGACTTGATAATAACATCATCTACGTACACCTATATCTCCTTGTGTATCATATCATGGAAAATGGTAGTCATGGCCCTCGTGTAGGTGGCCCCCGCATTCTTTAACCCAAACAACATCATCTCGTAACAGTACATTCCCCACGGCATAATGAAAGCCGTTTTCTCAACATCTTCGTCATACATCCATGTCTGATGATACCCAGCGAAATAATTTATAAATGATTGCAACTCATGCTTGGCACAATTGTCAATCAGGATGTGTATGTTTGGCAAGGGGAAGTCATCTTTCAAACTGGCCCGGTTGAGATCCCAGTAGTCGACACAGACTCTAACCTTCCCATCCTTCTTTGGTACTAGCACGATTTTGGCTAACCATGTCGGGTATTCTACTACCTTGAGAACCTTAGCTTTGACCTGCTTAGTGACCTCTTCCTTGATTTTCATAGTCATATCAGGCTTGAATTTCCTAAGCTTTTGCTTTACCAGCGGACATGTTGGATCAGTTGGCACTTTGTGAGCCACAATAGATGTATTTAAACCAGTCATGTCATCATACGCCCAGGCAAATATGTCCTCATATTCCCTTAGAAATTTCGTGTATTCCTTTTTTTTCTGATGGTGATAAGTGGACGCTGATTCGTGTTTCTTTTACATTTTCTACATCTCCCAGGTTAACAACTTTTGTTTCGTCTAGGTTGGACTTAGGCCTGTTCTCAAAGCTCTCAACTTCTTTAACAATCTCTTCTGGTATGTCATCTTCCTCTGAATTTATGTCTGTTTTTTGCGTTGTCTCGTTGCATGTCACAGTCATTAATTCATCAAGATAAGTAATAGTAATGCTTTGGGGAGGGGAATGGATAAACAAAAAGTAAAAACAAAAAGGTAACAAGTTAGTGAGGATCATAAAAAATGTTGTGATATTTAAACACATAGTGTGTAATGTAAAACTTGTCCTAATTTGGGGACCTCTTTGTGCCCGATGTAGGCCTAGCAACAAATCGATTTGGAGGACATAGGATGACCTATTTAGTACCAGAATGACCTTCCCCAGATTCGACATCCTTGGCTCCATCGAACAGCTTTCCCAGCTCGCGAAGTCCTAGCAATAGATAGGCTATTGCTAGGTGTCTGCCCTCGTTTCCTTTTGCATTTTGGCAATCTTCGATTCTTTTGAGGAATTTCCTTTCCACCTCCACTATGCCCCACTCCAAGTATCCCAATCGCTTATTGGCGCTGGAAGCCATGTCTTTCCACTGCTATATCATCTTTTGGTTGGCTTCTTGTATCTCACGATGCTCACTTTCGTGCTTTCGGATCCTTTTGCACAGTTGATTGTATTTGACCTAAGCCTCGGCCATTTTATCTACGATCCTGTGGCCCCTAGTGAGCCCTGGCTGGCCAGACCATCATGATTATCCTCCAACCAGCCTGAATAGTAGGGAGCGCAACCAGCGTGGTACTTGTCTGGCTCGATGGTATCTCTCCCCATGACGATTTTGTCGTGCCACATATGCTGAGCTTGGCACTTGTAAGGATTGTCATCAGCCTTGAAATAAGCCCGGAAATGACTCTTCTTTTCGACCCTGGGTATAACCTGCTTCCTACCGGCTTGCCTTATAACACGGAGAGGGACGTAAGGGTGGGTTCCTCTCAAATTGATCAGTATCAGAAATGGTGCATCCCTGGATCGGGCGATGAACTCCTCGGTAGGGAACCACTCGAACATACGTTGCACCCGGTCCTCGGTTAGATTATCAAATAACTCCACCCATCCTCTGGCATCTTCTGGTTGGGCAACATGTTGGGCATGTAATTCATTCGCTTCGGATGATGGAAATAGATATGATCATCCCAATCTCTTCGCTGAATCTCCTGTCGGTACTCACCCTTTTGGAGATGTTCCATGAGCCAAAGCTGGAGTAGCAAATTGCATGCCTCGATGTTTTTGGCCCCTCGTTGACACTTCTTCAATACCCGGTATATTTTCGCAATGATCATGGGCACAATACTGAATGGTTTCCCACCAATGCCCTCCATCAGAGTTTTAGTTACCATAGCCAGCCTGGTATGGATCCTTGCTTTCTTCATTGGAAACACTATCAACCCCAGGAAATAAAACATGAATACAAAGACCCTTCGGTGAATATGCCCTAGTGACGTAATGGCAAATTCGTCAGGATAGGTACAGTAGGACTTGCTGTGACCATTCCTCTCATAAAAATAATCAAAAGGGATATAGGACTCTTTCAGACATGTCAGTTCTGGATTTTCTTTTAAACCCATCATTTTGAGGAAGCCCATGCCCTTGCGGTTCTCGGGCATTAACAAACCCGGAGTTTCCCATAGTATACCGGCCAAATCTCCTATTTCTTCTAGCAAGGGCGTCATTTCAAGGAGCTTCTATGATTGCGCTGATATGATCTTGTTGTTGGGTTGAATTTCAAGGAGAGAAGGTAGGTTGCCATGATACTTGCGGAAAAGGGTTGATAACTAGAGTGAAGATCCTCCCACCAGCTTAGCAATTTTGGGTGGACGTTGGTGACCATGCTGAATCTGGGGATTTCGTGCCTCATATTTTTGCAAGACAAAAAGGGTTAGGCCCTTACCCCCACCGTACTCGACTATTTAATTTCAACAATTGGCATAAAAACATTAGTTCTCCAAATTAATGCACAGAACATGGTAGTGTCCGTTTGGGTTTTGGGGAAACCCAGTGGACTTTGGACAAGGCTATCTTAAAGAGTCATTATGCAAACAACATAACTGACTCGGCTAGGTTTGACCATGATGCATGCACAATTTAAACAGAGTAAGGTTTCTATGGGGTTTTAGAGTGGTACCCTTGAGCGGACAACTCAAGGGGGAAAGGCACGGAACCGTCGAATACACCGTTGATCGAGTGGTTTTTTCGCAAATATGCCTTTTCCTGATTTAGGGGGGTGATAATATCAGAAGAGCGCAACCACTCATTATAAGCGCTGCTATAGGATTTCTTTGGCACGAGTGGAATATGATGTTGAGCATGATTATGCAACAATTAAAGGCATATTGTCACGTATTTGCACTTTTAAGAAAGTAGTAAATACAATAATTTCATAATTTAAAGCGGTAATGAAGGAAAGTAGTAAGAGAAAGAAACAAAAAGACAAGTCAGTTTTGCAATCAAAAAGGAAATTGAATGCTTAAAAGAAATAAACAAATAATTGCGCATAAAGAAGCATAAATTCACAATAATAGTCTGAAATGGTAAAAGCCTAAAAATCCCCAGCTGAGTTGTCACGCTGTTGTGCCCCCTTTTTCTCACGAAATGGGGTTTATGAAATTTGGAAGTACAACTCATTCCTTTTGAGAACTGGTTTTGAATTTTGAAGAGTCGTCACCTAATGATTTAAGGTGCATTAGGACACCAAAAGAGTTTGATTTGAATAACCAGAGATAAGGTAAGGGCTTGAAATTATTCTAAGGGAAGGTGTTAGGCACCCCTCTAAATTCAGTAGTGTGGTTCCCGATCAGACAATTATTGGGAATTTGGTGCAATTAACATGTAGACAAATAAGGCTCAAATAAGAGGGGATTTCACATAATGGTTTGAAAGTAAACAAAGTTTGAAAGAACAAATAGAAAAGCTGATTTTTTTAAAGAAAGAATTGAAATGCTAAAGAATAAAGATAGAGGGGGTCCTAGGTTTATTAGAAATATGGATCACCCCACACAATGTCCGGTAATCACTCCTCAATAAGGGGCTACATGTGACATTATCGCGTGGTCATCATATACATATCTACCCTTACCACACCGTTAAGGTATTAAAGCACGGATTGGTCTCAATTACTTATTGCATGCTATTACCCATCTCATTCTTATCAGTCTCGGAGGCACTTAGGACTACTAATCATAAAAGGGAGGGATGTTAGGCTTATTTGGAGTTTCAAAGGTAAAAATTCTAAAGCGATATACAAAACACATATGCATGTTTGGGGGGAAACATATAAACAAGCAGAGGCTTATGTATACCTCCTCAAAATACATAAAATAGCATGTCTTACACGTACTTTTAGGTCTGATTTAAAAGCTTTAAAGACAAGGGAGATGAGATTGTTGAGGCATTTTTAGTTTATTGCATAACTCAGATAAGAAGTTCGAATCAGGCCTGCCTACTGGTTGTAATAATTAACAAAAGTAGATTCAGTTTCAATTATTGCTCTAAGGATTGCCTAAGTGGTTAGACGGGGTTCTATAGACATGATATCTACTGAATTCTAAAGGTAATGAGACAGTAAAACATGGAATGAATTTTTTGAAATCATATATGCATACTTGTTAGACTAGATAAGTGAGGGACTCGGATTATTAAAAGAGATGCAGAATGCACACAATTAAATAAATTGGTTGCAGATTCTGCAGGTGATAGCATCTACCACTACTGATTTTATAGCTAACATTAAGTGAAGTGAATCAAATTCATTTAGAAACTCCTATAGGCATGCTTTCTATGCATTGCCGATTTTAAAGCCTTATAGACGTAGTATCGAAATGCAACCTTGTAGACATGGTATCAATATGTAGAAACCTTATAGACATAGTATCTATATGTAGTTGAATATGCATAATTAGAACAGTCCTATGGGCGTGATTTCTTTATGGAGTTGAATATGCAGAGTTAGAACAGTCTATAAGAATGATTTCTATATGAAGTTGAATTAAAACAACCCTATATGCATGATTTCCATATGTAGTTGAGTATGCAAAAATTAAAACATTCCAATAGGCATGGTTTCTATATGTAGTTGAGTATGCAGAAATTAAAACATTCATATGGGCATGGTTTCTATATGTAGTTGAGTATGCAGAAATTAAAACATTCCTATAGGCATGGTTTCTATATGTAGTTGAGTATGCAGAATTAGAACAGTCCTATAGGCATGATTTATACCCTTTGCATGCATAGTCACCCACTATTTTTCACTAGCCAGCCCCAAGTGTTTATTACAACTTATTACAAACTAGAATAAATTACATCAGAAAGAAAAAATACAAAGAAAGTCCAACCGGAGGAGGCCTGATTCTTGACATCCTCTCTAAGTTACAAGATAAACCAACTCAAAGACCTTTGATCCAAAGCCTTTCTGCAATTGGAGTGTGTCAGAGTTCCCTAAGAGCCTCAATGGGACTCCAGGCAGTGCTCACACCCAAATTGTATTACTAGAATAGGGACAAGTGCAGTGTGGAAGGGCCAACCCTCAAGTGTCCAAGTTCAGTGGGAGCTCAG
The DNA here is from genome assembly GCF_000715075.1 of Nicotiana tabacum. Lineage (NCBI taxonomy): Eukaryota > Viridiplantae > Streptophyta > Magnoliopsida > Solanales > Solanaceae > Nicotiana > Nicotiana tabacum. The sequence goes on along the minus strand of NC_134085.1, from coordinate 80,604,860 downwards.
AGGGTCCTAAGGCACGGCTCACAAGAGGGGGGCAGAACTTAAATCTAAGAGAGAGTGCAAGTGAAGAAACAGAGTTCTGAGGGAATAAAGGAGAGGGAAAGAGGTGCTGGGAAACAGACATAAACAAGTTGATAATTTCATACAAAAGGGATTCAGGGGTTGGGAACTTACAAAGAGCCTATGTACTTAGGCATTAGTTAAATCTGGGCATGCACAACAATAAGGAGTGCTGTTATGCTTACAAAATCAACCTGAATACACAACACATAATGATAACACAGAGGCTATGATGCCAGGGGAATCAAGTTTGAGTTATAGACAGCTATGCTTAATACTGTCATGCCTCAAACAAGCCATCAGTATCAAACATATTGGGGTAGGGGTTTAGGACACATAATAGATTCAAAACAGGTAGGAGGAGATTACAACATGCTAAAATAAGTACTGAAATGATCATAAACAGTAGGCAGACAAGAAGGCAAAAGTATTAAGTAAACATATTGTTGTTGATGCTGAAATCTTAATCAGAACATACCAGTTTAGAGAAGCAAAATATAGTAAAAGCAGGTAGCAGGACTTTGAAGACAGGCCACAGTACAAGTAGTAAAGCAAGAGAATCTTTTTGAATGTAAGTGATTTCAGAACTAAGTGTGTTCGTGTGTCTATGTTAATGAAAGAGCAGGGTATTTATAGTGTGAAAACATGAAGAAAAATAAGGCAAGAAAATAATTATGGAACTGTGTACCAATTAAGTACTAAATAAGGAAAGCAATCACATAAGGCTGAATATGACCAATAAGGAAGTAACTTCAGCACAATATAAGTACACAATAGGTAATAGAGACTAGGTTCATCAGATTCTAATCATGGAAAGTTCTGTAGAAATCAAATACTAATGTAATCAAGGTAAGATAATTAATCAAATTGAGTGGAAAATGTAGGGATCGAAAGTTCAAAGGAAAGTGTTCAAATTGGTTCAAGAAATAGGGAAATCAGTAAAACAAGGAAAAAATTAATCAGAATTACACAAGGAGGTTTGAAATCAGTCCATAATTGAAGGTAATTTCAGAGGGAAATTCAGCATATAAAGATTGCATAAACATTAGGCATGCAAGGCTGAATCTATGACAAAGAGAAGTGTCACACAATCACAAAATCGGTAAGTAGTGGACTACCGAAACATGATAGTCACATAGGCCAATTTCAGTAACTCAGTTATAGAGAAAAGAGAGAGTATCAAATAGCATGCAAAAGGGGTCAAGTAAAAGACCTTATATAGTTTAGCAAGAAATCAGAATCATATAAAGAAACAAAAGATTTTGAAATTCAGTCGAGCAACAGGTGAAGCAACTTTTGAAACTTGAATAGGTTCAAAGGAATTAGGGTTTTGAAACCATCGAATTCAGAGTATGAAGAACGAGTAAATCACATAGCAAATAGTTTCAGGACCCGAATGAACCCCAAATTTTAGGGTTTTCACCATCACTCGGGTATAGAGATGAAAAGTAAGTAAATCAGGAAAAAATATCAACAAAATAAAATCAGAAAACTCAAGAAGGAACTAATACTTTTAATCATGCACACTCCAGTAGAAGAACAATATAAAGAAACACTGTAGAACATGCTAAATATCAGAGAAAGCTTCATAACCAAACCCTAAATCGGAAAAGATAAAGGTTCTGAAGGTAAAGTTTTGAAAGAAACTTTGAGAAAACGTTTAGAAGCTTAGAGTAAACACAAATCTACAACAGATCTAAAAGAATCAGAAGAACCTCGAAGGTTAGGGTTTAATAAGAACACATATGGTGAGAAAGTCTTGGAAAGTCATTGATCTATGAAAGAGAAGTCAAGATCAGGCTCGAATAGCCATGGTTGGCCGGAGCAATGTCGGAGACAGCCATAGAACTGAAATCAACCCAGGTCTGGACCAAAACTTCTTCATGGTCCGGCCTTGAAAACATGATAATCAGGTAGGTAGAAGTCATAGGAGGTAGATACAAGCCTTTAATGGCTTTGGAAGCCATTGATTCAAGCGGTTTTAGTGTGGTGGTTGAAGGTGGCGGCCAGGGTTTGAGAGGGAGTTTGAGAGAGAATTTGGAAAGAAGGGGGGTTCGAAGGCAGTTGCAGATGAGAAATGACTAGGGTTTGGGGGCAATGAGGAATTAAAAAGGAAAGGTTAAATGGTGGTCGTTGATCATTTTGATCAACGACCTGGATTGAATGGGGATCCGGGCGGGTTGTCTAATAAGGGTCGTGGGTCTGGTAGATTAGGATTTGGATCAGGGTAATTGGGCCTCAGGTTGGGTTTAATTGGGATGCCAAATCCGACCAAAATTGAAATGAAAATGGGCTAACATTTAAATAGCCACTTTTTCCTTATTTACTTTATAAAAAATAGTAAAAATAATTTTTGGAAATAAATTAAAAGTACTAAAATGATTAAAAATATGTAATTATTAAATTAAAAATATTGTCCCTAATTTTTATGGACATAAACATAATTAAATCTCAATGGGGCTAATATTGCAATTATATGCAATTTAGTTTTAAAAAATACTAAATAAATTTATAAAAATATGCCAAAATTATCTTAGCTACATATTAGTATAAATATGCGAATCCAATAAATGAATCACCAAAATATTAATTTTGGGAATAATTATTGGGTTTTTCTTGGTAAAAATAGGCAATAAATCGATTTAAAAATATCTAACAATTAAGAAAAAATAATAAAACATTTGAATATGCTTACATATGCATATACATGCTATTTTGAAGGTATTTTGCATATGAAAAATATACAGGGAAAAATTGGGTATCAACACACACTCGGTACATTGTTCGTACTGACGTCCCTTTTGCCTGGGGACGCTGCATTTCATGCCCGCAGGTCCCGATAGACAGGTCGAGAGCCCTCCAAGTAGACTATCAGCTTAGCAGAAGATGTTGGTGCACTCCATTTGCTTCGGAATTGCTCGTTTGGTTAGTATGATTTAGATGTGTGTTGTTTGGTAAGGCGGGAGTCTGTCCCGACATTTATGACATTTATGTACTCTTAGAGGCTTGTAGACATATGTCGTGTATATAAAAGATTGTATGGCCTAGTCGGCCTATATTTTGAGTTTATACAGGATAATGTTGGCCTATTAGGCTCGTATGTCATGTGTATATAATGATGTAATAAGAAAGATACGTTAAGTTGGTACTTGGTTGAGTAGCGTATCGGGTGCCCTTCGCGGCCCATCGGTTTGGGTCGTGAAAAAAGTGGTATTAGAGCGGTTCTGTCCTAGAAGTCTACAAGCCGTGTCTAGTAGAGTCTTGTTTATGGGTGTGTCATGAACCACACTTATAAACATGAGGCTACAGGTCATTTAGGATTGTCACTCTTTCTTCTTACTCTAGATCGTGTAGTAGATCTCGCTTATAAGAATTCAAATTCCAAAAATTTATTTTATTCGTGATAAGACGATGCCTACATACGGAAAAAAGTTTGGAAAGAAATATAGTTGTGGAAGAGCTGAGTTAGAGGAATTGGATTTTTGTAAGATGCCTACGATAAGTAAATATGAGGTCTTTAGCATATCATGGGTGTACTGAAAGGTGTAAACTTCCTAATAAGAAGCCTCAAGGCATGAATGCCCATCCATCTTTATAGTAAAGGACAATGAGAGATTGAGAAGATAAGTACAAGTTTCAGCAAATAAAAGGATCAAGGTGAAAAAGGGCACGAGGTACCCAGTTAATGAAGGTTAACAACGTTTATATTTGAGGTAGAGGAACATAAGCTTTTTGAGTTATATTCAATAGTAACAGAGGTATATACAATTGGTCGCACCCCATCCAGATATGCACTGGGGGTTAACAAAAGTAGTATAAGAAGATATGATTAATGGATTGATTGCATCAGTTGACATTTCCGAAGAATATTGCAAATGTGATAATAAATCTCTTTAGGAGACACCTAGATGGTGCACTCTAAAATAGTGCAGCCAGATATGTGTACTACAAAGACATGCATTATAAGCCTTGAAGGGATAAGTATTACCTTAGTATGGCTCGTGTCCCTAGTAAAGGGAAAACATTAAGCAACTTGAACAGCCACTGGATGCATCAAAGGAAAGCTAAAAGCAAAAGAATGCCGTATTGAAGTTTTAACAAGAAAAGGGATATGCAAAAATATTAGCAGAGTAATGAGAAGAGAGATAAGTAAACAATATGAATAAGGTGTGATACATGGATGAAAACGGTAGAGTGTTACAGAACCTATAGTCAAGTGAAGGGAAAAACAAATAGTGACAGGCCATGAGACAACAAAAGAATATAGGCCATAAAGTCATATTCTTACTTCGAAAAATAAGTTTGTGACTCCAACGCAACTACCGGATGGAAAAGTTAGACCCCAGAATAATAGAAATCGGTATGGGCTGGTGAGCAAGATAAACTAAACATAAATTAGAGACTGAATGATTTGATAATAGTGAGCATCATGAGAATTTCATATTTTGTTCCAGCGATAATATAATGGAAAACAGAAGAAGATTCATGAGAAATTCAGAGAATGGTCATTCAGGAAGACACTTCCCTAAAGTAAGCAATTTTAGCAAAGTTCAGCTTAAGGGACTATTTGTGCCAGTTATATTAAGTGTCACCCTCGTAAGTAAGGATTTTTATTATCCTTGGTACAGAAGGATTACCGCAAGGTGAGTAAGGGTCACTGATGATGTGAAAGGACGCGAAAAATGAAGAGGTAAAACATCTATAGGTAGGTCGTCATAGCTTCAACTCTTAGTAATCCCCTAAAGGGTGGAATATAGAGTGAGGTGGCATTACATCAGAATTAAATGGTTCTAGCAATTATGGAATGGTAAAGTAAGAATGTGATAAAATGATAAAGGAATGAAATTGCACTTATTCTAGACATACAGATATGCTACGATTCCAGAACATTACGCAAACATGACAACAAGAAGAGGAAGTAAGGGTTCCTGCTTGAGATATTATTAATTAATAAGAAGCTAGTGTGAGAGGTAAGCTAAGACAAAGGAAATAACCCAATAAAGATTATGCGGAATATCGATACAGGAATGGGCCAACAAGTAGTTAGTAATTGATTGGGAATAGCCTAGTTATCGCTAAACAGAAGGTTACAGACGATTCAAGCAAATCGTGTAAGATAAACATAGTAAAACCCAAGATAGTGAATTTAGTCTCGCAGTTATGACATCGTGATTCCTGAGAAATATTTAGGAGGAGTTGGGATAGTAAAAAGTACCATATGAGTATTACGGAAACAGAAGAGAATTTCACTGGGAAGACAGTAGAAATATTAGTTCAGAAGCAACCCTACAAGCATAAGGGCATGGAGGCAAGTGTCACACCTCCTTTTTCCGCGCCCGGGGGGCGCAGGGGGAGTTTGTTCCAATTAAAGGACAATCGAAACGGGATTGGTTTAATTATTTTAGAGTCGCCACTTGGGAGATTTAGGGTGTCCCAAGTCACCAATTTTAATCCCGAATCGAGGAAAATAATGACTCTATACTACAGTCTGCGTACCAGAAATCTAGATAAGGAATTCTGTTAACCCGGGAGAAGGTGTTAGGCATTCCCGAGTTCCGTGGTTCTAGCACGGTCGCTCAACTGTTATATTCAGCTTATTTATCTGATTTTAAAATACAATTATGAACCAATGTGCCAATTTTAACTTTTAACCGCTTTATTATTATTGTTTTTACAAGAATGTGAACATCGCTTAAAACACGTCTTTGGACTGCGTCACATGAAATGCACCCACAATCCGGAACGCATTTTATTTGATGTTTTGAGATTTGGATTTGGGTCGCATGAAATGCACACCCAAGCTTAGGGAGATAACATTATTAAAGGCGCGCCTAAAGCAACTAGCGCATTATTATTTTTTGGTAGGGCCGCGAAATTTGCTAAACGGCCCATCCCAGAATCTAAGTATTTAATACATATATTTTGCGAGGGCTCCGCAATTTGTACATTTTTTATTTAGCGAAGCTCGTCTCTTTTTTATTTTTTTTTATTTTTTATTATTATTTATTATTTATTTTTACATATATTTTTTTTTATATATTATTATTTTTTTTTAAAAAAAAAAAAGACAAGGCTAAAATGACTACATTTCTTTGTTACTTCGCGAGGTCATGGATCGTAGATTAAACTTATTTGATGAAACGAGTATTTTTCCGCGGGATTAAATTACTACTATGATTTTAACATTGCTACTACATGTACAAACAACTATTAAGACAAACATTGAGATAACAACAATCTGAGCGTGAAGAAACAAAATGCTGAATAACTACTTAACATGACGGAACAAAAGAAATACATTCCCGAACAAATTTCAATATCATACGGAGTTAATTAACAAGAAATAGCAACTTACAAACATCATGTGAATATGTCTCACTCATTTGCATACTATTCACATGAACTAGGATTGCATCTCAACGAACACATGTTCATGTTACTAAACAACAAATATGAAGGACATGGACAGAAATGACCTACTTGATATTATCGTCCGATGCGTTGGACCCGCGACGAAACCTCGGAACCTCGGACAACAACCTCGACGTACCGGACCTCGACGAACCAAAGACGACCTCAACGGACCTCACCCCGGACAGCACTTCTGGGCTACCTTTTCGTGCGTTTTCAGTTAGGCTTCAGCCGGTGTATGTGTGTGTGTGTTTTTCAGTCAGCCATGGCAAAGGGGGGAAGGGTCGTCCATGGCGGGATGTTGCAGGCAGTCGCTTGGACGTAGGGAGTAGAAGCGGCAGCAGTGGAGGAGTGGTCGTGGTCGACGGAACGGGGCAGCAAGTTATGGAGGTCGACGGACTGGAGGAGTGGTCGTTCGGATGGTGGTTATGGCGTTGTGGCAGTGGTCGGCGATGGAGGAGTCGGGTGGTCGTTCATGGAGTGTTGATGGTGGGGGGGCTGTTCGGACGATGGTGGGGCTACCGGGGAAGGTGACGGGTTGAGGAGGAGTGAGCTTGGACGTGTCGATGGAGGTAGATGTTTGGGACAGTGGTTATGGCGTTGTGGGGGTGGCGCGACTGGTTCGGACGTGAGGGAAGATGGGAGGAGGAGGTTGGTCGTCAATGGTGGAAGGCGATGAGGAGTTGGGCTGTAGGGTTTTTGCAGTGGAGGCGACGGGTGGTGTTGGGTGCTTGGTCGACGGAGGGTCGTCGTGGGTTTTTGGACGTGGGAGGTGGTGCGAAGGTTGACGACGGGAGGGGTGGTCGTGGTCAGTAGGGTCGTTTGTTGATGGAGGGGGCTCCTTTCCTTCTTTCTTTTCCGTTCGTCCGTTTTCTTTCTGCTTCTTCTTCTTAAGAAGAAGATAAACAGTACATGTTTTCTCTTTTTTTTTTTTCAAATTTTCAAAATCCCTCCCTTTGTCAAATGTGTAGTCCGTGTATTTGACATGGTTTGCCCCGAAAAATGAGCCCACGCGTGGTGGGGTTCAAGGCATATGTCCCCCACGCGTGGTGGGGTTCCCCACGTGTCCTGGACACGGTTTATTATGGGCTAGGTCCGAAAATTAGGCCTAAAACCGGGTAGTTTGAACCCGAATATTATTCTTTTGCCCGGACCCGAGAAATAGGAACACATTGCTTAACTAGTCCTATGTAAGCAAAATAACTACCAAAAATAAGACTAGTATTTAAACAAAACTATATATTTTTAAATATTTTTCAAGATTTTAAAATAGCTACAAAAATATTAATAAAACTTTTTGTTTGTAATTTTCGTAAATATTAAGATAAAATATGAAGTACTATTTTTGTATTTTTTCAAAGTTAAAACGACTATAAAATATTAATAAAACCATTTTTTGTAATTTTCGTAAATATTAAGATAAAATATGAAGTAATATTTTTTGTATTTTTCAAAGTTAAAATAACTATAACATATTAATAAAACTATTTTTTGTAATTTTCGTTTTTTTTAATAAAGACAAAAATATGAAATAATATCTTTTGTATTAAATGACTTCAAATCATTAATAGAATTATATATATATTTTTTGTTAATTTTCGAATTTATATAAAGTACCAAAATAAAGTGCAATTTTTGATTTTTTTTTTCAAGTTTATGAGGGATACACAAACTAAAATTTATATATATACTTTTTTTTTGTAATTTTTTTTTGCAATGAAATAAAGTAAAAATAGTTAAAATAGCTATACTAGACCCAATTTCACATATTCACACTAAAAATGTGAAAATTCTCGGGGAGGGTCAAAAATCACGTGCTTACAGCTGCCCCTCTTTGACTGGAAACACGAAGAGTTTTCCGACAAAGAACGACTAGCCGTGTTTTTGACCCGACCATTACTTGGACGGACTACACTTCAGGAAAGGGAGGGAATGTGACCGAGCCCTGGTATCCGAGCTGCCTACATATCCTTGGTTATACAGGAATCAGGCCACGTGTAGTTCGGGAATGAGAGAGATAGTGAAGTGTACCGAGGTGGAGAGCCGATCGAGGTGCCGTTCCGTTGAGGTTCCGGTCCGCGGTCCTGTCGTTACAACAAAAATGAAAACTGAAAAAGACTAACTAAGCCTATCAGCTACTAGTTACAAGGATTCCTATCTCTTAAGTCTTCTGAAACTTGGTCTTGAGTCTTGAATGGTGCTTCATGCAGACTTTGGATTTGAACCTTGATACTTGCTAGTTGTAGGCGCTAGTTCTTGAGCAGATCACATCTGTTCTCCACTTCCGTGCTTTGGATTCATTCATTTTTTCATTTTTTTTCTTCTTTTTTCTTTTTTTTTGTTTTTGTGACTAGCTTTTGTTGACCCTCTCAGACTGTTGACTCGCATTTTTGGGGCGAGATTCTTGTTGCTTATATCTTGGATTGAGTGCTGGGATTTTTGTTGTGGCTTCCGGCCTTCCAATGGGTTACGGCTTGACTTTGAACGATCCCGCTGTTCTACAGGCGGACCCCTAACTTCTTCAATCTTTGACATATAACAATCTTCTGTTCTACAGGCAGGCCCCTGACAATCAAAACAAACAAAATTTCCTAACCCAGTTTGCACTGGGAAGGTTTGTGAGTCGTTAGCAAAATCGTAGCCCACTGATACTACTGGTGCAGTGCTGAGAGTGAACTAAACACTAGATTAGGATGTATTCCCTTGTTATGCAGGTGGGCGCCTAACTTCAATGCTTGAAATGTAAGGACTGAAATGTATTCCTCCGTTCTATGGGCGGGCTCCCAACTTCAACACTTGTAATGAAAAAGAATGAAATGTATTCCTCTCGTTATACAGGTGGGTGCCTGGATTTAGGAAAATGACTCTTTTTTTTCAAAATGTTGTTTTTTTAGCATCTTAGGAGAAAGATTCATCAGACTAAGATTTTGATCCTAGGAGAAGGTTCATCAGACTAGGTCATTTTTGTTTTTTGGTTATCTTAGGAGAAAGATTCATCAGACTAAGATTTTGATCCTAGGAGAAGGTTCATCAGACTAGGTCATTTTTGTTTTTGGTATCTTAGGAGAAAGATTCATCAGACTAAGATTTTGATCCTAGGAGAAGGTTCGTCAGACTAGGTCTCTATCTTAGGAGAAAAATTCATCGGACTAAGATTTTGATCCTAGGAGAAAGATTCATCAGACTAAGATTTTGATCCTAGGAGAAGGTTCTTCAGACTAGGTCTCTATCTTAGGAGAAAAATTCATCAGACTAAGATTTTGATCCTAGGAGAAGGTTCATCGGACTAGGTCATTTTTTTTTTGTTATCTTAGGAGAAAAATTCATCGGACTAAGATTTTGATCCTAGGATAAGGTTCATCAGACTAGGTCATTTTTTTTTGGTTATCTTAGGAGAAAGATTCACCAGACTAAGATTTTGATCCTAGGAGAAGGTTCGTCGGACTAGGTCTCTATCTTAGGAGAAAAATTCATCGGACTAAGATTTTGATCCTAGGAGAAAGTTCATTAGACTTATTTTTTATTTTTTATTTTTTATATTTTTTTTTTCTTCAAAAACAACTTAGGAGGAAATGCATCTCCTATGGGTAAACTTAACTTTGAGGAAGTGCGTCTCCTGTGGGTACAATAAACTTAGGAAGTGCGTCTCCTATTGGGGATAACTGTTCTTAGGAAGTGCGTCTCCTACTGGGTGAAACTAAACTTTAGGAAGTGCGTCTCCTATTGGTGAAACTTGCTTTAGGACGTGCGTCTCCTATTGGGTGCAATAAACTTAGGAAGTGCGTCTCCTATTGGTAGAACTGAACTTAGGAAGTGCGTCTCCTATGGGTGAAATGAACTTAGGAAGTGCGTCTCCTATGGTGAAACTCGCTTAGGAAGTGCGTCTCCTATTGGTGAAACTTGCTTTAGGAAGTGCGTCTCCTATGGTGAAACTGAACTTTAGGAAGTGCGTCTCCTATGGTGAAACTGACTTAGGAAGTGCGTCTCCTATTGGTGAAACTTGCTTTAGGAAGTGCGTCTCCTATGGTGAAACTGAACTTTAGGAAGTGCGTCTCCTATGGTGAAACTGACTTAGGAAGTGCGTCTCCTATTGGTAAAACTGAAACTTAGGAAGTGCGTCTCCTATGGTGAAACATATAAACTTTAGGAAGTGCGTCTCCTATGGGTAGAACTGAACTTAGGAAGTGCGTCTCCTATGGTAAAACTGAACTTAGGAGGAAATGCATCTCCTATGGGTGAAACTGAAACAAACCTAGGAGGAAATGCATCTCCTATGGGTAAAACTAAAACTTAGGAGGAAATGCATCTCCTATGGGTAAAGACGTGGAATGTATGCCTCTATTATCTGGGCGGGCTCCCAATTTCAACACTTGAAATAAAAAGACTGAATGTATGCCTCTGTTATCTGGGCGGGCTCCCAATTTCAACACTTAAAATAAAAGACTGAATGTATGCCTCTATTATCTGGGCGGGCTCCCAATTTCAACACTTAAAATAAAAGACTGAAACCAACATATCCTATTTGAGGGCGGATGAACCCAACATATCCTATTTGAGGGCGGATGAACCCAACAGATCCTATTTGAGGGCGGATGAACCCGACAGATCCTATTTGAGGGCGGATGAACCCAACAGATCCTATTTGAGGGCGGATGAACCCGACAGATCCTATTTGAGGGCGGATGAACCCGACAGATCCTATTTGAGGGCGGATGAACCCGACAGATCCTATTTGAGGGCGGATTAACCCAACAGATCCTATTTGAGGGCGGATGAACCCAACAGATCCTATTTGAGGGCGGATGAACCCGACAGATCCTATTTGAGGGCGGATGAACCCGACAGATCCTATTTGAGGGCGGATGAACCCAACAGATCCTATTTGAGGGCGGATGAACCCAACAGATCCTATTTGAGGGCGGATGAACCCAACATATCCTATTTGAGGGCGGATGAACCCGACAGATCCTATTTGAGGGCGGATGAACCCAACATATCCTATTTGAGGGCGGATGAACCCAACATATCCTATTTGAGGGCGGATGAACCCAACAGATCCTATTTGAGGGCGGATGAACCCAACATATCCTATTTGAGGGCGGATGAACCCAACAGATCCTATTTGAGGGCGGATGAACCCAACATATCCTATTTGAGGGCGGATGAACCCAACATATCCTATTTGAGGGCGGATGAACCCAACATATCCTATTTGAGGGCGGATGAACCCGACAGATCCTATTTGAGGGCGGATGAACCCGACAGATCCTATTTGAGGGCGGATGAACCCGACATATCCTATTTGAGGGCGGATGAACCCAACATATCCTATTTGAGGGCGGATGAACCCGACATATCCTATTTGAGGGCGGATGAACCCGACAGATCCTATTTGAGGGCGGATGAACCCGACAGATCCTATTTGAGGGCGGATGAACCCAACATATCCTATTTGAGGGCGGATGAACCCAACAGATCCTATTTGAGGGCGGATGAACCCAACATATCCTATTTGAGGGCGGATGAACCCAACATATCCTATTTGAGGGCGGATGAACCCAACATATCCTATTTGAGGGCGGATGAACCCGACAGATCCTATTTGAGGGCGGATGAACCCGACAGATCCTATTTGAGGGCGGATGAACCCAACATATCCTATTTGAGGGCGGATGAACCCAACATATCCTATTTGAGGGCGGATGAACCCGACATATCCTATTTGAGGGCGGATGAACCCGACAGATCCTATTTGAGGGCGGATGAACCCGACAGATCCTATTTGAGGGCGGATGAACCCAACATATCCTATTTGAGGGCGGATGAACCCAAAATATCTTTAAGACTTGAAAATGTCTTACCTCGAATACTTGTTGGGGATTGGGATGAATTTTCCTTTTCTGCCTTGCCCATTTTTTATTATTATTCCTTTTTTTTTAATTCCCTTTTTTGTTTTTGTTTTTGCATAGCTTCTTCCTTCAAAGACTACCTCCCTTGATTTACTTACCTGTTGGGTGGTAAAATGTTATCAGCTGAGGGTACCTGACTTCCAGAAAATTTTCTACATGGAAGGAAAATTTTCTGCCCCAGTTTGATAATATCCCTTGTGGCATGCGCTTCTGCATCAATGCCATTTCCTTTACCTGTTTCAAATCAAACAAAATTTGTTAGTTTAAAACATGGTGGTTGGCTGTGATACTCCTGCTGGGATGGTTCTCCCTTTCTCCTTCCTTTCTCTGTGCTCCACAACTTGTTGGGGATGATATTGTGTGCTGGGGATAATCCCTTCCTGCTGGGGATATCCCTCTTCTTTTGTGGCATAGCTCGGAAACTGGTATTTTCCCGACCTTTTAGTCTTGTATGGATTTCGCCCAATCATGCTCACTGCTCTCCTTGCTCTGTTCATGGGCCTTGGCCTTTGAGGTTTATAACCTTGGTTTTGGCTAGGATATCTCTCTTGACGCTCGTCAATCCTTCTGTCAATTCCCTTTGCTGGGGATATCTTTTTTTGACACTGGCTTCGCGCTTGTTCCTTGCTGACTATACCATTTGGATATACTAGTCAGATCTCATCTTGGAAAGATGATGGCATATTTTGAAGTCATTTCATACTTGTTCTGACCGGACAGACTCTATTGGGGAAATTTTTTATGAAAGGAGAAAGATAACAGAAACAAAATAAAAGACAAAGGAAACGATGACTCTTTTACAAAAGAAACTATAAATAAAAACCTATCAAACGCAGATACCGACTCTAATGGCCATGACATGCATATGGGGCCTATCCTCTACCGTCAATCATCTTTCAAGATCCTCAATTGGTGATTCCCCATCTTAATCTTATTCGACTTGCAGTGCCCGAAGGGTTTTCACTATCAAGTCTCTCTCATTTTTGGCTTTTCTCTCAGCTTTCATCGCCTTATGGTGCCTGTGAAGGTTTTCACCAATAAGACTCTCTCGTTTTATATCTCTCTCCAGCTGGGGATTTGGAGTGTTGCTGGTATGACTCTTTCTGTTGGAGATTAGAGTCCTTTCTGCTGTGTAACAGAATGTTATGTTCGCCGGTAAGACTCTTCATTTGTCTGACTTGGCATCTTTTGAAGACTGATCGGAAGGTCTTTCTTTGGACCGTAATGTGGGTTTTTGGATTGGGCTAGAAAGAAAGGGTATTAAAGGCTCAAAAGTGCATTAATTTTGGGTTATTAATTACAACCTTCGGTATTAGATTTATTTACAACAAACGCAACTTTTGCCCCAGTTTCTTGCTTGGGGATATCTTAATTGTTTTTTTTTTCATTTTTCAAAACTATGACCGAGCCGTAAAGCGCCTACGTATCCTCTTTGAGGAATCAGGTCAAACGTAGTTCCCAATTCCTCTTTTCCATTTGACTTTTTTTTTTTTTTTTTTACCTGCCACGCTTGCGTATTCTATTCGTTGCTATTAATTCCGAACGAGGGGTATGAAAGGAAAATAAATAAGGCTCAAAAGGGGTTAACGAAGGATAAAGTGTTTGGGTAGCAGAACAAAATGCCTTCGTCATTCCAGTCTTCAAAATATGCCAAATGCAAACAACACGATTTAAATTTGTAGTCTCTTCTGATGGTGCTGGACTTGACAATTATATTCAACATCTGTTTGTTCATTTGTCACTTCTAAAGCACCGTTGGCGACACTCCCATTCTCATTATTATGAACGACCCTCATGCCAAATCGGCGAATCTTTGCCTTTTAACGGTTTCCTTTGTGTTTAACTTGCCCCAGTTCCACATGACTCGAGCTCTGTATGATCTCAACCGTTCTTATTTTTCTTTAACTATTCTGATCACCTCTCCAGGGTTTGGATTAACTTTTAAGATTAGGCTCAAACTGGGTACGCATGTTATGTCCCTAGAATCGGCATCGAACAAAAAATGGTAAAAGGACTAAACAAAAAGATGACTGGAAATAATAAAAGACCGGACTTTGTATTAGACTACTGGTGAAATGATTTAAATAACAAAACAAACAAAACAATCCAGAACAAAATCCTAAAAACAAACTGGACAAGACAACATCCGACTCATAACCCTAATAATCCGAACAACAGAAATGACAACAAAATGAGCCACCACAAGCTTCTCTCTTGTTGACCCAGGAACAAAAACGTCCTCCCACTTTATCAGAATTGGCATTTTAGCCACTGAGCTTTGCATCAATACTGCCGAGACCATTACCAGCTTCAACCTCATCAACCTCCGTCGGCAAATTCTCGAGGAGGTTCGAGTGCTCCATGTCACTGTTATTAATCGCAACCCGCCCTTCTCGGATCATTTTCTCTACTTCCCTTCTCCAGCTATGACAACTCTCAATGTTGTGCCCTACGACATTGGAGTGGTAGGCGCATCGTGCCGCCGGATCAAAGCTCCTTGCAAGCGGATTTATAGTACATGCGGGGAGTGGCTCAATCGAACCAGCATGCCTTAGCCTTTCAAACAGACTGGCATAAGATACCCCGATGGGGGCGAGAGCATTTCCTCGTTTCAGCAACCTCTTCATTCTTGCATGTTGACAGGGCCGGAAACCTGATCCAGGTGGCTTTTGGTAGGCTTGTGTAGGTGGGTAGGCATTTTGTGGAGCCGGGTGCCTGGAAAGTGAAGTATGGCGGGGAAAGAAGTGGTGTTGGGGAGCGGAGAAGCATTGGGGAGTGATGGAGCTACTCGGGTAGCTGGGAAGGCTGCCATAAGTGGGTTGGGATGGAGAGTATGGGGGATCTTCCACTATGGTGTTGGGTGCTTGGGCATTGACCGAGTTCAAGAGACTTGGCAGTGGAGGGGTGGTGCTTTTCCTGTTATCCATGCCTGATACATGTCTGCCACATGCTGTCTCAGCATTTTCACTTCTTCTACCAACCCGTTGTTCCGTTCGACCAATTGATGTCGGTCATCAGTACCGACCCACTCGGTTCTGCGGTTCCGAGCCATTGTCCTTTGATTTTGCTTTGCAGGGAGGAGTTACCACAACCAACCACTCTCTATATATGAACACAGCAAAGGGAAGCCATCACGTTAGTGTTAGGGCATTGGACAGACAATCATATATCAGAGATACAATGTACCTAAGCAGTTAGACAATTATGCCCCCTGAAAATCTTCCACACTCTCTTTTATTTATTTATTATTATATTTTTTTTATTTTTTTATTTTTTTTATTTTAGTGGTGGTCGAATCTTATGGAGATTGCCTACGTATCACGTCCCTGCGTGAATCAGACCTTGTGTAGTTCGGACCAATAAAGATAAACAATAATGAACATTTTTTCTTTCACTTTCATATTAAACAAACTGGGTTTCAAAGGTTTAAAGATGACCTACAAACTTGAAAATCAAACAAACCACCTATTTTAATCAAAAGGTTTACAAACTTCAAAACAAATGGCCAACTTCCTTCTTCCATTTGCTAATTTTAACCAAATGGTTGTTTTTTGCAAACGTGGCCCTTTCCAACTCTCACATGAATTTTGAGGCCGAGGAGGATTATTTTACAACACATTACAACCTTGTCCATTCTTTTATGAAAATAGCCTTTCGACAACTGAAAGATACTCTAAGGCTATTTCGGCAAGAACGGTTTAAGACGCGGCCGAAGCTGGCTCGGCTTATTATTTTTTCATTTTTTTTGACTAAACATCCAAACGGCATTCACCCGACCGTTGACTCTTTGTTTTTTTTTTCAAATTATGATAAAAACTTGGTGTTGCAAAACACGGCCCTTCAGCGTCTCGGGGACGAAGCTTTTTAAGGCTGTGTGGGTCAACTGGACCAAACTCATAGACATGACCCAAAAGGTGGCTGTTTATGCAAAGTCAGCCTTCCGGCGTCCCTTTCGGGAACATTCGGCTATGTCTTGATAAAACAGCGTCACCCGACTTCTTTATGACAAAAATTAAAATTTGACATATATTTTTTTTATGATTATTATTTGTTTGTTTTTGGTTTTTTAGCAAAACGGTGGGGTTGGACCCGATGAGGGTTGCCTACGTATCTCACATCCGGTGAGAATCAAACCCGCGTAGTTCGGGCAAATAAACTATTTTTGAGAAGACCCATTTCCATTTTCTATATTTTTTTTTATTATTACTTTCACAACAATCAAATAGACTATTATTCTATTATTTTCATTTATAACAATCAAACGAATTAACGAAAAACGTAAAACATTCCTTCTTTTTTGAGAAGGTGGGGTTGGACCCGATGAGGGTTGCCTACGTATCTCACATCCGGTGAGAATCAAACCCGCGTAGTTCGGTCAATCAAGGATAAGTAGATGAACTAACTTTTTTTGAATTTGAAAGAACTACTTTAAAAGAAGAAAGGAAGTATATTTTTTTATTTTTGATTGATTTTCTTTTTAAAAGAAACACTTCTAAGATATATTTTTGAATTTCATTTGCTTTTTTTTCTTTTATTATTTTATTCTAAAGAAGAAGAAGAAAATATTTTTTGAAATTTTACCTTTAATAAAAGAAATGCTTCTAAAATGTTTTTTTTTCTGAATTTTCTAAAGAAGAATCAAAATATTTTCGGATTTTTATTTATCTATTTTATCTTTTTTGAATTTTGAACTTTCTTTTGAATTTTTTTTTGGATTATATATATACTTATTTTTGGAACAAATAATAAAACTCTTTTTATTTTTATTTCTGGCATTTTCATAGACAAACAAAATAAAATAAAATAAAACATTTTTTTTTAAAAAAAAACAAACTCTTTTTCATTTTCATTTAATGGCAAAACAAACTATTTTCTTTAATATTTTTTAAAAAACAGACAGAACAATGGTGATTTTTTTATTTATTTTTCCTTTGCTTTTAATATAACAAACTAACAAGACATTTTTTCATTTTTAAAATTTCGGCAGAGTTTCGACTCTACTCGGACTTCTATGCTGTTATTTTCTACTCTTTTTCACGATTTATTTTTAATCTGTGGAAAATAATGAAAACATACAAAATCTTTTTAAATTTTCATGCTTTGTTTTATTTGTAATTTTTTTATTTATTTATTATTTCTTTCAAAAATGTGGCATGGGAGGCCTAACGATTTCCAAGACTTCTTGGATTCCGCAAATGCTCCCCATGCGCTTTTCCCAACATATGAAGCGTGGGGGACATATGGGAATTCCAAGACTTCTTGGATTCCACAAATGTTCCCCATGTGTTTTCCCAAAAAGCAAGCGTGGGGGACATAGGGAATTTCAAGGCTTCTTGGATTCCACAAATGTTCCCCATGCTTTGATTAAAATAACATCATGCTGGAAATGACCCAATGACCCATACGCCCTTGACTAAATACAACATGTAGCACATAGGATGCCGAAAGATTGTCTATTATTTTCAGGTTGCTTGTCCTAGACGGACCCAACCCCTGTGTTGAGTCCCCTAAGTCAAATGCACATGATGCAAATAAACGTTCCTACTAGGGATCCGGCATGTGGCTTTGTTATACTAGGTTCAGACCTGGGTGTTTGTTCTAGACCTGGCTTACCCGAGCGGACAGCTCGAGCCGAGGGGGGGCAGCGTACCGGGAATACAGAAGCTTCACCGGCTTAGCAACTAGTCCGAACCTCGTTCTAAATTGGGATTTGACACTATACAAAAAAGAAGTCCTACGAAGTACA
The DNA here is from genome assembly GCF_000715075.1 of Nicotiana tabacum. Taxonomy (NCBI): domain Eukaryota; kingdom Viridiplantae; phylum Streptophyta; class Magnoliopsida; order Solanales; family Solanaceae; genus Nicotiana; species Nicotiana tabacum. Next base: position 80,586,737 of record NC_134085.1, on the reverse strand, counting down.
CCCTTCTTCATGATTTATATGACTCGGAAAGGATATGGGTTTCGGCACAGTTTATATACAGTTCAAATAATATCAAAGCGGTAAAAGCAACATTTAACACATTAGGCTCAAACATGTAAAAATCAGATAATAGATAAAGCCAAATAATAACAATTATTTTAAGCTCGAATTCTTAACCCTGAACCAGTGGTTCTGGGTCTGATCCCCAGCGGAGTCGCCAGAGCTGTCACACCTCCTTTTTCCGCACCCGATGGGGCAGGGGGGAGTTTTTTCCAATTAAAGGACAATCGAAACGGGATTGGTTTAATTATTTCAGAGTCGCCACTTGGGAGATTTAGGGTGTCCCAAGTCACCAATTTTAATCCCGAATCGAGGAAAATAATGACTCTATACTACAGTCTGCGTACCAGAAATCTAGATAAGGAATTCTGTTAACCCGGGAGAAGGTGTTAGGCATTCCCGAGTTTCGTGGTTCTAGAACGGTCGCTCAACTGTTATATTCGGCTTATTTATCTGATTTTAAAATACAATTATGAACCAATGTGCCAATTTTAACTTTTAACCGCTTTATTATTATTGTTTTTACAAGAATGTGAACATCGCTTAAAACACGTCTTTGGACTGCGTCACATGAAATGCACCCACAATCCGGAACGCATTTTATTTGATGTTTTGAGATTTGGATTTGGGTCGCATGAAATGCACACCCAAGCTTAGGGAGATAACATTATTAAAGGCGCGCCTAAAGCAACTAGCGCATTATTATTTTTTGGTAGGGCCGCGAAATTTGCTAAACGGCCCATCCCAGAATCTAAGTATTTAATACATATATTTTGCGAGGGCTCCGCAATTTGTACATTTTTTATTTAGCAAAGCTCATCTCTTTTTTATTATTTTTTTTTTTTTTATTATTATTTATTATTTATTTTTACATATATTTTTTTTTATATATTATTATTTTTTTTTAAAAAAAAAAAAGACAAGGCTAAAATGACTACATTTCTTTGTTACTTCGCGAGGTCATGGATCGTAGATTAAACTTATTTGATGAAACGAGTATTTTTCCGCGGGATTAAATTACTACTATGATTTTAACATTTCTACTACATGTACAAACAACTATTAAGACAAACATTGAGATAACAACAATCTGAGCGTGAAGAAACAAAATGCCGAATAACTACTTAACATGAGGGAACAAAAGAAATACATTCCCGAACAAATTTCAATATCATACGGAGTTAATTAACAAGAAATAGCAACTTACAAACATCATGTGAATATGTCTCGCTCATTTGCATACTATTCACATGAACTAGGATTGCATCTCAACGAACACATGTTCATGTTACTAAACAACAAATATGAAGGACATGGACAAAAATGACCTACTTGATATTATCGTCCGATGCGTTGGACCCGCGACGAAACCTCGGAACCTCGGACAACAACCTCGACGTACCGGACCTCGACGAACCAAAGACGACCTCAACGGACCTCACCCCGGACAGCACTTCTGGGCTACCTTTTCGTGCGTTTTCAGTTAGGCTTCAGCCGGTGTATGTGTGTGTGTTTTTTCAGTCAGCCATGGCAAAGGGGGGAAGGGTCGTCCATGGCGGGATGTTGCAGGCAGTCGCTTGGACGTAGGGAGTAGAAGCGGCAGCAGTGGAGGAGTGGTCGTGGTCGACGGAACGGGGCAGCAAGTTATGGAGGTCGACGGACTGGAGGAGTGGTCGTTCGGATGGTGGTTATGGCGTTGTGGCAGTGGTCGGCGATGGAGGAGTCGGGTGGTCGTTCATGGAGTGTTGATGGTGGGGGGGCTGTTCGAACGATGGTGGGGCTGCCGGGGAAGGTGACGGGTTGAGGAGGAGTGAGCTCGGACGTGTCGATGGAGGTAGATGTTTGGGACAGTGGTTATGGCATTGTGGGGGTGGCGCGACTGGTTCGGACGTGAGGGAAGATGGGAGGAGGAGGTTGGTCGTCAATGGTGGAAGGCGATGAGGAGTTGGGCTGTAGGGTTTTTGCAGTGGAGGCGACGGGTGGTGTTGGGTGCTTGGTCGATGGAGGTGGTGCTGGTGGTTATAGACGGAGGGTCGTCGTGGGTTTTTGGACGTGGGAGGTGGTGCGAAGGTTGACGACGGGAGGGGTGGTCGTGGTCAGTAGGGTCGTTTGTTGATGGAGGGGGCTCCTTTCCTTCTTTCTTTTCCGTTCGTCCGTTTTCTTATGCTTCTTCTTCTTAAGAAGAAGATAAACAGTACATGTTTTTTTTTTTTTTTTTTCAAAATTCTCAAAATCCCTCCCTTTGTCAAATGTGTAGTCCGTGTATTTGACATGGTTTTCCCCGAAAAATGAGCCCACGCGTGGTGGGGTTCAAGGCATATGTCCCCCACGCGTGGTGGGGTTCCCCACGTGTCCTGGACACGGTTTATTATGGGCTAGGTCCGAAAATTAGGCCTAAAACCGGGTAGTTTGAACCCGAATATTATTCTTTTGCCCGGACCCGAGAAATAGGAACACGTTGCTTAACTAGTCCTATGTAAGCAAAATAACTACCAAAAATAAGACTAGTATTTAAACAAAACTATATATTTTTAAATATTTTTCAAGATTTTAAAATAGCTACAAAAATATTAATAAAACTTTTTGTTTGTAATTTTCGTAAATATTAAGATAAAATATGAAGTACTATTTTTGTATTTTTTCAAAGTTAAAACGACTATAAAATATTAATAAAACCATTTTTTGTAATTTTCGTAAATATTAAGATAAATATGAAGTAATATTTTTTGTATTTTTCAAAGTTAAAATAACTATAACATATTAATAAAACTATTTTTTGTAATTTTCATTTTTTTTAATAAAGACAAAAATATGAAATAATATTTTTTGTATTAAAATGACTTCAAAACATTAATAGAATTATTTATATATTTTTTGTTAATTTTCGAATTTATATAAAGTACCAAAATAAAGTGCAATTTTTGATTTTTTTTTTCAAGTTTATGAGGGATACACAAACTAAAATTTATATATATACTTTTTTTTTGTAATTTTTCTTTTTGCAATGAAATAAAGTAAAAATAGTTAAAATAGCTATAGTAGACCCAATTTCACATATTCACACTAAAAATGTGAAAATTCTCGGGGAGGGTCAAAAATCACGTGCTTACAACAAGTAAATACGGATAATTAGAGGCGAGGAGTAACGTCAAAAAAAATTCCATCGGGTATTCGATGTTATAAGCTCGCATCTTTACAAGAGTCAGAGGGTCCTCCCTAAGTACTACAGTGAAAGACTAGTTGAGGAAATAAGGAAGCAGGCTTCAACCTAAGCACAGTGACCTAAAAAGGAAATGGTCTTGTAACAATAATCTCACTATGACATTGTATGCACTCCATAAGAAAGTGACACCTACCATGACTAATGAACGGGAAGTAAGATCAAAAGCAATACTCGAGATCATATGAAGTTGCTTGAAAATTTTGGCATGCGTGGTAACTAAGATAAGCTAAGTAGGCACGCAACAAAGAGACAGAAAGACCAGGAAAAGTAATAGCTTACGTTTAAAGGAAAGGGGAGAAGGAACTGAAGGGATTATTCGATCAATGATCCAGAATTAATTACGATATGAACACACTTAAGATTTCGGAGTAGTATCCATGTAACATATATATTGACAATAATACAATCGTAGAAGACTCCAGTATAGGTTAAAAGGAAAGAGTTGAGTCCAAATCATAAACCAAGAATTTTATTGTTAGATGATAGTATCACAGATATTCCATAGCGTCCATAAAAGGCTCAAATAATAACTAATACCATGAGCCATAGATCGAAAGATAGCTTAAGCCTACATAAAGGTTGATCAGAGGAAAAAGGAAACTAAAGAGTTACGTTGGCCAAGTAAACCAGGAGCTTGATTATTGGACCCAGAAAATTAGAGAAATCGTGATTGAGAACATGGAAGGACCACTCTTAATATCAGAGATACAGGTGATATAGTACAACAACCATATTCTCAAAAGTCAGTACGAAGCACCCACCGGATTGTATATGCACCAGAGGTACAAGAATTATAATAGAGCTTTGAGTTGTGAATATGAATTATACCTATGTGGAAGGGAGATCATGAGAAAAATAGATGATATAATGCAAGATTTCAAGGCAAGTAAGGTAAAAGTGAACAACGTATGAGACACTCAAATGCAGAAAGTTGTGAATTGTCTATACTTCAGACAAAAGGTTAGATGCACTAGGATTCAATATCTTGGAATAATAGCAGCATCGTCGGTGGCAGATCTTCCATCCTATGATTTCTAAGAATCAAGAGGTCTAGATAAGAGAGTAAAGGAGAATCAGAGGACGATGTGACGTCTCGCTTGATGTTCCAGAATAACACAAGGAAATCTATGGTGCAAGAAAATTGAAGGAAGGTGGCGAATAATAAATAGATATGTGTAGGTCGCAAGCTAAAGTTGGGTAAAGCGATAATGTTTTAAGAAGATATGAGTAAGGATAAGAAAAGGGCAAGTGAGAAGGTGACGAATATGGATATGTCCTCAAAATTAAGCCCATGAAAACAAGAAAGCTACTAGTTTCTCTATGTTATGAAAAGCTCAGTATAGCCTGAATGAACTCAAATGAGTTTGAGACTAATAACGTTTAGAAGAGAAGGAATGCTACCCTTGTAGTAGAATAAGGATGTAATTATGATGTTTGGGCCTTCGATTGAGTAATGATTTGAAGAGGATTTTATGAATTGTACAGAATTAAAATACCCACGTAAGGTGAATCGCATTGGAATGCTATAAAATACGATTACTGCAGTACAATATCACCCTAAAGTGGATTAGGAAAACTACTTCAAATGTTCCATGATGCAACGTAAGCCCTAGCGGAAATGTATTACGTAAGAAGTGTTAAGTATTCAAGTAAAAAATTATATATCAACATTGAGGCAACTCAACAATGGTCAGATATAAGTTATAAAGTATGACATGAGATTAGGCCATGATTCTTAAGACGAATGGTAATGAAGGGGCATTGAAGGACTGAGATTTATACCTAAAGGGTAGGCAACAAAAGTAATTGGGAACTTGGTAAGCATACCTCAGTAAAGGTAGATTGAAGCAAAAATTATGGAATAGTATAACCCATGTAAATGTAGTAAAGTCATGTTAATGGGTAACCAGATCTATTAAATAAGATATGGCCATATTTGCAAGTTCTACAAAGTATCGAACAAAGGACTTCAGTATACCTATAGAGGCCCAGAGAGGCATCCTATTAAGCCTTGTACATACAAAGTAATGCCTAGAGATTGACTAAAAGATAAAAGGAAAAAGGAAAGATGAATCGCATAAGTGCACCTACAAAGGTAGGATCATACAGGCTGCATGACAGGGTGTAACAGAAGTTGAAAGTTTAGGAAGATTTCGACCATAGGTCATGATATGAGCAAAAAGACTAAAGGAAGGAATACCCTAGACTTTGGATTTATTCACAGAGCAACTACTTAAATGGCAAGTAGAGTATTAATGTACTCACAAGAGCTATAAGTTACGAAAATGATAAGAGCATCAGTCAACATTCGAGGATGAATGTTCCAAAGAGAGGAATGATGTTACGCCCCACAATATTACGTCAATACTACATCCCGTTGTATTAAGTTAGGACAATGTTGCACCATGTAGTATTGTGCGTTGAAATTTGTTGAAAGGTAGTCGACATCAGTCCAAGGAAAAGATTCTTTGGAGATTATAAGGATTGTAAGTGATGAATAAATTCGTGAAGGTGAGAAGGAAAACAAGTCGAAGAAAATGAATTTTCGTCCAAGTTAGGAATTTTGTGTCCCGGAGGCTTATTTGGCTGGAGACAGTGGCTCTTACGCTTTGGCCCATGGGCATTTTGTAGGCTTTGTTTTCCTGTCGTTAAGGTCTTTTTGAAGTAATTTTTCCTGACCCATCGTCGGTTCTGAAAGAACTTCGATTTCAAGTCGTTAGCGGTGATGTTTGAGCACCTCATAAGGTTCTTAGCTCGTAGGCCGAGTAGCTTGAAGCCTTGTGTTTTGGAGCTGACATGGTCGAAGCTTGTTTGCCTGCTGAGGGAAGCCTGTTTTAACCAGTTCTTTTTGAAGTATATTCAAAGTAATGGCCTGCGATTTTGTTAGCAACAGTCGAGCGTCCCCGAGTCGCGTTAATTTGGATAGACCAGCCATTTTGACCGTAGTCATATGTGTTTGGCCTGAGCCATTTTTTATCCTGAGTGATAGTTTAGGCGTCTACACTGAGGGTATGCCCTTTTGGAATTCTTACAAATGCGATATATACCTAAACTTCGGGATTGAGTTTTACGCCTGTAGTAAGGTCTTACAAAATTTTCATGTCTTTTGAGGTCCTACAGTTTGTCATGCCCATTGAGGTCTTACAGTTTGTAATGCCTGTTGAGGTCTTATAGTTTGTGTTGCTATGGAGAATATATTTGGTTATACCGAGTATGCCCGCTCGAGGTCTTATTGTTTCGTGTTTTCCAATGCATGTCGATTGACGATAGTTTCCGAGTCATTGTGTTTGCTTAGGCTTGAAGGCTGTTATTTGTGAGCTTGGAGTTGCCTCGTTGGGGCCTTACGAGCCCAGAGTTCTGACACTGAGGTCATGCCAAATTGTTGAAGCTAAGTCTCCGAGTATTTCTGGAACGCATTTGGTGGAGGGATCCCTGCCGAGAGTATACTGAAATTTCCTTTTTTGGAGTACGAGATGCTGAAAAACATCCTTTTATTGCTTGGCGTAAATACATATCGCTTCGTTGTTATGAGATCGGACCGTGCAGGCGCGGCTCCTTAGATCATTTGGTCCGGTACATGATTCCTTATTGAAACTCAGTCTGCTACTACCCGGTCCTTCCAAGCGGACGGTGCCTCCAGGGGGGGGTGCACTTCATTGTTTGAATCTAGAAGAAGGCCTATGACCTTGCCGGATCCTCCTCAGGAGTATGTTGCTCCGCTAAGTACGTTGCTAGCAAAACCCTCTTTAGGGCGAAAGTCTAGCCGAGGGGAAAAAGCGCGACGACTTATGTTAAATCCTTGAGGACTCCGGGTAGAGTTAGATCCTACGAACGCCTTGACACGGTGTCTGCATACAGGTTAGTGAAAAATAACATAGGAGGGAGGTAGTTTTTCTTTACCGCGGGATGTGTAGGCGATGTCTCCAGGTTTGGTATATTCCCGTTGTTTCGGGTTGTCGATTCTAGTACAGCCCTCTGCTATTTTTAATCGAGCTTAGCTGATAATATGGTTCGCTTACCCTCTGACTCTTTTGAGAGTGGAGATATTTGTGTGGGCGATCCGTCATGTGATGCGGGATTTCCCTTGTCGCGTATTGCTTCCCGCTGATGGTTTTAATTCCATCCCTTGCGGGGAACTTTCGTCCTTTTGGCGAAGCGGGGCGACTTTACCGCTGAGCCAGTCATACCGTACTGGGGGGAATGGTCTTCCCCCATTACTGTAGCGATCGCCATTTGGAGTTTGTCAAGGATTCGAGAGCTGGTCGTGTTTTTACCCAGCAGTCCGATAGAGTTGATCGAGTCACTTGAACTCATGAGCACATGTTTTATCAAAAAATGGATTGAGTAAGGAAGAAGGTTACCAGTACATCATCGCAAGGTCAAGATGAAGTCTCGATACCCTCTTTGCTGAATGTAAGGGCATCCTCGGGGGTATATCCCCAGATCTGCCTTTCTCTGGTGGCGAGGAATTTTGCTCTACTTTTTACAAGTTCTTGGAAAGGGTCATCGTTCCTCCATCATCGCGGTGATGTGCTGCGATACGCTTGCTTTGTTCCTTCTGGATGCCTTCCGTACTGGGGACTGAAATTGAACTCAATCGCTCGTCGGTTACCGGTGGTGATTTTTGCCAAGCGGCTTGGCGTTATTCTTTTGGAGCTGGTGGCTACCTTCGGCCCTGCCACCGCACTTGCTATATAGTTCTTGTGCCAGGCTACAATGCCTTTGAGAGGAATTCTACCGAATTTGTCCGAGCCATTTGGCGTCCCCGACTTTGCCTACGGTGAGCACGATGCTTGGTATTGCGATGTGGAAATTGTTCTTTGGGGGGCAAGGCACTCTCGTCGGCCATACGTCCTCATCGAATACAGTTTTGTTAATGATCCCTCGAGGATTTTGCCCTCGGGCCATTCTTCGATTGTCGTTAGGTAGTTTGCATCTTAGGACATTCCTCTTGTCTGCGGCGCACGGGCGGTACCATGCTCTGTTTGGCATTGGTTTCTTTGCCAAGAGCCTATTTGGGTAAGTTGAGCCCGAGCGGGCTCCCGGGCAGTCATCCATGACCTTGGTTTGCGACTGATGCCAGGTATGGGTATCCGACCAGGTCTTGATAGGTTACCTGATCAAGATTTGTTTGAATTGCCCGGAAATTGTTGGCCTCGGTTTGTTTAGGCTTTGAGTGAAGTCATGTATTGCCCAGTCATCCGAGATCGGGGGTGATCCCAGTTGTTCCATCGGGGAACGAGGTGCGAATCCTCGTAGCATTCCATTCTCCCTTTGCTCGGCCCTGGATGCATCGGGCTTTCTTGTCGTTGTTTCGATCGAATTGGCGTATGTCTTTATGGAGGAGTCTTCCAGAACAGTAGGCGAGTGTATGGGGTCGAGCGCTAGGTTATGACGCCAAATCATGGTTCCTTTCGAGAATGTTTCCCCAAGCCTCTCCAATAAGGCGGACTCGATCCTATCATCTTTTGGGTCGTTGCCTTTTCCTGCGCACGTATAGGCGGTGATGAGTTCATTGGGATTTGAGGTCCCATTTTACTTAGAGAGTTCTAGCATTTTGTACTTCTTTGAAATGGGTCCCGAGTCTGCTTCCTCGAGGAACGGACGTTGCACAAACCTCCACGAGCCTGATTTGATCCTTTCGGTGAGATCCCTAAGCATCTTTGCTATTGCAGGGTCGGTTACGGATCGGTCATTGCTTGGTTTGTCGGGTACTTGCTCGGCGAGGGGAGATGTTTTCGGCGCCGCTGTGCTAGGATTCTTCGGATGGCTTTGTAACTGAGCGATGGTCAACTGTTGTGCCTACAACATTTCAAAAATAACATGAAGACTAACTTCCTGTTCTTCCTGGGCAGGGGTTCTTTGGGCTTCCTATCAGTTGCTATGTCGTATGCTTCGGTCGGTGTGCGAGGTTTCGTCGACTTGTTGGGCGTCCTATGAGTCTGCATCTGCTAGAGTCGGCCCGGTAGCGTTATCGGGGTTCTGTGGTTGCGTTCCGGCAGCCGGGACAGCCATTCCGTTTTCCCTGTGGTTTTTGAGGTTGTCATTCTCGACTATGTTTACCGAGCCATACATTTTGATCTGAAATCAAGAGATCTTGGACAAGAAAAAGTGTGAGATATAACTTGCATTTGTGCAATGAAACTAGTAAGAAAATAATCACTATTATTTTTAGCCTCACGGTGCGCGCCAAACTATTTACCGTAAAAATGATAACAACAATTAAATTTGTAAATGGGATTCTAAAAATACGTGATCTATTTTATGCTAGTTGTTAGAGGAGATGATGCTAGGAATACAAAGTTTAACGATGAAATGCAAGCTAAATCAAGGTAGTATTCAAACCGAGGGGCTTACTGCCCTGACTTCGGACTGGTCGATGGGGGTCCTCGGGGTCGATAGCTGGGCTCGATCTCAAGCTATTGGGGGTAGTCGGAAATGGAATAACAGTTAAAATATGATTAAACAAGGCTCTATATGGCCAATACCAAGTAATAAATGAAGAACAAGTGAGAGATTGATAAATGCTAAAGTGACTTTGAGCTAGTAGGAACGAGCGAGTTAGAGAGACAGAGAGACAGAGAAAGAGGAGAGACATTACTAATTTTGTGGAGAAATAACTAAAGCAACATCATCCCCTCACAAAGTGGCGTGGGTTCCCTTTATATAGGAGGGGAACCCGGCTATAGTACAACATGCATTAATTGCAAAGTATGGAGATGGGACGGCTAGACGCGATGCTTTAGCGTAGGTTTTGGATACACCAACTCTATCAGACTTATCTGTGCACCTTGGGAGCTTCCCCTTTTGTTCTGGCTTCTACGAGTCGGGCCTCGACCTCTGCCTTCTACGAGTCGGGCCTCGACAAGCCCTGAGGGAGGGGACTCGGTCGTGGCTCCACGTCCCCAGGGATTCAAGTCATTCTTACGAAATGACTTGATAGCAAGAAATTAAGTCCTCTGATTTTGCCGCATACAAGTACCATGTTCTTTTCTTTCTTTGGTTCTCTTCTTTCACTATCTATATTTCTCTTCATCTTGTACGTCTTCAGATTTCCAACCAGCTCGTCTATGGTCAACTCTTACAGGTCCTTTGCTTCAGTAATAACATTCACCTTGCTTTCCCAAGAACTGGGCAGGATACTGAGAATTCTCCTCACTAGCTTGTTCCTAGGAATGATTTCACCAAGTGAGTGTAACTCATTTATGATAGCGGTGAATCTTGTGTGCATATCTTGAATAGATTCATCGTCCTTCATCCTAAAGAGTTCATACTCGGTGGTGAGCATATCAATCTTAGATTGCTTTATTTGAGTTATTCCCTCATGTATTGTTTGTAGAGCTTCCCATATCTTCTTGGCAGTTTCACAAGCAGAGATTCTATTGTATTCATCAGGTCCTATTCCACACACCCAAATTTTCTTGGCACAAAAATTTTTCACCACAGCTTTCCTGTCTACGTCAGTGTATTCTTTTCTGGTTTTTGGCATTATCAATGGAAGGTCTCCAACTGCCTTTGTTGGGATGTAAGGACCATCATATATGACATTCTACTACTCAAAATCTTCAGCCATGATAAAATCATGCTTTCTTGTCTTCCACTACCCATAGTATTTCCCATTGAACCTGGGTGGTTTGTACGTAGACTGACCTTCTTGAAAATTTGATGGAGTAGCCATACAGATCCTTCCTAGGTGTTAGCCTAATAGGAGGAACCTGCTCTGATACCAATTGATAGTTTATATGAGTCCACCAAACTATAGAGTACCAGGTCCACTATGAGTTTCCATTGAGAATACTAATACAACGGTAAGTAAATAAGACAAGGAGTTTTACCTGGAAAAACCATGCTCAAGGGGATAAAAAAAACCATGACCTACATTGGTAGGATTTCAACTTCACTATGAGAAACTTTTAGATTACAACCTATGTAATCTAGGAATTAAACTCTTAATCCCTCACTAACTCGTAATACACCTTTTACAAGTCACTTTGCAATAAACCTATTACAAAGACTTCAACTCATGACTAACTCTAGTCACGACATAGACTCAAAGGGTTTATGGTTTTACAAAGGGGTTCCTAAGTAACGTTTCTAGCTAACAAATTTAGGAATTACAATAAGAACAATAACAAAGTTACAACTCAACTAAGGACAACAAAATACTAGATTTAGGAATTGGTCCGTAGTAGCGTGTAACTTTGTTCTTCAGGCTCTTGAGAATTAAGTTCACTGTTTGCAGAAGGCTTGAATGCTTGAAGTGAATTCTCATGTGTTCCAGTGATGTTTTGTTATAATGCTATTGTTAATACACCTTTGATGACATCACTTGAATGATGCAAGCACTTGGTTCGTCAAAGGACAAGAGACTGCAAAACTGCTGCACTGTGTGCACTATTTTTTTGGCAGTCACTTTCTAGCTATGCACAGTTGACTTTCGGAGTGCTGTCAGGGAAACACAAGAAATTAGGTCTTTGTCTTGTTTCTCTATTTTCTACACTTGCAGCAGTTCACATTAGCTGGAGTACTGGCTGAAATCCATTCATTTGCAATGTCTATCAAGTGTGTTAGGTTCCCTATCTGGTTCATGACAGTAAGTTTGCTAGATCATCAAAATATAAGGCAAAGAGATTGAAAACCCATCAATAGAGGAGAATGAAGAAAGATATAGTGGAGTATGTAAAAGACAAAAAGAAGAATACTATGTAGTAAGCCAAAGAGAACATATAATAGATTGTAAATACATCAAAGATAAAGCACAAATACCAATTTTAAATAAAAGACTACTAAATAAAGAAATACAAGATATAAAAGCAAAAAATCCAATAAAATATGTACACTTAGGAGGAACAGAGATCCTAATAAAAGCATGTTTTAGGGAAGGAATAGATACCCCTATAGAGATATACTTGGCAGATGATAGGATTGTACAACCTATAGAAAAGAGTATAATAAGTGCTGTAAGAGGTAACTTAATATACCAAAAATTTAAATTTATAGTAAGTGCTAACTATTCAGTAGCAGTAGATGATAAAAATATAGATAAATCATTAGTATTATACTGGAAAATGTCTGGAATAGAATTAGCACCAGGAAGTAAAATATTCACAGCAAGATGTAAAAATCTATATGTCTTAACAACAAAACATAAGATAACAGCTAAAAATAAAATAAATAAAATAAAAATAGAAAATCCATTCGAAAGAATAGTATCAGTTATAGACAACAATGATTACAGTTATACAGAAATAGACATGGATGAAGATTTAGAAATAGTAAAAGAAAGATTAAGCACATCAAAACGAATAAATAATGAAATGCCAGAAACATCATCAATAAGTACATCAAGAAGAATAAATTATACCACTCCACAAAAATTAATAGAACAAAAAATAGAAGAAATAAACCCACATCATTATTATATAACAGGAATAATGGACCAAAGAAAATATTTAATACTAATAAATACAGGGCAGGAAGAGAATTATGTTATAAGAGAACTAATACCAGAACAAGAGATAGTAACAATAGAACAACAAAATTCAAAACTACCAAAAGCGTTAAGAAAAAACGAAGAAACAACTGAAAAAGAATTAATTATTGGAGGAATACCAATATTAATAAATTTTAAAATATATCAAGGAGATAAAAATATTACACTAGGGATAAAATGGTTAGAAAAAGTCAAACCATATAAATTAGAAGATAGGCAATTAACAATAAGTTATGAAAATAAGAAAATAATAATAAAAAGAACTTTGATATAATGCCAAAGATATACATACTTTCCAAAATAATAGTAGAAGGATATTATAATAGATATTATACACCTATGGTGGATACAGGAGCAGAAGCTAATATGTGTAGACATAATTGTTTACCAGAAAGTAAATGGGAAAAGCTAAAAAACCCCATAGTAGTAACAGGATTTAATAATGAAGGTAGTATGATAACATATAAAGCAAGAAATATAAAAATACAAATATGGGATAAAATATTAACCATAGAAGAAATATATAGTTACGAATTCACAAATAAAGATATATTATTAGGAATGCCATTTTTAGATAAATTATACCCACATATTATAACAAAAACACATTGGTGGTTTACTACCCCGTGTAAACAAAAATTAGGAGCAAAAAGAGTAAATAATAAAGTAAGAAAAACAACACCCTGGATTAAAGGAAGTGAAAAGATTACCCAAAAATTAGAAAATGTAATACAAAGTAACCATAATATAGAGATAATCATTTTCTCAATAAATAAGATAAAACCACTACAAGATAAACTAGAATTACTATATAATGATAATCCACTCCAAGGATGGGAAAAACATCAAACAAAAATAAAGATTGAACTAATAGATGAAAATAGCATAATAACACAAAAACCTTTAAAATACAATTTTAATGATTTAACAGAATTTAAAATGCATATAAAAGAATTATTAGATAATAACTACATACAAGAAAGTAATAGTAAACATACTAGCCCAGCATTTATAGTAAATAAGCATAGTGAACAAAAAAGAGGAAAAAGCCGTATGGTTATAGATTATAGAAACTTAAATGCAAAAACAAAAACATATAATTATCCGATACCAAATAAAATACTAAAAATTAGACAAATACAAGGATATAACTATTTTAGTAAATTTGTCTGTAAATCAGGATTTTACCATTTAAAACTAGAAGATGAATCTAAAAAGTTAACAACATTCACAGTACCACAAGGATTTTACGAATGGAACGTATTACCTTTTGGATATAAAAATGCACCAGGTAGGTATCAACATTTTATGGATAATTACTTCAACCAATTAGAAAATTGTATAATATATATAGATGATATATTGCTATATTCTAGAACAGAGAACGAACATATAAAACTACTAGAAAAATTCATACACATTGTAGAAATATCAGGAATAAGTTTAAGTAAAAAGAAAGCAGAAGTAATGAAAAATCAAATAGAATTTTTAGGTATACAAATAGATAAAAACGGAATAAAAATGCAAACCCATGTAGTACAAAAAATAATTAACTTGAATGAAACACTTGATACAAAAAAGAAGTTACAATCATTTTTAGGATTGGTTAACCAAGTAAGAGAATATATTCCTAAATTAGCAGAAAACTTAAAACCATTACAGAAAAAATTAAAAAAGGACATAGAATATCATTTTGACGAAAAAGATAAAATACATATACAGAAGATAAAAAATATGTGTAAAAAATTACCAAAACTATATTTTCCAGATGAAAAGAAACAATTTACATATATTGTAGAAACTGATTCTAGTGATCACAGCTACGGAGGAGTTCTAAAATATAAATATGATAATGAAAAAATTGAACACCATTGTAGATATTATTCCGGATCATACACGGAACCACAATTAAAATGGGAAATAAATAGGAAAGAACTATTTGGATTATATAAATGTTTGTTAGCATTTGAGCCATATATTGTTTGTAAGGGGGGGGGGGTTGTTTGAGTTCATCTTATTTTTCATAGGATCTTTTTTATGTAGTTGTGGAATTAAATGCTTTTTCATGATTATCTGTAGCTAACGAAATTAACCTTGAAATTTCTTTTATATTATCAAGTGTGTATTCTAAGTATTTAATATCTTTAGTTTTTTGATATTCTTCTATATTTTTTTCTAATATTATTTTTGACATATTTATATGTTTTAGAATTTCTAACCAGTACTTAAAATATTTGTAACTATCAATTTTTGATTTGTTCATATTAATACTGAGATGTATACCTGTTGATACATATATCCATGGTTTCTATATTTCTCAGTGTTATTTCTTTTCTGTGTTGATAACTTTCAAGTTTATCTTCATAAAATTCAATTTCATTTTCTATAGTTAATAAAGCTTTATTACGTAATTTATTATATCTAATAATATCTTTGCAGGTTTTAATATTGTATTTAACACAATCTATTTTTCTATTTATGTTACTGAGGTTTTTAAGAAGTTTCCATTTCTGGGTATTATAGAATCTTATATAATGAAAAGTGTTATGTTTCATTTATAAAAAGATTTTATTAACTTGATATGTGATCATTAGTCTGAATATAAATCTAGTTCATATAGATCTAATATATCTATTTCATGTGATACAATTAGTTCTGTAAATGCTTGTTCCATTACATATATTATTTCAAAAGTAACTAAAATATCGTAAATTTTTCTTTTAACATCGTTATTAAGTCTCTTAAAGATATATAACATAAGTATTTTGTAGTCAATATTTTCTTCTAATAAATACGTGTGGTTGTTCATTTAGATTTATTATTTATCCTTATCATGTGTTTACTAAACATATTCCCTCTAACCTCTTTGTTTATCATAAAGTTTATCATATTTTAATAAGTTATACTGAACAATCTTTTCTGGTCACTACCATGTTTTTCATGCTTCAATCATTTACCCTAACAGCGCCTCAACTCTGTGTACTCCCCTAAACGGCTTCCTTGCCTACTGGTTTCCACTTTAGGATGGCATAGTCTGGGCTTAACTACTCTCAGCATTATTAGACAGGCAAACTTTCTCAAGATGTTCTTTATAACAGTACTATAACATGATAAACAATTATGATATTTAAGAGATTATAAGGAATATAAGAGTATCCCTCAAGCCACTCGGGCTAATAGTAAAACAGGGTACTTAGCCTAAAATATCGTTAATAGGATCAAAACAGAGTGAATAAAACTGATGTATACGGTAAAATCGGAGGGTCCAAATTTCCATCGTTATAACGTCTCGAAGGCTCGAAATCACGGTCGAGTCTCACCCATCGAGAGCCATCAACTCTCGACCTCGGGGTAGTATAGGATCAACAGTTACGGGAAGAAAGTGGGGAGTTCCCAAGGTGTGAAGCTAGAGCCGACAAAATCTGTTAGGCTAGTCTGAGCCCATATCGTGGCGTTAGTTAGATGTCTCATCTCCTTATCCTTGTAATAAATGCACTTGTACTATGTTGGGATTTCCCCCTCTTATATAAAAGGGGATCCTTATCATTTTGTAAACATCTGTTGCTCCATGATAAATATACAAGAACATTCTCTCTGATCTCTAACATATTCTCTTGATCTTAATACTTCATTTATTGCTCATATTTATTGTAATTCTATTCATTGTTCTTCATTTATTATTGGTCATAAATAGCCACCTTTGATCCATTTGTAACTGTTATTCTCCATCGACCGGCTTCGATAGCTCCCAGTCGAGCTTCAGACTCGACCTCGAGGCCCTCAAATAGGCAAGCTCGAGGTCCGAACTAACAGCGATTCGGTTTGATCAACACCTCGTTCTTAAGCTCTTATTTCATTTCTAAGTCTTTCACATAGCATCTACTACCAAACAACTAGAATAAAGATTGATCACGTATTTTTAGAACCACTAAATAAAATTTAATTATTATTACCATTTTCACAATAAATACGTTAGCGCCCACCGTGGGGCTAAAAGTAATAATGATTATTTTCTTGCTGGTTTAACTATATAATGCAAGTTATCTTTCACGTTTTTTCTTGATCAAGATCTTCGATTTCAGGTCAAAATGTCTGACTCAGTAAACAACAATCTTTAAAACTACGAAGAAAATGGCGTAGATGTTTTAGGTGCTTGCGTACCACCACGAAACCTTGAAAATGCGCGAGAACCGATCTCCGTGGATGCGGTCTCACGTGATGCTCAACACGTCGATGTAATCTCCCACACTAACATAAGCGTGCACCGAAGAGACCAACAAAAAGCCTAGGAAACCCCGGCAAGGGAAGAATGGGAGGTTAGCCTTCACGTTATTTTTTAAATGCTGCAGGCACAACAACTAGCGATTGCTCAGCTGCAAAGTCACCAAAAAACTCCCAGCATGGTAGCACTGGAGACGGCTTTTCGGGCCGAGCATATACTGGAGAGGTCAAGCGACAATGGGTCGGTAGCCGACCCTTCCATCGTAAAGATGATGGAGGACCTCACAAAGAAAATAAGATCGAAGCCAACGAAAAGATGGTCGAGACCTACAACTCCAGGGTCGACCAAATTCCGGGCGCACCCCTGATCCTAAAAGGTATGGATTTGAAGACGTTCATACAAAGGTTGTTCCTAGAGGAAGCGGCTCCAAAACCTATTCCAAAGAAGTTCAGGATGCTAGACGTTCCAAAATACAACAGGACCTCAGACCCCAATGAGCACGCTACCGCTTACACTTGTGCAGTAAAGGGCAACGACATAAAGAATGACGAGATTGAGTCTGTCTTACTAAGGAAGTTCAGGAAAACACTCTCGGAGGGGGCCATGATGTGGTATCACAACCTAGCTCCCAACTCTATAGATTTATTTGCCATGCTGGTAGAGTCATTCATAAAGGAACATGCCAGTGCCATCAAGGTGGCAACCAGGAAATCCGACGTCTTCAAGATTAAGTAGAGTGAGAATGAGATGTTGCGAGAGTTCGTATCTCGTTTTCAAAAGGAACGAATGGAACTACCTGCATTCTACGACGACTAGGTAGTATAGGCCTTCACTCAAGGTATGAACGAGCGATGCTCGGTGGCATCAAATCAATTGAAACAGAACCTGGTCGAATATCTTGCCATGACCTGGTCGGACGTTCACAATCGATACCAATCAAAAATCAGGGCCGAAGATGACCAACTAGGAGCTCCCTCGGGCTCGGTATACCCAAGCAGTCTTTTGGCGAAGGAGCCAAAACCAAACAAGGAAAGGTACTAGCCATACACCGACGACAGAAGAAATGCTCCAAGGCGTAACATACCTCGCAATGACCGAAGGATGGACCGAGGTCAAAACCCTCGGGGATACATCAATAGAGCCGGATTCGACAGGAACACGGGGCCAACAGAGGCACCTCGCTTGTCGGAGGACAACTTCAATGTAGATGTATCATACATCATCTTTGCCATCAGTAAAATCAGAGACGCCAAGTGGCCCAGGCCTATGCAATCAAATCCTTCGCAAAGAAATCATAACTTAGTTTGTGAGTTTCACAACACGTATGGCCACCGGACCGAGGACTACCACCAGCTCCTAGAGGAAGTGGCCATACAACTCAATAAAGGTCACCTCTGAGAATTCCTCAACGATCGGGCCAAAAACCAATTCCGGGAAAGAGAGGCGGCCAAGAAGAACGAAATGAATGAGCCACAACATGTCATCCACATGATCTTGGGAGGCATTGATGCCACACAAGAGCCCATGATGAGAAGAACAAAAATAACCGTCACTAGTGAAAAGCGAACTCGGGATTACATACCCGAGGATGCCCTCACATTTAGCTACGAAGACATCAAGACCTTGTCTCATCCCCACAACAACGCACTGGTAATCTCTTTTTTTGTAAATACATTTTAGATTAAACGTGTACTTGTCGATCCAGGTAGCTCGGCCAACATTATTAGATCGATGGTGGTAGAGCAGATCGGGCTGCTTGACCAAATCGTACCTGCCTCTTGGGTCCTCAACGGTTTCAACATGGTGACCGAAACAACAAAAGGGGAAATCACCCTTCTAGTCAACGTGGCCGACACAGTCAAAAATGCCAAATTCTATATCATCGAATGAGACATGAGGTACAACGCCTTGCTCGGAAGGCCGTGGATACATTGCATGAGAGCAGTACCATCCACCCTCCATTATATGATGAAATTCCCCACAAAAGATGGGATTAAGACCATCTATAGGGAACAACACGCGGCAAAGGAAATGTTCGTGATACATAATGTGGCCCCTACACCGGCACATCCACCTTCGAGGGAGTCGAAGGATAAGTAAACAGTAAAATAACAATAACAAACTACACTCCCGACTATCCTGAATATATAAAGTAGGGGACTGTACTGCGTCCTCATCATAAGCAACTAAAACATATTAGGGCTCGAAACATCGCTGACACCTTCTACACTAAGGTGTGACCATTTTCTTCTCTCTTTCAATTATATTCTATGCTGACCTGAGTGCAGGTATCTGATCGAAACGGCCGAATTACTCTCCAACTCGAAGGCTTTAGGTTTCAAAAGCTTGCGTTGCCTATTTTCCTTCGCTCGGGTTTTTATCCCGAAAAGGGTTTTACTGGCAAGGTTTTTAACGAGGCAACATCCATATGCTACCTAAGGGAGACTCAACAAGTATTCAAGGCTTCCTTTGCAATCAACCTCGAATATTGGGGGACATCCCCCCCCGGAAGGTCACCTACTCGGAGAAAGCCAACACATCGAGTGGTCTCTCGATAGGAAGATAATGTATCAGGCCAAATGGTCAAACGAACCTTGTCCGTATAGAACAATTGAGCCATTAAACAACAAAGATATTTATACTTACACCAAGTAATCAAAAACACTTCACAAAAGCATTTTGCGTGTCAAGAAAGCTCTACATGTTTGGCAAAAAATGGCTTCAAAGCCCAAATACGGCCCGAACACTTGGGGACTGGTGTCAACAACTTACAACAATGTGACCCATGGTTCGGAGCTTCAAGCTTGTAAGCCCTCAATGAGGCAACAACAAGATCAAAAAATGGCTCCAAAGCCAAAAGATGACCCGAACACTCGAGGATTGGCGTCAACAACTCACTACAATGCGACCCCCAGGTTTGATCTTCAAGCTTGTAAGCCCCCAATGAGGCAACAACAAGATCAATAAATGGCTCCAAAGCCAAAAGACTACCCGAACACTCAGGGACTGGCGTCAAAAACTCTAATGACCTCCGGGTCAGAATTCCGAAATTGTAAGCCCTCAATGAGGCAATACCAAGTTTACAAGTAATGGCTCCCGAGTCAAGAAACCCTCGACAACTCAGGGACTACAATCAAGTGCCACCTCCATTGACTTATCAAAACCCGAGGTCGTAAGGCCACATGCGGGCAACCTCAATCTCGTAAGACCTACATAAGGCTATAGCAATATTTGTAAGACCTCAAGCAAGGAATGAACAATACTTGTACCAAGTATCCAAAACTGTAAGACCTCAAAGGCATGTAAAACTTGTAAGACCTTACTAAAGGCATAAAACCGATCTCAAAGTTTCGGCTATATATCGAATTTGTAAGACCCCTAAAAAGGCATACCCTCAGTATAGATACCAAAATTACTTCACTCGGGACTTAAAGGCTCTAGCCGAACACAAATAACTACGGTCACAAGGTTGTACCAGCCAAAGTAACGCGACTTGGGGATGCCCGACCGTAGCTATAAATAACAGGCCTTCGATTACTTCGAAAACTTTAGAAAGAACCAATTAAACAGGCTACCATCGATATAGGCAAAAGATCTTCAACCATATCAGCTCCTAAATACTGGCTTCGAGATACTCATCCTCCGGCCAAACCTCTCGAGGTGCTCGATCATCGCCATATAACGACTCACAATCGAGGTTTTTTATTAAACCGTCGAAGAGCCATGCAAATACTATGTCAAAAAATCCTTATCGAGGGAAAAATAAAGCCTACATAAAAGGTCACATCGATCCAAGGCATAAGAGCCACCGTCGTCGGCTCATATACATAGAAGGTCGCATCTACCCAAAGTGTAAGAGCCACTGTCGCTAGCCTACATATATAAAAGGCTGCATCCGACCTAACGCGTAAGATCCTAAGGACCAACTAGCAATTCAAAAACTTGAGGGTCGAATGAGCTCGAGTCGTAACCCAATTCAGAGATTAAACCCAAAATAGTTAACTAAATTGCCTAAGGGCAAAAGCGTAAGAGCCATTTTCTCCAGCCCACATACACTAAAAGGTCACATCGACCAAAAGCGTAAGAGCCATTATCACCAGCCTACATACACTAAAAGGTCACATCGACCAAAAGCGTAAGAGCCATTGTCACCAGCCTACATACACTAAAAGGTCACATCGACCAAAAGCATAAGAGCCACTGTCGCCAGCCTAAAATTTGATAACTTGAGGGTTAAATAAGCGAGTCGATGCCCGACTTGGAGATTGAGTCCAAAAGTGTTGGCCTCAATATGCCAAAGAGCAAAAGCGCATAAGAGCCTACGGGCCAGCCCAATGAGCCTTAAGGCCATACCGTGTATCTAAGGATTCCCCTCAGTTCAAAGACCAGTTCATCCGGATAAAATCAATGCAAAAGAAATACAGTAGTAACAAAACCAAAAGGTTTCTTTCTTATATATACATGCGGAAAAATACAAGCTATATTTACAAATGCGCTTCGGGAATGCTATATGCAGAGTCGGAAAGAAACATCAACACTTCCTACGGGGGCTATGGCCTGTCGGCCTCACCTTCGCTATCATTGGCGTCGGATAGAAGCAACTGAGCACCACGCTCGTCCGCCCTCCCCTGCATCAACTCTTCTGAGAGTTCAAATCCCCTAGCGCGGATCTCCTCGAGGGTTGTCCTCCGAGAATTATATCAAGCGTATTCTTTGCTCCTATCACCTCGGTCAAGGATCTTTCTCAACTTAGCTTGAGCATCGGCAACATCCTTCAAATAGACCGCAATTTTTTGGTCATCCTTAGTTGGTCTCGTTACAGCTTCAGCTCTGGCATCCACAACCTCGGCCGTTGTCTTCGAGAGCTCAGTCTCAAGATTCGTAATCATCTCTGTTCGAGCCAAGTTGCTATCACGAGCTAAGAGAAGTTGAACCTCAAGGGCAGAAGCATTAGCCAAAGCACCCTCCTCCGTCGAAGCCTGAGCGTCCGCCTGAGCCTTTAGCTCATCATACTTGCGCTTGGCTCGGCCAACCTCATCCTGAAGGTGCTTCAAATGCTCTGCCTTTATCTGCAACTGAAATAAACAAAACATCAGCTTTAGGAGTTACAAGGAGGAATGCACACTCACTCGGAACAAAAATTACCTACTCCTTCAAATAGATCTCATAATTAAAGCTCCGGCTAGCCTCATACCGTAAGCGCACCAATTCGACTTTCCTTTCATCGCAAAGGTGCCTTAGGTATTTCTCCTCGGCCAGAGCTTTCTGCAACCTGGCCTCATGACAAAGAAGCCCATACTTAAGCTTGTCTAAGTCCTACAAAAGAAAGCTCAGTAAGGAAGGGAAGGCGCGAAACTCGAAAGGCCTGTGCCAAAAACTCACCTCAGAGTGAAATCGTTGCGCTTCGTCGAAGGTCGAGTGCACATATGCAAACCTAGCTCCCTCAGTTCCGAAAGAGTCAACCTCGGTCGAGGCACGGTCGCTCGGTGCATATGATCCCCTGGTTTCGAGTATCCCTCAAAGCACCTCCGACGGAAAAGGAAGACGACAATGGAGGATAAGCCGCCTCTCCAAAACTAGAAATCATGGACGCAACAGGCTCAATCAATACATCCACCCCGGGCCCCAAATCCAGGTTTGGCTTACTTCGAGTGCCATCGCCCTGCAAAGGTATCTCTTGCTTATTGTTATCATTCTTTAGCCTAGAAGCTAGCGATCCCTCTTCCCCCCAAAGGGAGACGGCCAAGCCTCGGAAAGCTCCGTGATGCCTACAATAACAGGGTTAGAACGCAAAAGGAGAAAGTGTTTTTTCAACTAAAAGAAGGGAACAGATCGCGCATCACATACCGTGGTAATTTTCCTCCCACCTATCCTTAAATAAAGCTCGCCACTTACGCTCATTGTGATACGAGTGGGTCGCAAACTTCTGAAACCAATCCGCCAGATCAGGAAGCTCGCCCGGCATCCACAAAATCACTGTAGAAAAAGAACTAAAAGCACACTTACGGAACACACCTTCGTTATAATTGAAGAATTGCGAAGGCACAAGTGTACCACTTACGTGTATAATTCCATTCCTCTGGGAACGGCGTAAACTCCAAGATATGATCCTGTTGGTCCTGAGTATTGGGGCACTTTTCTGATGAAAGGTAACCTCTTGAAGAAGAATGCTTCGAGCCAACAAGGCGAGAATTGGGAGCGGAACTCTCTCCTCCCCGACAAGCGGATCCTGATGTAGCAGTTATAACTATAGCAAAGTTGGAAAGCTGGAATGAGGGAATCTCCAAAAGGGCGGAAACAACCCTATATATGAAAAAGCGACGACAATCCACCAGCCCCAGAGGCCAATTAAAATGCTGGTCGAAATCGCTATGGGAAGCTGTGCCGATGGAACTGCCTCGGTCACTTTACAGTCGTGTCGCCCGTTTGACAAGTGTCGTGTTACATTTTGGGGTAGGAGATCCCCATGCCAAGCAAGCCCCGAGGTGGTACCCGACCTCGAGGACCTACGTCAAAAAGGAGTTAGGCTCCAGGAAGCCTTTGATATCATCACCAGTCTTGAGATGGTACCCAATCTCGGAGACCCCCACACCAAACAAGTCCCGAGGTGGTACACGACCTCGAGGACCTCCCAAAAAAAAGAATGGCTCCAAGAAGCCATTAATATCACTACAAGTCTCGAGATGGAACCTGATCTCGAGGACCTCCATCGAAAATAAGTTAGGCTCCAGGAAGCCTCTAGCATAATCGTTGTACCCTAGACATATTTTAAGTTAAGGATCTCGGATTTGGACAATATATTGAGGCAATTTTCATCATTTGAATTGGTATAAGTATTCTGCACTCGATTTGGGTTATATTTCATGAATCCATCTTCATTTTTGGTATTTGATTACTGATTTCAAAGTGAAATTTAGGGGTTTTGTCTAAAATTTCTTTCAATCTCAGCATCTTTTAGGAGTGGCATTGACATCATAATCGCATGCAAGCAAAGTATTAACCCTGAAATGATCCTTGCTTGTACTAACCTCCCACTTCTTTATAGGTACATTGGAATGTGCAAGGACAGTTGTGAGAATGAAGCCATAGGGAATGGCATGAGGTTTGATGCCATTGATAACTCCATCAAGAAGCTGGATTATAGCTTTTAGACACTTTCTTCATCATGTCTATGAGGGTTTCCTCTACTGATAACCCAGGTTCATCTCTCCAAACAACCATTGCACCTGCGTCTTTGGATAAACTCACGGGACCAGGTAAGCAATCAACCGTTCTTGTCCCTTTTCCCCTCACATTACTTCTAGCGCCCTTACTCTCCTTTGTTTCTTTTTCATTTTTACCACCAACTTCTCAAGATCTTGTAATCTCAATACCTGTTATAGATCTTACCAGTAAAAGTATATTCTCCAAATTTGCAGCAACTTCAGAAATTGTCTCAGGAGTAACTTTAGAATTATATGATACCTACTCAGTTTTGGAAGAACCACTTTCCCCCCCCCCCTCAGTAGAAGACTTAAAAGAATCTAGGTGGTTTAATACGATTAGGAGTCTTGAACGGAAGTGGTTTACTTGTAACGGATAAGTTCAAAAG
This sequence comes from Nicotiana tabacum, assembly GCF_000715075.1. Lineage (NCBI taxonomy): Eukaryota > Viridiplantae > Streptophyta > Magnoliopsida > Solanales > Solanaceae > Nicotiana > Nicotiana tabacum. The sequence continues at coordinate 80,562,148 of NC_134085.1, read as the reverse complement.
TAATTTTGGTTTAGGCAGGACTCTGCTCATGATACAAATATTATAATTTTAAATTATGCAGAGTGTAGAAAATATATCGTGTTATCTTGATGAACCAGGTTCTTCATTGATAATTCTCTTGTGTAAGTCTAAATTTGCCAAAATAGAAAAAATATCATTAGAGATTAATGAGTTATTTTAACACATGGCACAAGAGTATACTATTGAAAGTATGAGACTGAGCAAAAATTAATCTAATTATGTACACAATTTACAGATTTTCTAACCAAAAATTTAACTCATTCATTCCTTTTTATAACTATCATGGGCCAGCATGGTCACAACTCGTAATGTAAAAAACTAAGTGGGCAAATGTTATATCAATGAACCAACGTTCATAAAACATGAATACATATGGGCTGTCAAGGCTTATGACATACTGTACATAGTAACCCTGTGTAAACAAAGCCTCTAAGATTATTTGACATAAAATAGGACAGGGTACCATCCTACCCATAAATCTGAAAACTCCGACATGATGACTTGCACACTCAGTTCCACTCCGAATGAAGTGGAGTCTTACCAATCCTTCGCTGAATGTCAATCTCGTCTACTATAAGGGCTCGTCAACTGATTATCTATATCTACAGGCATGAATGCAGCGTCCCCAAAAAAAGGACGTCAGTACGAATAATGTACTGAGTATGTAAGGCATGTAAACAAGTATATAAAGGACGTGAAAAAAACATGGAGTAAAAGAATCAACCTGTATATCTGGATAGATCTGTAAATTATGAAATATTTATAACGTTATGCATATACGTGTAAATGTCATGTAATGCATAGGTCTGTACGTACATATCATCATCAAGCCTCTGAGGGCATCCCATCATATCATTTCAGCCATTCTGGTCAACATCATCATCATATACTAGTTGATCATGTGGTGGTGTGTATATAATGCCGTAACATTTTCCCATATCCCATATATATATATATACGCATATATAACGCCGTCTAAGTCATATTTCAGGCACTGTGGGCAACATTATCATCATATACCAGCTGATCAGGTGGTGGTGCGTATATAACGGCGTAATCTTTTCCCATATCCCATATACATATATATACATATATACGCGTATATAACACCGTCTGAGTCATATTTCAACCACTGTGGGCAACATCATCATCATATACTAGTTGATCATGTGGTGGTGTGTATATAATGCCGTAACATTTTCCCATATCCCATATATATATATATACGCATATATAACGCCGTCTAAGTCATATTTCAGGCACTGTGGGCAACATTATCATCATATACCAGCTGATCAGGTGGTGGTGCGTATATAACGGCGTAATCTTATCTAACGCCGTTTGAATCATATATACATATATATGCGTATATAACGCCGTTTGAATCATATTTCAGCCACTGTGGGCAACATCATCATCATATACCAGCTGATCAGGTGGTGGTGCATATATAACGACATAACCTTTTCCCATATCCCATATACATATACATACATATATACGCGTATACGCGTATATAACGCCATCAGAGTCATGGGTTAATGTATATAAATAAATGCAATACATGAGAAGAACGTTAATAAAATCTCTCGTAACGTTATAAGACCATTATACTCAAATTATTTGCATCTTAAAGTGCAGGAATTAGGACTACAAGCTCAGATCCATCACATTATAAGACTTTTTTTTTGCTTCATATCATGGCATGCCCTTTCCAAGAATTTATCAAATTTAATGGCTCCTTAAAAGGATATCATCCATTAGTAAACCATTTCAAAGAAAGGAATCCAATTTAGATGGTAGAATTGATAAGATTCTTTTTTTTACAAGGCAAAGCATTAATTGTTCTTTTTTAATGAAGAGGTAAAGCATTGATAAGATGTTATGAATATTTTAATTGCGAAATTTTCGACCAGCAACACAAGGGATAATATTTTACATACATAGAAAGTTCAAAGCAGGGAATAGGCTCTTTCTAAACGCATTTGACCAATAAGTCAATTATTTTGTGAGATCAGTGCAAAACTCCTAAATATTTTATTGGATAGACCTTGTTTTTAAAATCTGTAGTAGGATTTTCTTTTTTTTCTTTTCTTTTATATCCACACCAACTTGCATTGCACCTTGACTAATTTACAGGTACCTAGTACCTCCTACTAAGACAAGTTCCCGGAGATGGGAAGAATTTACCCACTGTCGCCTCTAATACTTATCTGAATAGAGTCATTTATGGAATTTGTGCATTTTCTCATTTTGTTTGTATAGTATAGGTGATGCCAAAAAATGAAAGAAGAGATAGCCTTAACATACTTTTAAGACCAACTTTCTTCTGGTATCCATGAATAATCTCCTCCACGCCTCAATCTTATATGCCAAAACTAGTCTTCTTCCACCTTACTTCACTAATGGTAGAGTGAGCCCATAAAATAATGTGTAGTAAGTCAAAAGCAATAGAAACATCATTTTGTTCTTTTTGACATATGTCTGACTTATCAAAATACCTCGTGATGGTGTTTGAATCTATTTTTCTTCTCACAAAATGATTCCCCGCTGTTGTTTGCTCGATAGAGGGTCTTCTTCAGCTTAGCCTTAGCGGTAGTGTCACTCCTTGAATGAGCCGCAAATTTTTGCCCCGCCCTGGTATTATTCATTACGACCTTGGACCGGACGTTCGCCACCTCGGTTTTTACCCTTGATAGCTTGGATGATAGTCTCGTGATCATCATCGCTACAGTGGAATCATTTGCACGAGCAACCTGAATTTGCGCCTCAAGAACGGATGTCGCAGCCTGTGCCTTCTCTTTGACCTCAGAATGGGCGCTAACATGTGTTTGCAGTTTAGAGAATTCACATTTGGCTTTGGCGACCTCGCCCCAGAGTTGTTCCAGCTCATCCACCTTGTCCTTCGACTGAAATGGCAACGCGTCAAAGATGGCAGGACAAAAAGGGGAATATAGGCCAGCGCGGAATACAAGATACCTATTTCTCCAAGAGTTCCTTTGCTACACAGAGAAGTTTGAGGGATTTTTCCCTTTCTCGTGCCTACCGCAACGGGGCCTCGCAATGAAGCAGCATGGCTTTGAGCCTATCAAAAGCCTGAAGAAGAAGAGCCCGGTGAGTAAAGGGAAGAGAAAGGAGCATGGGGCCAGAACATCCCTACCACGGCCGAAAACGCACCACAAGTACAAGACGATGAGCCTTGCTGAGGGCCGAAGCAACGTCCGATGATGCATCAATCTCAGAAGCTTGTCGGTCGACCGAATCACTTCCCCTCAACCGTTGCGGAGGAGGCGCCTCACCACAAGCCTTCTCGCACCACTGAACACCTTTCCTTTTGCCAGCGCTCCTTGATCCTTGGGCCAGTAATATCTCCTCCTCCTTCGGGAAATCCAGTCTCACCTTGAATGAACTCCCGGCATATGCGACGGAGGAATTGGGCGAATCAGCAAAAAGTAAGTCATCCCTAAAAAGGAGGGGGAATGCCAGGCACCTACCATAATCCTTCGCCTCCCACTCCCTTTTGAAAGATCTCGCCACTGGCGCCTATAATGAGCCCAGCAATCTGCCAGCCTACGAGACCATTCGGCTAAATCAGGGACCGTACCGGGCAACCAATGAGCTGCTGTAAACAAAGAACAATAAGACTTTGTTATGGGGCCAGCTTCATATGAAGGGAAAAACGGTTCAAATAGAATGCTTACGTACGGAGTTCCATTTCTCAGGAAACGGTAAAATTTCTCTGGGAATAATGTCGGTCTTCCGGATTCGAACAAACTGACTCAACCATCCACGGTCCTCATCCTCCTTGCTGCCGATCGTGGAAGCTTTAGTGGACCTACACTGAAGAGCAACTAGGCCCCAGTAACGTAATGGTCGGTACAACCTTATGAGGTGAGTGAGGGTAAACTCTATCCCGGCCTTGTCAGCAAAATATCTCATCGACTGCACTATCCTCCAGAGAAAGCGATGAATTTGCACCAACGTTACTTGATACCTTCTACAAAAATCAAGCATGACCTGATCCGGGGAACTCGACATGAGGACATGGGTATATGCGCTCAAGAAACCCTCAACATACATCATAACACTCTCCTCGGGGTAAGGTACTTGTAGAATCACGCCTTCCCCCCATCCGCACTCTCTCCTAATCGCCCCGAGGTTCTCCTCCCTCGCCGATGAAATAATCCTCGACACGTGCTCCCGATGGACCGGAACATTGGGAGGCTTCCCCGTCATGGCACCCCTCTTCGAGGCTGCACACTCCAGGTCTCGCTCCCCCGACATCGGGAGAGGGCCGCTGGCGCCAACCGAAGGTGGAACACAGGAAGGAATCTCCTCTGTCCGAGGATCAGGTATCGAAGCAGCGACCATGGCCACGACAAAATAAGGAGAAGTACAGGAGAATCCAGGAAACAATTCCCTGAAGCAAAGAAGTGGAGGGACTCCCACAAAGTGCCAGGCTCTACAGAGGAGATAGGCTTATCAAACAACTGCAAAATCGCTGCTTGAAGAGAGGATAGATAAATATATAGGGGCCAGGCAACAACTGCTCAATTATCCAAGAAGTCCAATTAATTCTGGCTGCGTTAACGTGACCTTCTCCTTGGGGAGTGCACCGGCAGATTCATCTCAGGCTCCCACATAACTCATAAAATCAAGGGACCTCGGGAGACCCCCAACATTGCAAATATCAGTTCGAAGGAGCCATCGACTCAACCTCAGGACATGGCTAGTCTCGGGGCCTCCGGTCTGTCATACGAAAAGACTCTGAAGGACCGACGCTCAATGCTCGGAAGCAAAAAAAAGGGAGGGGGGAAGGAAGAAACAAAAAAAAGAAAGAGGGGAGGAAAGAGGGAAAGAATCAAGAAGGACTAGTAGAATAAAAGCTCCTTTCATGCATTGACAAAAAGGAAGAACACCTTTTACACTATTCATCTCCCAGGAGGGAGAACACATGGGACAAAAAAGAAGGCATACAAAAAACGGCTCGGATATTGCTCCTCGCCACTATCATCTTCACCCCTGTCGGGGACAATTAAAAGTGCCAGTCTTCCCTCCATCACGTGAGCCTCCTCCAGGTCAGCAGATAGCTCGAAGCCTCTGGCCTCGAGTTCTTCTAGGACCTCCCTCTTCGCCTTCGCCTTGGCATGCTCGACAGCTCGTGCAAGCTTCTGCCTAGCCGCACGGGATATGTCACGAACCATTGCGTGCGCTGTAGACGCATCCTCCTTATAAGCGGCAGCATCTCGCTCAGCCTAAGACTTAGCCGCGGCCAAAGTAGCAATCTCCCTGCGAGTGTCCGAGATAAGGCTCCGGGATGTCGCTAATTCCCCGGTTACAGTCTCGCTCCGCTCTTTCAGTCCGGAAACCTTCGCTTCTAACTGACTAATCCTCGAGCTGCTCCGCTCGACCTACAATGAAGGGCAAGACGGTGAATATGTAAATACAGAACATTTGTGGATACGGAGTAAAAGAGCAGGTGTGAGCTAGGCAGAGTACCTGAGCAACAAGAACGGCCTTCTCCCGAAGAGCCGCCTCATAAGAGGCCCGAAGCTCCCCCAACTTTTTATCTCCCCGGGCGCCACGAGCCTCCGAGTCTTGAAGTTTGAAGCAATGTTATTACGCTCCTTCCCATGGCAAGAAAGTTCCCCATGAAGCCGAAGGATGGCATGATCATACATCTCTTTACACTGCGGCAGGATTGAGAAAATTAAGAGAAATGACGAAATAATGCCCGGGAACAAAAAGAAACGCGCAAGGAAAAATTATCATCTGCTACAGGGACTTCTCCATCGCTTTAACGGCGCCAGAAATGCCGAGATCAGCTCCGTTGATTACGCCATCAAAAATGTTGGCAATGAAGCATCCCCCTCTAATAGGAGTACCAACCGTGGTGTCGATCCTCCCTTCGACATCCCTCGGGTCTTCTGATGAGACTGGATTGTTCTGAATAAGATCGCTTGGGTCGCCGATTTCTCTGAATAGCAGCCCATGTCCTTGGAAAGTCTCGAACCACGACTCATTAGGACCAATGGTCCTGCTAGAGGAAACCACTTCTAACTCGGCCACACGATTCGAAGTTACATCAACGTTCTTTTCGAAGACCCCCGGCTCCTTCGCCCAGTCGGACCCGGTCGTCCTAGACTCAGTAGCCTCCGATTTGGGCACCTATAAATCTCTCACGCTGGACCTCGTCCTCCTCCTCAACGGACTTCTATCCTCGTCCTCTCCCTCAACATCAGGTTTCAACCCGAATGTTAGGGCAACAATTTCATCAGGACAAGCAGTGGCCGCCCTATCTTTCCTTTTCTTGTACATATCAGGCCCCAAGCCTATGCTTCACCATCGGGGGTGGCCTCATCTGCATATTCTATCCAAGGCCTGCACCAACACAGCAAACGCAATACACTGTTGCTTAGATCTCGGAAGAAACACAAAAGTTGGAGCACAAGCGGTGAAGAAACATCACCGTGATTCTTAGCCACCCAATGCTCCTTAGCCATGAAGGTCCAAGACCGGAGAATATACGGGAACCTTTCATCCAAACGACTGATCCATCCCACCAAATCTGGGACCACCTCGGGATGCCAAGCAGCTGCTAGAGAGAGCACAAAAGGGTTATTGTGAAAAATAAAAGAATAATTGAGAAGTGGCTAAAGGGAAGTTCGCTTACGTCTATCGTTCCATCGCTCTGGAAAGGGCATCCTTCGGGCTGGGGTGATATTTGAGGTCCTCACTCTAATGAACCTGCTCATCCATCCTCGGTCCTTCCCCTCATCATCACTTGTGAAGAAAGATTTTTTGGACCACTGTCGAAGCTTGATTAAGCCTCAATACAGACGAGGGTGGAACAATCTGACCAAAAGGCTGAGGGTAAAAACCTCACTTGTAACCCCTTCGGTGAAGTGCCTGAGCATGAACACGATCCTCCAAAAGGGCGGGTAGATCTGATCGAGAGTCACCCAATATTGAGCGTAGAATTCAAGCATAACCGGATCGATTTCCAAAGGAGGAGATTCGACAGATTTATCAAGACCCAGGGTGAATGGGTGTCACGACCCTAACCATGATTTAAACAATACTAAATAGCAGAAATATCGATAACAATGCGGAAAGTCCAACTCGACACAGCCCTAACTGGGGTGTCACAAGTCACGAGCATCTCTAAACCATAATACTAGTATGCTAAAGTAATAAACTACTACAAGTGTTTGAAAGGAAACAGAAATGTTAGAGAAGTAGAGATACGGGGCTGCGGACGTCAACAGCTACACCGTAGTCTTCGAAAAACCACCTGGAACTGGAGGAATCAGCACTCAAGAGCGGTACCAGCTATGCTTGAATCTGCACACAGGGTTCAGGTAGTAAAGTGAGCACTATTCAGTGAGTAACAAATGTAAATAATGACTGAAAGTAAGAAAATACGTAAAACACAAGGCATTCTATACTGAAGCAGTAAACAAATCACTTAAAACAGCAAAACATTGAAGAGTCAAGTAAAATCCCTTTTCAACAAATAAAACAAGTAATTGACAGGTAAGTAAACAAATAGAAGTTCGCCCCTCAGGCACAGTATCTACGATTTCGCCCCTCGGGCAACATCTCAGAATAGTACCAGCCCCTCGGGCTCAATCTCAGAACAATATCATCCCCTCGGGCTCAATCTCACATCACAATGGGTACCCGCGCTCACTGGGGTGTACAGACTCCGGGAGGGCCACTTATAGCCCAATCGCAATATCAAGCCATCTCGTGGCATCAAATCTAGGCCCTCGACCTCATATCTATCAAGCCACCTCCTGACATATTTATGTATCTCAGGCCCTCGGCCTCAAATCAGTATCAATGTGTCCTCGCAACTACGTCCTCGGCCTTACTCAATCCAAAAATCATCACAAGCCCCTCGGGAAAATAGTAAAATAGTATTTTTCAGCCCAAAACATCATTTAAAAATATCATTTAAGTCTCATAACTGAGTAAAATGGTTGAGTAGTAAAACAGTGAAAATAACATGACTGAGTTCAAGTAATAAGTCAAAACAGTAAAGAAATAGTAATAAAAATCCCTGAAGGGTTCAAATAGTTGGCACAAAGCCCAAATATGGCAATCAGCCCAAATCATGATGATAGCAAATAAGTTTCATCCAAATACACGATAAAATCATTAATCAGGATGGACCAAGTCACAATCCCCAATAGTGCACGACCCCACGCTCGTCATCAAGCATGTGCCTCACCTCAATATAACACTACGATGTGCAAATCCTGGGTTTCAAACTCTCAGTGCATCATTTACAATCATTACTCACCTCGAACCGGCTAAATCTCAAACTCGCGATGCCTTTATCCCTCGAATCGGCCTCCACGCGCGTCGAATCTATCCAAAATCAGAACGAATACGTCACAATATGCTAAGGGAACAAAGCCCAATCGAAAAAAATCAACAAAGGGCACGATTCCCGATATTACCAAAACTCGAGCCCCGGACCCACATCTCGGAATCGGGTAAAATTTATATTTTCAGAATCGTCATACCCTCACGAGTCTAACCATACAAAAATTATCCAATTACGGTACCATTTGGTCCTTCAAATCATCATTTTATATTTTTGGAAGATTCAACAACTTTTCTTCCCAAATTCCATCCCAAATCACGAATTAAATGATGAATTCAATGATAGATTCATGTATTCTAGCCAAATCAAAGTTAGAATCACTTACCCCGATGAATTCTTGAATCCAAGATCCGAGCTTTCTAGGTCAAAATATTAAATAAAATCCAAAACCTCATATTTATAGAGTACCCCACAGATTTCCACAGCTACAGACCGCACAAAAACGACCGCGGTATGCACAAAACTAGTGCGGTCCGCACAAAAACGACTGCGGCCGCACAGGTTTTCATCTGCAGTGATAGGTTTTAGTATTTTGGTCATAAATTTCGTTATATATATCTAAATTACGATATCTTTACCTTCCTGGAACCTAGACACGAAGGCCTACAACTTTCGTTTTTGAATAATCTCAAAATTTCTTGTAGATAAAAATATATGAGCTTCGGAATTAGGACCACTGAAATATTATCCACCGCAGCGGCACTGCATTTTGTGCGGTCTGCAAAGCACCTACCGCGGCCGCACTTCATTTTGGGCGGACTTGAAATTGTACCTACCACGGCCGCACTGCATTATGCCTTCGATCAAAAGTCTATCAAATCTCGTCTGAATGACCTGAAATTTTGCACACACATCCCAAATGACACAACGAAGCTACTGCCACTCTCGGAATTCCATTCTGGCCCAAATATCAAAATCTTGCCTATCAACCGAAAATCGCCAAAATATCAACTTCGCCAATTTAAGCCTAAATCTTCTCTACAACTCCAAAACCCATTCTGATCGTGCTCCTAAGACACAAATCACCTCCCAAAGCTAACCGAACCATCGGAACTCACATCCGGTCCTTCTAACACATATGTCAACATCTGGTTGACTTTTCCAACTTATGACTTCTTAAAAGAGACTAAGTCTCTCAAACTTCACCAAACTCATTCCGGACTCGATCCGACCAACCCGATACCACAAAAATACGGATAACAAAGCATAGAGAAGTTGAAATGGGGGAAACAAAGCGGTAACTTATGAGACGACTGGCCAGGTCGTCACATCCTCCCCAACTTAAACAAACGTTCATCCTCGAACGAGTCAAGAAACATACCTAAAGCCTCAAACAGGAGAGGGTATCTGCTCCAGATCTCTCGCTCGGTCTCCCAGGTAGCCTCCTTCACGGACCGATCTCTCCACTGCACTTTCACTGAAGCTATATCCCTTGACCTAAACTTTCGAACATTACAACCCAAAATAGCTATTGGCTCTACATCATAGGTCAGATCATAATCTAATTGAACCGTGCTGAAATCCAAAACATGAGACAAATCCCCAATATACTTCTGGAGCATAGAAACATGAAATATCGGATGCACACTCGACAAGCTGTGTGGCAAAGCAAGCTCACAAGCCACCTCCCCAATCCTCCGAAGCACTTCAAAAGGCCCAATCAACCGAGGACTCAATTTCCCTTTCTTCCCAAATCTCGTAACACCCTTCATGGGTGAAACCTTCAACAAAACCTTTTCACCAACCATGTAGTACACATCTCGAACCTTCCTATCAGCATAACTCTTTTTCCTCGACTGCACTGTACGAAGCCTCTCCTAAATCACTTTCACTTTCTCCAAGGCATTCTGAACCAAATCAGTCCCTAATAGCCTAGCCTCACCGGGCTCGAACCAACCAACTGGAGATCTACACCGCCTCCCATACAAAGCCTCATATGGAGCCATCTGAATACTTGACTGGTAGCTATTATTATAAGCAAACTCTACCAGCGGTAGAAACTCATTCCATGATCCTCCGAAATCAATGACACAAGCATGCAACATGTCTTCCAATATCTGAACAGTACGCTCGTACTGCCCCTTCGTTTGAGGATGAAAAGCTATGCTCAACTCTTTCTGAGTACCCAACTCTCTCTGTACGACCCTCCAAAATTGCGAAGTAAACTGATTACCTCTATCTGAATGATGGAAATTGGAATACCATGCAAGCGAACAATTTCTCGGATATAGATCCCTGCCAGTCGCTCTGAAGAATAGGTAGTTCACACAGGAATGAAGTGCGCGGACTTAGTCAGCCGATCCACAATCACCCAAATAGCATCGAACTTCCTCAAAGTCCGTAGAAGTCCAACAACAAAGTCCATTGTGATTCTCTCCCACTTCCACTCAGAAATATCCAACAACAAAGTCCATAGTAAGTTGTGCAGCTCAGACTTTAAAATTATGCAACTAGCAATTCACTAGAATTAGAAAAATTTAAGACGAAACGTGACATTTCAAATTGTAGAAATCTTATTACTCTTGAAATGTAACCTTCCATTCCCATTTTCTGCTCAATAATAGGAAACTACTTTTACTTTCAAACTTAAGAACGGAAATCTTTATGAAATTAGGTACTACCGTACTAGTAGACTTTTTAGTAAAGTAAATATATTTATTTTTTTTACATTATTTAGGAATTTTTTGTCAGTATTTGCTGAAACATATTGAATATATATATGGAAGAACATTATATTACCATATTTCGGATATTCTATTACCTTGAACTTAATTAGACTGTAAGCCATTCGCTCTACATAATATATTCTCCTAGATCAAGGAGGCTCGAATATATTCTTCATATTGACTTTTTAAAAATATTCAATTTTGATTAAAAAATAATTAGACATATTATTGGTGATCCAACACTATAAAAAAAAAGAAAACCAAAAATATTTTTCAAGATTCGTAATAGCGTAATATGAGATAGAATCCTCTTTTAGAAATAAAGATACTTTTCCCAAAAAGTACACTCCTCATTTTCACAAATTCCACATAAAAAGTAAAAACTACGCAATTAATCAAGCATTATGATGAACAAGAATTATGAACACACAGTAAACTTACAGGGTCTCATAATAATAATGTCTTAAATCCTCTATAACTTTCTAATAGACATAATTCCTTTGAGTTCATGTGGATTTACTATGGCATATCCTAATGCTAAGGTACGGGATGTAACAAGAGTATGAGACTGAGCAAGATTTAATCTAATTATACACAATTTACAGACTTTCTAACCATTTCTTTAATTTTTTATCAATTGTTTTTTTATTTTTTTCGTTTAACCTTGAACTGGTCCTTTTAGATGAACTTAATCATCCCTAATTCCAACCCGTTCCTCTGAAAGTGATCTCTACTTAAGGCTTTTGTGAAAATGTCAGCAATTTGCTTTTCAGTAGCACAAAACTCCACAGTGATCAACCCTTTTTCATAGCTATCCCAAAAAAACTGATGTATAACATATATGTGCTTAATTCTCTTGTGATGAACCGGGTTCTTGGTCATACTAATTGCACTAGTATTATCACAAAAAATGGGGATACGACCTACATCGATTCCAAAGTCCATTAATTGTTGTTTGATCCACAACAATTGAGAAAAACATGAGGAAGCACTAACATACTCCGTTTCAATAGTATATAAGGCTACTGAATTTTGCTTTTTGGTGGCCCATGACACAAGATATGAGCCAAGAAAGTGTTCCATACCTGAGGTGCTCTTTCTATCTACAAGAAAATCTACATAATCAGCATCAGCATATTGATCGAAGCCTACCCTGCACTACTATTGAGTAGCGAGATCGGGTCGAAACAGCTTTTACCCGATTTAGGGTCGGGATCGATTTTCACAGAGAGCTAGATGTTGGAGTCGGGTATCTATCTAATTTAGAGTTGGGTATGTGTTCCAAATTACACTTCTAAGCATTTTTGGATTTTTTTTACTTCTACTTTTATCAAACTACAATGTTAAATTAAACTAGAATAAGATAAGAGTAAAATATTGCGGGTTGTTCAAATGGTTTAAAAGACACTAGGGTAGTGACTTTTGCCTAGGTGGTCAATTGACGAATACTTGAGTCTAAGGCATACTTGACATATTTGGGGATTATGATATAACTGTTGCACAATGTTACCCACTCTACACCTCTCGGTGGTTCAAGTGATTTTGCCCGAATTGACTTTCTCAAGACCAATTGGGTATGCAAATCTGCACAAGCAATCAAGGTTCAAGTCGGGTATTACTCTCTCGAGGTTTAACCCTTTAATTGGGGCTATCAATCTCTTGAGTACGCTCCAATTCCTTGTTGGACCAATTTCAGAGACTCAACTTCTCTTTCTCAAGAAGAGCTCAAGTCAACTAAACACAAACTAGTGTTTGCAACCACTAATTCAACAATTAAACATGAAATTACCTCAAATATCAAACAGCCATCGTCAATCTAGCCCTAAAATACAAGACCCATCAATTACCCACACTAGAGTTGAGCCACAACCCTAGCTTATGAGTTTAGCTACTCATAATTAAAGAAGAAAAGCAAGAAATAGATGAAGAAAACTCATATTAATTAATTACTAAATGAACCAAGAAGATTCAATGTTGAAATGTAGCTAAAATTACTCAAAACAGCTAAAACTATGAAGTCACGAGCGCAGATCTGAAGAGAAAATTATCTGATGACCTAAAAAATGGGAAAAGAAGCTATTTATACTAAGCTGAAAATCTGGAAAAAAATACCCCTGCGGGGCTAGTGCGGTCGCACTAAGGATCTTGGCATAAAAATCCACCTCTCTGAACTCAGGAATATGGACCACACAGAATGGAGTGCGACCGCGGAGGCTTCTTGTGCGGTCCGCATGAAATGGAGTGCGAACCGCATTGGATTGAAACTCAGAACTGGCAACTCTCTAATCCTTCTTACTGCGGACCGCACTAAATCTAGTGCGGCCACATTGATCCCAGTGCGGACCACACAAAACCTACTGCGGCCACATTTCTCTTTTTGCCTGAATATCATACTCTCTGAACCTCACTTGTGCGGACCGCACAGAATGGTGTGCGGCCGCACTGGCCTTGTTTTGTCTGAGCTTTGTCTTGTCTTGATACTTGTGCAAGTTTCACTCCTTTTGAGTTGATCTTTGACATCTTGTCACCTTGTTGATCAAACCTGCAATCATGCACAACTTGTGAGCCTTTAGGACTATTTTGCACACATTTCTAATCAAAACATAAGCAAGAAGGAGTATAAAATGTATAAAAATCACAAGTTATCAACTCCCCCAAACTTAAACTTTTGCTTGTCCTCAAGCAAACAAAATAAGACCCACCCCTCAAGGGAAAATCCAAGAAAATTCAGCTGTCCTAAAATAACCTCATCAAGCATCAATTGGTACTAACAATTGCCCTCAATACAAATGAATTATTAACAACATTTACTCTTTGAAATACCATGGATTAAGTGCGACACAAGAGCATCAAGAGTTGACTGAACACATCAAAGAACTCTTTCTATTACTTTGGTCATTGTGAAACCCAAACTCACACATCCTCAACTCTCCCTAAGCAAACCTCACCTTTAGAATAGTGGCACTTAGAACGAGGTCAATGGAAGTTCACTCATCTCTCTCAAGAAAAAGTCACAAGTCCGGCTCTAAGTACCATATGCTTGTCCCTTATGTGAGTCACCACTAATGTAAGCTAATTCAACTCAAGATCATATAGGGCTTTTGGGGAGACATGGTGGAGGTTTTTGGTTAAGGGTAGGAAATGTTTGGTCTAAGCAGGTTCCATCTTCCCTTAAGCACTTTTTTTTATTTTATTTTGCACACATTCCTTTGACTATTTGAGTCATTTCACTTCTTTCTAAGGGGTTAGAGAGACACACTGTCTCTCTTTCTTATACATTTCAAATCTTTTCTCCTTTCTCAACTTTCCACACCTTTCATTCTTTGCTTTTCTTGATTCCCTTTTTATTCAATTCTACCTTGAGCATTCTTTTTGTTTTTTTGCTTTTCTTTCTTTTTCATTGCCTTTCCTTTTCTTCATTTTGTACCTTTTTACCACTTTGTTTCCATCCTCGTCTCTCCCCCCAAACTTATACTTATGCCATGTGCTAAAGGAAAGATCAAGTTCCAAGAAAGGGTATCTTTTAGAACGGGTAAAGGCTTGTATCATGGTTCTTTGAAGGAAAAAGGTCTAAGGCTCAAAAGGGTTAACTAAGAATCTTATCATTGGTAGGTTATGGAAGTGTTCAAGCTATCATTTGGACCAAGGAGAGCCTATAATCATGTCTCAAGTCAAAATTCACTTAGGATTTTGCCTCAACAAACATTCAGGGCAAGTTCTAGATCAATGGCTCGGGACTTGGACTTGCAACGCAATTTCTCACCACATAAGCTATGGGATTGCTAAAGGCACAGAGTTGGGGGCCCACAACGACCTTAGATAAGATTTGAGAACACAATGGTCCCGAAAAACCACTTGATGATGATTAGTTAACACAAGAGTCTCAAAGTCACGACTTTCACCATCCTAAATACAACAATTTGTTTTTGACCATAAGATAAAAGGAAAATGTGCTAGGCCTAAGTGATGCTTTGCTTGAGGTACACTTAATCACTAACTACTAAAAACAAAAAGAAGAACGGACTTAAACCATTAAGAAGGTTGTCACATGATCCATCATTGGGAAGAACCACCTGGTTCACACAAACTCCACCTTTTGAAAGAACCGTAGCATTAAGAAAACCAAAGGCTTATTGCAAACTTTCAAAACAAGAAGCTACGAACATAAATAAGAAGCTAAGAACAAAAAATTGCGGAAAGTAAAATAAATATATAGAAGAGGGGATTTGTCGAATATACAATAGATGGGATGAATATATACAATGTAACATGACTTTATATACATACCCAAAGAAAAATAAAAGTACGCAAAATATAACGAAATGTTAAAATTATATACAAACCAAAGATGAAAAATAAATAAAGCCTAAAAACTGTCAAATATATACAGTAATCCAAATCTATAAAAGCTGCTGGGACCTGGGATTGGACCTGGACAGGCTCTTGAGGTGCATCATCTGGCTGACTAGAGGAGGCCTCCGGTGGGTCTGCCAACTAGATGATTGTATTGTCCGCTCTAGGAATCATCTTCTTCCTCTTGGGAGGCCTCTAGGACTGCTCGGGTTGGGAACGAGCTGAGGGTACTGGGTCCTGTAGCAATAAGTCCAAAGGCAGATGATCTGCCTTCATCTTGTCAACATCAACCCTCAGCGCCTTTACGGACTCCTTGGAAGCCCGCGTCTTCCTCAACGTCTTGTGCTCCTTAGAAAACTCCTTGAGAGCCTTGCTATGTGAATCAACTGCATCTGTGAGCACCTTCCGAGTGTCGAGGATTTTCTTTTGGTTGGCCAGAATCTCCTTGAGGGTATCCTCTATGGACTTTGGGACTTGTGGAGGCAGAGGTACCGACATAGCCTCAATTGTTATAGTGAGGATAGACAACTTGGATGACACTGTCTGCATCTAGTTGTTGATACTGAAAAGAGCCTGGCTCAGTCGGTGTATAGTTACCGGATAAGCTCAGGAAGAGGGTATCTCTGGGTCAACTGAAACAGATGGGCCAAGAGGAATGTCTATGGAGGTGGAGGCAGGCTGAGCAGGAGCCCCTACCAAAACTGGCTCTTCAGACTGGCCAGTTGGAGCAGTAGTTGTTCCCTTAAAGTTCTTGCTTTTTGGGTTGTCATCCCCCTACATGCTGTACCAAGAGAATGGGGCCCTCGCTTTGACCTTGATATCAAATGGTCTCGTTTCAACTTTGAGGTCCCTAAAGTACATAGTCAAGAAGCTGGGGAAAGGATAGTTTCTGTCATGCTCATTGCCTACAACTGTGATTACCTTAGACATTACATTTCCCACATTTATTGGGTACCCCACCATGATTGAAGCCACCAAAACAGCCCGGTGAAGAGGGAGGGAGTTGTCATGAGTAGTGGGGTCCAGTCTGCTACACACAAAAGTTTTCCACCCCTTTGCCTCGAAGTTCAAACTTCTTCTCAGAATCTTGATGCCCGCATTCAGCCAACCGGGGGTGGTACCTGGGATTGTCAGATACTATGCCAACCAGGGACGGACCTCCTCACGCATTTCCATCTTTGCCATAAATAGTGCCTCATCCTTCTCATCAAAGCCAAGGTAGTCATTTATTGTTTTCCTATCAAACAACGCCTTCAGATTTCGCACCTTGGTCACTTTTGTGCCTTTTTTATGTGGGCGACGTTGGTGTATAATTCCTTTACCAAGTGCTCGTTGGCATCTACACATTTACCTAAAAAGTACTCCAGTTAACACTCTCCCTAAACTGCCTCCTTACATTGGGGTTATGAGGTAGTAAGTCCCTATCCACAGAGCTCCTCTTCGAGATTAATTTCCTCACCGGCCACCATTCCCTAAACTTGTGATAAGCTACCGCGCTGACAAATCAGTCTTGCCACAACTCTGGTTTCCTAGTTCTCGCAACCCCGCCAACCTGAAGTTCACCCCCTTCTCCTACTTCTCCTTCTACTCCTACTTACTCATCATCTCCTACTACACCCTCTCCAGATAATGAAGCTGTGGGAGAGGTGGAGTATTTATCCCCACCCCTTCAGCTTAGCCCTCAGACGACCTAGAAGATACATTTACTGATGCTTGGGTAGCGGGGGAAGTGGGAGGAGTGTCTCTTAGTCCTTTTCTCTCCGGCCAGTCAGGTATGTACTCTGCAATTGAGTCTAAAGATATCTCTCGGGAGGGCTAGTACTCACTCCCAGACATGTCAATGGCCCTATCAGCAGCTTTAATCATCTTCCTCATGTTTTTAATGTTTTGTCGGGCTTGAACAATCAATCTTACCATTTTCTGTTTCCCACTCCGGGAGGATTCTCCTATGCCTGGTTGCTTAGAGCCCTTGCCCCTTTGTTTCACCATTATCTGCAAACAAGTTTAGGTATGCTCTGTTAGTAGCAGTAGATTCAATTAAGTTCACAATTGCAGAAGAATAAAGGTTGCAGACAGTTGCAGAAATCACACAGTGCAGACTGCACAAAATGGAGTGCAGCTGCATAGAGGCCAATGCGGTCCGCATAAAATGTCAATGCGATCCGCACAGAGGTGGGGTTTAGACTACCCACTCTCTAAACAATTGCTCTACGAACCGCACAAAAAGGCAATGCGGTCCGCATTGAGGCACCGCGGACCGCACAAAATGCAATGCGGTTGCGGTCCTCGAAGATCAAGCTTCAGGACTTTCAGCAATGCGGCTTGCACAAAATGTTATTACGGACTGCACAACGGCATTACGGACCGCACAAAAACAACTACGGTCCGCACTGAGTACCCAGTTGCGGCAATAACTGAGGGTTCAAAATCATTTGCTTTTAAGTCCAATATTTCACCTTAGTAAGGTTCTTAAGTGATTGCCCATTATTTTTAACCATCTAATTCTACTTTAATCAAAGAATTAATTACCCTAACCTAACCAATTGAATAGGAATACTAGAATAAGAGACAAGAAAAACAAAAAGTAGAGGAGAATAACCAAATTAAAGCAATTAAAAAGAAGTTAAGTTACCAGTTGTGAGATGAAATGAATATTAATGAATCCAAGAAATTAATTACGAGCAACAGGGGTGACGAACAATGCTTTAAGAGTTCTGGGAGTTCAAAGATCGAAAAGTGTAAAAGGAGGGCCTCAGGCCCTATTTATAGAAAAGGACCTGGGGCCCAGCTTACCAACCCAGTTCGGACAGCACGAAATGGACTATGATCCGCACTGCACAACATGCTTCAAGTTTGAGAAGGCAACTCACTACAGTCCGCACAAAATGTCATGTGGCCGCAGTGGTCCACCGCGGACCGCACAAAATGTAATGCGGCCGCGGTGGCAAACTTCAGAGTGTTGGATATTTCCCCCTTCACCAGTGCGGTCCGCACTAATTGTAGTGCGTCCGCATTGACAATTTCAGAGACCTGAACAATTTTTCCACTATGTCCTGCACTACATCAACACAATTCTGTTGCATCTCACAACCAGTTAGTCCAAAAATAATTCCTATACTACCATGAAAATCAAAGAAAAACAAGAAGAAAAACACATGGGTTGCCTCACAAGAAGCTCTTGATTTAACATCGCGGCAAGACGCAGGTTACCATCAAATCATTTGAGATGAAGAAGTGCCACCATATGGCTGTCATTAATTTTTCCCAAGTAGTGCTTGACCCTATGCCCATACATTCTAAAAACTTCCCCATTTTTGTTCTTTAAATCTAGAACACCAAACGGGGTCACACACACCACTTCAAAAGGTCCACTACATTTTGATTTAAGCTTTCCCAGAAACAGACGTAACCTAGAGTTGAACAAGAGAACCAAATCACGAACTTTGAACTCCTTGCTACGAGCATATTTATCATGAAGGTTCTTCATCTTGTCCTTGTACAAGGACGGACTGGAGTAGCCGTGGAATCAGAATTCATCAAGTTCATTAAGCTGCTCCACACGAAGATTGGTTGCAACATCCCATTCAAGATTTAGCTTCCTCAAATCCCACATGGCCTTGTGCTCTAACTCGACCGGTAGATGGCAAGCTTTCCCAAACACCAACCGATACGGAGACATACCAATCGAAGTTTTGTAAGCTATCCTATAATCCCATAGAGCGTCATCTAACTTCTTTGACCAATCGGTCCTATTGGCATTAACCGTCTTTGACAATATGCTTTTGATTTCCCTGTTGGAGACTTCAACTTGACCACTTGCTTGAGGATGATAGGGAGTAGACACTTTGTGATTGACACCATACTTTGAAAGCAAAGTGTCAAAAGCTCTATTGCAAAAAATGAGACCCCTCCATCACTTATGATTGCACGAGGAGTACCAAACCTTGTAAAAATGCTATTCCTGAGATGTCCAACAACACTTCGGGC
This sequence comes from Nicotiana tabacum, assembly GCF_000715075.1. Classification (NCBI taxonomy): domain Eukaryota; kingdom Viridiplantae; phylum Streptophyta; class Magnoliopsida; order Solanales; family Solanaceae; genus Nicotiana; species Nicotiana tabacum. The sequence goes on along the minus strand of NC_134085.1, from coordinate 80,542,726 downwards.
CTCATTGTTGGGCAAAGTCACGGCTTCAACCCACTTTGAAACATAGTCCACCGCCACAAGAATGTATGTGTTCCCACATGAGCTAACAAACGGGCCCATAAAATCAATGCCCCATACATCAAAAATATCAACCTCAAGGATGGTATTGAGAGGCATCTCATCTTTCTTCGAAATTCCACCCGCTCTTTGGCATTCGTCGCCTCTCTTCACAAAATCACCCGCATTTTTGAACAATGTTGGCCAATAAAACCCACAACTAAGAACTTTAAAAGTCGTCCTTGCCCCACCATGATGGTCACGCAGAAGAATGACAAGCCTCCAAGATACTCAATTGCTCTTCCCCTAGGACACACCTTCGGATCACCCCAATCGTGCAAATCTTGAACAAATATGGCTCATCCCAATAGAAATCCAAACTATCCCGCTTGCGCTTCTTCCTTTGGTTAGAATATATCTCACACGGGATTATAATAGTCACAAGGAAATTAGCAATATCGGCAAACCATGGCATATCATTCATCGACACCGAAATAAGTTGTTCGTCGGAAAATGAACCAATGATCTCTAGGTCGTCATGAGGCCTCCCCTCCTCCTCCAAGAGGGACAAGTGGTCCGCCACTTGGCTCTCACTACCTTCCGGTCCACAATCTCCAAATCAAATTCTTGAAGTAACAAGACCCATCACATCAGTCTAGCTTTAGAATCCTTCTTCGTCATCAAGTACCGGAGTGCGGCATGGTCGGTATGAATAATAACCTTAGAACCCATAAGATGTTGTTGGAATTTTTCCATTGCGAGCACAATAACCAAAAGTTCTTTCTCGGTCACCATGTAGTTCGCTTCAGCATCATTCATTGTATTGCTCACATAGTACACCGGATGAAATATTTTGTTCACTCTTTGATCCAAAACCGCCCCAACCGCAACATCGCTCGCATCACACATGAGCTCAAAGGGAAAGGTCCAATTAGGTGCGGTAATGATAGGAGCGGTTGTCAACTTGTGCTTGAGAAGTTCAAAGGCTTACATACATATTTCATCAAACAAGAACTTAGCATCTTTTTCCAACAACTTCCACAATGGATTCACTACCTTCGAAAAGTCTTTGATAAATCTCCGGTAGAACCCCGCATGCCCAAGTAAACTTCGTACTCACTTGACAGATGTAGGTGGAGGGAGCCTTGAAATCATATCAATTTTTGCTTTGTCTACCTCAATACCATGCTTTGAAATTTTATGCCCAAGAACTATGCCCTATTCCACCATAAAGTGGCATTTCTCCTAATTGAGAGCAAGATTTGTTTCTTCACAACGGGTCAAGACACTATCAAGATTTTTCAAGCACTCATCAAATGAATCCCCCATAACACTGAAGTCATCCATGAATACCTCCAAAATATCTTCCACCATATCGGCGAAAATGGCCATCATACACCACTGAAATGTAGCCAATGCATTACACAACCCAAAAACATCCTAGAAAAAGCAAAGGTGCTATATGGACAAGTAAATGTGGTCTTCTCCTAATTTTTCGAAGCAATCAAGATTTGGTTGTACCCAGAATACCCATCCAAGAAATAGTATAATGCATGCCCAGCAAGTTGATCTAACATCTGATCAAGAAAAGGAAAAGGAAAGTGATCCTTGTAGGTCACTTTATTCAACTTGCGATAGTCCATGCATACCCTCCAACCGGTGATGGTTCTTGAAGGAATCAACTCATTTTGTGAATTTTTAACCATGGTCATGCCACCCTTATTCGTTACAAATGGCACCGGTGAAGTCCAAGAGCTATCAGAGATGGGGTACACAACCCCGGCATCCAATCACTTGATCACCTCCCTTTTCACAACTTCTTGCATTGCCTTGTGCCACCTCCTTTGATGCTCCAAGGAAGGCTTTGCATCATCTTCCAGAATAATCTTGTGCATACAGAATGCGGGGCTTATCCCCCAAATATCAGCTAAAGTCCATCCAATTGCCATTTTCCGCTATCGAAGTACCGCCAATGTGGCGTCAACCTGCATGTTAGTAAGACAAGAAGAAAGAATAACTGGCAAAGTAGAATTTGAGCCTAAGAACTCATACCTGAGGTATGCAGGTAGTTGTTTCAACTCCAACACTAGAGGCTCCTCAATTGAAGGTTTTGTTGGTGGAGTCTTTCTATTCTCGAGGTCCAAAGATAATTTCCTAGGCTCATAAGAGTAAGAGCTCATTCCATGTAAAGCATTTACGCACTCTACTCAGCTTGCATCCTCATTGACATCAAGATTCAATAATACGGCCTCCAATGTGTCCTCCACATTGATCATTGCGCTGGTGTCATCAATTATCACTACTGTAACGAGGTCCACAAAAGAGCACACCTCTGTAGTGTTGGGCTGCTTCATTGATTTGCACACATGAAAGACCACTTTCTCGTCACCCACCCAGAAGGTGAGTTCCCCTGCTTCCATATTATCTAAGGCCTTCCATGTGGTAAGGAAAGGTCTCCCTAAAATGATATGAACTTCATTATCTACCTCAAAATCCAAGATCATAAAGTCAGCTGGCAAGATAAATTTGTCCACCCGGACAAGTACATCATCAATAATACCCAATGGTCTCTTCATCGTTCTATCTGCCATTTGTAATCTCATGGAAGTCGACCTCTGCTGTCCAATACCCAAAGTCTTGAAAACGGAATAGGGCATCAAATTGATACTAGGCCCCAAATAACATAGAGCTTTAGCAAAATCCGCACTCCCAATGGTGCAAGGAATGGTGAAAGCACCGGGATCTTCAAGCTTCGGGGACATTGAATGCACTTTTGCACTAACTTGGTGTGTCATCTTTATAGTTTCACAATCCATAGACCACTTCTTTGTTACCAAGTCCTTCATGAATTTAGCATAGCCCGTCATTTGTTCAAGAGCCTCCACCAAAGGCACATTGATGGATAAGCTTTTCATCATGTCAATGAACTTTTTAAACTGATTTTCATTTTTCTACTTCGCAAGCCTTTGAGGATAAGGTGGAGGTGGCCTTGGCAAAGGAGCCTTAGCTTTAGGCACAACCGGCTCCGGCATGTCTATTATGTTTTCCCTAGACGGGTTCACATCATTTTGAGTTTCCACCTCGACATCTTGAATATCAATCCTCACTTCTTTATTGACATTTTAATCAATCACATTTTCAGCCACCAAAGGAACTTCATCTTCTTGCAACTCAACATCATCATCCACAACTTGCTTTTGTTTGGAGGCATGCATATCACCACCTCTCCCACTTCTTGTTGTTACTGCCATAACATGATTGTTCTCACCCTTTGGGTTCACTACTGTATCACTTGGTAGCACACCCTTAGGGCGAGTATTTAAAGACTGTGAGATTTGGCCTAACTGCACCTCCAAGTTCCTGATAGAGGTATTATGAGAAGCCAACTAGGCATCCGAGTCCGCAATCCTCTTCATCATCTATTCGAACATCATTTAAATTTTACTTATATCAATTCTAGAAGAACTGGGATCTTGAGATGGAAATGGGGGTGGATTGTTCGGTTGTTGGTACATTGGGGGCCTTTGAAAGCCTTGCCCCCGGTTTCCTTGGTTTCCATTGTTCCATCCACCTTGATTGTTATTACTACCACAATTGTTGTTATTACCATTCCAATTTCATTGGTTGTTTTGATTGTTGTTCTGATTGCCCCAGTTGTTGTTTTGGTTGTTGTTCCCCCAATTACCATTGCCTTATTGTTGATTCCCCCAATTGCCTTGGGGTCTCCATTGTTGTTGGTTGGAAGAATTGCCTCTTTGGCCTTGATAATTATTCATGTATTGCACCTCTTCACTTTTTTCATCATAACCATCATTTCGAAATCCACCACAATCATTATCAAATTGCTTCGAATTCCCTTGGTTCTATTGCCCTCTTTTTATCTTCTATTGTTGACAAGTATGTTCACACCCTCCATGGCATTCAATTGGCGAGGATTTTGACTTGTTGCAATTGTGCCTTCGCTAGTTGGTTCATTGTGGTTGTCGACTCAGCTATAGCCTGCCCATGATCATGTAATTTCTTTGTGCAAATGGATAACCATGGGGTCACCTTGGGGCACATTGACTCTACTTTGCCAAGCGGAAAAAGTGTCAGCCATCTCGTCAAGAATATCACAAGCCTCATCATACGACAACTTCATGAAGTTGCCCCCAACAAGTTGGTTCACTGTGCATTGGATTGTTGTATTAATGCCGCGGTAGAAGGTTTGTTGAATCATCGCCTCAGTCATATCATTGTTGGGGCATTCTATCACCATTGTTTTATAACGCTCCCAAATCTCATGCAAAAGTTCCATGGGCTCTTGCTTGAACGCCAAGATATCATCTCTCAATGTAGCCATATGCCCCGGTGAGAAAAATTTTGCAATGAACTTGTCCGCCAACTTATCCCAAGTAGTGATAGAATGGTTGAGAAGTCGCTCGAGCCAATCCAATGTCTTCCCTCTAAGTGAGAATGGGAAGAGTCTCAACCTAAGAGCATCCTCGGACACATTAGTTTGCTTGCTCCCCCAACATGTATCCACGAACCCCTTGAGATGTTTGTAAGCATTTTGATTTGCAGCGCCCGTGAAGTACCCGCGTTGCTCTAGTAAGGTCAAACATCACATTGGTTATTTGAAAATTTCCCGCTCATTCGGGGTGGGACAATAGCACTTGCATAGCCTTGGTTCGGAAGCACTCTGGGAGCCACTCTTGGAGGTGGCGGAGGAGGGTCTAGAATATTGTCATTAACATTAGCATTAGCTTGGAGGTCTCTACGTTGTCCTTGAGGTACAAAAGGCACCTCATCATCTCCGACATCATCTACCTCCTCCCCCGCAATCACATTTCCAAGAGGGTCATTGGCGTTGTTGGCTGCCATTTGGTACCTGAGTTGTGACACAAACAAAATTAGTAACAAAGAAGGAAAGAAAAACAATATACAAAACTATTTAAATAGATATCCAAAACCGTTAGCTCCCCGGAAACGGCGTCAAAAAGTTGATCGAAGCCTACCCTGCACTAATATTGACTAGTGAGAGAGTGTCGAAGTAGTTTTTACCCGATTTAGGGTCGGGATCGATTTCTATAGAGAGCTAGATGTTGGAGTAGGGTATCTATCTAATTTAGAGTTAGGTATGTATTCCAAATTACACTTCTAAAGATTTTTGGGTTTTTGTTTTACTTCTACTTTTATCAAACTACAATGGTAAATTAAACTAGAATAAGCTAAGAGTAAAATGTTGCGGGTTGTTCAAATGGTTTAAAAGGCACTAGGGTAGTGATTTTCGCCTAGGTGGTCAATTGACGGATACTTGAGTCTAAGGCACGATTCTACACCTTTCGGTGGTTCAAGTTATTTTGCCCGAATTGACTATCTCAAGACCAATTGGGTATGCAAATTTGCACAAGCAATCAAGGTTCAAGTCGGGTATTACTCTCTTGAGGTTTAACCCTTTAATTGGGGCTATCAATCTCTTGAGTATGCCCTAATTTCTTGTTAGACCAATTTCAGAGACTCAAGCTCTCTTTCTCAAGAAGAGCTCAAGTCAGCTAAACACAAACTAATGTTTGCAACCACTAATTCAACAATTAAATATGAAATTAGCCCAAATATCAAACACCCATAGTCAATCTAGCCCTAAAACACAAGACCCATCAATTACCCATACTAGAGTTGAGCCACAACCCTAGCTTATGGGTTTAGCTACTCATAATTAAAGAAGAAAAGCAAGAAATATATGAAGAAAAACTTATATTAATTAATTACTAAATGAACCAAGAAGATTCATGTTGAAATGTAGCTAAAATTACTCACAACAACTAAAACTATGAAGTCAGGAGCGCAACGCTAAAGAGACAACTATTTGATACCCTAAAAATGAGAAAAGAAGCTATTTATACTAAGCTGAAAAATCTGGACAAAAATACCCATTCGGGGCTAGTGCGGACCGCACAAAATCACGTGCGGCCGCACTAAGGCTTGTGATATAAAAATCCAACTCTTTGAACTCAGGCAATGCAGACCGCACAAAATGGAATGCGACCGCGGAGGCTTCTAGTGCGGTCCGCATGAAATGGAGCACAAATCGCATTGACTTGAACTCAGAACTAGCAACTCTCTGATCCTTCTTACTGCGGACTGCACTAAATCGAGTGTGGCCGCATTGATCCTAGTGTGGACCACAAAAAACCTACTGTGGTTGCATTTCTCTTTTTGTCTGAATATCATACTCTCTGAACCTCACTTGTGTGGACCGCACATAATGGTGTGCGGCCGTACTGGCCTTATTTTGTCTGAGCTTTGTCTTTTCCTGATACTTGTGCAAGTTTCACTCCTTTTGAGCTGATCTTTGACATCTTGTCACCTTGTTGATCAAACCTGCAATCATGCACAACTTGTGAGCCTTTGGGACTATTTTGTACACATTTCTAATCAAAAATCAAGCAAGAAGGAGTATAAAATGTATCAAAATCCCAAGTTATCACATATCTGACAAGATTGAAATTACTACCTTTTGGATACCAATGACAAAGATTAGTGGTGCCTTTTAGATATCTCAAAATTCTCTTGACAACAATCATGTGAGCCTCGTTTTGATTTGCCTGAAATCTTGCACAAAAGCCTACACTGAAAACAATGTCAGGTCTACTAGCAGTGAGATACAACAATGAGCTAATCATTCCCCTATACAACTTTTGATCAACAGATGAACCAGGTTCATCTATATCCAACTTTGTATCTATTGCAATAGGTGTTTTAATTTCTTTGGAATCTTCCATTTTAAACCTTTTGAGCAACTCTTTTACATACTTCGGCTAATGGATCATAGTTCCATTTGAATTTTGTTTAATTTGTAAGCCTAAAAGAAAATTAAGCTCACCCATCATGCTCATTTCAAATTCACTCCCCATTAGTTTAGCGAATTCTTTACTTAGCTTATTAATAGTTTTTCCAAACACTATATCATCAACGTATATCTACACTACTAAGAGGTCTTTACCTTTTTCCTTCAAGAATAAAGTGTTATCGATTTTACCTCTCTTGTAGCCGTGCTCAAGCAGAAATTTTGATAATCTATCTTACCATGTTCTAGGAGCTTGCTTGAGCCCATAGAGTGCCTTGTCAAGTTTGTACACATGATCAGGACACTCCTTGCTTTCAAACCCAGGAGGTTGCTTGACAAATACTTCTTCCTTCAAGTAGCCATTGAAGAAGGCACTCTTGACGTCCATATGGTGAACAGTGAATTCCATGTAAGCAGCAAAGACTATGAGGAGTCTTATTGATTCCAACCTTGTAACTGGAGCAAAGGTCTCATCATAGTATATGCCCTCCTCTTGGCTATATCCTTGAACCACCAATCTTGCCTTGTTCCTTGTAACTGTTCCATCTCTATCAAGTTTGTTTCTAATGACCCATTTTGTGCCAATTACTGATCTGTCCAAGGGTCTTGGAACTAGATGCCAAACTTGACTCCTTTAAAATTAGTTGAGTTCATCTTGCATTGCATTTACCAAGTTTGCATCATGCAAAGCTTCAGTAACATTTTTAGGTTCAATAAGCGATAAGAAAGCATCAAAAGCACATGATTCTTTAATGAAGATCTAGTTTTAATTCAGAGGTTGGATCAGTAATTATGGTCTCAATGGGATGAGAACTTTTGTACTTGTAAGGTTTCACAACCAACTGGCTTCCTTTTGATATTTCTCCAATGTCTTGTTGCTGAGGAACATGTTCATGGGCAGGTTCCATCGAGGTATGAGATTTAGTTCCCCCTGTCAGGTTGCCCTAAGTAGAAGAACCTGTTCCATCACCCGTTCCTTCTTCTGGTGCAGCTTCAGCCTGCGCTGTAATTTAATTTAAATTTCTTACTAGCCCAATTTCTTTATCTTCATGCTCGTGTCTCACAGAAAGAATGTTAGTTTCATAAAAATCACATGTACACTTTCTTCTACACACATAGTTCTTTTGTTATATACCTTGTAAGCTTTACTATGTGAAGAATATCCCAAGATTACTCCCTCATCACTTCTGGAATCAAACTTACCCAGGGAGTCTTTACCATTATTGTGCACAAAATACTTGCATCCAAATGCCCTAAGATGGACTATATTTGGTTTTCTCCTTTTAAGTAACGGTTATATCTTGCGTTTTCGCACGTTAAAAGTTTTGTCTTCAGTTTATCGACGTAGACTCGGGGATGATATTATCCTGAAGTTAACGTATTTATGCTATTTATAACAAGCAATAAATAAGTGTCATAAAGGATGAAGGGTAAACAAATTAAAGAAAACAAGTTTCGTTGAATGTGGCCAATTTGGGATAAAATACGGGTCGAGCGATACTACCCGATATTTATGGACTAGTACCATACAAGGTACCATATGTTCGTGATAATATGATGTATAACGTATATTAAAAATAAGTAAAATTTTGAGTAATTTGAGATAATTTTTAATTATGCGGGTAATTCGTTAATTATCGGGTAGCGAGACATTACCTAGTTAATTATTTAAAAAATGAGATAAGATTAACTCCCCCCCAAGAAAGGTAATGTGGTAGAAGGCGACAAATAAAGGGATGACTCTTAAGTGTATATTTTGGGACAATTACAACATTCAAGTAAGGTTTAATATCAAATATTGTCCATTCAATTTGGACAAAAGAAGAACCAAAAACGTTGAAAATTCTAAAGCAAGAGACATGTTCCATTTTTCCTAGTTCAAGATACTTCAGAGAACAAAAGCCTAATTCATTAAAAATACTTCAAAGAAATAGAAGCGTAATTCCATCAAAATTTTATTGTTACAAAAGAGTACGGTGCAATCTTCATCAAGAATATTATACGGAGTTTTCCCTACTTGATAGGTTTTAAATGTCCTTGCCTTATGTTTTGATGATCTAACAAACTTACTATTAAGAACTAGATAGGGAACCTGACCTACTTGGACTATACTGCAAGTTTAACAGATTCTAGCTAAAGGTGAACTGCTATAGCTTCAGAAGATAGGAAACCAAACAAGGACCTGATACCCTTGTGGTTTCCTCACAGCAGTACAAAGTCAATTGGACACAACTGGAAGCGACGTGACTGCCTGCACTGTTTCTGCCTGCACTGCACTGTTTCCAGTAGCCACTTATTCCTTGACCAACTAAAGTGCTTACATCATTTCAAGTGATGTCATCAAGGTGTATTAACAATGAGTTTTTATCAAAACATCAATAGAACATTTCTGTTTCTTATTCAAGCCTTTTGCAAAAATAGAGAAATTAAATCTCACGAGCTTGAAGAACAAAGTTGAACGCTACTACAGACCAGTTCCTAAAGTTAGTCTTTTGTTGTCCTTAGTTGAGTTTAACTTTGTGATTGTTCTTATTGTATCTCCTAAACTGCTTATTCAGAAGCGTCGATTAGGAATTCTCTTGTAAAATCCGTAAACTCTTTGAGTTTATGTTGTCACTAGGTTTAGTCATAAGTTAAAGTCTTTGTAACTAGAGAGTCACAAAGTGGCTTGTGGTGAGAGCATCACAAGTTAGTTAAAGACTTTGTAAATAGAGAGTCACAAAGTGGCTTGTGGTGAGAGTACAACAAGTTAGTTGAATTGAATCCTTTGTAATAGAGTTATTACAAAGTGACTTGTAATAGGTATTTACAAGTTCGTGAAGTTGAAAGCCTACAGGTTTGGGTCATTATTTTTGTCCCCTTGAGTTGGGATATTTCCACGTAAAAATCCTGTGTCTCATTTGCATACAGTTTTACTAAGTATTCTCAGCATAATCTCGTAAAGGACCAGGTACTCTACTGTTTTGGGGGACTCATACAAACTAACAATTGATATTAGAGCGGGTTCTTCCTATCAGGATAACACCTAGGCAGGATCCATATGGTTGCCCCACCAAATTTTGAAGATGGTCAATCTACATACCGACCACCCAGGTTCAATGGACAATACTATGGGTGGTGGAAAACAAGAATGCATGATTTTATCATGGCTGAGGATTCTGAGTTATGGGATATCATATGTGATGATCCTTATGTTCCAATAAAGGTACTCGAAGAACTCCCATTTTTTCAATGTCAAAAATCAGTAAAGAATACACTGACACATATAGGAAAGTTATGGAGAAGAATTTTCGTGCCAAGAAGATTCTGGTGTGTGGAATAGGACCTGAAGAATATAATAAAATTTCTGCTTGTGACATTGCTAAGGAGATATGAGAAGCTTTGCAAACAGCTCATGAGGGAACTACCCTAGTAATACAGTCTATGAGCGATATGCTCACTACCGAGCATGAACTCTTCAGGATGAAGGACGATGAATCTATTAAAAAGATGCACACAAGATTCACTTCCATCATAAATGAGTTACACTCACTTGGCGAACCTATTCCTAGAAACAAGCTAGTGAGGAAAATCCTCAGTATTCTGCCTAGCCCATGGGAAAGCAAGGTGAATGCTATTACTTAATCGAAGGACTTACAAGAGCTGACCATAGAAGAGCTTATTGGAAATCTGAAGACCTACAAGATAAAGAGGAAGATAGATAGTGAAAGAAGAGAACCAAAGAAAAAAAAGAACCTGGTAATCAAAGCTGATAGCAATGACTCAAATGATGAAGACGTTGACATGGCTTACTTAACTAAAAGGTTTCAGAAGATGGTCAGAAGAAATGGAGAAATCCTAAAAAGGGGCAGCTCTAGCAAACCAAAAACCTATGATCTCTGTCATAAGTGTGGAAAGCCTGGACACTTCATCAAAGACTGTCCTCTTGAAGCAAGAATTCTCCAAGAACAACCCTGAAAAAGCAGCTAAGAGGAACCCGGTTCCTTTCAAGTACTTCAAAAGAAAAAGATCTGCTAACAATGTCATGAAACAAGCTCTTGCAGCATGGGGAGATTCCTTTGGTGAGTCTGAAGATGAAACTAATGCTGAAGATAGTTCCATGATGGCAGTTGAAGGCGAGGAAAATGAATATTACTCAACCTTTGCTTTGATGGCCCAATCAGATGATGATAAAGACGATGTCAACAAGGTGGTAAATTTCAGGGATGTTCAGAGAAATCTGAAATCCTACTCTCCTAAGAAACTCATGTCTTTAACTAGTGTATTGATTGATGCCTATTATAGTCTTATGAAAGATAGGGATTCCTTGACCGAAGAACTAGGAGAAGCTGAACAAACTAGAGATGACTTAGTGGCTGTAGTTATTGACCATAAGGAAACCATTAAAAATTCAAATAAGAAAGAAATGATTTCTTGGCAGTAATTTCAGACCTAAGGGAAACAATAGAGAAACCAGGGGTTAAGTCAAAACCTTGAAATTCTGGAAAAGGAAAAGAGATAGCCAGTGTGGAACACATTAGGCTTGAAAATGAGTAGAAAGTTGTGAGAACTAGAATGTGTGCTGAAATTGAGGAAAACAAGAACCTCCAAACTGATCTGGAAAAAGTAAAAAATGATCTTGAAAAGTCCTAAATTGGACCTGGTCCTCAGAAGCTATTACTGCCATATACACTAATAATGGTGGAAACAGGCAGGGAATAGGGTTTCAAAGGGAGAAAACTCCTTACAACCCTCAAAGCAAGTATGTCACTATTTCTGATAATTGGCTTTGTACCTACTGTGGGAATAATGGACACTTCAAAGAAAATTGCCAGTCCAGGGTTCAATTTGTTCAAAAAAACAAAGTGTTTGCTAAAAATGTGACTACAAAAGAGGGACCAGGTTCCACTCACAAAAAGCGCACATTATCTGCATGGACTAAGAGAGCTCTTATTCATCCTCTTTCCTACTACAAGGGATCCAAACCTGCTTGGGTTCCTAAAACTAACTCTTGACCTTCTTGTGCAAGGAATAATAAAAGGAAGCGGTCAACAATGATTCATGGATAATGGGTGTTCAAAGCACATGACCGGGAACACCATGGACTTTATTTCACTAAAAGCCCTGTAAGGAGGGAGTGTATCCTTTGGCAATGGGAAAAAGGGACACATTCTTGGAGTTGGAAAAGCCAGGAAGTCACTCACTCATTCTATTGAAAATATGTACTATGTTAATGGCCTTAAGTACAGTCTCTTGAATGTCTCTTAGATTTGCGATAAGGTAAACAAGGTGGAATTCTTGTCCAAAATATGTACAGTACTGATCTGGTAATTGGTGACATGGTACTTGTGGCCAAGAGATACAAGAACATCTATGTTGCTGATTTTAAGTCCTTACAAAGTGGTGATATCAGTTGTCTGAAAGCCGTTGATGATGACGCTCAAATGTGGCACGCACGCTTTTCTCTTTTGAACAAACTAATTCAGAAGGACCTGGTCCATGGTCCGCCCATGTCAAATTTCAAGGTGAAAAAAATTTGTGATGCCTGTGCTAGAGGAAAACATGTGAAGTCCTCTTTTAAGTCTAAATGAGATGTGAGCACTTCAAAGCCACTAGAGCTTTTGCATAAGGACCTATGTGGTCCTATGAGAGTGCAAAGCAAAGGAGGAAAAAGATACATCTTTGTGATAGTGGATGACTACTCCAGATTCACATGAATTCTGTTTCTTAGAACTAAATATGAAACCTTTGAAGTGTTTGAGGCCTTTGTAAAGAAAATCCAGGTGAAGATGGAGTCTAGAGTCGCATGCATTATGTCAGATCATGGAACAGAATTTGACAATGCCAAATTTGATGAGTTCTGCAATGAAAATGGCATTACCCACAACTTCTCGGCTCCAGAACTCCCCAGCAAAATGGAGTAGTAGAAAGGAAGAACAGAACTCTGGAAGAGATGGCAAGAACAATGCTAATCGATAGTGGAATTGCAAAGAACTTTTGGGCTGAAGAAGTCAACACTGACTGCTACTTGGTGAACAGGTGCATGATCAGATCCCTCCTGAAAAAACCCTATATGAGTTGCTGAATGGAAGGAAACCCAAGTTGACTTCCCTAAGAACATTTGGGTACAAATGCTATGTTCTCAATAATGGAAAGGATCAGCTTGGTAAATTTGATGTCAAGAGTGATGAAGGAATATTTCTGGGCTACTTTTCTCAAAGCAAAGCGTACAAGATATATAATAAGCGGACTCAATGTGTTGAGGAAAGTGTTCATGTTATTTTTGACGAGTCATCCTGTGAGAAAAGTGTTGAAGGAGATCAAGATGGACAACCCTTACTAGTCCCCGGTGAAGTCATTGACATTACAAATGGAAAGATAGACATGATGAGCCAACTAAAAGACCTGAGTGAAAACAACACTGCCTCATCTTCAATGGAACCGGGTACTTCAATTACAATCACTGAAGCTAAAGAAAGAGTGGTTGATACAGTTCAGGGTACTCTACTAGCACCTAAGAGAACACATGAAAGCTAGTAAAATGTACCCACATTCTCTCTAAATAAAACTCAAACGTCTAACTGGAGACACAAAATCTCTCATACTCTTGACAACATAATTACTCCTCTAGATTCCGGACAAAACTAGGCCAAAAGCCAGAAATTCACTTGCCTTCTCAACCTTTCTCTCCCAAATATAACCCAAGAATATCAAGGAAGCCTTGAAAGATGCAGATTGGATTACAGCCATGCAAGATGAGTTACATCAGTTTGAAAGGAACAATGTCTGGCACCCGGTACCTAGACCCTCAGATTGAACCATTATAGGAACCAAGTTGGTATTCAGGAACAAGTTTGATGAACATGGAAATACCACAAGGAACAAGGCTAGGCTAGTGGTTCAAGGCTACAATCAGGAAGAATGGATTGGCTATGATGAAACATTTGCTCTGGTCTCTCTCATGGAAGCTATTAGAATTCTAATCGCTTTTGCATCTCATATGGAATTCACCTTTTTCTAAACGGATGTCAAAAGTGCATTTCTGAATGGACTTCTTAAGGAAGAAGTCTATGTGAATCAACCTCCAGGGTTTGAAATTCATGAACACCCTGAAGATGTGTTTAAACTGGAAAAAGCATTATATGGGCTGAAGTAGGCTCCTCGAACTTGGTATTAAAGGCTCTCAAAGTTTCTCTTGGAAAATGACTTTAAAAGAGGGAAAATTGACAACACCATGTTTCTAAATAAACAGGGAAGGAACCTGCTCATTATTCAGGTCTATGTTGATGATATCATTTTTGGGGCAACAGCTGATTCTTTGTGTGAAGAATTTGCAAAACTCATGGGAAGTGAGTTTGAAATGAGTATGATAGGGGAATTGAACTTCTTCTAGGGTCTTCAAGTAAAACAGTCCCCAAAGCGTACATTCATTTGTCAGCAAAAATACATCACAGAGCTCTTGAAGAGGTTTGACATGGAAGAATCAAAGGTGATAGACACTTCCCATTGCTACAGCCACTCAACTGGACATAGATGAAGTTGAACCTCCTGTAAATCAAGCCATGTATAGAGGCATTTTTGGGTCTCTTCTCTATCTTACTACCAGTAGACCTGATATTGTCTTTAGTGTGGGTCTATGTGCAAGGGTTCAATCAAATCCCAAGGAATCTCATTTGAAGGCAGCGAAAAGAATTCTGATATGTCTTAAAGGAACACAGGACCTGGTCCTTTATTATCCCACATGTGATAGTTTTAACCTCATTGGATATGCTGATGCAGACTATGTAGGTTATCTTGTAGACAGGAAGAGCACTTCTGGAATGGCTAATTTCGTAGGTTTATGTCTCATCTCTTGGGGCACAAGGAAGCAAAGCTCAGTGGCTCTTTCAACAGTTGAAGCAAAATATGTAGCTGCAGAATCCTACTGTGCACAACTTTTGTAGATCAAGCAGCAACTGGTAGACTTTGGGGTACTCACTAAGAGTGTGTCCCTTCTATATGAAAACACAAGTGCACTCAACATGGCCAAGAATCCAGTTCAACACAAAAGGACCAAGCATATTGATGTGAAGCATCACGTCTGAGGGACAATATGGAGAAAGGGTTGATATGTATGAAGTTCTGTAGCACAGAAGATCAAATTGCAGACATCATTGCCAAGGCATTAAGTAGGGAACATTTTGAAAGATATAGAGTGAAGTTGGGTCTTTTAAAGCCCGATTGAGAACCTGATTCCTCCTTATTTGGCTATGAAAATCATCTTCAAGAAAAATTGGCTTAAAGTGTTTTCTGGCCCTGTCTAACTCACTTGAATACCGTTGTAGGTAAACACGCATGATGAGTATAGAATTTGTAGATGCAGTGCATGGATGATAAATGAGGATTAATATTTTCAAATAACATGTCAAGAACCTGGTTTTTGTACCAAAGGTTAGCAGTTCTGTGCATTCTTTAATACACGTCTTAAAAAGGTACAATACACAACTGCCATGTCATCTACCTTTTCAGATCCTGCTGTCACGTCTCTTCACTTCAAATCCTTCCATCTCCTTCTGAAAAGTTGCACTTCTCCACGCCCAACCACCGTTTCAGAACCGGTCCCTATCTCTCTCACTTCATAATTATCATCTCTTAATAAAACCCCCTTTTTGTTTTCCACAAACCATAAGTCCTCCATTAGAACTTCCCAGAGCATCTTCACATCATTTTCAATGGCTGAGACAAACTCCGACCTCACTGCCTCAGTCGTACCTCCTACTGATAAACCTACGGAGACTTCCGTCCCTACTGAGCCTTCTTTACCCACTATTGCCCTTCCCACTAAAATCACACCTCACCCAAATTCCCCGTCTCTCTCTATTCCATAAACCCCTAAAATTGTTGATCCATCCTCTCTATATTAAGAGGTTTCTACTAGTTAAAGACCAAGTGAAGAACAAGGTCAAAACCCAGAGGTAACAGAGGGTTCTGCCATTATTGCTACCGATTTTGTGGTGGTTGTATTGCCAATTGAGGAAGAGAACGTTGTAACCATTTTTGTGGTGTCTACTGATGGTGTACTACATGAGATCATCTCTCAGAAAAATGAGGTACAAGGTATGGGGGACGAAAGGGCCATTGTAACTATTGAAGGCGATGCACTAGCAAATACTACTGGGCCCTCACATGAGGAAACTGATCCCTCTCCCGAGGACCCAAGTTAGGGCTCACATTCACAGGACAGTTCTACTCCTGCATTCACTGTTGTGCCTTGGAAATACAGGCACCTAAGATGAGGTCCAGTGACGAGGAGGATCTAGATAACCTAGCTCTCAACGCGTTCATAGTTCAACGAAGGGTGGTTTCCACTCCGGAATTTTGCACCAAGTGACCCACTACCTGGTTGCAAGCTAAGGTGGCCTACGATTGTACCCTTCAAAATAGTAAAAAATGTAGTAAGAAGCAAAGGAGGAAGTTGGTTAAAGATGGTGTGCCCATAAATGATAAGGCAATCCCTATGGTAGAGGTGGAAGAGGAAACACCGGATGAACTAGGTTCACTAGTTAGACAGTCTCAGAAAAAGAAGCAATATGCTTCAATAGAGAAGGTTTCAACCTCTAGCTCCAAATGGAAGGATGTTGTGAGTGAGTCCTCGATGTTTGATGATGATGTGTTAGTCAAAACTAAGGGAAAAGAGAAATTAAGTGGTGGGAAGACCGGCAAAAGAAAGATTGAAACTGTTTAGGAACCTGGTTCTACGAAGAAGATGAGAAATGAAGTCAGCCTTGGCTCAGAGCGCCTAAGGCACCAAAAAGTTCTGCTGGGTTGTATGTTTGACCCAATCATCTCTGAGATGGCTGGTATGCGCCAAATTCTTGAAATGGTTGAGTTTCAACGCTGGGCGCATTTATTCCAAATAGATAAACCTAAGGCATATGAGGATGAGGTACAAAGCTTCTTTGCTAGCCTCTTTCCAGTTGAGACTGACCATATCTGTGCTTTGCTAAATGGAGTAAATATCGTGTTCGATGTCAAGTTTCTTGGACAAATTCTTAAAGTTCCTACAGCTGGGGTGTCCAGTGTAAAGGGAGTGTGTTAGTTTAACTTCAGAAATGCCATGCTAAAAGACAATTCACAGCAATAAGGGGACTAGATCCATAAGAAAGCATTACATCCTGTCTACCAGCTACTTTTCGAATTGGTAAAAATGTTCTATTGCCTCGAGCTGAGAGGAGGTTTGTGACCTCTAAGTTTGACCTGTTCTTGATGGAGCAACAGGATAGCTTTACTCCTGTGAGTCTGCCTGCTATTATGATTTAACATAAGCAAAAGGTCAGCACCTTCAAAGATGGTAATCATGGCGTTCCCTAAGGGTTCTTGCTTACGCGAGTGTTTAAATTCTTTGAGGTGCCACTAGGGACAGACAAGGTGGGGACTAAGAAACATACTTTTTCACATACAACATCGAATGAATACAAGTGCATAGAAAAGAATGGGGGAGTAGGAAGTACATCAACTATCTCACAACTTATTAATGCTTAGAACAGTGCAGTTGAGGAGATTCGTCGGTTGAAGGCCAGGAATGCTATCCTGGAAGGTCAGCAAGCCCAAGGGGTTCTGGCGTCAAATGATGAAGTAGCTCATTGACAAAAGAGAATGCTGATCTCAGGGCGAAAGTAGAGAACCTGAAAGTAGAACTTCTCAGTGAGAAAAAGTCGGCCAATGCCCCGAATAGACCTTGTTCTCCAAACACTTGTTGCAGCTTCCAAGCCCTCTACTCCTAGTGCCCCCTAAGTACCCCTTCAATGACCAGATTTTGGAAATGTTCTTTTAAGTTTTTTTGGTTTGTTTGGTAGATGTTTTGTTTACTTTTTTTATGTGGTTGGGATGAAACAGTACTGCTCCTATCTTAACAGTCCAATGTTGACTTTGCTTTTTAAGCAAAGGCATATAAAGTTTTCTATCAATATCAAATCTATCCTCGTTTATTATCTCATTGATTAAATTCTATGTTTCTCTTCTCAATCATGTTGTGTGCACATATGTGGCATGAGTTAGCTTGGCTAGACTTCTTTATGTTGTTTATCTGTTTTTGCCTTTTTAATGATGCCAAAAGGGGGAATCAGCTAAACTTCTTTATGTAGTATGTGAGCACGTGATTTTTGCCTTACGAAAAACTACTCAAAAATAAATCAAAAAGTAAAATAAATTTCTTTTACTGTGCGTGGTGTTAAATATTTGTGTTATGTCCGTAAATGTTTACTTTGTCATAATGAAATGAAAATTAAAATAAAATACATGTTGCATGCATATAGGATTTAATTATGTATTTAAAAGATAATTTAAACAAAATCACAAAAAATATGCAATAGTTCTATTTTAAATATTCCACTGTGTGATTGATGTTTTGTCTATATGTTAAATAATTGTTATAGAATAATTAATATATTTTTGTGAAGTTAAAATTGTTTTATAATTAAAATTAGAAATTTAAATTAGAAAAAATGAAAAAAATAAAAATAAAAATAATACATATATACAAAATCGGACCTGGATTAAAATCCAGGCCGAAATCGAATTAATTCCCCCCCTCACAGCCCAATCCAAACCAACCTGTCCGGTCCAACTCAGGAGTAAATCCAAACGACGACGTTTGGTCACACTCCATCAAGGACCGTTGGATTAAATCAATCCAACGGCTGATATCCCCTACCCTTACCCGTAACCCGTAACCCGACCCATTGACCCGATTCAGTCCGACCCCAACGTTAAACCAAACGACGTCGTTTGGTTAAGTGAGATGATCCTGACCGTGAATCTTACTTGATCGGACGGACAAGATCAATCCACCCCTCCCCTATATAAGTTCCAGACCCCTACCCCGGCCCCCTAACTAAACACCCCCCCTTCCTTACTATTCATCATCGTCCCCAAACCCCCACTCCTAACCCTAGCTGCCCTAGGATCCCTCTGCCTGAAACCCGGCGGCATCAACGCCACCGGTCACCAAAATAACACCCTAGAATCCCCTGAACATCCTCTACACAGATCTAACATTGGTTTCCTTCGAATCAGGCCCCAACTCTTCGAATCTTAAATCGAAGGTTGGCCTGAAAACCTTATCTTCTCCGATGACCTCCAAAATAACACCACAGTTTCTCCTAAATTCCCTCACCAAGGATCTGTTAGTTGCATGGTTCGAATCATACTGGAACTACTCGAATCTTCATTTGAAGATTCGAGTACAACCTGACCTTATCCCAACCTACTTCAAACTCACACCAGTTACCCCCTGACCTCCCTCGTGCCTAGAACATCTTTGGTTTCCCTCGAATCTAACCAGAAATGAGTAAATCACAAATCAAACTTTCAAGAACCCTAAAAATACCAGACTTTTGGATTCTGTCCAGATTGAATAAAGATTGAGGTTTAATCAACCTTAGTCGAAGTATTTTTCAGAAAAATCAGAAAAATGGGAATTTGAAACTGAAAAGAAACTGAAATCTGAAATATTGTTCTTTTGTTGAATCTGTTCAACTTTATTTGATTCCATTGTTCAGTTAAAATCTGCAGTGTCTTTTAAAAATATCGTCACTGTTCATTTGGGTTCCCCGGATCCTGTTTGTTGCTCAAATCTGCTGAATTATTTGGCATATTCTGCTGAATTTATTACTGCTGCAACTGCTGAAATTTACTCCTTCTACCTTCATTTTCAGGTACATATCTCTTAAACTTTATGTTGGAAAGAAATTCAACATGACGAATAAATGAAATTTTAAATTGTAATATTGCCTCCTATCGTTTAAGTTTAAACATTTAAGTTTCAATTTTGATTTCATGTTGGATAGCCAGTAGTGAGTTCGACTTGATGGCTACAAGTTGATTGTCTTATTTTTTCACTTTGTAATAATGTTATCCATGCTGAAATTTCATTAGTTTAGTTATCTTTGAGTTGTGTAAATAGGAAGCTTGGCAGAAAGTTGGCTTTATTTACATTTTACGGTATTATTAGATAGGTATAGCATAATATGGAAATATCAAAGAAAATATGCTATTAGTTTATTTTGTTAGTTAATTAGTTGTTGTTTAAAGCTAGATGATGATTGGTTGCAATTAGCTATCTTTTGGCATAACATTGGTTGTGTTCCTAATCTATAGTTGAAAGACGAGTTAGTATAATCCGTTATGTTCACGATGTCAAATATGGTAAGTAATATTGCATGCAATATCATTTTATTAAGTCAATTAGACTTGTTCTCTTTCTTAATAATAAAAGGGTTTAGGAACTTATACGGTGTGAAAGTTAATAGTTGTAATAATTCACATAGATTTAGAATCAAATGGGTTTGATTATATATATAACTCAATCATAGGCATAATTAATTAAATTAATTTCGCCTATTGGATCAAAACAAGTATATGAGAATAAGATGAGATGTGCGAACACAAATTGCAAAACTTTATATCAATGGTAATTAGGAATAGAACTTGCACTAATTAATAATAATAAAAGTTCTTGAAAAATATTCTTTCTTTTATAATTCATTTTTAGTTTCATATATAATTCATTCTTTGGCATATATATGTTATATTTGTCAAAAATAGCATTAATCATATTTTTATTCTGTTCTTTGAATTTGAATAGTTGGAATGAATATAATTTATACTCAGAAATTATCGACGGCAACCTTTAATAGATTGTGAATTCTTTTCAAAGAATTCAAAGGCCTCTAAAATGGGAGTTCTCATGATTTTCACATAAAAAATGTATGAATATAATAAACAATTTGTGAAAAATCCATAATACCATTACAAGTATTTTGCACAATTAGGGATGCGTTCGCGTACCCTGATTATATTTTAAAAAGCAAACTCGGATTATGCGTACGCGCAATTTCGAGCGAATATTGAAGAAAAGGATTTTTCCAAAGGTGTTAAATAATTTCATATAACCCGAGGTGTGCAGTTCATTATCTAAACAAAAGGGGTGATGATGTTCCTGATTTTATTTTTTAATTTTCGAATATATATTTTATAAAAACTATAACATGGACAAATTTATTGTGTACACGTACGCGTGGCACGATCCTCGGTAATTATAAAAAGTATATAATACGAATATACGTACGCGTAATTCGTCCCTATAATCGTAAACAATAAGTAAAAAGCGGTAATAAAATCATGCAATAAAAACGTATTTAGTAAAATCAAGATAATTAAGCCAATAATAAAAACAGTTAAGCGACCGTGCTTGAACCACAGAATTCGGAAATGCCTAACACCATCTTCTGGATTAACAGAATTCCTTACTCAGGATTTCTGGTTCGCAGAATAATAAACAGAGTCATATTCTCCTCGATTCAGGGATTAAAATTGGTGACTTGGGATGCCTTAAAATTCCCAGGTGGCGACTCTGAAATAATTAAATAAATCCCGTTTCGACTTTCCTTTAATTGGAGAAAACTCCCCACGCGCCCCGCGGGGTATGTAAAAAGGAGGTGCGACAGCTCTTTCGACTCTGCTGGGGACGAAAGTTGTAACCCAGAACCACTGGTTCAGGGTTTAAAGAATTCGAGCTTAAGATAACTGCAATAATTGGCTTTATTTATTATATGATTTTCAACTGTTTATATGCTAATATGCTAAATGTTGCTTTTTACCGCTTCAATACTATTTGAATTGTGAATATATACAACTGCTACGAAACCCCCTTCTTTCTGAGTCTTCTGAATTTATGGTGTACACGTGCGCGTGACCCACCTTTCTGTTAAAGTCATACCAAATAAGACAGAGTTGGGACAAGTAACTAGGCCGGGCAGACTTTCGTGCTCCCGGTACGTTGCCCCCGCTTCGGCTCAAACTGTCCGTTTGGGTAAGCCAGGTTTAGAACAATCAACCTCAGGTTTTACACTTAGAATAACTCAGCCATGTACCGGATCCCAAGTAGGAACATATATTTGCATCATGTACATTTGGCCTTGGAGACTCAACACAAGGTTGGGTCTGTCTAGGACAGGTGAACCCGAAATAAAAAGACCATCATGATGCATCCTACTTGCTACTTGTGCATTCATTTACCTCGAACATGCTTGTTGACCAGCTTAAATGAAATCATGGTGAGAAGAAAGGAATAAAAAGGGTTGTTTTAAAAATTTCGAAAAAAAAATAGTTTTAAATTTTGAAATAAAGGTATTTAATAAATAAAAAATTTTCAAAAATGATTTTTTTAGTATAAATTTTCAAAATGAATTTTGACTTTATTAAAATTAAATTTCAGATACAAAATGAGCACCACACAAAGCCCCTCATCCACGAGTACAGAGGAATTTCTATTTCAACTTCAAATGTGGTGGTATGATTTAGGCGAAGACAGTCAAAAATGGGTCGTCAAGCATTTGGGAAATCTCACGGACATTATGAAAGTTAAACCCCGTGATGATCTGATTGCGGCGTTAGTAACTTTCTGGGACCCTGTTCACAATGTTTTTCGTTTCTCTGACTTCGAGCTTACTCCTACATTAGAGGAGATAGCTGGCTATGCTGGTTTTGACGGAAGTCTAAGAAATCAAATCTTGATATTCACAAAGGCTCCTTCGGTACATCGATTCTTCGGTCTTCTGAACATCAGCAGTCAAATCAGGAAAGCAATGTCATCAATGGATGTTGTTCCTTCAACTTTTTGTATTCAAGGTTGGGAAAGTCAGATGGGTTCGAAATTCATGAGAAAGGCCTTACCAATAAGCAAAACAAAGACACTTGGCAGATTCACCGTCGCTTTGCTTTCATGGTGGCTTTTCTAGGAGTCATGGTCTTCCCAAACAAAGAGCGAACAATTGATATTCGCACCGCAAAAGTTGTGCAAATCCTTACCACCAAAGAAAATCACACCCTTGTCCCCATCATTCTATCAGACATTTATCGGGCTTTGACTTTATGCAAATCAGGAGCAAAAGTCTTTGAAGGATGCAAAATTTTGTTGCAAATGTGGGTGATGGAGCATCTCCAACAACAGCCCAAGATCATACAGTATGGGTCAAACAATGATAATTGCATCGAGAGCTATGAGGAAAGAACAAAAAATTATCAAGCTCCAGAAGGAATATAAGCATGGGTATCTCATCTAAAGGCTTTAACGGCAAATCAAATTGAATGGACCCTGGGATGGCTCCCGATGAGGGAAGTAATACATATGTCAACCTCAAATAGTTATCTACTACTATTGGGATTAAGAAGCATTCAGCCGTATGCACCACTAAGAGTCCTAAGGCAACTAGGGAGATATCAAATAGTTCCTGATGATGAAGATTTGAGTATGCAAGTAATCGAATTACATCCAGAAGTCACTATTCCCGAAGCTCTACTTCAGCAGACGTGGAATGGATGTCGATACTTGAAAAGTGATACTCAAGTCCCAGACACTACAAAGGGTGAGATAAATCCTGGATATGCAAGGTGGTTCGAAAAACGGTCTCGCATGGATGAAGTACCAGAACCTGAGCTAAGAAGGCCAACAAAAAGACCCCATGTTCAAAACTTCAATGATAAAATCCAAGAACGGTTGATCTGGGGAGAAAAGGAAAAAGGGTACAAAGCAATTATCCATGCCCTAAAAGAAAATATAAGAAGCCTCAGTTTGGAGAAAGATCTGCAAACACAAGAAGCCGAAGGCGAGAAGAAGAGTCTAGCTTGTGAAAATGAAAGTCTTCATGCCCGATTCCAAAAAATGAAAAGAGTTTCTGAAACGCCAAAGAGGAGCTAGAAGGATCAAAAAACCATCGCCAACCTCTTTGAAAGAATGCAAGATTATGATTCCATTCTTGCGGAAAACGAAAGGGCATTGAGCAAAGCAAAAGAAAGGATTCAACAATTAAACGAAGAAGCCAGATCTAACAAGGAACGCCAGGATAGGCAATCCGAAAAAGACAAGGCACAATTCAAGAAGGAAAAAGACTATTGGATGTGATCAGAAGACCAGCTTCGTTCACAACTAGAAGAGGCAAGAAGATGCAATAGAGAACATCAACAAGCAGACCTCGACAGGGAAAGAGCGCAAGCAAGATTAGAGCAGGCCAGACTCCGAGCTCTATTAGAATCAGCTCTAGATCGGGAAAATCGTGTCAGAGATATAGCCACCACTCGTCAGCAGCAATTGCAAGACCAAGACCAACGTCTCCAAGGTTTCAGGGCACAAATCCACGACCTGGGAGTCTTCACATCTCAAAGTTATGTAAACTGCCAAGGAATGGATTATGAAAGGTTTACAGAGCATGCGCCCACTTTTGCTCGTCATCTAGCAATGGAGTTGGAAAGGATGTATCGCACGCTGGGAGGTCATCCAGGTCAAGCTCCACATTGAACAAATAGTCTAATAATATACAACACAAGTGGAAAGTGGGGCACGTTGTGAGATGTTAAGAATTGTATCTTTTATTTTTATTTAAGTGTGTGTGTTTCAAGCCATTTTCCAAAGTTTTCAAATGTAATTCCATCTTTGTGTAATGAATAAAAGTGATTGCCTTTAGTCCAAACTACGCTAGGTCTGATTCATGTAAGGGCATGATACGTAGGCAATCTCTAAGATTCGACCACCACGATAAAAGATATATATAATAAATAAAAGTGAATAACAATAAAAATTTCAAGAAAGCTGGGACGACACAAGCAGCCGAGCAAATTCATAATAGAAAGGGATTATTTGTCTAGGAGCATTACATCTCAACGTGCGATTATATATGTGTTAAACTCACAAAACTAACAAGTTTGTTCATTGCCAGAATTCAAGCAGTTAGTTTCTCTAAAGAGTATACTGGCATATTATCACTATCACACAAGATCAAAAGGACCAATACCCGAAAGTATGTCTATCCCAGATGTTGACACAGGTATGGAGCTAGAAGAGATGGATGTCGGGAAAATGAAAGAAGAGATGTTTAAACTCAAGCAGCAAATGGCTGAGATGTACCAAGTCTGGTCTATAGGACAGTTACCCCCATCTCACCCAAATAACCCTGCCCCATCAATGATCCAAACTCAGGATAATATCACCACTGAATTATCCCCAAATTTCCTCATTTACCAGCACTACCGAGGCACCACCTCGCAGACACCGCAATCTCCACCTCCAAAACCCATTCCATATTTTCCTCCACCTATGACTCCTGTTTTCGTAGCACCTCCCCCTGCTACATTTCACAAATCTCCTAGTGAGTCTACATTCCAGGCCCAAGACAACCAATATTACCCCCCGGAGCCCACCCTCAAAGCCTCCGAAATTAATTCAACTGCTCCTCGTTTTGATCTCCCAACCGAAATTGCCAAGCCAGCCAAAAATGCTGAACAAGAAGAGATGTTCAGGAAGGTCAAAAGTCTATAACAATCGTTCCGAGACATGCGGGGATTAGGTGGGCAAGTCAGTGTAGCCTACAAAGATTTGTGCTTATTCCCAAACGTACAATTACCAGTTGGCTTCAAGATGCCCAAATTTGACTTATACAACGGGCACGGCGACCCAATAGCCCACTTAAGGGGTTTCTGTAGCAAAATGCGAGGAGCTGGGGGAAAGGATGAATTATTGATGGCTTACTTCAGTCAAAGTTTAAGCGGATCAGCTTTGGAATGGTATACACGCCAGGACCATGGGAAATGGTACACCTGGGATGACCTGGCACAGGCATTCGCATACCATTTCCAATACAATCTGGAAATCATCCCAGATTGATTATCTTTGACAAAATTTGAGAAGAAACACATTGAAAGTTTCATAGAGTATGGTTTTCGGTGGAGAGAACAGGCAGCAAGAGTGGATCCTCCTATGAAGGAGAGCGAAATGGTAGACTACTTCCTCCAAGCCTTGGAACCAACTTACTATGCCCACTTGGTTTCAGCGGTTGGGAAATCATTCAACGAAGTAGTGAAGATGGGAGGTATGGTGGAAGAAGGCCTCAAGACAAATAAAATTATGAGCTATTCAGCAATTAAGGCAACTACTCAAGCTATTCAAGGCGGGGTAGGAGGAATCGGAAGAAAGAAGAGGGAGGAAGCAGCGGTAGTTGATTCAGGAATTTGGCCGGGACCCAGAGGTTCACCGCTTTACTATAATCAACAACGACCTCGCCAATCAGCTTACCACCATGATTCACCCCAACATTACTATCACCCTTCAGAGCCTCATTTTTCCATTAACCATGCTCAAGCATACAATCAGCCACCTGTTCACACCAATTGGCGTGCTCCTGTCACACCAAATACTTACCCACGAGCCTATCCCGGACCAAGTTTCAGGCCTAGGCCAGCATTCAGGGGAGAAAGGGAACAGAAAAAGAAAACTTACACTCCATTGGGAGAGTCTTACACTAGTCTGTTCCACAGGCTGAGACAGCTAGACATGCTGAGACCAATACAATCCAAACTACCCAACCCTCCTCCAAAGAATCTGGATTACACCATTAGCTGTGAATATTGCTCCGGTGCACCAGGCCACAATACGGAGAAATGCTGGCATTTGAAAAATGCAATACAAGAGCTGATTGATACTAATAAAATCGAGGTTCAAACCCCTGAAGCCCCAAATATCAATAGAAATCCAATGCCAGCCCATCAAGAGGCTAATATGATAGAAATCATACAAGCTGATGGGGAGACAAAGAAGCCGTCACAAACTGTCATGATGATCAAGTCTCATGAAACCAAGCCAGATAAGCAGTTGATAGAGGAGAAGCCGGTGTCTAAGCAAAACAGAAATGGTTATGAACCATCTGTGATAGTCGATGAGGGATCATCGAGCAAAGTTTCTGCAAAACAAGAAAGGCCGAAAGTGATAGTACCAGGGGTTGCCAACAAACCCATTGTATCCGTGGAAGGAGCCCGTACAGATCGGGTTATTATTGCACCTGTAATCCAGCTGCCGGTCATCAACAACAAAGCCATCCCATGGAACTATGAACGGGTGACTGTAATGTACAAGGGCAAAGAAATCAAGGAAGAAGTGTGTGAGGTGCAAGGCTTGACACGTTCGGGAAGATGTTTTACTCCCGAAGAGTTGAGAAAAACTAAAAACAATCCAACTCCAACAAAGAGAGCTGTGACGGAAGAAGAGGCGGAGAAGTTTTTAAGAAAAATGAAACTCCATGATTATTCTGTTGTGGATCAATTAAAGAAGACCCCCGCACAAATTTCATTATTGTCATTACTGATCCATTCAGAGGAGCACCGTCTGGCTTTGATGAAAATCCTGAATGAGGCTCATGTTCCTGAAAAGATCTCTGTAAATCATGTGGGAAAAATAGACAACAGAATCTTTGAGACAAACAGAATTACATTTGCTGATGATGAATTACCTGTGGAAGGTACCGAGCACAACAGAGTTCTTTACCTCACCGTGAAATGTGAAAACTCCGTAGTAACCCGGGTATTGGTTGACAATAGGTCAAGTGCAAACATATGCCCTCTCTCCACTTTAAGTAAATTAAAAATTAAAAAGGAGAGGATCCAGAAGAATAGTATTTGCGTACGAGGGTTTGACGGTGGAAGCAGAGATTCATTTGGCGACATAGTGTTGGAACTAACTATAGGGCCAGTTGAATTCACAATGGAATTCCAAGTGTTGGACATAACTGTTTCTTACAACTTATTGTTGGGTCGACCATGGATCCATGCTGCTAAAGCAGTCCCGTCAACACTACATCAGGCTGTCAAGTTTGAATGGGATCATCAAGAAATAGTCGTGCATGGAGAAGAAAGTTTAAATGCTCACAGCAGTACCATTGTACCGGTCGAGGGAACAGAAATTGACTAGGGACCATAGGTATACCAAGTGTCCGACACAGTGTCAGTAGAGAAAATTCCAGAGGGGAAATACCTTCTGAATCCAAAGATATCCTCTGCATCAGTCATGGTAGCTTATGAAATGTTAAAAAATGGCTTTATACCCGGCAGAGGTCTGGGCTTATCTTTACAAGGAATTATACAACCAGTATCTCTCCCCGAGAACTGGGGAACATTCGGTTTAGGGTTCATACCCACCGCCAATGACGTGATAAGGGCCAGGAAGTTGAAACACCAAGCATGGGTTCTTCCAAAACCAGTACCACATCTGTCAAAATCTTTTGTCAAGACCGGTGCTAAAAATCGCTCGATAACAATAATTCCTAAATCCCGGATCAATCGTGAGGAGGAATTAATTGAAAGGTTCGAGAAATTGTTTAGTGATGTGAATATGTTGGAAAGCGGAGAAGGGTGTAGCAACGCAGAAATTCAATTCGTTGGGCCAGAAACAAAGCTTAATAATTGGAAAGCCACTCCTCTTCCCATTCGAAAGGAGTCTTGGTAGTTTATTTTGATTTTCTTTCAGTTTGTTTGGGTTACTTCAGGGTTGTAATCCCAAAGCTTATCTTGCAGTTTGTTTGAAGCGTGCAAACCTTGTTATCTTTCATCATCCAATAAAAAGCAGTTTCCTTTTTATTATCATTCCTGATAGTTTTCTTTTCTTTTTCTTCTTTCCTGTACAGTTCCTTTTACGCTGGCTCTAGTGATATGGCATGCATGAGGAATCCTCCGCCCAGTCTTAAAAATCAATCTGGTTCCGAAGTAATAATTCAAGAAATATATTGTGATTATGAATCAGAATATGATGAAGATGAGGTTTTTGAAGATATTAGTAGAGAGTTAATTCACTTTGAGGAAAAAATCAAACCTAACCTGAGTGACACCGAGGACGTCAATATAGGGGACACGAGTAATATCCGGGAAACTAAAATAAGTGTCCATCTCGAACCAAAGATCCGAGAGAAGTTAATTAAAGCACTCATAGAATTCAAAGATGTTTTTGCATGGTCGTATGACGACATGCCAGGACTGAGCACTGATTTAGTGGTTCACAAATTGCCCACCAATCCAACGGTGCCTCCTGTCAAGCAGAGGTTGAGAAAATTCAAGCCCGACATG
Source organism: Nicotiana tabacum (assembly GCF_000715075.1). NCBI lineage: Eukaryota > Viridiplantae > Streptophyta > Magnoliopsida > Solanales > Solanaceae > Nicotiana > Nicotiana tabacum. Next base: position 80,513,961 of record NC_134085.1, on the reverse strand, counting down.
AGTGTGAGAATTAAGGAAGAAATCACCAAACAATTGGAAGCAAAGGTTATTCGAGTCACTCGATATCCTGTTTGGTTAGCTAATGTCGTTCCTGTGCCAAAGAAAGACGGCAAAATTAGAGTATGCGTCGACTATCGCAATCTCAACAAAGCAAGTCCAAAGGATAATTTCCCATTACCCAATATCCATATTCTGATCGACAATTGTGCCAAGCATGATATAGGGTCTTTCGTGGATTGTTATGCCGGGTATCATCAAATTCTAATGGATGAGGAAGATGCAGAAAAGACGGCATTCATCACACCATGGGGAACTTATTGCTACCGGGTAATGCCATTCGGTTTAAAGAATGTCGGAGCAACCTATATGAGAGCAATGACCACAGTGTTTCATGATATGATACACAAGGAGATTGAGGTATACGTGGACGATGTGATCATAAAATCAAAGCATCAGGCCGACCACGTTGGGGATTTGAGGATGTTCTTCTTAATACTTCGCAGGTACAACCTCAAGCTTAACCCTGCCAAGTGCGCATTTGGAGTTCCATCTGGAAAGTTGCTGGGATTCATAGTCAGTCGACGAGGCATCGAGCTAGACCTGTCAAAGATTAAAGCCATCCAAGAATTGCCACCTCCAAGAAACAAAACTGAAGTAATGAGTTTGTTGGGGAGGTTAAATTACATCAGCAGGTTTATTGTTCAGCTTACAACAACCTGTAAGCCAATTTTCAAATTGTTAAAAAAGGATGCTGCGGTCAAATGGACCGATGAATGTCAAGAAGCGTTCGATAAGATAAAAGGGTACTTGTCGAACCCACCCGTGTTGGTTCCGCCAGAGCCAGGAAGACCTTTGATTCTTTACTTGACGGTTTTGGAAAATTCATTTGGTTGTGTATTGGGGCAACATGACCTCACTGGCAGAAAAGAACAGGCCATCTACTACCTTAGCAAGAAGTTCACAGCTTATGAGGTTAAGTATACTCATCTGGAAAAGACATGTTGCGCCCTAACATGGGTAGCTCAAAAATTGAAACACTATTTGTCATCCTACACTACTTACCTCATTTCTCGGTTGGATCCATTGAAATACATTTTTCAAAAGCCTATGCCAACGGGAAGACTTGCAAAGTGGCAAATATTGCTCACAGAATTTGACATCATCTATGTGACTCGAACTGCAATGAAGGCTCAAGCACTAGCCGATCATTTAGCCGAAAACCCGGTCGATGAGGAATATGAGCCGTTGAAAACTTATTTTCCTGATGAAGAAACAATGCATATCGATGAGGTGGAGCGAATTGAAAAGCCTGGCTGGAAACTTTTCTTTGATGGAGCCGCTAACATGAAAGGAGTCGGGATAGGAGCTGTAATCATTTCTGAAACAGGGCACCACTATCCTGTTACGGCTCAATTACGGTTTTATTGCACCAATAATATGGCTGAATATGAAGCTTGCATTTTGGGGTTAAGGTTAGCCGCAGACATGGGTATCCGAGAAATCTTAGTCATGGGAGATTCGGATCTTTTGGTACATCAAATTCAAGGAGAATGGGAAACCCGAGACTTGAAGCTCATACCATACCGACAATGTCTACATGATCTTTGTCAGCGTTTTCAATCAGTGGAATTCCAATATATTCCAAGAATCCATAATGAGGTTGCCGATGCATTGGCTACCCTAGCATCAATGTTGCACCATCCGGACAAAGCTTATATAGATCCGATACATATTCAAGTCCACGATCAGCACGCTTATTGCAATATGGTTGAAGAAGAATTTGATGGTGAACCATGGTTCCACGATATCAAGGAGTATATCAGGATGGGGATATATCCCGCACAAGCCACAGGAGATCAAAAGAGGACCATTAGGCGATTGGCAAATGGATTCTTCTTAAGCGGAGGAGTTTTGTATAAAAGAACACCAGATCTTGGATTATTAAGATGCATAGATGCCAGACAAGCTACAACTATCATGTCTGAAGTACATTCAGGAGTTTGCGGACCCCACATGAGTGGATATGTGTTGGCAAAGAAAATCCTCCGAGCCGGTTACTATTGGCTTACCATGGAGCGAGATTGTATCAGTTTTGTGCGCAAGTGTCATCAATGCCAAATACACGGAGATTTGATTCATTCTCCACCATCCGAATTGCACACAATGTCGGCACCATGGCCCTTCGTTGCCTGGGGCATAGATGTGATTGGCCCAATTGAGCCGGCCGCATCCAATGGGCACAGGTTCATTCTGGTAGCTATTGATTATTTTACCAAATGTGTTAAGGCCAAGACATTCAAATCAATGACCAAGAAAGCTGTGGTCGATTTTGTCCACGCAAATATCATATGTAGATTCGGAATCCCGAAGGTGATCATCACAGATAACGGTGCTAATCTTAACAGCAACTTAATGAAGGAAGTATGTCAACAGTTTAAGATTACACATCGCAACTCTACCCCATATCGGCCCAAGGCGAATGGAGCAGTAGAAGCAGCCAACAAAAATATAAAGAAGATACTTCGGAAAATGGTAGAAGGTTCAAAACAATGGCATGAAAAATTACCATTTGCATTATTGGGATACCGCACTACTATTCTCACTTCAGTAGGAGCAACTCCTTATTTGTTGGTATATGGCACTGAAGCAGTAATTCCTGCAGAAGTTGAGATTCCTGCCCTTCGGATCATTGCCGAAGCAAAGATTGATGATGATGAATGGGTCAAAACCCGTCTGGAACAGTTAAACTTGGTTGATGAAAAACGAATGGCCGCAGTATGTCATGGCCAATTATATCAAAGAAGAATAGAAAGAGCATACAACAAAAAGGTGCGTCCCCGGAAGTTTGAAGTAGGTCAGCACGTGCTGAAACGTATTCTTCCACATCAGGTTGAAGCAAAAGGCAAATTTGCCCCGAATTGGCAAGGACCATTCATTGTGACCAGAGTATTGTCGAATGGTGCACTATGTTTAACAGATATTGAAGGCAAATGCATAGACATGGCGATCAATTCTGACGCGGTAAAGAGATATTATGCATAACTTTTTGAATGTTTGTAGTTAGCATTATTTCGAAGATTGGCATGACAAAGGCAATTTATTCTGCTATCCAAACACTATACCATTTTCTTCTCCTTCGAGCCATATTTGTTTCTTTCCTACTCTCTCTTGGAATCAATGAAAAAAAAACATCACTATTATTTAGTAAACTACGTTTGACCTGATTCCTCAAAAAAGGATACGTAGGCGCCTCACGGCTCGGTCATAGGGTGCACAATATACATAATGTGCACAAAAAGAAACATCAAGTGACCCCAATCAAGAAACTGGGGCAAAAAATTATATTGGAAATAACAAAAAGATTCCAAGAGTTGTAATTCTAAACCCATACCAAAGCTATCTAGCTTTTAATACCTTTTCCATTTCTAACCCCATACCAAAAAGACCTTTCGATCAATCTTAGAAAAATGCTGAGTCAAGCAAATGAAGATGGTTCATAACACTCTGGTACGAACAAGAAAAGAAAGTAAAAATGAGAGAGTCTTATAGGTAAAAACCCACACGGGCACCATAGGGCGACGGAAGTTGAGAAAAGAAAGTAAAAATGAGAGAGTCTTATAGGTGAAAACCCACACGGGCACCATAAGGCGACGGAAGTTGAAGAGAAAAGTAAAATGAGAGAGTCTTATTGGTGAAAACCTTCGTAGGCACCATAAGGAAAAAAGGAAATGAAAAAATGAACAAATGAGGAAAGTTTATCGGTGAAAACTCTTTGAGACATTGCAAGTCCAACAGGTCTGAGAAATGTAAAATGAGGTTGGATTATGGAAATTTTGGCGAAAACAAAAATGAGACAATTGAAAGGAGATTGATTAAAAGACTGGGTTGATTAATCCGAAATGCATACCCTGATCATTGGTGCCAGTAATTCCAATCAGATAAGTCCTTTATTCCTTTTCCAACAGTCATCCAAATTTGGATTTTTCTTTTCATTCTATAAATTGTCGAAATCAGCGTATTTCGTTACTAATAATCTTACTTTTCTAAAAGTTTTGAGATAAGTTTTATTCCAAACAAATAAGAAGGAATGTCAAGGTATACTACCAAGATTCAAGGTTACAAATACGGCCACGAAAGGTGGGAGATAAAAGATATAGGTGTAAGAAAGGTGAAATCAAAAGTGGATCAGCAAAGTCAGAAGGGACATATGATTACAGTTAAAAGGGTTTGAAGGAAAACATACATAGGGGAATCCTATAGTCAAGGATCAATTACAAGAACAAAACAGTCTTTTCAACCATTCCAAGGCAATAAAGAGAGACGAAGAGAAGCCTCACCATCGGCAAGAATGCCCCAATTAACCACCCTGCTTTAAACTAACGAAGTTTTCTTTGATTTAAAACAAGGGCAAATACAATATTTGTGTCAGGAAATACCTGGATGAGCAAAGAAGAAGTCAGGCGTCCACCTGGAGAATGAGGACAAAGAAAAGAAGAAGTCAGGCGTCCACCTGGAGAATGAGGATGAAGAATTAAAGAAGTCAGGCGTCCACCTGGAGAATGAGGATGAAAAATTAAAGAAGTCAGGCGTCCACCTGGAGAATGAGGATGAGAATTAAAGAAGTCAGGCATCCACTAGGAGAATGAGGATAAGAATTAAAGAAGTAAGGCGTCCACCTGGAGAATGAGGATAAGAATTAAAGAAGTCAGGCGTCCACCTGGAGAACGAGGATAAGAATTAAAGAAGTCAGGCGTCCACCTGGAGAATGAGGATGAAAAAATTAAAGAAGTCAGGCGTCCACCTGGAGAATGAGGATAAGAATTAAAGAAGTCAGGCGTCCACCTAGAGAGAACGAGGATAAGAATTAAAGAAGTCAGGCGTCCACCTGGAGAATGAGGATAAGAATTAAAGAAGTCAGGCGTCCACCTGGAGAATGAGGATGAGAAAAGAAGAAGTCAGGCGTCCACCTGGAGAATGAGGATGAGAAAAGAAGAAGTCAGGCATCCACCTGGAGAATGAGGATGAGAATTAAAGAAGTCAGGCGTCCACCTGGAGAATGAGGATGAGAATTAAAGAAGTCAGGCGTCCACCTGGAGAATGAGGACAAAGAAAAGAAGAAGTCAGGCGTCCACCTGGAGAATAAGGATGAAGAAAAGAAAAAGTCAGGTGTCCACCTGGAGAATGAGGATGAAGAAAAGAAAGAAGTCAGGCGTCCACCTGGAGAACGAGGATGAAGAAGTTAAAAAGAAGTCAGGCGTCCACCCGGAGAATGAGGATGAAGAAAGAAAAGAAACAGTCAAGGCACCCACCTGGAGAATGAGGGAATGCAATTGAAGTGTTGAAATCAAAATCCCAATCATATGATAAAGGAGCACACTTAGAATCAATAAAGCGGAGGAGTCCAACAAAATCCCCAACAAGAAACAACAAGAGTCCCAATTGAAAATACGGGACACAATGAAAAGGAATACGGAATAAGCCAAATGCCCAAGAGTCACCAAGATATTAAGACAACAAGAAACGCAAGGGCATGATCTAGATAAGATTTTTATAATTCATGTACCATAGTCTAATTTAACTTTTTGTATTTCCTTTGAAGTAAGGTGTAATAAGGAGGTCAGCAAGCAGTAAAAACAGCACGAAGCAGCAGTAACATCACAGTCCCACGGTAGTCCCAGCTACCCAAAATTCCCGAACTACATTGACCTGATTCCTTTATAGCCAAGGATATGTAGGAAACCTTTGAAGCAGAGGTTCGGTCAAATCTTTCTAAAAATGCTTCCCACGGAGTATTCGAACGGGCAAAAATCGCTCGTATCCGCTCACTTTATCTTTGCACGAAAACTCTTCGAGTTTCCGCACAAAGAGGGGCAGCTGTGAGCACGTGATTTTTGCCTTACGAAAAACTACTCCAAAATAAATCAAAAGATAAAATAAATTTCTTTTACTGTGTAATTTTTGAATTTGCGTGGTGTTAAATATTTGTGATATGTCCGTAAATGTTTACTTTGTCATAATGAAATGAAAATTAAAATAAAATACATGTTGCATGCATATAGGATTTAATTATGTATTTAAAAGATAATTTAAACAAAATCACAAAAAATATGCAATAGTTCTATTTTAAATATTCCACTGTGTGATTGATGTTTTGTCTATATGTTAAATAATTGTTATAGAATAATTAATATATTTTTGTGAAGTTAAAATTGTTTTATAATTAAAATTAGAAATTTAAATTAGAAAAAAATGAAAAAATAAAATAAAAATAATGCATATATACAAAATCGGACCTGGATTAAAATCCAGGCCCAAATCGAATTAATTCCCCCCTCACAGCCCAATCCAAACCAACCTGTCCGGTCCAACTCAGGAGTAAATCCAAACGACGACGTTTGGTCACACTCCATCAAGGACCGTTGGATTAAATCAATCCAACGGCTGATATCCCCTACCCTTACCCGTAACCCCTAACCCGACCCATAGACCCGATTCAGTCCGACCCCAACGTTAAACCAAACGGCGTCGTTTGGTTAAGTGAGATGATCCTGACCGTGAATCTTACTTGATCGGACGGACAAGATCAATCCACCCCTCCCCTATATAAGTTCCAGACCCCTACCTCGGCCCCCTAACTAAACACCCCCCCTTCCTTACTATTCATCATCGTCCCCAAACCCCCACTCCTAACCCTAGCCGCCCTAGGATCCCACCGCCTGAAACCCGGCGGCATCAACGCCGCCGGTCACCAAAATAACACCCTAGAATCCCCTGAACATCCTCTACACAGATCTAACATTGGTTTCCTTCGAATCAGGCCCCAACTCTTCGAATCTTAAATCGAAGGTTGGCCTGAAAACCTTATTTTCTCCGATGACCTCCAAAATAACACCACAGTTTCTCCTAAATTCCCTCACCAAGGATCAGTTAGTTGCATGGTTCGAATCATACTGGAACTACTCGAATCTTCATTTGAAGATTCGAGTACAACCTGACCTTATCCCAACCTACTTCAAACTCACACCAGTTACCCCCTGACCTCCCTCGTGCCTAGAACATCTTTGGTTTCCCTCGAATCTAACCAGAAATGAGTAAATCTCAAATCGAACTTTCAAGAACCCTAAAAATACCAGACTTTTGGATTCTGTCCAGATTGAATAAAGATTGAGGTTTAATCGACCTTAGTCGAAGTATTTTCAGTGGAAAATACTTCGACTAAGGTCTGTTTGATTTCAAATAAAGTCCAAATCCAAGTCGAGTTGAGTTCAGTTGAATTTAAAGGTTCAGAGGTAATTTCTGTTTCTTATGTGCATTCTATGTGTATTCTATGTTCGTTTCATTAGTTTGTTTAATTTTTCATAATTTTCTAGTCAAATTTTGTTATAATGTCCCTTACCCGTGAACTTGATTCTAAATGTGAATTGTTTCTATTGATTGTGATTATGTACAATGTGTGTAATCGACTCGATTAAGTTCATCGATTAGTTGTATTATGAATCTTGCTTTTGGAAATGTTGACTGAGATAGCCTGTTTTGAATAGATTATTTTGCTATAACCAGTTAATTAGTTATTGTTAAGCAGTTAGTTCTTGTTTAATAAACCAGTAAATTCAAATGAATGTTGTATATGTGTTGATTTCTGAGCATTGAGTTTCAGGGCATTGTCAGTATATTGACAATGCTCCTGTATTTGTTTGTTTTTTGGTTCAGTTTTGAATCTCAGTCGAAATGATCCTGCATATTCTGTGTAATGTTAGTGGGTATTATTCAGGTTCTGTATTCAATTGAGAATCATCTATCTTAATTCAACTCTTGTGCATAAATGTGATGTACTGTCTTTAATCCCAGGACTGGTTATAAATGTTAAAGCAGACTTTAAAATCTGTTTTGCAACATATTCTGATTTTAGTTTAAGGGCTGTAATTACAGAAGGATTTCAGGTTTATTTTAGAATGAAACAGTAGGGTAATGTGATAGTGTGCTTTCAATAATATGATAGTGGATATAATTTAAGTAATAATGGGGAACAAGGGATAATGGGGCTGCTGAAAAACAGGATAAATAGCACTTAGTTTTAAATTATTCAAAAGCAGTTTTAATGGAAACTTTCTGATTTTAAAAAAAGAAAAGGGTCCATCCAGCACTAAAAGAGTAGAGGACCAGCCCTGTATAAATACAGGGAGCTGGACAGCTTAATAGGGGGGACTTGAAGAGAGTTTGAGAGATTTTAGGAGAGGAGAAGAAGAAAAAATCTGATTTAGGAACCTTTTCAGACAGAAAAGAAAGGAAAGAGAGAAAATCAGTAGTTCAAAATAAAATCTGACTTAGCAGATTTTAAGAGAGTGAAAAGTCAGATTTGAGTGTGGAAAATCAAAAAAAAAAATCAAATTCCTTTCGGAATCTGAAGAGGAAGAAGAAACAGAAAAGAAACAAAGAGAACAGTCACACACACACACACAGATACAGCAGCAGAAACAGAAAAATCAGAAAAATGGGAATTTGAAACTGAAAAGAAACTGAAATCTGAAATATTGTTCTTTTGTTGAATCTGTTCAACTTTATTTGATTCCATTGTTCAGTTAAAATCTGCAGTGTCTTTTAAAAATATCGTCACTGTTCATTTGGGTTCCCCGGATCCTGTTTATTGCTCAAATCTGCTGAATTATTTGGCATATTCTGCTGAATTTATTACTACTGCAACTGCTAAAATTTACTCCTTCTACCTTCATTTTCAGGTACATATCTCTTAAACTTTATGTTGGAAAGAAATTCAACATGACGAATAAATGAAATTTTAAATTGTAATATTGCCTCCTATCGTTTAAGTTTAAACATTTAAGTTTCAATTTTGATTTCATGTTGGATAGTCAGTAGTGAGTTCGACTTGATGGCTACAAGTTGATTGTCTTATTTTTTTCACTTTGTAATAATGTTATCCATGCTGAAATTTCATTAGTTTAGTTATCTTTGAGTTGTGTAAATAGGAAGCATGACAGAAAGTTGGCTTTATTTACACTTTACGGTATTATTAGATAGGTATAGCATAATATGGAAATATCAAAGAAAATATGCTATTAGTTTATTTTGTTAGTTAATTAGTTGTTGTTTAAAGCTAGATGATGATTGGTTGCAATTAGCTATCTTTTGGCATAACATTGGTTGTGTTCCTAATCTATAGTTGAAAGACGAGTTAGTATAATCCGTTATGTTCACGATGTCAACTATGGTAAGTAATATTGCATGCAATATCATTTTATTAAGTCAATTAGACTTGTTCTCTTTCTTAATAATAAAAGGGTTTAGGAACTTATACGATGTGAAAGTTAATAGTTGTAATAATTCACATAGATTTAGAATCAAATGGGTTTGATTATATATATAACTCAATCATAGGCATAATTAATTAAATTAATTTCGCCTATTGGATAAAAACAAGTATATGAGAATAAGATGAGATGTGCGAACACAAATTGCAAAACTTTATATCAATGGTAATTAGGAATAGAACTTGCACTAATTAATAATAATAAAAGTTCTTGAAAAATATTCTTTCTTTTATAATTCATTTTTAGTTTCATATACAATTCATTTTTTGGCATATATATGTTATATTTGTCAAAAATAGCATTAGTCATATTTTTATTCTGTTCTTTGAATTTGAATAGTTGGAATGAATATAATTTATACTCGGAAATTATCGACGGGCAACCTTTAATAGATTGTGAATTCTTTTCAAAGAATTCAAAGGCCTCTAAAATGGGAGTTCTCATGATTTTCACATAAAAAATGTATGAATATAATAAACAATTTGTAAAAAATCCATAATACCATTACAAGTATTTTGCACAATTAGGGATGCGTTCGCGTACCCTGATTATATTTTAAAAAGCAAACTCGGATTATGCGTACGCGCAATTTCGAGCGAATATTGAAGAAAAGTATTTTTCCAAAGGTGTTAAATAATTTCATATAACCCGAGGTGTGCAGTTCATTATCTAAACAAAAGGGGTGATGATGTTCCTGATTTTATTTTTTTATTTTCGAATATATATTTTATAAAAACTATAACATGGACAAATTTATTGTGTACACGTACGCGTGGCACGATCCTCGGTAATTATAAAAAGTATATAATACGAATATACGTACGCGTAATTCGTCCCTATAATCGTAAACAATAAGTAAAAAGCGGTAATAAAATCATGCAATAAAAACGTATTTAGTAAAATCAAGATAATTAAGCCAATAATAAAAACAGTTAAGCGACCGTGCTTGAACCACGGAATTCGGAAATGCCTAACACCTTCTTCCGGATTAACAGAATTCCTTACTCAGGATTTCTGGTTCGCAGAATAATAAACAGAGTCATATTCTCCTCGATTCAGGGATTAAAATTGGTGACTTGGGACGCCTTAAAATTCCCAGGTGGCGACTCTGAAATAATTAAATAAATCCTGTTTCGACTATCCTTTAATTGGAGAAAACTCCCCACGCGCCCCGCGGGGTATGTAAAAAGGAGGTGCAACATAGTACATAAAAATGAGAAATAAGGATGGCATAAAGTCATGGGGAACTAATTGTGAAACTTGTGTTCTCCTATTACTTTATCTCATTCTCACTGCTCTAAATCCACTTTATTGATGTTAAGTTTGTCATCATCAAAAAGGGTGAAATTGATAGGTTTTAAATGTCCTTGCCTTATGTTTTGAAGATCTAACAAACTTACTGTTATGAACCAGATAGGGGGAACCTGACCTACTTGGACTATACTGCAAGTTTAACGAATTCCAACTAAAGACGAACTACTATAGATTTAGGAGATAGGAAACCAAACAAGGACCTAATACCCTTGTGGTTTCCTCACAGTAGTACAAAGTCAATTGGACACAGTTGGAAGCGACGTGACTGCCTACATTGTTTCTGCCTGCACTGCACTGTTTCCAGTATCCACTTATTCCTGGACCAACTAAAGTGCTTACATCATTTCAATTGAAGTCATCAAGGTGTATCAACAATGAGTTTATATCAAAACATTACTTGAACATTTCGTTTTCTTATTCAAGCCTTTTGCAAAAATAGAGAAATTAATTCTCACGAGCTTGAAGAACAAAGTTGAATGCTACTACGCACCAGTTCCTAAAGTTAGTCTTTTGTTGTCCTTAGTTGAGTTATAACTTTGTGATTTTTCTTATTGTATCTCCTAAACTACTTATTCAGAAGCGTCGATTAGGAATCCTCTTGTAAAATCCGTAAACTCTTTGGGTTTATGTTATGTCTAGGTTTAGTCATAAGTTAAAGTCTTTGAAACTAGAGAGTCACAAAGTGGCATGTGGTGAGAGCATCACAAGATAGTTAAAGTCTTTGTAACTAGAGAGTCACAAAGTGGCTTGTGGTGAGAGTAACACAAGTTAGTTGAGTTGAATCCTTTGTAATAGAGTTATTACAAAGTGGCATGTAATAGGTATTTACAAGTTAGTGAAGTTGAATGCCTACATGTGTAGGTCATGGTTTGTGTCCCCTTTAGTTGAGATTTTCCACGTAAAAATCCTGTGTCTTATTTACATACAATTTTACTAAGTATTCTCAGCAAAACCTCATAGAGGAGAAGGTACTCAACTGTTTGGTGGACTCATACAAACTAACAATTGATATCAGAGCGGGTTCCTCCTATCACGCTAACAACTAGGAAGTATCCTTATGGCTGCTTCACCAAATTTTGAAGAAGGTCAATCTGCATACCGACCACCCAGGTTCAATGGACAATACTATGTGTGGTGGAAAATAACAATGCATGATTTTATCATGGCCGAGGATTCTGAGTTATGGGATATCATATGTGATGGTCCTTATGTTCCAACAAAGGTACTGGAAGAACTCCCATTTTCAATGTCAAAAACCAGTAAAGAATACACTGATGTAGACAGGAAAGCTGTGGAGAAGAATTTTCGTGCCAAAAAGATTCTGGTGTGTGGAATAGGACCTGAAGAATATAATAAAATTTCCGCTTGCGACACTGCTAAGGAGATATGGGAAGCTTTGCAAACAACTCATGAGGGAACTACCCAAGTAAAACAGTCTAAAATCGATATGCTCACTACCGAGTATGAACTATTGAGGATGAAGAACGATGAATCTATTCAAGATATGCACACAATATTCACTCCATCATAAATGAGTTACACTCAGTTGGCGAAACCATTCCTAGAAACAAGCTATTGAGGAAAATCCTCAGTATTCTGCCTAGAGCATGGGAAAGCAAGGTGAATGCTATTACTGAATCGAAGGACTTGCAGGAGCTGACCACAGAAGAGATTATTGGAAATCTAGTGACCTACGAGATGAAGAGGAAGATAGACAGTGAATGAAGAGAACCAATGAAAGAAAAGAACCTGGTACTCAAAGCTGATAGCAATGACTCAAGTGATGAAGACGTTAACATGGCTTACTTAACCAAAAGGTTTCGGAAGATGGTCAGAAGAATTGGAGAAATGCTAAAAAGGGGCAGCTCTGGCAAACCAAAAAACTATGATCTCTATCATAAGTGTAGAAAGCCTGGGCACTTCATTAGACATTGCCCTATTGAAGCAAGAATTCTCCAAGAACAACCCTGAAAAAGCAGCTAAGAGGAACCCGGTTCCTTCAAGGACTTCAAAAGAAAAAGACCTGCTGAAGAACAAAGTTGAACGCTACCACGGACCAGTTCCTAAAGTAAGTTTTTTGTTGTCCTTAGTTGAGTTGTAACTTTGTGATTGTTCTTATTGTATCTCCTAAACTGCTTATTCAGAAGCGTCGATTAGGAATCCTCTTGTAAAATCCGTAAACTCATTGAGTTTATGTTGTGACTAGGTTTAGTCAAAAGTTAAAGTCTTTGTAACTAGAGAGTCACAAAGTGGCTTGTGGTGAGAGCATCACAATTTAGTTAAAGTCTTTGTAACTAGAGAGTCACAACGTGTGGTGAGAGTACCAAAAGTTAGTTGAGTTGAATCATTTGTAATAGAGTTATTACAAAGTGGCTTGTAATAGGTATTTACAAGTTAGTGAAGTTGAAAGCCTACAGGTGTAGGTCGTGGTTTTTGTCCCCTTAAGTTGTGATTTTTCCAAGTAAAAATCATGTGTCTCATTTAATTACAGTTTTACTAAGTATTCTCAGCATAACCTCGTAGAGGACCAGGCACTCTACTGTTTGGTGGACTCATACAAATTAACCCTACTCCAGGTATGTTAAGGCCATCCCTTCTTTTTTTTGGCATGGTCCAAATTAAACTGATGAAACGAGCAAATACATAGTTTTCATAAACGACTCTATTCATAGAAATACTAGGGGTCTCTTTGTTCTTGATTCCCCATATGATATATTGTTATATCTTTTGTTCATGGGTCTCAAAATAATACACAGTTGATAATGTTTATCTAGAAAGAATATTGAGATTATTACAAATTTTTCATGCATTTCATTCATTTATATATGTACATTGACCCTTGATCAAATGGCATCATATACATGTATATATATATATATATGTATGTATATGGGACATGAGAAAAAGGTTATGGCGTTATATACACACTACCACTTGATCAGTTGGTATATGTTGATGATGTTGACCACAATGGCCGAGACGATATGATAGGTTTCCCTTAGTGGCTTGATGATATTATGTACACCAATATCTATGCATGAAATGATATTTATGTGCACGTTCATGACATTATCAATGTTTCAGAATATACAAAGTTATTCAGATTTACAGATGGATTTCTTGATTCCATGTTTCATCTATGTCTTTTACGTACTAATTTTCATGCATTACATACTCAGTACATTGTTCATACTAAAGCCCTATTACACGGGGCCTACATTTCATGCATGCAGGTGCAGGTAGGTAAGTTGAAGGTCCCTTTTCTTAGGATCCTTGATCAGCGAGAGTTGGCGTGCTCCACTTGATCCGGAGCTGCTTTTGATTTTGGTACGATATGTTTGTATATATATATATGGGTATGACATGGCTCAGTCCCGTCTTTGTACAGTTATATTTCTATTAGAGGTCTGTAGATAGTATGTCTAGTTGTACATTTATATTTCTATTAGAGGTCTGTAGATAGTATGTCTAGTTGGATAGCATGTGGCCTTGCCGGCTTCTAGTTTTGAGGTATATAGTTGTCTATAGTAGACTTGTCGGCTCGCCCTACGTATGTTGCACGTATATGTATGTATGCTTTTTTGGCAAGATATCCTTCATGTATATTACTCTCGTAATTCAACAGATGTTATTCAGGTTTATATATTAGACGCATGTTTAGGGGTGTTTGACAGGTAGGACTCGGACACCCATCGCGACCCATCGATTTCGGTCGCGACAAAAGTGATATCAGAGCAGTTCTATCCTAAGATTATCTACAGACCATGTCTAGTAGAGTCTTGTTTATGGGTGTGTTGTACACCACACTTATAAATAGGAGGCTACAGGGCATATAAGATGTTATCCTCTTTTCTTATATTAGATCGTGCAATATAAGGATTCATGTTTCTAATGACATGTTATATTTTTAGTGATACCTCCAAAGACTACAGCCGCCCAGAAGGGAAAGTCCGTGGCTAGAGAAACTACTAGTCGAGCGCAATGAATTACCAGGGCTTGGGGAGAGTCTCGTAGTGAGATTACATCTTAGACTTCACATACCCCGCCCTTTCCAGAAGAGTTCCAAAGGGCACCAGCTCCAGCACCCGCCCCTGTACATCCAGCTCCTCAGCCAGATGTACCGGGTCAGGAGATGAGAGATGCTATTCAGGTATTAACCCGATTAGTAGCTGCATAGGCTCGGTGTCAGGAAATAGGTATTGTCAGGTAGATAGGTCCGTTAGTGCGAGGGCTTATGACTTTATTTAGACCTTCCGTTACTCACTGAAGCAGATCCAAATTAAGGGTAGTGAAGGCCAGTGCAATTGAGTCAGCTGATCTAGCTTCCGATAGACTCCGAGATGTTGCAGTTAATTGGTACCAGTCTGGGGAATTGACTAGAGGTGAGGATGCCCATCCAACAGTATGGCAGGAGATTACAGATGCTTTTCTTCGTCATTATCTATCACTAGAGCTTAAGTAGGCCGGAGTTGATAGGTTCTTGACCCTTCGGCAGGGTAACATGAGTGTTCGGGAGTACAGTCTTCAGTTTTATTCGTTGGCTAGGTATGCACGCACTATTGTATCTAAGATGGAGGATCGGGTTCACCGTTTCGTGATGGGATTAGAGCCTCACTTGAGTAATAATTGTATGTCGGTCTCACTTCAACCAGGCATGGATATTTCGTATTTAGGCCTACGCTCATGGTGTAGAGGAGCGTATTCAGAAATAGAGAACCGATCGTGAGCATGATAGGGCCTAGAGAAAGAGAGCGAGGTCTTCGGGTCCTTATGGTGAGTTTCAATGTGGTAAGAGGCAACAGTACCAAAGGTATCCAGCCCAGCCATCGGCTAGCGTGCCCCCTCAATTTGGTGGTAAGAGATTTGACCGTTCTACATATTCAGGTTCTGGTAAAAAAAATTATGATTTATACCATGCACATCACAAAATTTAGCAAACTTCGCATTTTCAAATTCAGTTCCATGATCAGACCTAATTGATGTAAATTGATTACCTAGTTGTTTCTCAATTTTTCTAACAAAAGAAGTGAACATGTCAAATGCTTCATCTTTACATATTAAAAACAATGTCCTGGTAAACCTAGAATAATAATAAACAAGCACCATCACATATCTTTTACCACCTCTGCCTAATGTTCTCATTGGACCACAAAGATCCATATGGACCAGTTCTATCGATCTGGTGGTGCTTACCACTTTCTTGCATTTAAAAGAGGATCTTACCTGCATTCCCCTTGCACAAGCCTCACAAACTTTGTATTCCTTAAACTTGATGTTAAGTAAGTCCTATCACCAAGTCCTTAGAGACCAATTTGTTTAGCTGATTCAGACTGGCATGACCAAGTCTTTTATGCCACAAGAGGGGATCATTATCCAGCACACTTAGGCAGGTTAGTTTATTTTCTGAGAGAGTGGACAAATCTACAATGTAAATATTGTTAACTCTTTTTCCCTGCAAAACAATCTTGTCAGTGGTAAGATTAATCACAAAGTATTTAGTAGAGGTGAATGCTACAAGGTATCTCTGTCACACAGTTGTGACACACTGATAAGGCTTTATTTCAAGCCATCTATCAAGTAGACATTCTCAATAGAGTGAGAATCAGTATTACCTACCTTTCCAACCCCAATGATCTCACCTTTCTTCCCATTTACAAAGGAAACATTATCTCCTTTGAGGTCCTCAAGTGAAAGGAATTGGTTCTTGCTTCCTGTCATGTGCTTTGAGTAGCCACTATCCATGTTCCATTTTTGGCTCCCCTTTACGTAGACTTGTAAAACGAAATCAGGAGTTAGTCTTAGGAACTCAAACTAGTTTGGGTCCGTTTCTAGGGGAAAAAGGGTGAATCAAATTCTTTTTGGCCTATCCTGGCAGCCTACTTTTCCCTTGAACAAATATTTTATTCTTTTGACTAGCCTTTACTTTTTCATTACATTCACCTTTTTAGTGACCAGTCTTACTATAGTGTGTGCAGATATTGTTCTCAGGAAGTGTGAGGTACTTGCCTTTGGGATCCCACTTAGGTGTAGGGGTCCCGTAGCCAAGTCCTCTCTTATTACTACTATTTTGTTCTTATAGCCATGAAAGTGCATCGGTGGACCTGTTCCATTTAAAGGTTCTGTCTAGCTCGTGCTTGACTTTGCATAGATCTTCTTTTAGAACTTTTATCTGCTCATATCTTTTGTACAACTCATCTTTCATTTTTCCTAGGTTTTCTTCTAAAGTGAGTTGTGTGTAATCAGCTTTCCTTTTACCTGTTCCTAATTTCAGTTTTAGATTTTCAGATCTAAGTTCTATGACAGTGGTGTCAAGTTGAAGAACCTGGTTCTTTAACTCAACATTTTTACTATCACTTTCACTAGCCATAAGTTCCAGATTTTTGCACTTATCTTTCAAGATCACACATTCCTTAGAAAGTTGTTCCTTTTCATTGTTTATGACCTCAGATTCATCAACGAAATCTAGGAGTAACTTAAATAGCCTTTCTTTAGAAAAAAACTTAATCTTTTCTTTGAGATGAATTATACTTACCTCAGATTCCTCATCAGATTCTCCAATTGCCATAAATGCTTGTTCATCTCAATCTTCATCCTCTGAATCCTCATCTGAGCTTTCTCTCCAGGCAGCAACCATAGCCTTGGTTAATCCTTTGTTCTTCTTGGTATTAACCTATTCTTTCTTCTTGTTTCTTCGTTCAGCTCTTTCCTTATTCCATTCAATTTACCACTCAGGACATTTTTTATGTGGTGATCAGTCTTCCAACACTTGTAGCAGCCCTCGTTGGTCTATTTTTCAGGAACCCTTGGTTTTCTGTAGCTTGCACCTATCACTACCTTCAGTGATTCTGAGTGCTAGGCTCTTTTCCTTCTTGGGTGCATCCATCTTCATGGTTTGCCTTCTAAGTTCATCGGCAGTATGATTTCCAATTAGCTCATCCAACTTAAGAGTGGCAATGTTCTTTGATTCCTGAATTGTAGTGATTTTGATTTCCCAAGTGACTTGCAGAATCCTTGTCAGAATTTTCTCAACTTTGTCTTCTTCAAGAATAAATCTTTCAAGAGACTTAAGTTCATTTTTTAGTGTGGTGAACCTTGTATACATCTCTTGGATTGTTTCACCTTCTTTCACGGTGAAATTCTTATATTGAGAATACAACAGTGTTCCTCTTGACCTGTTCACTTAAGGAGTTGCTTCATAAGCCACTTGCAGAGTGTCTTAGATTTCCTTAGCAGTGATACAACTTTGAATTCTACTGTATTTGTCTGGACTAAGTCCACACACAAGCCATTTCTTGGCCTTAGAATTCTTTTCCCATTTTCTCAAGTCCTCAGCATTGTAGTCAGCTCTTGTTTTTGGCACATCTACTCCTTCAGCATTCTTCTTCATGGTAGCTAGGGGACCATCAGTGTCAATGTCCTATAGCTCATAGTCTTCTCCGATGATATGATCTCTCATCCTATTTTTTCACCAAGAGTAGTACTGGCCATTAAAGAATGCAGGCCTAGCAGTGGATTGCCCTTCATAGTTTCCAGGTGGTTCACTCATCTTAACCTATTCTTAAGTGTTAGCCTTTTCAAGGATAACCTGATCTGATACCAATTGATGTTTTATACTGCAGTACCACACAGGGGGGGTGATTTGTGTGGCATTATAATTTTCGCTTAAATTGATTATGGAAGGAGGTGGTTCTTCTATGTGTTCCTTATACTACTGTTTCAGAATAATAAATGTAGAAATCAAAGAACACAAAGATTTTTAAGTGGAAAAGACATGACACAAAAGGTGAAAAAACCACGACCTACTTCCTAGTAGGATATTCCCAATCTCTCCACTAAATTACTAAGCCAAAAACTACATTTACAAAAACACTTTTGTAAACCTATGACTTGTCACACCTCCTTTTTACCTACACCCCGTAAAGGGGTATATAAGGGAGTTTTTTCCAATTAAAGGACAATCGAAACAAGATTAATTATTTAAAAATTCAGAGTCGCCACTTGTGATAATTTATGGTGTCCCAAGTCACCGGTTTAATTCCCGAATCGAGAAAAGTTGACTCTATTCACGGTCTGCGAACATAGAAATCTGGGTAAGGAATTCTGTTAACCCGGGAGAAGGTGTTAGGCATTCCCGAGTTTCGTGGTTCTAGCATGATCGCTTTGATCATACCTGGCTTATTAAAATGTCTAATTACTCATTTTAGAACCTATGTGCTTTTACCTCTTTTAATTAAGAAAACATCTAGAAACAAGTCACGCGTACGTGTACCCTTTTGTTTGGGCGTGTCAAAAAAAATCGTGTCGGGCTCTGTCATTCCAAAACGTGAATGTATTCCCATGTTATTCTCATGTTCAAGGCCCTAGTCTTGTTTGTTACTCAGACCCCTTTCATGTGTTTCAAAACCAGCAGAGTGCCCGAACCTGAAGTATAAGAAATGGAAAGCACAACAACCATTGCTCACACATTCTTTATTCCTCTGTTTACTGATATTCAGGAGGTCAAGAACTTGTGCACCGATGGAGCCCTTGGAAATATAAGTTGTTGCTTACTCAAATCCCGTCCGAATTCAATGTACCCGGCTATCACCTCCAAAGTAGGGGTGATTTCAAAATCCGAGAAATGAAAGACATTGTGGACAGGATCCCAGAAAGTTACCAAAGCCTTGATCACATCTTCCCGTGGTTTGATCTCAAAAATGTTTATAAGAGCACCCAATCGCTTTTTCACCCTTTTATGACCATCTTCATCTAGATCATTCCACCACATACGCAAGTGCAATTGAGCATGTTCCCTGACCACTTCTGGCGGATCCTGGATGGTATTCATTCTGTTCCTGTGGAAGGTTAAGGTTAGGGTTGACTCGAGTGGACCCTTTTGTAAACGGGTTTCTGGAAAAAAAAAGTGGGAAAAGAAAAGAAAAAAAGAAAAAACAAATCAAAGGACCATGATTTCTTCCCTATATGCCAATTTTAGCCAAGTGACTGTTTTTTGCAAATGCGGCCCCTTCCCAATTTCACATGAATTTTGAGGCTAGGGAGGATTATTTTATGACCATTCACAAACTTGTCCATTCTTTTACGAAAATAGCCTTTCGACAACCGAAAAATACTCTGAGGCTATCTTGGCAAGAACAGTTTAAGACATTGCTGAAGATGGATCGGCTTATTTTGACCAAGAATCCAGACTACATTCACTCAACCACTGACTTTCTTTTTCTTATTTTTCTTTCTTTTTTTTTCAAAAATAAGGCCGAACCTTATGTAGGCTGCCTACGTATCCCACATCCGGTGAGAATCAGACCTGCGCAGTTCGGTCAGTTTTGGCACATTTGGAAGAACACAGTGTTTGACTCTTTCTTTTCTGAAAATTTTTGGCAGAGCTTCGGAACGTTTTTCAAATACCAGGGTTTTCATTAGAATCGGGCTTTATTTCCTTCCCTACATCACTCTTGGTTTTACTTTTTACTTTATTTTCCCTAGCCGGTCAGCATGAAAGCCCAAACAAATAAATGTACACATAGCACATAGAATGCATCAGGATGGTCTCTTGTTTCGGGCACACCTGTCCTAGACGGACCCAACCCCTGTGTTGAGTCCCCTAAGTCAAATGCACATGATGTAAACAAATGCTCCTAATAGGGATCCGGCATGAAGCTGTGTTTTTCTAGGTTTAACTCATGGGGTTTTGGTCTAGACTTGGGTACCCGAGCGGACAACTGGGCCGAAGAGGGGGCGACGTACCGGGAGCACTGAAGTCTACCCGGCCTTGTCGCTTGCCCAGCCTCGTTCTATTTGGTATAATTTCTACAGAAAAAGCAGGCCACGCGAACGTGTGCACCATTTTCAGATGATTCAGAGAGGTGGCATAAAAAAATATTTATATACAATTCAAACAATAATAAAGCGGTAAATAAATAATGTTTAGCACAAAAGATTCACAGAATACAGTAATATTAACGATGAATGAAGCCAAGTAAAAAAAATCATTAACAAGCTCAAATTCTCGAACCCTGAACCATAGATTCTGGGTTAGCTCCCCAGCAGAGTTGCCAGAGCTGTCACTGGTTTAAATCCCGAATCGACGAAAGTTGACTCTATTCACGGTCTGCAAACACAGAAATACGGGTAAGGAATTCTGTTAACCCGGGAGAAGGTGTTCGGTATTCCCGAGTTCTGTGGTTCTAGCACAGTCGCTTTGATCATACTTGGCTTATTAAAATGTCTAATTACTCCTTTTAGAACTTATGTGCTTTTACCTCTTTTAATTAAGAAAACATCTTGAAACAAGTCACGCGTACGTGTACCCGTTTGTTTGGGCGTGTCAAAACAAATCGTGTCATGGGAACGTGTCCACAATTAATGACACTTTATCATTATTAAGAAAATTTAGTCGAAGTTGCGCGAACACATACTCGGAATTAGACTTTTTAAAATCGTAATTATGTTACGCGAACCTATACACAATCACGGTAGTATATTAAATGGGCCTAAAACAAACAACAAACATTTGTTGTTTACATCTAAATCACAAGAATTAATAGAGGACCGTGTATTTTAAGGTTTTATCCGGCATGGTGCACCTCAATTCCAATTTTTAAAAGAGAATTCAAACTAAACATTGGAGGGCCATAAGCTATTTGTATTACCTAATATAGCACATTTCCAATCTATTTTTGAAAAGCCCAATTAATTAACAAAAGAAAATCTGAGGAACTTATGCTCGTTCGAATAAAATCTGACTCAAAAATCCAATTCACGGCTACTTTCAAGCTTGGGCCCAGCGAGCCCAATCAAATTATCAGGGATTCTAGTGCTGCCAAAACCACTGATAGTTTCAAAATGATTCCCCACAAAAAGGCCCAGTCTGAAACGCGACAACTGGGAAGTATGGACTCACGATTGAGTCCCTACGATCCCTAACCAATTTAATATAAAAAAATCAGCTTCCAAATTATTAGGCCAGTTCAAAATTACCGATCAATTGATACCAAACTATGGGCATTGAAATTGATTTAGCACTATGAACTTCTGGTTTTAAGAGATCAAACACAACGATCTGCTTAACTTCTAATTTTAGTTATGCTGACCTGATATGACTAGATAACATCATAACTCAATATTAAGTAAGCAAGCTAAATTCATCTTCTAACATAACTTAAAAAAACACGAATCTGAAACTGGGCTTCAAAACGAACATGTCGACAGGGCAGAATATGGGTAAATTAATACACATACAAGCCACCATTCAACAATTCAATGCATTCAAACAGCTTATCAAAGCTAAAATACCATCGTTCTTCAGTATAAACTTAAACAAAAACCTTCAACCCAAAGCAGTGCACTGAATCCTAACACAAGGCCTTAAAAGATCTTTTACCCTAGCCTTTATCCAAATTCTCTAAAGAAGACTAAATAGATAAAGTCCATAGTTCATTTATCAATACAAGTATAAGTTACTATTGCAGACTACTCTCACATACACGAATTCAGCAAAAAAACTAACTAACATCTGTAATTTAAAACTAATTGTGGGATATTGAAACAATAAGAGGAACAAGGAAAGCAGACTCAAATGCAGCCTTCATTTAAACAGAGCATCACTTGATTTACATGTTCAACTGTTATTCTTCACTCATAAGCTAAGGAGGATACCTGGAGAATGAAACAAAGAAGAAAATGAGAAGCCAGCAAGATAAACACCAACAGTCAGCACCAGTGGTAACACAAACCCCAGATCTGGGAAATTGAACCCATAGAATTAGTGTAAATTCAATAGAACATTGATTTTAGCAACAGTTTAACCCAAAACTTGAATACCAAACAAACTTCAACTCATTTTTAATCCTTGAGTAATCAGGAATTGTTTTGGAAAGGAAAACCTCAAGAGAAACTTCAATGAAACATTATTTTTCCTTGAAATTTATGAAAGTAGTAAAATTTTTGCAGTTTTGGTATTTTCAGATTTCCAGCTCTTCAAAAATCTCTCTTGGGTCTACCTTGAAAGGTAAGCTAGGATGCCTTTATAGGCAAGCTACCAGGGCATACTTAGCTTGCACTTTGGCCCCTTTTGAATTTTATTTTTTGCTTAGATGTCCCTAGCTTAAATTCCAGAAATTCACTTTAATCCTTACCACCAGCTTCCTGGAAGCTTCCCGTTCAGTTACACTCAAGATTCCTTAGGCCAATTCCCTAGACTACCCCTCGAACCCTGATTATTTACTCTAGGAACCCATATGGGTTAGATTTACCCTATATTTAAACCAACATTTGGGATCAATTCCGACCCAATGACCTAAATCAACCCCCATTGGGGTGAGGTCTGCAATGGCTTCAAAGCCCAAACAACAAGATGAACTAAATCAAATCAGTCAACAAACATAGGGCAAACATTTGAATGATTTAGAGAATTAAAACCTACACTAATCAACTGATTATTACACAAATAAACAAGAAATTAACCAAGTCATCAAAATAACCCTAATTAAATTAACTAGGTGACTAAACGAGATATGAAGTCAGAACATTAAACGGGCTGATAACACAACTAAGGAAACAGAGAACAACTTTCACAAAGAAAGGCAAAAAAGAAAAACAACTAACATAAGATAGTTTAAACCCGGAGGATTGGTCGAGTTTCAACCCGACTAGTAGAAGAAAATTAAACCAAAGAAAAGGGAAGGAGAGTAAAATAAAATAGTAAAAGAAAGAACAGACAAAAGAGGAGAAGGGAACCTACCGATTCAGACTCGAAATCTATCGGAGACACAGGGCCAAACAAAATTAACGCCCATCGTTTGAATCCAGACTTCAAAACTCGAAGAACAGCCCTTCTGACCATGCATGCACCAGGTCCGATAGAAAAATGGCTTTTGAACTTTCAAGGCTCGAACTCAGATCTAAGATTCGAGAAGCTCCTGCAAGATTCGAGGGAAACGGAGTGAGGATTCGGCATGAGGGGGTCGCAGTGGCTATGTGGTGTTAATCTGAGGTCATTTGGGAAAAGATAAGTTTTTGTTCTAGTCTTCAATTTAAGATTCGAGACGAACCAGTGGGATTCGAAGGACACAAGTTAGGGATTTGGGAAGAGGAGATGAAGGAGGTCTTGGGGTGTAAGTTTGGTGGCAGTTTGCGGTGGCGCCGCCACCGGCGATGGAGGATTTGGGGGCAGCTAGCTAGGGTTTCGGGGGTGTTTTCTGATGAGGGTGATGAGCAGAAAGGAGTTCAGAGGGGGGGGTAGGGTTATTTGGACATTTATATATCAAACGACCCTAGCTTCTGAGTCGTTAGATTAATTAACCTCGACGGCTCAGACCCACCCCAAGTGAAACGGGGTCGTTTTGATAAAAGGGGAAGACTGGACTGGGTCAGGGTGGTTTTGGGTCGGGTAAGGGGAGAGGAATCCGTTTGGGCTGAGTATTTTTAGACCAAAATTGGCCCAATTTCTAGTCTCTTTCACAAATTGTCCAAAATTCTTTTCCTTTTCTCTTTTCTTTTGTTTTCAAAATTAAAACTTAAAAATCTAAATTAATTCTTGATAAAATTATCCTACAAAGTAAAATAAATAAATTAACTTTAAATAAATATTACCACAAATAATTAGATACCAAATTAAAAGAAAGACTACCCAAATTTGAAGCTAATCAATTAAAAATGCAAAATAAGTTGCTTTTTTTTTTCTTTTGATTTTTCCATTTTTATAACACAATTAAATGACTAATTATTTTTTAAGAAAATGCAAAGTTAAACTCTAAATACAAATGCAACATATTTTTTGTATTTTTCATCAACTAAAATGCACACACAAAAATGCAAATAACAGATGTCCTGAAAATCCACAATATTGCGAACACTGGAAGAAATTATTTTGTTTTGAATTTATGGGAGTAATTCATATAGGGCAAAAATCACGTGCTCACAGCTGCCCCTCTTTGCGCGGAAACACGAAGAGTTTTCGTACAAAGATAGAGTGAGCAGATACGAGCGATTTTTGCCCATTTAAATACTCCGTGGGAAGCATTTTTGAAAGATTTGATCGTACCCTGCTTCCGAGGTTGCCTACATATCCTTGGATAAAAAGGAATCAGGTCAGTGTAGTTCAGGAATGTTTGGTAGCTGGGACTACCATGAAGCTGTAATTTCACTGTTGTTGTTGCTGCTGCTACTACTTATTGAACCCCCTTATTACACCATGTCAAAAGATAAAAGAAGCTAGACTAGACTAATATTTACGCAATACAAAATCCTATCTATATCTTCAAACTTGCTCTTGTGTTTCTTGTTGCCTTGTTGACTTATATTATCTTGGTGAAATCCTTTTGTTGCCACCTCGAATTGTAACCTGAGATGTCTTCCCTTTTCTTCAGGTGGATGCCTGACTGCTAAAGTTGAATTGTATCCTGAGATGTTTTTCCTTGCTCTCCAGGTGGATGCCTGACTGTTGACCTTGATATGTATTCCCATGTTTTGACTCCAAGACGTGAATGTATTCCTATGCTATCCAAGCGGGCTCCTGACTTAGAAACGTGAATGTATTCCCATGCTATTCAGGCGGGCTCCTGATTCCAAAACGTGAATGTATTCCCATGTTATCCAGGCGGGCTCCAGACTTCGAAACGCGGATGTACTCCCATGCTATCTAGGCGGGTTCCTGACTTCAACTTGAAATGTATTCCCTGCTCTTCAGGCGGACTCCTGATTCCAAAACGTGAATGTATTCCCATGTTATCTAGGCGGGATCCTGACTTCGAAATGCGAATATACTCCCATGCTATCCACGCGGGCTCCTGACTTCAACTTGACATGTATTCCCTGCTCTCCAGGCGTGCTCCTGATTGCTAAACTTGAGTGTATTCCCTGCTCTCCATGCGGGCTCCTGATTTCAACTTGAAACGTATTTTCTGCTCTCCAGGCGAGCTCCTGATTGCTAAACTTGAATGTATTCCCTGCTCTCTAGGCGGGCTCCTAAATGCTGACTTGAAATGTATTTCCTTGTTTTCTAAGTGGGCGCCTAATTTCCACAAAATAGATAAAAACAAAGAAAACTTCTGCCCTAGTTTGGTGTTGGGCACATTTGTGAGTGTTAATTGAATCGTGTTACCAAATATCTCTATAAATTTGAAAGCTAAATCCCATTATTCAGGAGGGTCCCGCTGAATCTTGTTGTCTATGAAGGTCTTAAAACTACATCCCATTATCCAGGGGGGTCCTAAAAATCCAAGGTCAGATTTTATCTTAAGAGTAACAGCTTTTATAGCTGGATTATACTACCCTACAGCAGGATTTACGCTAAATTTTGCTTATCTAACCGAAACTTTAAAGCTAAGTCCCATTATCCAGGAGGGTCATGAGAACTCCTAATTGAATCCTATCTCGAACATGCAAACTTCTACGCCGACTTATATTCCTTTGGGATGTATTTATGCTAAATTATGCTATTTTTGAACATTTCAACTAGGTCCCATTTTCACGGAGGATCCTGAAAATCAAAAATCAAACCTGTTTGGTGACTGCCTTTCTCCATGGAAGGTTTCTCTGAAACAATCGAAATTTCCTGCCCCTGTTTTAATCAAAGAAAATTTTGTCAGTTTTAAAATGTGGTGGTTAGTTGATGGCATTCTTGCTGAAGGTCTCTCCGCTTCATTGTCTTGTTTTGACTGGCTTCTCTGAGCTTGCCCTGAACCGCTAGACTTTCCGACTGACTTTAAAAAAAACCATAACTTGAATGCCCCGAGTGTTCTATTCCTGGACCGTTGCCTCATATCTCTTACCAAATCATTTTGCCGATGGAGCTATTGCTGGCATTTTATCTCCTTTTTCATCATGCTATCTTTGGTATTTCTCTGGCTGCACTATGCTTTGCAATCTTGAAGATGGTAGTGAGCTTTGAAATTCCTTCTTTTTTGCTTAAACAGGACTGGCATTGGGAACATCTTAGAGGAATAAACCCAAAGAAATGAAATGCAATGACTTTCAGAGTTAAGGATAAGGAAGTTCAAAACTGGAGGACTATCTGAAGAGAAAAAGAAAAGAGACTTATCTGAGTAGAACAGCTGGTTCCAATGGTCATGACATGCAATTTGGATTAATCGGCCTAATCTGTCCAACCAATCAACTTTCAGTTGTCATACTTTGTTGCCCCGAAATTTCCATAACCTGATTTCTTCACCCAAATCCTGACCTTGTTCATCCTACGGTGCCTTGAAAGGTTTTCACCAGCAGACCTCTTTCATTTGTCCATCTCTCAACTCACTTTCACCTTACGGTACCCGTGAGGGTTTTCACCAATAAGTCTCTCTCATATTGATTTCTCTCAGCTCCCGTTGACTTACGGTGCCCGTGAGGGTTTTAACCAATAGGACTCTCTCATTTTGATTTCTCTCAGCTCCCGTCGCCTTATGGTTCCCGTGAGGGTTTTAACCAATAAGACTCTCTCATTTTTTGACTTCTTTTCCCTCTTTGGACTAGAGTGCTGCCCCTGACGTGAATCACCACTACTTGCTTGACTTGGCATTTCCCCAAGACTGGTCAGAAGGTCTTTCTCTGGACCGTAATGTGGCTTTGGATGGGTTTAGAAAGGAAGGGTATAAAAAGCTCAAAGCCATTCGATTGGGTTCAAATTTACAACCCTCGGAATCAGGTTTCTGATAACAACCACAACTTCTGCCCCAATTTCTTGCTTGGGGCTTTTGGATTTTTGTTTTAATGGGACCGAACCGTGAGGCTGTCTACGTATCCTTAAAAGGAATCAGGTCGAACATAGTTCATGACATAGGAATTACTTTGTTTGTTGTGATTTTTCTTCCCTTTTCTTTTTCTAATTTTCCTCTTTTGTTTTTCCTTTTGTTGTTGTTTATTTTTCTCTTTTTTTTTCTTTCCATTCTTTTCTTTCTCTTTTCTTTTTTCCTTTCTCTTTTTCTCTCCTTCCTTTACTTATTTTTATTCTTGTGTATTCAATATTGGCTATTGATTCTGAATGAGGGGTATGAAAGAAAATAAAAGAGACTTAAAGGGGTAACAATGGATAGAATGTTTAGATAGCAGAACAAAATGTCTTCGTCATTTCAATATTCGAGACATGCCAAGTACAAACAAGTAGAGTCAAAGAAAGAAATCATACATAGTATCTCTTAACTGCATCAGAATTGATAACCATTTCTACACATTTGCCTTCTATATCTGTCAAATACAATGCAACATTGGACAACACTCTAGTCACGACGAACGGCCCCTGCCAATTTTGGGCGAACTTTCCTTTGCTTCAACTTGATGAGGAAGAATGCGTTTCAATACTAACTGCCCCACTTCAATATTTCATGGACGCAACTTCTTGTTGTATGCTCTTGCCATTCTCTGATGATACAACTGGCCATGACACACTGCTGCCAGTCTCTTCTCTTCGATCAAACTTAATTGTTCCAAGCGGGTTTTGACCCACTCCTCGTCATCGATATCAGCCTCCGTGATAATTCGAAGGGATGGGATTTCCACTTCTGCGGATATCACTGCTTCAGTGCCATACACCAACAAATAAGGAGTCGCCCATACTGAAGTACGGATAGTAGTGCGATAACCGAGCAATGGAAACGACAAATTCTCATGCCACTGCCTAGAACCTTCCACCACTTTTCGAAGTATCTTTTTTATATTCTTGTTGGCCGCCTCAACTGCTCTGTTCTCCTTAGGGTGGTATGGGGTAGAATTACGATGTGTAATCTTGAACTGCTGACATACCTATTTCATCAGATTACTATTGAGATTAGCCCCATTGTCTGTAATGATCACCTTCGGTATCCCGAACCAGCAAATGATATTTGAATGCACAAAATCGACAACCGCCTTCTTGGTTACAGACTTAAATGTTTTAGCCTCTACCCACTTGGTGAAATAATCGATGGCCACCAGAATAAACCTTTGCCAGTTGGACGCTTCTGGCTCGATTGGCCCAATGACATCAATTCCCCAAGCAACAAAAGGCCATGGTATGGACATTGTATGTAATTCAGATGGTGGAGAATGAATAAAATCTCCATGCACTTGGCACTAATGACATTTACGCATGAAACTAATACAATCTTGCTCCATGGTGAGCCAATAATAACCTGCCCGGAGGATCTTCTTTGCCAGCACATACCCACTCATGTGCAGTCCACAGACTCCAGAATGTACTTCGGTCATGATAGTCGTAGCCTGTCTGGCATCTACACATCTTAATAATTCGAGATCTGGAGTTCTTTTGTACAAAACTCCTCCACTGAAGAAAAATCCACTTGCCAAGCGATGAATTGTTCTCTTTTGATCACCTGTGGCTTGTGTCGGATATACTCCCCTTCGGATGTATTCCTTGATGTCGTGAAACCAAGGCTCCCCATCGAGCTCTTCCTCCACCATGTTACAATAAGCATGCTGATCACGTACTTGAATATGCAACGGGTCTATATAAGCCTTATTTGGATAATGTAACATTGACGCCAAAGTAGCCAAAGCATCGGCGACCTCATTGTGGATCCTCGGAATATGCCTGAACTCTATTGATTGAAATCGTTGACAAAGATCATACAAACATTGTCGATACGGTATGAGTTTTAAATCCCGTGTTTCCCATTCTCCCTAAATCTGGTGTACCAGAAGGTCCGAGTCACCCAAGACCAAGACTTCCTAGACACCCATATCCACATCCATCCTCAAACCCAAAATGCTTGCCTCATATTCTACCATGTTGTTAGTACAGTAGAACCGAAGCTGAGCCGTAGCAGGGTAATGATGCCCTATTTCAGAGACAAGTACCGCTCCTATCCCAACACCTTTCATGTTAGCAGCCCCATCAAAGAAAAGTTTCCATCCTGGCTTTTCAATCTGTTCCAACTCATCAATTTGCTTTACCTCTTCATCTGGGAAGTAAGTCCTCAAAGGTTCGTATTCTTCATCCATAGGATACTCAGCCAAGTGGTCGGCCAATGCTTGTGCTTTCATCGCGGTCTGAGTCACATAGACAATGTCAAATTCTGTGAGCAAGATCTGCCACTATGCAAGCTTTCATGTGGGCATAGGCTTCTGGAAGATGTACTTCAATGGATCCAAGCGAGAGATGATGTAAGTAGTATAAGAGGACAAATAATGTTTCAGCTTCTGGGCTACCCAAGTTAGGGTGCAACACGTCCTCTCAAGTTGAGTGTACTTAACCTCGTAAGACGTGAATTTCTTGCTGAGATAATATATGGTCTGCTCCTTCCTGCCAGTAATGTCATGCTGTCCCAACACACATCCAAATGAATTGTCCAAGACTGTTAAATACAGAATCAAAGGTTTCCCTAGTTCTGGCAGGACCAACACATGTGGGTTTGACAAGTACCCCTTTATCTTATCAAAGGCTACCTGACATTCATCTGTTCACTTGACTGCAACATCTTTCTCTAACAATTTGAAGATAGGCTCACACGTTGTTGTGAGCTGAGCAATAAACCGGCTGATGTAATTTAATCTTCCCAACAGACTCATCACCTCAGTCTTGTTCTTCAGAGGTGGCAATTCCTGGATGGATTTGATTTTTTAAGGGTCTAATTCAATACCTCATCGGCTGACTATGAATCCCAACAACTTTCCAGACGGAACACCGAACGCGCATTTTGTAGGATTGAGCTTGAGATTATACCTGCGAAGCCTTTGAAAGAATATTCTCATATCTCTGACATGGTCAGACTGCTTTCGAGACTTTACAATCACATCATCCACATAAACCTCGATCTCCCTGTGTATCATGTCGTGGAATATGGTCGTCATTGCCCTCATGTAGGTTGCCCCGACATTTTTCAAACCAAATGGCATGACCTGATAGTAGTACGTTCCACATGGAGTGATGAATGCTGTCTTTTCTACGTCTTCTTCATCTATTAAGATCTGGTGGTAGCCCGCATAACAATCCACAAAATAACCAATCTCATGTTTGGCACAATTATCGATCAATATATGGATGTTCGGCAATGGGAAGTTTTCCTTGGGACTTGCCTTGTTGAGGTCTCGAAAATCAACACAAACCCTAGTCTTGCCATACTTTTTCGGCACAGGCACTACATTGGCTAACCAAGTGGGATACCGAGTGACCCTAATGACCTTGGCCTCAAACTGTTTGGTGACCTCTTCCTTAATTTTTACACTCATATCAGTTTTAAATTTCCTTAGCTTCTGCTAAACAGGGGGGATTGCCGGAGCATTGGGCAATTTGTGAACCACCAAACCAGTGCTTAAACCTGGCATGTCATCACAGGACCATGCAAAAATATCTTTGTACTCGAACAGTGTTTTAATTATCTCCTCTCTAAGTTGTGGTTCAAGATGGACACTTATTTTAGTTTCCTGGACATTATCTTGGTCCCTTAAACTGATTGCTTCTGTATCACTCAGGTTAGGCTTGGGTTTTTCTTCAAAATGGCTTAATTCTTTACAAATCTATTCAAAGGCTTCATCCTCGTCATATTCCGATTCAACATCACATTATATTTCTTGAATTACTATTTCAGAACGAGATTGGCTTTTAAGACTGGACCGGAGATTCCGCATGCATGTCATATCATTGAAGCCAGCATAAAAAGAACTGTACAAGGAAGAAAAGAAAAACAAAAATAAAACTATCAGGAAGAAAGGAAAGGAAAAATTGCATTTCATTGAAATTAAAGACAACGGGGTTTATACATCCAAACTGATGGAACATAGAATCTGAATTACAACCCTGGAATAATCCAGATAAAATGAAAGAAAATCAAATCAAACTACCAAAACTCCCTCCTTGTGGGGAGAGGAGTAGCTTCCCAATTGTTAATCTTTGCACCGGGCCCAAAATCATTTTTCAACATTTCAACGTCTACGATGACTGATGCAGCAGCTACCCTTGGAGTTGGAACGCGCTTCCCTTCTGGAATTTTCTCTACCGCTATCGTGTCAAAAACCTAATAAACCCAAGGCCCTTTGTCGTCTTCAAACTCTATGAATGGAACAATGGCATCACTAGGAACATACAAATTATCTTCGCCATGCACAACAATTTCCTGTCTATCCCATTCAAACTTAACCATTTGATGCATAGTGGACGGGACCGCTTTGGCAGCATGAATCCAGGGTCGACCTAACAACATATTGTAAGAAACAGCCATATCGATCACCTGGAATTCCATAGTAAATTCAACTGGCCCTATTGTAAGCTTGAGCACTATGTCCCCGACTGAATCTTTTCCTCCCCCGTCGAATCCCCGAACGCAGATACTATTCTTATGAATTCTTTCATCATCCACCTTCAACTTGTTTAGAGTGGAAAGAGGGAAAATATTTGCACTAGAACCATTGTCAACAAGTACCCGAGTAACCACAGAATCTTCACATTTCATCGTCAGATATAGGGCTCTATTGGGATCAGTACCCTCCACGGGCAACTCATCATCAGAAAAAGTGACTCTGTTTACCTCAAATATCTTGCTAGCTATCTTTTCCAAGTGGTTTACTGAGATTTTGTCAGGTACGTGGGCTTCATTCAAGATCTTCATCAAAGCCCGACGGTGCTCGTATGAATGGATCAATAATGACAAGAGCGAGATCTGAGCCGGTGTCTTCCTTAACTGCTCCACAATGGAATAATCATGTACTTTCATCTTTATCAGAAAGTCTTCTGCTTCTTCCTCGGTCACTGCTTTCTTCACGAACACTAGATTATCTTTTGAGGTCTTGGCTTTTCTCAACTCTTCAGGGGCAAAGCATCTCCCCGATCGGGTCAAACCATGAGTCTAACACACTTCTTCTTTAACCTCTTTCCCCTTGTAAGTCACTGTCACTCGTTCATAATTCCATGGGACTGCCTTGCTATTGACTATGGGTAATTGAGTTACCGATTTGATTATGACAGGATCTGTGCAGGCGCCCTTCACAATTACCACAGGCTTTTTCGTCACTCCTGGCACAACCACTTTTGCTCTTTGATGTTTTCCTGCAATGCCACTTGTGGACCCCTTCTTGACCTCCACGGATGGTTCGTTATTTGCCCCGTTCAACTTAATCACAAACTTCTTACTTGTTGACTTTTCAAATAGCTTGGCTTTACTAGCCCGAACCATCATGACGTTTGCGACGGCTTCTTAGGCTCCCCTTCCTTATGAATTATCTCAATCATATTCGTCTCATGATGGGCCGACAACGGGTTCTAGTTGATGTTGGGTGCCTCCAGGGCTTGGACCTCAATCCGATTAGTATCAATGAGCTCTTGAATAGCTGTTTCCAACTTCCAGCATTTCTCTGTGTCGTGACCCGGAGTCCCTGAACAATACTCACAACTTACCGAGCGGTCAAGATTTTTGGGAGGGGGATTCGGCAGTTTAGCCTCGATCGGATTCAACATACCCAACTGTCTCAGTTGGTGAAATAGATTAGCATATAATTCTTCGAATGGATTGAAAGTCTTCTGCTTTTGCAACCTCTCATTCTTAAAGGCTTGATTTGGCCGGAAACCTGTTCCAGGGGGATTTCTGTAGGCTCTTGGGGGTGGATGGGCATTTTGTGGAGCTAGGATGGACTTTGTGGAGCCGGCGCACGCCATTGTGTGTGAGCGGGGGGTTGGGTATAGGTTTGTGCATGATGGACGGAAAAATGGGGATCTAGCAGTGGGTAGTAGTAACGTGGTGGACTATATGGAGTGTGGGAGTAAGTTTGGTGGTAGGATCGAGGCAAGTTGTAGTAACGTGGAATGTTCCTGGATCCAACTCAAGCTCCCGACTCAATTGTATCAACATCCTCTTTCTTCTTCTTCCCGAGTACACCTCCAGTACCGTTTTGAATGGCCTGGGTGGTCGCCTTGATTGCTGAATAAGTCATGATCTTGTTGGAGTTGAGTCCCTCCTCAACCATGCCTACCATTTTTACAACTTCATTAAAGGACTTGCCTACTGCTGACACCAAATAACCAAAATCAGTGGGTTCCAAAGCCTGCAAGAAATAGTCAATCATCTCACTTTCTTTCATCGGAGGGTCAACCCTCGCTGCTTGCTCTCTACAATGAAATTCATATTCTCTAAAGCTCTCACCGGGTTTCTTCTCAATCTTTGTCAATGACAGATGGTCTGGGATAATTTTGAGGTTGTATTGAAAATGGCAGGCAAAAGCTTGGGCCAAATCGTCCCATGTGTACCACCTGCTGTGATCTTGTCTGGTATACCATTCTAATGTCGATGCGCTCAAACTTTGGCTGAAATATGCCATCAGCAACTCATCTCTTCCACCTGCTCCTCTCATCTTGCTACAAAATCCTTTTAAGTGTGCTACTGGGTCACCATGCCCGTCGTACAGATCAAACTTGGGCATTTTGAACCCTGCTGGTAACTGAACATCTGGGAACAGACATAAATCTTTGTAGGCCACACTTACTTGACCTCCCAACCCCCTCATATCTCGAAATGATTGTTCTAAGCTTTTGATCTTTCTGATCATCTCTTCATGTTCGGGATTTTTAGGTGGCTTCTCGGTCTCTACCGGGAGATCAAGATGAGGGGTGCAAGAATATGGTTCTGGAACATTGAAGGTGGGTTAAGGGGGATAGTACTGGTTGTCGTGAGTTTGGAACAGAGGTTCACTGGAAGATCGGAGTAATGTAGCAGGTGGAGGTGCCAAAAAAATAGGTGTAATTGGTGGGGGAGGGTATGGGACTTGTTTGGGTGGTGGATCTTGAGAAGTATGGGAAGTGGTGCCATAGAATTGTTGGTAGAGGGGAAAGGCTGGAGATGAGTTCACAGTGGGAGGCTCCTGAGGTTGGGCCAATAGTGGTATATAAGCAGGGTTGGCGGGATAAACCGGTGGTGGATGGCCCTTGGCCCAGGATTGGTACATTTCAGCCATCTGTTGCTTTAACTTATACATCTCCTCCTTTATTGCATTAACATCTAGTTCTTCCACCTCTTTCGACGGGTCAACAATACTTGTCTCCTGTTCTTGGTTGGCCATATTCATCCTGTCTTTTAATCGGGTATTGTACGAGTGAGTTGCCAGAATGCCAATCAACTAACCACCTGCCTGGACTCAATACATCAAACAACAACCTTGTTAGCGATTAGGCTTTAACAGATTGGTAACCGCACATTGGGCATGAATGCACCTAAACAGTTAACCGTATCTATTATGTATTTGATCGATTGCATGCGTCATCCCGGCCTTTTCTTACTTTTAATTGCAAACTTCCCCCTTTTCTTTCTTTTTTGTTTTCTTCCTTTCACTCTTGCCTCTGTTCTCTCTTTGTTTTAATTCTCTCTTGATTTCTTATTTTCTCTCTTTTCTTTCTTGTTTTCCGCTCTTTTTCTTTTTTTAACTCTCTTGTTTTTCCTCTTATTTTATTTCTCTCTTTTTTATTTGGTCACGGTGGAATCCTATGGAGATTGCCTACGTATCATGACCCCGCATGAATCAGACCAAGCGTAGTTCTTGGAGATAAAAATAATAAAACATTTTTGGAATTTTCAATTTTTTTCATAATAAGACTCAGAAGTAAACTTAAACAAAAACTACCAGACTCTGATGAAAGACGAAATACAGACTCGAAAAACAAACAATCCATATACTCTAATAAAAGAAATACAGACTCCAAGACAAACTGGCAGACTTTAACAGAAAGAAAATATAGACTCAAGAAATCACGAATACATCAGTGCCTCAATTGCCCATGGGACCCGCGGGGCATCATTCGGCCTCGCCGCGGGCTGACTCGCTAAATCCCCTTGGAGGTGGTAGAGATCTTCCATTACCCGGCGAACAAAAACATCACAGTAGCGAAGAACATAGATCTAGTCATATCCTCATAGCTACTGCACTTCATCGCGATGTAGTTGGCGACCCTTTTGACTTGCTCTCTTATGACGC
Organism: Nicotiana tabacum; assembly: GCF_000715075.1. NCBI lineage: Eukaryota > Viridiplantae > Streptophyta > Magnoliopsida > Solanales > Solanaceae > Nicotiana > Nicotiana tabacum. The sequence continues at coordinate 80,478,442 of NC_134085.1, read as the reverse complement.
CCTTCTCTTGCAACAAACGCCCAATATGTTCGGTTCTGGCTTCCAAAGTTCGTCAGGCTACCTGGTTCCGCTCTTGGAGTTGTTGCAAGTCTCTTTCTCGACAGGGCAGAATCTGGGTAAATTAATACACATACAAGCCACCATTCAACAATTCAATGCATTCAAACAGCTTATCAAAGCTAAAATACCATCGTTCTTCAGTATAAACTTAAACAAAAACCTTCAACCCAAAGCAGTGCACTAAATCCTAACACAAGGCCTTAAAAGATCTTTTACCCTAGCCTTTATCCAAATTTACTAAAGAAGACTAAATAGATAAAGTTCACAGTTCATTTATCAATACAAGTATAAGTTACTATTGCAGACTACTCTCACATACACGAATTCAGCAAAAAAACTAACTAACATCTGTAATTTAAAACTAATTGTGGGATATTGAAACAATAAGAGGAACAAGGAAAGCAGACTCAAATGCAGCCTTCATTTAAACAGAGCATCACTTGATTTACATGTTCAACTGTTATTCTTCACTCATAAGCTAAGGAGGATACCTGGAGAATGAAACAAAGAAGAAAATGAGGAGCCAACAAGATAAACACCAACAGTCAGCACCAGCAGTAACACAGACCCCATATTCGAGAAATTGAACCCATAGAATCAGTGTAAATTCAATAGAACATTGATTTCAACAACAGTTTAACCCAAAACATGAATACCAAACAAACTTCAACTCATTTTTAATCCTTGAGTAATCAGGAATTGTTTTGGAAAGGAAAACCTCAAGAGAAACTTCAATGAAACAGTATTTTTCCTTGAAGTTTATGAAAGTAGTAAAATTTTTGTAGTTTTGGTATTTTCAGATTTCCAGCTCTTCAAAAATCTCCCTTGGGTCTGCCTTGAAAGGCAAGCTAGGATGCCTTTATAGGCAAGCTAGGATGCCTTTATAGGCAAGCTACTAGGGCATACTTAGCTTGCACTTTGCCCCCTTTTGAATTTTATTTTTTGCTTAGGTGTCCCTAGCTTAAATTCCAGAAATTCACTTTAATCCCTACCACCAACTTCCTGGAAGCTTCCCATTCAGTTACACTCAAGATTCCTTAGGCCAATTCCCTAGACTACCCCTCGAACCCTGATTATTTACTCTAGGAACCCATATAGGTCAGATTTACCCTATATTTAAACCAACATTTGGGCTCAATTCCGACCCAATGACCTAAATCAACCCCCCTTGGGGTGAGGTCTGCAATGACTTCAAAGCCCAAACAACAAGATGAACTAAATCAAATCAGTCAACAAACAAAGGGCAAATATTTGAATGATTTCGAGAATTAAAACCTACACTAATCAACTGATTATTACACAAATAAACAAGAAATTAACCAAGTCATCACAATAACCCTAATTAAATTAACTAGGTGACTAAATGAGATATGAAGTCAAAAATTTAAACGGGCTGATAACATAATTAAGGAAACAGAAAACAACTTTCACAAAGAAAGGCGAAAAAGAAAAACAACTAACAGAAGATAGTTTAAACCCGGAGGATTGGTCGAGTTTCAACCAGACTAGTAGAAGAAAATTAAACCAAAGAAAAGGGAAGGAGAGGAAAATAAAATAGTAAAAGAAAGAACAGACAAAAGAGGAGAAGGGAACCTACCGATTCATTCTCGAAATCTATCGGAGACACATGGCCTAACAAAATTAACGTCGATCGTTTGAATCCAGAATTCAAAACTCGAAGAACAGCCCTTATGACCATGCATGCACCAGGTCCGATAGAAAAATGGCTTTTGAACTTTCAAGGCTCGAACTCAGATCTAAGATTCAAGAAGCTTCGGCAAGATTCGAGGGTAACGGAGTGAGGATTCGGCATGAGGGGGTCGCAGTGGCTATGTGGAGTTAATCTGGGGTCATTTGGGAAAAGTTAAGTTTTTGGTCTAGTCTTCGATTTAAGATTCGAGACGAACCAGTGGGATTCGAAGGACACAGGTTAGGGATTTGGGAAGAGGGGATGAAAGAGGTCTTGGGGTGTAAGTTGTGTGGCGGTTTGCGGTGGCGCCGCCACCGGCAGTGGAGGATTTGGGGGCGGATAGATAGGGTTTCGGGGGTGTTTTCTGATGAGGGTGATGAGCAGAAAGGAGTTCAGGGGGTAGGGTTATTCGGACATTTATATATCAAATGACCACAGCTTCTTAGCCGTTAGATTAATTATCCTCGACGACTCAGATCCACCCCAAGTGAAACGGGGTCGTTTTGATAAAGGGGAAGACTGGACCGGGTCAGCGTGGTTTTGGGCCGGGTAAGGGGTGAGGAATCCGTTTGGGCTGAGTATTTTTAGACCAAAATTGGCCCAATTTCTAGTCTCTTTCACAAATTATCCAAAATTCTTTTCCTTTTCTCTTTTCTTTTGTTTTCAAAATTAAAACTTCAAAATCTAAATTAATTCTTGATAAAATTATCCTACAAAGTAAAATAAATAAATTAACTTTAAATAAATATTACCACAAATAATTAGATACCAAATTAAAAGAAAGATTACCCAAATTTGAAGCTAATCAATTAAAAATGCAAAATAAGTTGCTTTATTTTTTTTGATTTTTCCATTTTTATAAAACAATTAAATGACTAATTAATTTTTAAGAAAATTCAAAGTTAAACTCTAAATGCAAATGGAACATATTTTTTGTATTTTTCATTTACTAAAATGCACACATAAAAATGCAAATAACAGAACATGTCCTGAAAATTCACAATATTGTGAACACTGAAAGAAATTATTTTGTATTGAATTTATGGGAGTAATTCATATAAGGCAAAAATCACGTGCTCACAGTTGTTCTTCTTTGCGCGGAAACACGAAGAGTTTTCGTGCAAAGATAGAGTGAGCGGATACGAGCGATTGTTGCCCGTTTAAATAATCTGTGGGAAGCATTTTTGAAAGATTTGACTGCATCCTGCTTCTGAGGTTGCCTACATATCCTTGGCTAAAAAGGAATCGGGTCAGTGTAGTTCAGGAATGTTTGGTAGCTGGGACTACCATGAAGCTGTGATTTCACTGTTGTTGTTGTTGCTGCTATTGCTTACTGAATCCCCTTATTACACCATGTCAAAAGATAAAAGAAGCTAGACTAGACTATGATTTATGCTTTATAAAATCCTATCTATATCTTCAAACTTGCTCTTATGTTTCTTGTTGCCTTGTTGACTTATATTCTCTCGGTGAAATCCCTTTGTTGTCGCCTCGAATTGTAACCTGAGATGTCTTCCCTTTTCTTCAGGTGGATGCCTGACTGCTAAGGTCGAATTGTATCCTGAGATGTTTTTCCTTGCTCTCCAGGTGGTTGCCTGACTATTGACCTTGATATGTATTCCCATGTTTTGACTCCAAGACGTGAATGTAATCCTATGCTATCCAGGCGGGCTCCTAACTTAGAAACGTCAATGTATTCCGCTGCTATTCAGGCGGGCTCCTAATTCCAAAACGTGAATGTATTCCCATGTTATCCAGGCGGGATCCTGACTTCGAAACGTGGATGTACTCATATGCTATCTAGGCGGGCTCCTGACTTCAACTTGAAACGTATTCCCTGCTCTTCAGGCGGGCTCCTTATTCTAAAACGTGAATGTATTCCCATGTTATCTAGGCGGGCTCCTGACTTCGAAACGCGAATATACTCCCATGCTATCCACGCGGGCTCCTGACTTCAACTTGAAACGTATTCCCTGCTCTCCAGGTGGGCTCTTGATTGCTAAACTTGAGTGTATTCCCTGCTCCCCAGGCGGGCTCCTGATTTCAACTTGAAACGTATTCTCTGCTCTCCAGGCGAGCTCCTGATTGCTAAACTTGAATGTATTTCCTGCTCTCCAGGCGGGATCCTAAATGCTGACTTGAAATGTATTCCCTTGTTTTCTAGGTGGGCGCCTAATTTCCACAAAATAGACAAAAACAAAGAAAACTTCTGCCCTAGTTTGGTGTTGGGCGCATCTGTGAGTGTTAATTGAATCGTGTTACCAAATATCTCTATAAATTTGAAATCTAAATCCCATTATTCAGGAGGGTCCCGCTGAATCTTGTTGTCTAAGGTCTTAAAACTACATCACATTATCCAGGGAGGTTCTGAAAATCCAAGGTCAGATTTTATCTTAAGAGTGACAGGTTTTATAGCTGAATTATACTACCGTACAGCAAGATTTATGCTAAATTTTGCTTATCTAACCAAAACTTTAAAGCTAAGTCCCATTATCCACGAGGGTCATGAGAACTCCTAATTGAATCCTATCTCGAACATGCAAACTTCTACGCCGACTTATATTCCTTTGGGATGCATTTATGCTAAATTATGCTATTTTTGAACATTTCAACTAGGTCCCATTTTCACGGAGGATCCTGAAAATCAAAAATCAAATCTGTTTGGTGACTGCCTTTCTCCACGGAAGGTTTCTCTGAAACAATCGAAATTTCCTGCCCCTGTTTTAATCAAAGAAAATTTTGTCAGTTTTAAAATGTGGTGGTTAGTTGATGGCATTCTTGCTGAAGGTCTCTCCGCTGCATTGTCTTGTTTTGACTAGCTTCTCTGAGCTTGCCTTGAACCGCTTGACTTTCCGACTGACTTTCAAAAAAAAACCCATAACTTGAATGACTCGAGTGTTCTATTCCAGGACCGTTGCCTCATACCTCTTACCAAATTATTTTGCCGATGGAACTATTGTTGGCATTTTATCTCCTTTTTCATCATGCTATCTTTGGTATTGCTCTGGCCGCACTGTTCTTTGCAATCTTGAAGCTGGTAGTGAGCTTTGAAATTCCTTCTTATTTGCTTAAACAGGACTGGCATTGGGAACATCTTAGAGGAATAAACCCAAAGAAATGAAATGCAATGACTTTCAGAGTTAAGGATAAGGAAGTTCAAAACTGGAGGACTATCTGAAGAGAAAAAGAAAAGAGACTTATCTGAGTAGAACAGCTGGTTCCAATGGTCATGACATGCAATTTGGATTAATCCGCCCAATCTGTCCAACCAATCAACTTTCAGTTGCCATGCTTTATAGCCCCGGAATTTCCATAACCTGATTTCTTCACCCAAATCCTGACCTTGTTCATCCTGCGGTGCCTTGAAAGGTTTTCACCAGCAGACCTCTTTCATTTGTCCATCTCTCAACTCACTTTCGCCTTACGGTACCCGTGAGGGTTTTCACCACTAGGACTCTCTCATTTTGATTTCACTCAGCTCCCGTCGCCTTACGGTGCCCGTGAGGGTTTTAACCAATAAGACTTTCTCATTTTGATTTCTCTCAGCTCCCGTCGCCTTACGGTGCCCGTGAGGGTTTTAACCAATAAGACTCTCTCATTTTTGACTTCTTTTCCCTCTTTGGACCAGAGTGCTACCCCTGACGTGAATCACCGCTACCTGTTTGACTTGGTATTTCTCGAAGACTGATCGGAATATCTTTCTTTGGACCGTAATGTAGCTTTGGATGGGTTTAGAAAGGAAGGGTATAAAAAGCTCAAAACCGTTCGATTGGGTTCAAATTTACAACCTTCGGAATCAGGTTTCTGATAACAACCACAACTTCTGCCCAAATTTCTTGCTTGGGGCTTTTGGATTTTTGTTTTAATGGGACCGAACCGTGAGGCTGCCTACGTATCCTTAGAAAGAATCAGGTTGAACGTAGTTCATGACATAGGAATTACTTTGTTTGTTGTGATTTTTCTTCCCTTTTCTTTTTCTTCTTTTCCTCTTTTGTTTTTACTTTTGTTGTTGTCATTTTTTTTCTCTTTTCTTTCCTTTCTCTTTTTCTCTCCTTCCTTTACTTATCTTTACGCTTGTGTTTCCAATATTGGCTATTGATTTCGAAGGAGGGATATGAAAGAAAATAAATGAGCCTCAAAGGGGTAACGATTGATAGAATGTTTAGATAGCAGAACAAAATGCTTTCGTTATTTCAATATTCGAGACATGCCAAGTACAAACAAGTACAATCAAAGAAAGAAATCATACATAGTATCTCTTAACTGCATCAGAATTGATAGTCATTTCTACACATTTGCCTTCTATATCTGTCAAATACAATGCACCATTGGACAACACTCTAGTTACGACGAACGGCCCCTGCCAATTTGGGGAGAACTTTCCTTTAGCTTCAACTTGATGAGGAAGAATGTGTTTCAATACTAACTGCCCCACTTCAAACTTTTTTGGATGCATCTTCTTGTTGTATGCTCTTGCCATTCTCTGTTGATACAACTGGCCATGACACACTGCTGCCAGTCTCTTCTCATCGATCAAACTTAATTGTTCCAAGCGGGTTTTGACCCACTCCTCATCATCGATCTCAGCCTCCGCGATAATTCGAAGGGATGGAATTTCCACTTCTGCGGGTATCACTGATTCAGTGCCATACACCAACAAATAAGGAGTCGCCTCTACTGAAGTACGGACAGTAGTGCGATAACCGAACAATGTAAACGACAACTTCTCATGCCACTGCCTAGAATAATTTTTCGAAGTATCTTCTTTATATTCTTGTTGGCCGCCTCAATTGGCCCAATGACATCCATTCCCCAAGCAACAAAAGGCCATGGTGCGGACATTGTATGTAATTCAGATGGTGTAGAATGAATCAAATCTCCATGCACTTGGCACTGATGATATTTACGCACGAAACTGATACAATCTTGGTCCATGGTGAGCCAATAATAACCTGCGCGGAGGATCTTCTTTGCCAGCACATACCCACTCATGTGCGGTCCACAGAATGTACTTCGGTCATGATAGCCGTAGCCTGTCTGGCATCTACACATCTTAATAATCTGAGATCTGGAGTTCTTTTGTACAAAACTCCTCCACTGAAGAAAAATCCACTTGCCAAGCGATGAATTTTTCTCTTTTGATCACCTGTGGCTTGTGCCGGATATACTCCCCTTCGGATGTATTCCTTGATGTCGTGAAACCAAGGCTCCCCATCGAGCTCTTCCGCCACCATGTTACAATAAGCATGCTGATCACGTACTTGAATATGCAACGGGTCTATATAAGCCTTATCTGGATGATGTAACATTGACGCCAAAGTAGCCAAAGTATCGACGACCTCATTGTGGATCCTCGAGATATGCCTGAACTCTATTGATTGAAACCGTTGACAAAGATCATGCAAGCATCACCTATACGATATGAGTTTTAAATCTCGTGTTTTCCATTCTCCCTGAATCTGCTGTACTAAAAGGTCCGAGTCACCCAAGATCAAGACTTCTTGGACACCCATATCCACAGCCATCTTCAAACCCAAAATGCAGCCTCGTATTCTGCTATGTTGTTAGTACAGTAGAACCGAAGCTGAGCTGTAACAGGGTAATGATGCCCTGTTTCAGAGACAAGTACCGCTACTATCCCAACGCCTTTCATGTTAGCAGCCCCATCAAAGAAAAGTTTCCATCCTGGCCTTTCAATCTTTTCCAACTCATCAATGTGCATTACCCCTTCATCAAGGAAGTAAGTCTTCAAAGGTTCGTATTCTTCATCCACAGGATTCTCAGCCAAGTGGTCGGCCAATGCTTGTGCTTTCATCGCAGTCCGAGTCACGTAGAGAATGTCAAATTCTATGAGCAAGATCTGCCACTTTGCGAGCCTTCCCGTAGGCATAGGCTTCTGGAAGATGTACTTCAATGGATCCAAGCGAGAGATGAGGTAAGTAGTATAAGAGGACAAATAATGTTTCAACTTCTGGGCTACCCAAGTTAGGGCACAACACGTCCTCTCAAACAGAGTGTACTTAACCTCGTAAGATGTGAACTTCTTGTTGAGATAATATATGGCCCGCTCCTTCCTTCCAGTAGTGTCATGCTGTCCCAACACACATCCAAATGAATTGTCCAAGACTGTTAAATACAGAATCAAAGGTCTCCTTGGTTCTGGCAAGACCAACACAGTTGGGTTTGACAAGTACCCCTTTATCTTATCAAAGGCTTCTTGACATTCATCTGTCCACTTGACTGCAGCATCTTTCTTTAACAATTTGAAGATAGGCTCACACGTTGTCGTGATCTGAGTAATAAACCGGCTGATGTAATTCAATCTTCCCAACAGACTCATCACCTCAGTCTTGTTCTTCGGAGGTGGCAATTCCTGGATGGATTTGATTTTTGACGGGTCTAATTCAATACCTCACCGGCTGACTATGAATCCCAACAATTTTCCAGACGGAACACCGAATGTGCATTTTGCAGGATTGAGCTTGAGATTGTACCTGCGAAGCCTTTGGAAGAACTTTTTCAGATCTCTGACATGGTCAGACTGCTTTCTAGACTTTACAATCATATCATCCACATAAACCTCGATCTTTTTGTGTATCATGTCATGGAATATGGTTATCATTGCCCTCATGTAGGTTGCCCCGACATTTTTAAAACCAAATGGCATGACCCGATAGCAGTACGTTCCCCATGGCGTGATGAATGCTATCTTTTCTACGTCTTCTTCATCCATTAAGATCTGGTGGTAGCCCACATAACAATCCATAAAAGAACCAATCTCATGTTTGGCACAATTATCGATCAATATATGGATGTTCGGCAATGGGAAGTTATCCTTGGGTCTCGCCTTGTTGAGGTATCGATAATCAACACGCACCCTGGTCTTGCCATCCTTTTTCGGCACAGTCACTACATTGGCTAACAAAGTGGGATAACTAATGACCCGAATGACCTTGGCCTCAAACTTTTTGGTGACCTCTTCCTTAATTTTTACACTCATATCAGTTTTAAATTTCCTCAGCTTCTGCTTGACAGGGGGGAATGCCGGATCAGTGGGCATTTTGTGAACTACCAAACCAGTGCTTAAACCTGGCATGTCGTCATAGGACCATGCAAAAACATCTTTGTACGTGAACAATGTTTTAATTATCTCCTCTCTGAGTTGTGGTTCAAGATGGACACTTATTTTAGTTTCTCGGACATTATCTTGGTCCCCTAAATTGATTGCTTCTGTATCACTTAGGTTAGGCTTGGGTTTTTCTTCAAAATGGCTTAATTCTTTACTAATCTCTTCAAAGGCTTCATCCTCGTCATATTTCGATTCAACATCACATTCTATTTCTTGAATTACTATTTCAGAACTAGATTGACTTTTAAGACTGGGCCGGAGATTCCGCATGCATGTCATATCATTGAAGCCAGCATAAAAAGAACTGTACAAGGAAGAAAAGAAAAATCCAGACAACGGGGTTTATACATCCAAACGAATGGAACATAGAATCTGAATTACAACCCTGGAATAATCCAGATAAAATGAAAGAAAATTAAAGCAAACTACCAAAACTCCCTCCTGGTGGGAGAGGAGTAGCTTCCCAATTATTAATCTTTGCACCGGGCCCAACAAATTGCACATCTGCCTTGCTAGAATCCTCTCCGGCTTCCAACACGTTCACATCGGCGAATATCCTCTCGAACCTTTCCATTAAATCTTCATCAACATCAACCACCGAAATGGGAGCCGACATCACTGGGCGCTTTCTGGTACCAAGCCTGACAAATGATCGGGAAAGAAGCGGGATTGGCATTGGAAGGGCCCATGATCTCTATTTCATTTTTCTGGATCTTCTCACGTCTGCGACTGTGGGCTTGAACCCCAGACCAAATGTATCCAAGTTCTTAGGAGGAGAAACCGGCTGTACAATACCCTGCAGAGATGCACCCAAACCTTTGCCCGGCACAAAACCATTTTTCGACATTTCAACGGCTACCATGATTGATGCAGCAGCTACCCTTGGAGTTGGAACGCGCTTCCCATCTGGAATTTTCTCTACCGCTATCGTGTAAAAAACCTGATAAACCCACGGCCCCTTGTCGTCTTCAAACTCTATGAATGGAACAATGGCATCACTGGGAACACACAAATTGTCTTCACCATGCACAACAATTTCCTGTCTATCCCATTAAAACTTAACCACTGGGAATTCCATAGTAAATTCAACTGGCCCTATTGTAAGCTCAAGCACTATGTCCCCGACCGAATCTTTTTCTCCCCCGTCGAATCCACGAACGCAGATACTATTCTTATGAATTCTTTCATCATCCACCTTCAACTTGTTCAAAGTGGAAAGAGGGCAAATATTTGAACTGGAACCATTGTCAACAAGTACCCAAGTAACCACGGAATCTTCACATTTTACTGTTAGATAGAGGCCTCTATTGTGCTCAGTACCCTCCACGGACAACTCATCAATAGAAAAAGTGACTCCGTATACCTCAAATATCTTGCTAGCTATCTTTTCCAAGTGGTTTACTGAGATTTTGTCAAGAACGTGGTCTTCATTCAAGATCTTCATCAAAAGCCGACGGTGCTCGTCTGAATGGATCAATAATGACAAGAGCGAGATCTGAGTCGGTGTCTTCCTTAACTGTTCCACAATGGAATAGTCCTATACTTTCATCTTTCTCAGAAAGTCTTCTGCTTCTTCCTCGGTCACCGCTTTCTTCACGAACACTGGATTATCTTTTGAGGTCTTGGCATTTCTCAACTCTTCGGGGGCAAAACATCTCCCCGATCGGGTCAAGCCATGAGTCTCACAAACTTCTTCTTTAACCTTTTTCCCCTTGTAAGTCACTGTCACTCGTTCATAATTTCATGGGACTACCTTGTTGTTGACTATGGGTAATTGAATTACCGGTTTGACAATGACTGAATCTGTGCAGGAGCCCTTCACAATTACCACAGGCTTGTTCGTCACTCCTAGTACAACCACTTTTGCTCTTTGATGTTTTCCTGCAACGCCACTTGTGGACCCCTTATTGACCTCCACGGATGGTTCGTTATTTTCCCCGTTCAACTTAATCATAGACTTCTCGCTTGTTGAATTTTCAAATGGCTTGGTTTCACTAGCCTGAAACATCATGACGGTTTGCGATGGCTTCTTAGACTCCCCTCTTTTATGAACTATCTCAATCATATTAGTCTCATTATGGGCTAGCAACGGGTTCAAGATGATGTTGGGTGCCTCTAGGGATTGGACCTCAATCCGATTAATATCAATGAGCTCTTGAATAGCTGTTTTCAACATCCAGCATTTCTCTGTGTTGTGACCCGGGGTCCCTGAACAAAACTCACAACTTACCGAGCGGTCAAAATTTTTGGGAGGGTGATTCGGCAGTTTAGCCTCGATCGGATTCAACTTACCCAACTGTCTCAGTCGGTGAAATAGACTAGCATATGATTCTCCCAATGGAGTGAAAGTCTTCTGCTTCTGCAACCTCTCATTCTTAAAGGCTTGATTTGGCCGGAAACCTATTCCAAGGGGATTTCTGTAGGCTCTTGGGGGTGGATGGGCATTTTATGGAGCTAGGTATGTACTTTGTGGAGCCGTCACACGCCATTGTGCATGAGCGGGGGGTTGGGTATAGGTTTGTGCGTGATGGACGGAAAAATAGGGATCGAGCGGTGGGTAGTAGTGTTGTGGTGGACTATATGGAGTGTGGGGGTAAGTTTGGTGGTAGGGTCGAGGCGGGTTGTAGTAACATGGAATGTTCCTGGATCCAACCCAAGATCCCGACTCAATTGTAGCAACATCCTCTTTCGTTTTCTTCCCGAGTACATCTCCACTACCGTTTTGAATGGCCTGGGTGGTCGCCTTGATTGTTGAATAACTCATGATCTTGTTGGACTTGAGTCCCTCCTCAACCATGCCTCCCATTTTTACAACTTCATTAAAGTACTTGCCTACTGCTGACACCAAGTGACCAAAATAAGTGGGTTCCAAAGCCTGCAAGAAATAGTCAACCATCTCACTTTCTTTCATTAGAGGGTCAACCCTCGATGCTTGCTCTCTCCAACGAAATCCATATTCCCTAAAGCTCTCACCGGGTTTCTTCTCAATCTTTGTCAATGACAGACGGTCTGGGATAATTTCGAGGTTGTACTGAAAATGGCAGGCAAAAGCTTGGGCCAAATCGTCCCACGTGTACCACCTGCTGTGATCTTGTCTTCTATACCATTCTAATGCCGATCCGCTCAAACTTTGGCTGAAATATGCCATCGGCAACTCATCTCTTCCACCTGCTCCTCTCATCTTGCTACAAAATCCTCTTAAGTGTGCTACTAGGTCACCATGCCCATCGTACAGATCAAACTTGGGCATTTTAAACCTTGCTGGTAATTGAACATCTAGGAACAAACATAAATCTTTGTAGGCCACACTTACTTGACCTCTCAACCCCCTCATATCAAAGAACGATTGTTCTAAGCTTTTGACCTTTCTGATCATCTCTTCATGCTTGGGATTTTTGGGTGGCTTATCGGTCTCTGCCGGGAGATCAAGATAAGGGGTTCAAGAATATGGTTCTGTAACTTTGAAGGTGGGTTCAGGGGGATAGTACTGGTTGTCGTGAGTTTGGAATAGAGGTTCACTGGAAGATCGGTGTAATGTAGCAGGTAGAGGTGCCACAAAAATAGGTGTAATTGGTGGAGAGGGTATGGGACTTGTTTTGGTGGTGGATCTTGAAAAGTATGGGAAGTGGTGCCATAGCATTGTTGGTGGAGGGGAAAGGCTGGAGATGAGTTCACAGTGGGAGGCTCCTGAGGTTGGGCCAATGGTGGGATATAAGTAGGGTTGGCAGGATAAACCGGTGGTGGATGCCCCTTGGCCCAGGATTGGTACATTTCAGCCATCTGTTGTTTTAACTCATACATCTCCTCCTTCATTTCATTAACATCTAGTTCTTCCACCTCTTTCGACGGGTCAACAATACCTGTCTTCGGTTTATGGTTGGCCATATTCAGCCTGTCTTTTGATCGGGTGTTGTACGAGTGAGTTGCCAAAATGTCAATCAACTAACCACCTGCCTAGACTCAATACATCAAACAACAACCTTGTTAGCGATTAAGCTTTAACAAATTGGTAACCGCACATTGGGCATGAATGCACCTAAACAGTTAACCGTCTCTATTATGTATTAGATCAGTTGCATGCGTCATCCCGGCCTTTTCTTACTTTAATTGCAAACTTCCCCCTTTTCTTTCTTTTTCGTTTCCTCCCTTTCTCTCTTGCCTCTGTTCTCTCTTTGTTTTTATTCTCTCTTGATTTCTAATTTTCTCTCTTTTCTTTCTTGTTTTCCGCTCTTTTTCTTTTCTTTACTCTCTTGTTTTTCCTCTTATTTTCTTTCTCTCTTTTCTATTTGGTTACAGTCGAATCCTATGGAGATTGCCTACGTATCATGATTCCACATGAATCAGACCAAGCGTAGTTCTTGGAGATAAAAATAATAAAACATTTTTGGAATTTTCAATTTTTTTCATAATAAGACTCAGAAATAAACTTAAACTAAAACTACTAGACTCTGATGAAAGACGAAATACAGACTCAAAAAACAAACAATCAACATACTCTGATAAAAGAAATACAGACTCCAAGACAAACTGGCAGACTTTAATGGAAAGAAAATACAGACTCAAGAAATCACGAATAAATCAGTGCCTCAATTGCCCCCCGGACCCGCGGGGCATCATTCGGCCTCATCGCGGGCCGACTCGCTAAATCCCCTTGAAGGTGGTAGAGATCTTCCATTACCCGGCGAACATAAAATCATCACAGTAGCGAAGACCATAGATCTAGTCATATCCTCACAGCAATTGCACTTCATCGCGATATAGTTGGTGACCCTTTTGACTCGCTCTCTTATGACGCCCTTCTCTTGCAACAAACGCCCAATCTGTTCGGTTCTAGCTTCCAAAGTTCTTTCGGCTACCTGGTTCCGCTCTTGGAGTTGTTGCAAGTCTCTTTTTAGCCGTGCCATTAAGGCGTAACAATGTTCTCTTTTAGCTTAAAATTTTTTGGCTTGTTTAGCCATTTCACCCTCGAGGTTGCCAATTGCCTTTTCCTAACCTGTGACCCCTTCTTCATATTTTTCTTTCATCTGTTGAACGAGAGTTGCATGCCTTTCAGCGCTTTTAGCCAACCTTTCTTGTGCTTTTGCTAGTTTAGACTCAGGTTTCTGCAGGTCATCTTCATAGTCACGTACCTTTTGAGTAAGGTTATAAATGAGCCTTTCATCTTTCCTGCTTCAGCCTGGGTTCTCTGCTTCAATTTTCAACTGTTGAACCTGAGCTTTAAGGGCTTCATTTTCTCACACCAATCTTCTCCTCTCACCTTCGGCCTCTTGTGCCTGCAAATCATTGTTGAAGGTGACATTTCTCAACTCTTCTCGTAGATCATGGATATTGGCCTTATATTCCTTTTCCTTCTCCCCCCAGGCTAACATCTCCTGAATTTTATCATCAAAGGCTTGAACATGAGGCCTTTTGGTGGGCCTTTCGGGCGCTGGCTCGTTATTTACGTAAGACATTTTCTCAAACCAAGCAGCATAATTTGGATCTACTTCCTCCTTGGCGGTATCTTGTACCTGGGTGCCATTTTTTAGATACCGGCAGCTATTACAATCCTGCTGAACTACAGCCTCGGGCAATGTAGCTTCTGGATGTAACTCTATGACATGGGTGCTTAGATCTTCATCTTCAGGCACAATTTTATACCTTCCCAATTGCCTCAAGACCCTTTGTGGTGTATATGGCTGAATACACCTTACGCCTATTAACCTCAGGTAGCCTTTGGTAGCAGTCATATGGATGGCTTCTATCCTCGGGAGCCATCCTATAGTCCATTCGACCTGACCTGCGTTAAGAACTTTCAAGTGAGAAACCCATGTTTTAAACCCTTCTGGTGCATTGTAATCTTTTACCCTCTCCTCGTAACTAATGATGAAGTTATTCGGGCTCGAACCATAACTCATGAATCTGGGCTGATGGTGAAGGTGCTCGATCGATCACATTTGCCGAAGGATGCTGCAACCTTCAAAAAATTGAGCCCCTGCTTTGCATAAAGTCAATGCTCGATAGATATCTGCCAGCACCAATGGGGCAAGTGTATGATCTTCCTTGGTAGTGAGGATTTGTGCAATTCTAGCCATACGAATATCCACCGTCCCTTTCTCATTTGGAAAAACCATGATCCCTAAGAATGCCACAATAAATGCGAATCAGCGATGAATTTGCCAAAGGCCCTTGTCTTGTTTGTTGCTTAGACCCCTTTCATGTGTTTCAAAACTAGTAGAGTGCCCGAACCTGAAGTATAAGAAATGTAAAGCACAACACCCATTGCTCACACGTTATTTATTCCTCTATTTTCTGATATTCAGGAGGTCAAAGATCTTGTGCACCGATGGAGACCTTGGAAATATAAGTTGTTGATTCCTCAAATCCCGTCCGAATTCAATGTACCCGGTTATCTCCTCCAAAGTAGGGGTGATTTCAAAATCTGAGAAACGAAAGACATTGTGGACAGGATCCCAGAAAGTTACCAAAGCCTTGATCAGATCTTCCCGTGGTTTTATCTCAAAAATGTTTATAAGAGCACCCAATTGCTTTTTCACCCATTTCTGACCATCTTCATCTAGATCATTCTGCCACATACGCAAGTGCAACTGAGAATGTTCCCTGACCACTTCTGGCAGATCCTAAATGGTATTCATTCTATTCCTGTGGAAGGTTAAGGTTAGGGTTGACTCGAGTGGATCCTTTTGTAAACTAGTTTCTTAAAAAGAAAAAAACAATAGAAAAAAAAAGAAGAAAAGAAAAAACAAATCAAAGGACCATGATTTCTCCCCCTATATGCCAATTTTAGCCAAGTGACTGTTTTTTGCAAATGTGGCTCCTTCCCAATTTCACATGAATTTTAAGGCCGGGGAGGATTATTTTATGACCCTTCACAAACTTGTCCATTCTTTTACGAAAATAGCCTTTCGACAATTGAAAAATACTCTGAGGCTATCTTGGCAAGACTGGTTTAAAACATTGCCGAAGATGGATCGGCTTATTTTGACCAAGAATCCAGACTGCATTCACTTAACCACCGACTTTCTTTTTCTTGTTTTTCTTTCTTTTTTATTTCAAAAATAAGGCCGAACCTTATGTAGGCTACCTACGTATCCCACATCCGGTGAGAATCAGACCTGCGTAGTTCGGTCAGTTTTGACACATTTGGAAGAACACAGTGTTTGACTCTTTCTTTTTTGAAAGATTTTGGCAGAGCTTCGAGAGGTTTTTCAAATACCGGGGTTTTATTTAGAATCGGGCTTTATTTCCTTCCCTACATCACTCTTGGTTTTTCTTTTTGTTTTATTTTCCCTAGCCGGTCAGCATGCAAGCCCAAACAAATAAATGCACACATAGCACATAGAATGCATCAGGATGGTCTGTTGTTTCGGGCACACCTGTCCTAGACGGACCCAACCCCTATGTTGATTCCCCTAAGACAAATGCACATGATGCAAACAAACGCTCCTATTAGGGATCCGACATAAAGCTGTGTTTTTCTAGGTTTAACTCCTGGCGTTTTGGTCTAGACTTGGGTACCCGAGCGAACAACTGGAGCCGAAGAGGGGGCGACATACCGGGAGCACTGAAGTCTACCCGGCCTTGTCTCTTACCCAGCCTCGTTCTATTTGGAATAATTTCTACAGAAAAAGCGGGTCACGCGAATGTGTGCACCATTTTCAGAAGACTTAGAGAGGTGGCGTAAGAAAATATTTATATACAATTCAAACAGTAATAAAGCGGTAAATAAATAATGTTTAGCATAAAAGATTCACAGAATACAGTAATATTAACGATGAATGAAGCCAAGTAAAAAAATCCTAACAAGCTCGAATTCTCGAACCCTAAACCAGAGATTCAGGGTTAGCTCCCTAGCAGAGTCACCAGAGCTGTCAGACCTCCTTTTTACCTACACCCCGTAAAGGGGTATATAAGGGAGTTTTTTCCAATTAAAAGGACAATCAAAACGGGATTAATTATTTAAAAATTCAGAGTCACCACTTGGGATAATTTATGGTGTCCCAAGTCACTAGTTTAAATCCCGAATCGAGGAAAGTTGACTCTATTCACGGTCTGCGAACACAGAAATCCGGGTAAGGAATTCTGTTAACCCGAGAGAAGGTGTTAGGCATTCCCGAGTTCCGTGGTTCTGGCACGGTCGCTTTGATCATATTTAGCTTATTAAAATGTCTAATTACTCGTTTTAGAACCTATGTGTTTTTACCTCTTTTAATTAAGAAAACATTTTGAAACAAGTCACGCGTACGTGTACCCGTTTGTTTGGGCGTGTCAAAAAAAATCACGTCACGCGAACGTGTCCACAATTAATTACACTTTATCATTATTAAGAAAATTTAGTCGATGTTGCGCAAACGCATACTCCGAATTAGTCTTTTTAAAATAGTAATTATGTTACGTGAACGTATACACAATCACGGTAGTATATTAAATGGGCCTAAAGCAATCTACAAACATTTGGTGTTTACATCTAAATCACAAGAATTAATAGAGGGTCATGTATTTTAAGGTTTTATCCGGCATGGTGCACCTCAATTCCATTTTTTAAAAGAGAATTCAATCTAAATTTTGGAGGGCCATAAGCTATTTGTATTACCTAATATAGCCCATTTCCAGTCTATTTTTGAAAAGCCCAATTAATTAATTAAAGAAAATCTGAGGAACTTATGCTCGTTCGAATAAAATCTGACTCAAAAATCCCGTTCATGGCTACTTTCAAACTGGGGCCCAGCGAGCCCAATCAAAATATCGAGGATTCCAGTGCTGCCAAAACCACTAATAGTTTCAAAATGATTCCCCACAAAACAGGCCCAATCTGAAATGCGACTACTGGGAAGTATGGACTCAGGATCGAGTCCCTACGAGCCCAAACCAATTTAACATAAAAAATCAGCTTCCAAATTATTAGGCCAGTTCAAATTACCGATCAATTGATACCAAACTATGGGCATTGAAATTGATTTAGCACTATGAACTTCTAGTTTTAAGAGATCAAACACAACGATCTGCTTAACTTCTATTTTTAGTTATGTTGACCTAATATGACTAGATAACATCATAACTCAATATTAAGTAAGCAAGCTAAATTCAACTTCTAACATAACTTAAAAAAACACGAATCTGAAACGGGGCTTCAAAACGGACATGTCGACAGGGCAGAATCTGGGTAAATTAATACACATACAAGCCACCATTCAACAATTCAATGCATTCAAACAGCTTATCAAAGCTAAAATACCATCGTTCTTCAGTATAAACTTAAACAAAAACCTTCAACCCAAAGCAGTGCACTGAATCCTAACACAAGGCCTTAAAAGATCTTTTACCCTAGCCTTTATCCAAATTCTCTAAAGAAGACTAAATAGATAGAGTTCACAGTTCATTTATCAATACAAGTATAAGTTACTATTGCAGACTACTCTCACATACACGAATTCAGCAAAAAAACTAACTAACATCTGTAATTTAAAACTAATTGTGGGATATTGAAACAATAAGAGGAACAAGGAAAGTAGACTCAAATGCAGCCTTCATTTAAACAAAACTTCACTTAATTTACATGTTCAACAGTTATTCTTCACTCATAAGCTAAGAAGGATACCTGGAGAATGAAACAAAGAAGAAAATGAGAAGCCAGCAAGATAAACATCAACAGTCAGCACCAGCAGTAACACAGACCCCAGATCCAGGAAATTGAACCCATAGAATCAGTGTAAATTCAATAGAACATTGATTTCAGCAACAGTTTAACCCAAAAATTGAATACCAAACAAACTTCAACTCATTTTTAATCCTTGAGTAAGCAAGAATTGTTTTGGAAAGGAAAACCTCAGGAGATACTTCAATGAAACAGTATTTTTCCTTGAAGTTTATGAAAGTAGTAAAATTTTTGCAGTTTTGGTATTTTTAGATTTCCAGCTCTTCAAAAATCTCTCTTGGGTCTGCCTTGAAAGGCAAGCTAGGATGCCTTTATAGGCAAGCTACTAGGACATACTTAGCTTGCACTTTGCCCCCTTTTGAATTTTGTTTCTTGCTTAGGTGTCCCTAGCTTAAATTCCAGAAATTCACTTAAATCCCTACCCCCAGCTTCCTGGAAGCTTCCCATTCAGTTACACTCAAGATTCCTTAGGCCTATTCCCTAGACTACCCCTCGAACCCTGATTATTTACTATAGGAACTCATGTGGGTCAGATTGACCCGATATTTAAACCAACATTTGGGCTCAATTCTGACCCAATGACCTAAATTAACTCCCCTTGGGGTGAGGTCTGAAATGACTTCAAAGCCCAAACAACAAGACAAACTAAATCAAATAAGTCAACAAACAAAGGGCAAACATTTGAATGATTTCGAGAATTAAAACCTACACTAATCAACCGATTATTATACAAATAAACAAGAAATTAACCAAGTCATCCAAATAACCCTAATTAAATTAACTAGGTGACTAAACGAGATATGAAGTCAGAACTTTAAATGGGCTGATAAACAACTAAGGAATTAGAGAACAACTTTCATAAAAAAAAGAAAAAAAAGAAAAACAAATAACAGAAGATAGTTTAAACCCGGAGGATTGGACGAGTTTCAACCAGACTAGTAGAAGAAAATTAATCAAAAGAAAAGGGAAAGAGAGGAAAATAAAATAATAAAAGAAAGAACAGACAAAAGAGGAGAAGGGAACCCATCGATTCAGACTCGAAATCTATCGGAGACACAGGGCCTAACAAATTTAACGTCGATCGTTTGAATCCAGACTTCAAAACTCGAAGAACAACCCTTATGACCATGCATGCACCAGGTCCGATAGAAAAATGGCTTTTGAACTTTAAAGGGTCGAACTCAGATCTAAGATTCGAGAAGCTCCGGCAAGATTCGAGGGAAACGGAGTGAGGATTCAGCATGAGGGGGTCGTAGTGGCTATGTGGTGTTAATCTGGGGTCATTTGAGAAAAGTTACGTTTTTGGTCTAGTCTTCTATTTAAGATTCGAGACGAACCAGTGGGATTCGAAGGCCACAGGTTAGGGATTTGGGAAGAGGAGATGAAGGAGGTCTTGGGGTGTAAGTTTGGTGGCGGTTTGCGATGGCGCCGCCACCGGCGGTGGAGGATTTGGGGGCGGCTAGCTAGGGTTTCGGGGGTGTTTTCTGATGAGGGTAATGAGCAGAAAGGAGTTCAGAGGGGGAGGGGGTAGGGTTATTCGGATATTTATATATCAAACGACCCTAGCTTCTGAGTCGTTAGATTAATTAACCTCAATGGCTCAGATCCACCTCAATTGAAACGGGGTCGTTTTGATAAAGGGGAAAACTGGATCGGGTCAGGGTGGTTTTGGGTCGGGTAAGGGGTGAGGAATCCGTTTGGGATGAGTATTTTTAGAACAAAATTGACACAATTTCTAGCCTCTTTCACAAATTATCCAAAATTCTTTTCCTTTTCTCTTTTCTTTTGTTTTCAAAATTAAAACTTCAAAATCTAAATGAATTCTTGATAAAATTATCCTACAAAGTAAAATAAATAAATTAACTTTAAATAAATATTATCACAAATAATTAGATACCAAATTAAAAGAAAGACTACCCAAATTTGAAGTTAATCAATTAAAAATGCAAAATAAGTTACTCTTTTTTTTTTCATTTTTATAAAACAATTAAATGACTAATTAATTTTAAAGAAAATGCAAAGTTAAACTCTAAATGCAAATGCAACATATTTTTTGTATTTTTCATTAACTAAAATGCACACACAAAAATGCAAATAATAGAACATGTCCCGAAAATCCACAATATTGCGAACACTGAAAGAAATTATTTTGTTTGGAATTTATAAGAGTAATTCATATAGGGCAAAAATCACGTGCTCACAGGACTAACTCTAATCTCGTTGTAGCAATCAGCTCTAACTGTTGCGACAACTTCAAGTTAACTCTAGCTTGAATACTCTGAATACCTATTACAATTTCCTCTAGATAAAGCTGATAGATAAAATATGAAAATGCACCAGAAATCTACATATTAATACAATCATACTAGATAAATCAAATAACTGAAGTCCAATGAAACCTAAAGAAATATCAGGATTTGTTTTTCCAAGAAAAGTGGCATCCATCGTACCAAATGGACTCATGTTGCTTCCAAATGCACACACAAGTATACGTAATCGACAAGTAATATAGGATGTATGTCCAGATATCATACCCACAGGAACTTGTGATTAACTATCAACTAAATTAAACCAAACAATTAATCTATTCAAGAAAATCATAAAATATGAATATTTAACTAAAATTACTCTAGAGTAACAGATAAAGAGATTAAAGAAAACAACGACAAGCCTAAAGACAAATTTAATGGGAGAAAATATTCTAGAGCTATGGGTTAGCTAACAATCCCGTTAAGTTTTCTACCTAAATTATCTAATTAATTTATCTAGTTTATTGATTGACGGGGTCAATATTGCTCGTAGCCTTCTCCCGAAGTACAACTCAACTATTCAAGCTAACCTAACGCATATATTCCTATGAAATTAGGATTAGTAAGAAGGGATTTATAATTCACATATAATAACCAAGAAAGACGATTAGGTATATTTCTATCCTAGCCACAAACTCGTTCCCGATAGTCGTGTTCAAGATCTTGGTCTACTCAATCTTTTATGCAATCTAAAATTCCCTCTCCGAGGGTTAATCATAGATTCATCGATAGTATTCAATTGGTGATCAAGCAATCAAATAAATAAGCGCAAGATTGAATAAATAAACCATTATGATAATATAATAAGAACAACTGAAACTTCAAACTACAACGTTTATGTGGCACCCCACAACTCTAAAACTAATAAACTATAAAATTTAGAGAATAGAAGAAAAGAAAAACTAGTGTGAAGCCTCCTCCGAGAATGGTGTATACTCTTTAGGTCTAAAATATGTCAAAAGTCCAGAAAATAATATTTTCTCATGTATTTATACCAAGTAGGGTCAGACCTAGACAAAATCTCCCTTTCCTAGCCGAAGTTGGAAAACTTGCAAACATAATGCTTTCCTGCGTCGCCTAGCACGTTGCGCAAATGCTTTTTCCTGTCAGACCACAAAAACCCAGTCTCTAAACTTTGGAAATTTCTGACAAAAATTTGCACTAATGCATCGCATAGTGCCTCGCACTAGTACATTTCTTCAGCAGTTGCTTCTTCCTTGAATTTTAATGTCCAGAATTGATCCTCGATCCCCGAACACAATTCCGGATCAATCCCATGGGCTTTTACTCAGACTTCAAAGCTCCAAATAACTCGAATTAGTTTTGTTTACCATGAAAATAGTAATAATAATTAAATTTGATTTAGTGGTTATAAAATACATGATCTATTTTTATGCTAGTTGTTAGGCAGTAGATGCTATGTGAAAGACTTAGAAACGAAATAAGAGCTTAAGAACGAGGTATTAATCAAACCGAATCGCTGTTAGTTAGGGCCTCGAGCTTGCATGTTCGATGTCGAGTTTGAAGCTCGGCTGGGAGCCATCGAAGGCAGTCGATGGCGAATAACAGTTACAAATATATTAAGGGCGACACTTTATGGCCAATAATAAGCAATAAATGATGAACAATGAATAGAATCACAATAATTACGAGCAATAAATGAAGTAATAAGATCAAGAGAATATGTTAGAGAGAAGAGGGAATGTTCTTGTATATTTAGTATGGAGCATTTATTACAAAGATATGGAGATGGAACATCTAACTAATGCCACGATACGGGCTCAGACTAGTATGACAAATTTTGCCGGCTATAGTTTCACACCTTGGGAACTCCCCATTTTCTTTCCGTAATTGTCGATCCCATACTGCCCCGAGGTTTAGCGTCGATGGATCTCGAGGGGTGAGACTCGATCGTTATTTCGAGCCTTCGAGACGATATAAAGATGGAAAATTGGACCCTCTAATTTGACCGTACAGATAGTCCCCGCATTTCTTAGAGTAGAATGATAAAAAACGACCTTGATAACCATCTTTCCGAATTTCCCGCGATAACGTTATACTGATGGCTTCATACTCATGACATTGGCTTTTGTGACAACCGAGGCACCCAACTGACTTGACTTTTCAGTGACTTTCAATGTACAGTCGATCCTCATCCTTTCAAGCGATAATATCGCCGCCAATTCAGTTCGCAAAATGCATTAATTGGGCCAGCGGATATGTCCTTCAAGGACACTGATGGCGCCATCGGTTGCATTTTTCAAAAGAGCATTGATTATGCCCGCCGGTTACTCTGCCCTTTCTCTATAAATGGGGATTTATGGAGCCAATTCTTTATTCAAGTGTTCTTTAACCAGCCTTTAGACCCCGCAATAATCTTCGAGGGGGGATTCGCTCGGAAACTCGTGAATGGAGACTGCCCTTAGGCTTTCGAGAGTAGTCTCCGAGTGAGGCCTAACTCGGGCCGTCTGGAAACTCATCTTGAACTTAGTGTATATAGATGGTATCCCGAGGCCAAGCCCATACGAACAGAGTTCTAAGTGTTTATTTTTCTTCTTGAGAGGAGCCCTCGAAACTGGGTACCATCTCGAGTCTTGTAATGGCATCGATGGCCCCTTAGAGAGATCCCCGATATCAGGTAACATCTCGGGTCTAGCGATGATGCTAAAGGCTTCTCAGAGTCTAACTTCTTTTTTATGGAGGTCCTCGAGGTCGGGTACCACCTCGGAACATGTAGTGATATTAATGGCTTCATGGATCCTTTCTTCTTTTTGATGGAGGTCCTCGAGGTCGGGTACCACCTCGGGACTTGTAGTGATATTAATGGCTTCTTGGAGCCTTTCTTCATTTTGATAGAGGTCCTCGACTTCGGGTACCACCTTGGGACTTGTAGTAACATTAATGGCTTCTTGGAGCCTTTCTTCATTTTGATGGAGGTACTCGAGGTCGGGTACTACCTTGGGACTTGTTTGGTGTGGGGTCTTCGACCCCAAAACATCATACGGCGGGCGACATGGTCGTAAAGTGATCGAGGCGGTCCCGCCGACACAGCTTTCCAAAGCGATTTTAGCAGCATTAGTCGGCCTCCAGGACAGGCGGATCGTCGCCACATTTTCCATGTATAGGGCTGGTTCCGCCCTTTTGGAGATTCCCTCATTATGAGAAGTTACCCCTTTTTCCTGCGTTGGGCTTTTCATTATTTCGATATTGACGCTCTAGTCTAAATTCCTACTCCAGCTCTCCAATTTGCTACAGTTATGACTGCTACATCAGGATCTGTTTGGCAGGGAGCAGAGAGTTTTGCCCCTGATTCTTGCCTTGTTGGCTCAGACCATTTTTCTTCGAGAGGGGACTTTTCGCCAAAAAAGTGCCCTGATGCTCATGACCAACAGAAGCATATCTTGGAGTTTACTTCTTTGATAGGAGAGGGAAACCTTGAGCCGGTAAGGAAAGACTGTGGATGGGGGGAAAAGGTGTTACTGTAGGTACTTTCCTCGGATGAGAGTATTACAGACTGTGTCGAGGGATTTGTGAATGTGTTCACGTATCCCTTCACACTGGGTCCCCTTGATAGGGTTGTGCTTGACTTCTGTCAAAGGTATCGGGTTACCTTGGCCCAGATTCACCCATTATTTTGGCGAATAACAATGATGTTGAGATCTTTGCGGGGAAGGCAGGCTTGAATTTATGCTTAGCCATCTTATCAGACTATACCAGCCCTTTCATCATCGAGGTCTGTTAGCCTTACGATGCCGGTTGACCACGACTTTCGTTGTCGATAATGAAGAAGACAAGGATTGGGAGTGGCTGAGTAAATTCATTGAGGAAAAACTGCAGATATTATCCCCATGGAGTTTATGTCGTCCCCTAAGGAATTGAATTATACATGTAAGTGGTACACTCGTGCCTTCACAGTTCTTCAATTATGGCAAAGGGGTGTTCCGTAAGTGTGGCTTATTTTCTTTTTCTACATCAATTTCGTGGATGTCGGGCGAGGTTCCCAATCTGCCGGATTGGATTCAGAAGTTGGTGACCCACTCATCTCATAACGAGCGTAAGTGGTGAGCTTTATCTAAGATAGGTAGGAGGCAAAATACCACGGTATATGCTGTGCGATTTGTTCCCTTCTTTTAGTTGAAAAACCACTTTCTTTTTCTGTTTGCTAACCCTCATATTGTAGGCATTGGGGAGCCTTCTGAGATGAGTCTGTGTCCCCTTGGGGGGGGGAAGAAGGATCGCTAGCTTCTGGGCAAAAGAATGATAACAATAAGAAAGAGATACCTTTGCATGGCAATGGCGCTTAGGGCAACACGAACATGGGCCGGGGACCCAGAGTGGAAATATTGATTGAGCCTACCACGTCTGTGATTTTGGTTTTGGAGAGGTCGTTTATCCTCCACTGTCACCTTTTTTTTCTGCTGGAGGTACTTCAAGGGATTCTCAAAACCCGGGATCATACACTCGATAGGGGAAATACACTCGATCTTCGAGAAAGAATGGTGGCTTCACTCTGTGGTGAGTTTTTGGCGCAGGCCTTTCGAGTATTGCGCCTTCCCTTCCTCACTGAGTTTTCTTTCGTAGACTTTCAACAAACTTAAGTTCGAGCTGCTCTGCCGTGTGGTCGGGCTGCAGAAAGCTCTGAACAAGGTGAAATCCCTGAGGCTCCTTTGTGTTGAAAGGGAAATCAAATTGGCTCGCTTATGTATGAGGTGGGCCGGATCTTGAGTTTTGAGGGCTATTCGAAGGAGCAGGTAATTCTTGTTTCAAGGGAGTGTGGGTTCCTCCTTCTAACTCCTGAAGCTAATGTTTTGTTTATTTCAGTTCCAGAAAAGGCAAAGGGCTTGGAGTGCCTTTGAGATGAGGTTGGCCGAGCCAAGCGCCAGTATGCTGAGGTAAAGGCTAAGGCAGATGCTCAAGCTTCGACGAAGGAGGGTGCTCTGGCTAAGGCTTCCGCCCTTAAGGTTCAACTTCGCTTAGCTCATGACGATAGCTTGGTTCGAAAAGATATGATTGCGAAGCTCAAGACCGAGCTCTTAGAGATGATGGCCGAGATTGTGGATGCCCGAGCTGAAGCTGTAATGAGCCAAACTAAGGCTGACCAGAAAGTGGTAGTCTATTTTAAGGACGATGCCAATGCTCAAGTTAAGCTGAGAAAGATCTATTACCGTGAAGATAGGAGCAAAGAATATGCTTGATGTAAGTCTCGGAGGAAAACCCTCGAGGAGATCCGCGCTAGGGGATTTGACCTCTCGGAAGAGTTGGCGCAGGCGAGGGCGGGTGAGCGTGGTGCTCAGTTGCTTCTATCCAACGCTGAGGAAAGCGAAGGTTAGGCAGACAGGCCATCTCGCCCAGGGGGAATGTAGATCTTTCTTTCTAACTTTGCGTATAACATTCTCGTAATGTATTTGTAAATGGAGCTTGTATTTTTCCGCGTGTATGTATAAAAAAGAAACCTTTGCGATTTTGTTACTCCTATATTTCTTTTGCCTTGATTATAGCCGGATGAACTGGTCTTTGAGCTGAGGGGAATCCTTAGATTCATGGTATGGCCTTGAGGCTCATTTGGCTGGCCCGTAGGCTTTTATGCGCTTTTGGTCGATGTGACCTTTTAGTGTATGCGGCCTGGCGACAATGGCTCTTACGCTTTTGGTCAATGCGACCTTTTAGTATATGTGGGCTGGCAACAATGACTCTTACGCTTTTTCCCTTAGGCATATTTAGCTAACTGCTTTAGGTTTAGTCTCCGAATCAGGTTATAACTCGAGCTCATTCGACCCTCATGTTTTTTAATATCTAGATAGCCCTTAGGCTCTTACGTGTTGGGTCGGTATGACCTTTTATATATGTGGGCTGGCGACAGTGGCTCTTACGCCTTGGGTCGATGCAACCTTTTATGTGGGCTTTATTTTTCCCTTTATAAGGATTTTTTTATAGTGTTTGCCTGGCTCTTCAACGATTTAATAAAAAAGCTCAATTGTGAGTTGTTATATGTGAATGATCGAGCACCTCAGGTGGTTGAGCTCGGAAGCTGAGTATCTCGAAGCCGGTGCTTAGGAGCAGACATGGTCGAAACACTTTTGCCTATATCGACAGTAGCCTATTTAAACAGTTCTTCCCGAAGTATATTCGAAGTAATTGAAGGCCTGTGATTTAGAGCGACGATCGAGTGTCCCCGAGTCATGTTAGTGTGGCTGGTACGACCTTGTGACCGGAGTCATTTATGTTCAGCCGCAGCCTTTAAGTCCCGAGTGAAGTAGTTTCGGCATCTATATAAAGGGTATGCCTTTTTAGGGGTCTTACAAGTTTGATATATAGCCAAAACTTTAATATCGGGTTTATGCCCTTAGTAAGGTCTTACAAGTTTTACATGCTTTTGAGGTCTTACAGTTTTGGATACTTGGTAAAAGTATTGTTCATGCCTTGCTTGAGGTCTTCCAGATACTGTTGTTGCCTTATGTAGGTCTTTCGAGACCGAGGCTGCTCGCACGTGGCCTTAAGATCTCGGGTTATGATAAGTCGATAGAGGTGGCGCTTGACGGCAGTCCCGAGTCGTCGAAGGTTTCTTGACTTGGGAGCCATTACTTGTAAACTCGGTATTGCCTCATTGAGGGCTTACAATTTTGGAATTTCCGACCCGAAGGTCATTTTAGTTTTTGACGGTCCCCGAGTGTTCTTGTCGTCTTTTTGCTTTGGAGCCATTTTGTGATCTTGTTGTTGCCTCATTGAGGGCTTATGAGCTCGAAGCTCTGACCCGGTGGTCGCGTTGTTGTGAGTTGTTGATGTCAGTCTACGAGGGTTCGAGCGTCTTTTTGCTTTGGAGCCATTTTTTGCTTCGAGCTTTCTTGACATGCAAAGTGCTTTTGTGAAGTATTCTTTGATTACTTGGTGTAAGTATACATATCCTTGTTGTTTAAGGGATTAGTTGTTCTTTACAGACACAGTTCGTTCAACCATTTAGCCCGGTACATTATCTTCCTATCAAGACCCCACTTGATGCATCTTGGCTTTCTCCGAGTAGGTGACCACCCGGGGGGATGCCCCTTACTATTCGAGGTTGATTGCAAAGGAAGCCTTCAATACTTGTTGAATCTCCATTAGGTAGCTTATGGATGTTGCCTCATTAAAAACCTTGCCGATAAAACCCTTTTCAAGATAAGAATTCAGCCTAAGGAAAAGAGTGCAACGGATGCTTTAAAACCTTAAGGTCTTCGAGCCGGGTTAGCGCTTCTGTTGTCTCAATTGAGCACCTGTGTAAAGGTGGTACAAGATGTAACGTAAAAAGGGAGATAGTTGTACCTTAGTGGCGATGATGCTTTGAACCTCGGTAGGCCTTCAGCAATCTGCTAGAAGGGTGCGGTACGACCCTTTATTTGTTCATTCGGAAATAGCTGAGAATATGCCTTGTGAACGCCGTGTTAAATTCGTTGAGGGTTTGAGGGGCGGGCATAGTTTGGTCGAGCAGTCCAAGCATCTTTGTTGCTTTTGGCCTAATAATATTGGCCGAGCTACCTGGAACCATAAGCACAGGTTTAATTTGAAACTAATTCACCAGTGCGTCGTTACGCGACCGAGATAGAGCCTCGAGTTTGCCTCTTCCTGGTGAGGGATGTTTTTGTTCTCCAGATCGTGGATTCCTCAGGCCACCGACACCTCAAAATATTGTATGGGTGACATGTTGCGGCTCATTTACTTCGTTCTTTTTGGTCTCCTCTCTTTCCCGGAACTGATTTTTGGCTCGATCGCTGAGGAATTCTCGGAGGTGACCTTTGTTGAGTAGTCTGGCCACTTCCTCTCGGAGCTGGTGGCAGTCTTCGGTCCTGTGGCCATGCGTGTTGTTAAACTCACAAACTAAGTTATGATTTCTTTGTGAAGGATCTAATTGCATAGGCTTAGGCCACCTGGCGTCTCTAATTTTACTGATGGCGAACACGATGTCTGATACATCTATATTGAAGTTGTACTCCGACAAGCGAGGTGCCTCCCTTGGCCCTGTGTTCCTGTCGAATCCGGCTCTGTTGATGAATCCCCAAGGGTTTTTAACTCGGTCAATACGAGGTATGTTATGCCTCGGGTTATTTCTCCTGTCGTCGGTGTATGGCTGGTACCTTTCCTTGATTGGTTTTGGCTCCTTCAGCAAAAGCCTGTTTGGGTCTACTGAGCCCGAGGGGGCTCCTAGTTGGTCGTCTTCAACCCTGAGTTTTGATTGGTATTGATTGTAAATGTCTTACCAGGTTATGGCGGGATATTCGACCAGGTTCTGTTTCATTTGCTTTGAAGCCACCGATCTTCGTTCATTCAGACTTTGAGTGAAGGCCTGTACTGCCCAATCATCGGAGACTAGTGGTAGTTCCATTCTTTCCCTTTGAAAGTGAGATACGAACTCTCGCAACATCTCATTCTCCTCCTGCTTAATCTTGAAGACGTCAGATTTCCTGGTTGCTACCTTGATGGCACCAGCATATGCCTTTATTAATGAATTTTCCATCATGGCAAATGAATCTATAATGTTGGGAGCTAGGTTGTGATACCACATCATAGCCCCTTACGAGAGTGTTTCCCCAAA
Source organism: Nicotiana tabacum (assembly GCF_000715075.1). Classification (NCBI taxonomy): domain Eukaryota; kingdom Viridiplantae; phylum Streptophyta; class Magnoliopsida; order Solanales; family Solanaceae; genus Nicotiana; species Nicotiana tabacum. Next base: position 80,449,036 of record NC_134085.1, on the reverse strand, counting down.
CATCTTTAGTAAGACGGACTCGATCTCATCGTCCTTTATGTTGTTGCCTTTTACTGTGCAAGTGTAAGAAGTAACGTGCTCATTGAGGTCTGAGGTCCCATTGTATTTTTGAAGGTCTACCATCCTAAACATCTTTGGAATGGGTTTTGGAGCCGCTTCCTCTAGGAACGACCTTTGTATGAACTTCTTCGAATTCACACCTTTCAGAATCGGGGGTGCGCACAGAATTTTGTCGACCCTGGAGTTGTAGGTCTCGAACTTTTTATCGTTGGCTTCTATATTCTTTTTGCCTGATTCTATCCTCTTTGTGAGGTCTTCGAGCATCTTTATGATGGCGGGGACCGGCCCGTTGTCTCTTGATCACTCCGGTATCTGCTCGGCCGGGGGAGCCATCCTCGGTGCTACCTTGTTGGGAGTTTTCTAGTGACTTTGCAGCTGAGCAACCGCTAGCTGTTGTGCCTGCATCATTTCAAAAATAACGTGAAGGCTAACCTCCCGTTCTTCCCTAGCCAATGTTTCCTGGGCTTCTTGTTGGTCTCCTCGGTGCACACTCCTGTTAGTGTGGGAGTTTACATCGACGTGTTGAGCATCGCGTGAGACCGCGTCCACAAAGATCAGTTCTAGCGCGTTCTCAGGGTTTCGTGGTGGTACGCCATCACCTGGAACATCTACACTATTTTCTCCGTGGTTCTCAAGATTGTTGTTTAATGAGTCGTACATTTTGACCTTAAACCGAAGATCTTGGACAAGAAAAGCGTGTAAGATAACTTGCGTTATGTAGTTAAACTAGAAAGAAAATAATCACTATTATTTTTAGCCCCATGGTAGGTGCCAAACTATTTACCGTGAAAATGGCAATAACAACAAAATTTGATTTAGTCGTTCTAAAAATACGCGATCTATTTTCATGCTAGTTGTTAGGTAGTAGATGCAATGTGAAAGACTTAGAAACGAAATAAGATCTTAAGAATATGGTGTTGATCAAACTGAATCGCTGTCAGTTGGGGCCTCGAGGTCGAGTCTGAAGCTCGACTGGGAGCTACCGAAGGCGGCCGATGGCGAATAATAGTTACAAATGGATCAAGGGCGGCTCTTTATGGACAATAATAAGAAATAAATGATGAATAATGAATATAAACACAATAAATACGAGCAATAAATGAAGTAATAAGATCAAGAGAATATGATAGAGAGTAGAGAGAATGTTCTTGTATATTTAGAATGGAAAATAGTTGTTAACAAAATGATAAGGATCCCCTTTTATATAAGATGGGGGAATCCTAATATAGTACAAATGCATTTATTACAAAGATATGGAGATGGGACATCTAACTAATGCCACAATACGGGCATAGACTAGCTTGATAGATTTTGCCGGCTCTAGCTTCACACCTTGGGAACTCTCCACTTTCTTCCCATAACCGTTGATCCCATACTGCCCCGAGGTCGAGCGCCGATGGCTCTCGAGGGTGAGACTCGACCATGATTTCGAGCCTTCGAGACGTTATAACGATGGAAAATTGGACCCTCCCATTTTACCATATACAGATAGTCCCCACATTTCTTAGAATATAATGATAAGAAACGACCTTGATAACCATCTTTCCAAATTTCCCGCGATAACATTATACTGACGACGTCATACTCATGACATAGGTTTTTGTGACAATCAAGGTTCCCCACTGGCTTTTCTTTTCAGCGCGTTTCAATGTACAGTCAATCCTCGTCCTTCCAAGTGATAAAATTGCCGCCGATTCAGTTCCCAAAATGCATTAATTGCACCTGACAATACGTCTTTCAAGGGCATTGATGGCGCCATCAATTGTATTTTTCAAAAGAGCATTGATTGTGCCTGCCAGTTACTCTGCCTTTTCTGCATAAATGGGGCTTTCTAGAGCCAGTTCCTTATTCAAGTGTTCTTCAACCAGCCTTTCCCCCGTTTCTTCTCTCTATCCTCATCCTCTGTCATTTCCCATGCCGGAGGCTAGTGGCCTCAAAGTTTTCTGGTGGCGTTATCATCAGTTATACCATGGCCTTTTCTCGGGGCCCCTCCTTATCGAGCGAGATTATACCAACTTATTGGTGTTGTTGTCGTTACTGCTATCACCATCAGCTTGATACGAGAAAATGGGGAGGCCGATCTCTTCCATATTAGGATGGTATTAGGACCATACACCGCTTGTCATGAGGGTGTTCGGACTATACACTGTTGCTCACCATCCTTCCTCGACCTGGTGCGGCACTTCACCCTTTTGCTTTTTGTGGGGTGAAGCGGTACCTCTAGCCAGTAGCTTGCACGGCGTAATGTCCCAAGAAGTGGACTCAAAGTAGTCATGCAAGTGAGACTAACGCCCGCCAAGTCTTCTACTGGGACGTGATCCTCTTGGCCTGGTGAAAGACATTGCTTTTTGGCAGGCTATGGTGTTTTTTCATCCGTTTCTTCCCCTTCACTTTCCTCTTCTTCATATTTTCCTTTTCCTCTTCTTCATCTTCAACCCTGGAGATTCCCTTTTGGAGGACGGAGATGAGACCCCCGAGGAAGTGGCGGTCGAAGATACTGCCGCCAAGGATGAACCCTCGAGCAGAGATTAGACTCTAGGCTTCTCTTGCATGTGTACCTTTTTCACTTCTTTGTTTTTGTGTAATGACCCCTTGTGGGCTTTTGTAATCATATGTAAGGACCCATCATGGGCTTTTGTAATCGAATGTTTATGAATGAAAAATGTTCCTTTAATTTGTCTTTGATGCACACTATTTTCTCTTTATCTATGCTTTTGTAGAATCTAAGTGCATGACCGCATCGGTCGGTGTAAATATTGAGCCCGTGTTGGGTTGATAAACTCGGGTCGTCAGAACCCTGACTTCAAGTTGAATGAAAGTAGGGCTTCAAACCCCCAAATTGAGATTTAGCCTTTAGACCCTGCGATAATCTTAGAGGGGGGATTCGCTAAGAAGCTCGAGAATGGAGACTGCCTTTAGGATTTGGAGGGAAGTCCCCGAGTAAGGGTTAACTTAGGCTATCCGGAAACTCGTCTTGAACATAGTATATATATCCTTAAGGCGTTGTACATAGATGCCGGAAGAGGGACCGCCTGGGTTTAGACGATATGCTGAGGCCAAGCCCTTACGGACAGAGTTTTAAGTGCATATTTTTCTCCTTGAGAGGAGCCTTCGAAATCGAGTGCCATCTTGAGTCTTGTAATGATGTCGATGGTCCCTTGGAGAGATCCCCGAGATCGGATCCAAAAGTCCCCAAGCAAGAAACTAGGGCAGAAGTTGTGGTTGTTGTAAGAAATCTGATTCTGAAAGTTGTAATTTTAAATCCATTTGAATTGTTTTGAGCTTTTTTGATACCCTTTCTTTCTAACCCTATCCAAAAGCCCACGTTATGATCCAAAGAAAGACCTTCTGATCAGTCTTAGAGAGATGCCAAGTCAAGCAAGTGGAGGTGATTCATATCAGGGGCAGCACTCTGGTCCAAGCAGGAAAAAATAATGAAAATGAGAGAGTTTTATTGGTGAAAACCCTCACGGGCACCGTAAGGAGACGGGATCTGAGAGAAATAAAAAATGAGAGAGTCTTATTGGTGAAAACCTTCAGGGCACCTTGAGGCGAAAGTGAGTTGAGAGATGAACAAATGAGAGAAGCTTGTTGGTGAAAACCCTTCAAGGCACCGCGGGCCGAACAAGGTCAAGGCTTTGGCGACTAAGAATTCAGGTTATGGAAACTCCGGGGCAACAAAGTATGGCAACTGAAAGTTGATTGGTTGGCCAGATTGGGCCCATTAATACGAAATGCAAGTCATGATCATTGGTACCAGCTGTTCCACTCAGATAAGTCTCTTTCCTTTTTCCTATTTAACAAGTCATCCAGTTTTGGATTTCCTTTATCCTTAACTCTCAAGGTCATTCCATTTCATTTCTTTTGGGTTTTATTTCTCTAAGATGTTTCAATGTCAGTCTTGGTCAAACAAATAAGAAAGGATTTCAAAGCTCACTACCAACTTCCAAAATTGCAAAGCATAGTGGGCTAGAACATACCAAATATAGTATGATGTAAAGTGGGATATAAAGTGCCAGCAAAAGTTCCATCGGCGGATTGATTTAGTAATTTCATGGGAGATGCAGTAGTTCAGGTAAAGGGGTCAGAGGTGTAAAACAACAGTTTAGGTGTAGAACACTCGGGTCATCCAAGGTCATTTGGGTTGAAAGTCAGTCAGAAAGTCAAGCGGTTTTCGGTCAGTTCGGGGTAGCCAGCAAAAACAAAGCACGGCAGCGGAGAGACCTTCAGCAAGAATGCCATCAACTAACCACCACATTTTAAATTGACAAGATTTTTCTTTGATTGAAACAAGGGCAGAAAGTTTCATTGTTTCGGAGAAACCCTCCATAAGGAAAGGCAAACACTAGACAGGTTTGACCATAAACTCTCAGGACCCACCTGGATAATGGGATTTAATTTGAAATTTTGAGGAACCTCCTTGATAATGGGACCTAGTTTAAAATTCAAAACAATCATGAGTAGCAAGATCTAATATAAATGTACCCCAAAGGAACATAAGCAGGCTTCAAAGTTTGCATGTTTGAGATAGGATGGAATTAAGAGTTTTCAGGAGCCTCCTGAATAATGGGACCTAGCTTTAAGATTTCCATTAGATAACAAGATTTGGCGTAAGTTCTATTGTAGGGTGGTATAATTCAACCGTAAAAATTATCCCGCTTAAGATAAGACTTGATTTTGATTTTTAGGACCCTCCTGGATAATGGGATGTAGTTTTAAGATTTCCTCCAAATAACAAGATTTAACGTAAATTCTGCTGTAAGGAAGTATAATTCAGCCTTAAAAATTGTCACTCTTAGGATAAGACTTGATTTTTGATTTTCAGGACCCTCCTGGATAATGGGGTGTAGTTTTAAGACTCTCTTAGATAACAATATTTAGCGGAAGTCGCACCTCTAGAAGATATAATTCACATTTAAAATTGTCATTTAACTAGGAGTTGTCAGGACCCTCCTTGATAATGGGATCTTAGCTTTCAAATTTGTAGTAATATTTTGTAACATGATTAAGTTTAACACTCACAGATGTGCCCAGCTACCAAACTGGGGCAGAAACTTTTCTTTGTTTTGTCAATTTTGTTAAAATCAGGTGCCCACCAGGAGAGCACGGGAATACAGTTCAAGTTCAACAATCAGGCGCCCACCTAGAGAGCACGAGAATATAGTTCACGTTCAGCAATCAGGCGACCACCTGGAGAGCACGGGAATACAGTTCAAGTTTAGCAATCAGGCGCCCACCTGGAGAGCACGGGAATATAGTTCAGGTTCAGCAATCAGGCGCCCACCTGGAGAACACATGAATATAGTTCAAGTTCAGCAATCAGGCGCCCTCCTGGAGAGCACTAGAATATAGTTCAAATTCAGCAATCAGGCGCCCACCTAGAAAGCACGGGAATACAGTTCAAAGTTCAGCAATCAGGCGCCCACCTGGAGAGCACGGGAATACAGTTCAAGTTTAGCAATCAAACACCCACTTGGATAGAACAGAATTACAGTTCAAGTTTTTGGCAATCAGGCATCCACCTGAAGAAAAGGGAAAGCATCTCAGATTACAATTCAAGTCGGCAATAAAGGAACTTCACCTGGAAAATACAAGTCAACAAGGGAACATGAACTGCAAGATCAAGTTTGAAGATATAGATAGGATTCTTGTAATTCATAGATCATAGCTTAGTCTAGCTTCTTTTATTCATCATGGTGTAATAAGGGGTTTAGTAAGCAGTAGCAGCAACAACAACAACAGTGAAATCACAGCTTTATGATAGTCCCGGCTACCAAAACTTACCGAACTACACTGACCTGATTCCTTTTTAGCCAAGGATATGTAGGCAACCTCAGAAGCAGGGTGCGGTCAAATCTTTCAAAATAGCTTCCCACAGAGTATTAAAACGGAAAAAAATCGCTCGTATCCGCTCACTTTATCTTTGCACGAAAACTCTTCGTGTTTCCGAGAAAAGAGGGGCAGCTTTGAGAACGTGATTTTTGCCCTATATGAATTACTCCCATAAGTTCAAAACAAAATAATTTTTTCCATTGTTTGCAATTTTGTGGATTTTGTGGCATTTTATGTCAATTGTTTGCATTTATTTGTGCATGTTTACTTTATTTAATTAATAAAAAATACAAAAAAAAAATATATGTTGCATTTTCATTAAGGATTTAATTCTACATTTTAGGATTAATCAACAAATTAGTTATTTTATAAAAATAGGAAAAATCACAAAAAATTAGTTTAATTTGCGATTTTTAATTTTAATTTTTGAATCTTGGTAATTTTTCCTTTAAGTTGGTGTTAATTAGAGTTAATTAATTGAATGTGTTAGGATTGACTTGATTTAGGAATTAATTTTAGTTTTATTTTTGAGAATTAATCAAAAGAAAGAGTTTGAAAATAAAGGAACTAATTTGAAACAAAAAAAAAATGAAAAGGAAAAAAAAATGAAAAACAGATTTTGGGTTAAATTATTTCCAAATCTTTTAAGCCCATGTTCGGTTCCCTTTTTACCCGTTCAAAATTCAGCCCAATTGTCCCAATACCCGGTCCAATTATGTCATCCAACCAAACGGTGTTGTTTGAGCTCGGCAAATCTGGGCCCTTCAATTCGTTTCATCCAACAGTCCAAGGCATGTCTCACTATCCACTTAAGAATGTCCGAAATGTTCAAAGACAGCTCAGTTTCTCATCTGTTATCTCTCTCGTATCTCTCATCTCTCATAACCATAGCAGTCTTAAGGTTTCCGCCATTGTTACAGGTGGTTGACCTCACCAAATACCACAAAAATCTAACCACATAACCACTGTTCTTCCTTGAGTCCCAATCCACCGCCTCCTCTCCCCAAATCCTCACCAAATCGGGTCAGTCGCAGATCTAAAAACAAAGAAAAGGAGGCCTTTCAAGCTTTCAAGTTTTCGTGAACGATCGGGCCTGGAACTAGCAATGTTCATTTGTTCTCAAAGAGAACATGCGACTAATACCAGTTTTGGGTCGAATCGGAGATTGTCGGACAAGCCTCTCAAGCCATTGGTCTCTGACCTTAGGTATTCCTTGACCATGTCTTTTCCATATTCTGTTTCTACTCCATCTTCATTTTTAACTTTTCTTTTCGTGTCCCTCTGTTTTTGTTTCTATTTCTAACTAGTCTTGTTAAGCAGTAGCCATGAGTTAATATTGTTAGAAGGGTTAGAATTAATTTGGTTGGTGTTCATAGTTAGTATTAAAATCGTTTAAGTTCATTTGGGGCCATATGCTGCTAAGTAGCCCGTTTTGTTGTTTCGTTTGAATTGATTTGCTTGGTTCATAATTGCTGATAGGTTAATTGAGTTTGTTTTTTGTTTTGTTGGAATCGTTTAAGTTCTTTGGACTCAGTTCTCTACCTCCCTTGTTTCTTTTTCTTTTCTTTCTTTGGCCCAGACAGCCTTATTTATCTAGACTTAATGCTCGATGGTTAATGGCCTGAAGCTGATGGAACTGGGCTATAGTATTCAGGCCCATAGTCTGGATGGGGTCCTATTTAAATTGACCATGAGCTGAAGGTTAGATAGTTGAGACTAAAGTAAAAACGGGGGAATTGGAAGGTAATTTGGGTAGTCTAAGTGAGGAATCTTTGTCTAACTAACTAGGAAGCTTCCTAGAAGCTGGGGTGGGGACTTAATAGGAAAATCTGATAGTTGAAGAGGGATATCTAAGCTATATTGAAAATTAAAAAAGGGCAGAATGCAAAAATTAAAGTCCTAAGGGCTACCCTAATGCCTTGCCTATAATGGAATCCTTTCTTGGAATTTAGGGTAGAGATTGAAGAGATAAAAATCTAGAAAAAATAGAAACGGCTAAATATTTTCAACACAAAATCACTGTTTCATTGAACTTTCTTCTGTGATTTTGATGTTTTCAATTTCTGAAACAAATTTTGACTCATCTAAGGCTTGAAATGGGTTGAATTTGGTTTTCAAAGGCTTGGTTTAAAGCTTGTTGTTTGATTTACTGTTCTATTGGTTTTTCTGAGTCGATTTCACTATTTGGTTGTATGGATCTGGTCACTCTGTTGTTGCTGCTTGGCTGATTCCTTACCCTTTTATTTCTATTTCAATTTCCAGGTACACATTTAAGACCTATTGATTGTGAAGTTGGATGTGAGGAATGAAAAAATGAAAAGCATAAAATTTTAAAAGCGTAGTATCAGTTATTCGTGTTTCAGCTGTATTTTTCTTTTTTTATTCTGTGTTTTAATAGCTTAGTCCTTATCATTGTATGATATTATGGGACTGTTAGGGTGCTGCAACAACAGATTTATTCGAGCATTTGAGTCCTAGTTTTGGTTGAAATAGGTGTTCTTGTTTGGTGATGATTTTGTGTTGAAAGTCATTAGGATAAGTATAAGTTGGAGACAAACTGAGTGATGTGCAGTCCGTATTGAAAAGCATTGGGATGTATGGTTTTTCCCAAAAATAAGTCGTCCTGTTACGATCATAAACTCGTATGGAAGATGATTTGGTTTGCCTGTTAGTTAGTTTAAATATTTAGCATAAATCAGTTTATTATTTAATATGTTGTGAAATGAAGTTCAAACCTCCAGTATGAAGTTGATTTACTGCTGCGAATGAAGGGTTTAAATTTGTGTCGCGTGCTTCCGGGGAGACTCGATCTGGAGTCACTAACCCCAGCAATAGACCTTTGAAGTATGACCTGGATTCTCTTGGGCCCAATGTTTATTTTCTAAGTATTGAGGCCATATGAGTCTACAGCAGCCTTAGGCCCAAATCACGTTAGTAATGCAAAGATTAAATCTTAGGTGCTTTAATTTGAATAATCAGTAATTCAAAAGATGAGATGATTAATTCAATTCAGTGTTTCATGAAGTTATAATTGATTGGTTGTTGGTTGATTGTGCACAAAAGTTTGATTTTGAGAATTGGGTTGTAACATTGGACCAACTGTGCCGATGTCACCTTCGCCGGGTACAGTCCAGTTTTGGGCTTCACATTGGAAGCCCAGTTGTGGTCTTTTGCTTATTGACAACTTATCTATAAGGACGACGGGTCCATGACCTGCTTGGGCTCTTTTAATCAGTTCAGTTTGATGTCCCGTTCTGTTAGCATGAGATTATTCACATTGAATTTGAAATTTTTACTTTATGATTAGAAATTCTTCATGTAGTTTAATTTAGTTAAGTCCTTTCGGTTAGAATAGATTTGAGGTGCGCCGTGCCAAATAAAATCTTAAATTGCATGACCTTCGTTTAATTAAACTTGTTTATCCTTAGAAATCGAGGCGTGCCATTTAGCGAATTTTCATGGCCCTAGCAAAGTTGCAAATTCGTAGTTGCTTTAGGTGCGTTATTTTAACAATTTACCTTCATAAACTCGGGTGTGCATTTATGTGACCCAAATGCAAATTTCAACAATGTTAGATAAAATATGTCGAGAGCCGCGGGTGCATTTATGTGACGTGGTTCGAGACGTATTTTAAGTGACATTGCAATTTTCCTTAAAAATAATTAAAAGCGGCTAATAAAGTTAATATAGGCTAAAACATATATTGAAATTAGATAATAGGCCAATCATAACAGTTGAGCGGCCGTGCTAGAACCACGGAACTCAAGAATGTCTAACACCTTCTCCTAGGTTAACAAAATTCCTTACCCGGATTTCTATGTTTGCGGACTGTAAAACAGAGTCAATCTTTCCTCGATTCGGGATTTGAACTGGTGACTTGGGACACCATAAAATTATCCCAAGTGGCGACTCTGAATTTTTAATAAAAATAATCCTGTTTCGATTGTCACTTTAAGTTGGAAAAAACTCCCTATCTATACCCGTCTCGGAGGGGTAGTGAAAAAGAAGGTGTGACAGGAAGCAGGAGATGATAGTCTGTGCTCGCTGAATAATATGAGTAACACCCCATCTTGAGGGAATTACGAAGCATTATTTATTTTGCACGGGGTGATCCTTTAGGCTAAAAAATTTAGGACCCCTCATCTTATCTTTAAATCATTTACTTGTATTTAATAATAAACTTCCCAAATTCCTTGTCTTCCTGTACTTGATCACCTAGACTAATTTATATAATTGAGTTGGGCTGGGACCCACAGTTGTGGACCTCGAAGAGTGCCTAACACCTTCTCTTCGAAGTAATTTCGAGCCCTTATCCGATCCTTGGTGACGCAAACTAGTTAAACCGACTTATCTGCAAAATAGGTTCCCTAATGCACCTCAAACCCGTTAGGTGGCAACTCTCTCTTTTAACACCCTTCCTTAAAAGAGTTGTCATGTGTCGAAACCCGATTTTGCGAGAAAAAAATGTGCGACACCACGTGTCAATGACATGGCACGCCAAGTCAAACAAAAGATCCAATAGGATCATGCCACGTGTCAAAATGACAAGGCATGCCAAACCAAATCAAAAGGCCAATGAAATTATGCCACGTGTGCAAGTGACATGTTTTGGCCAATCAAATGAGGCCTTGTCACACTTCAATTTGATTGGTCGAAAAGAGTTTGTTCTTATCATAACTCTTCCCTCCCACAACTATAAATAGGGGTCTTCATAACCCAAAAAAGATACCAGAAGTTATAACAAGAAGACACAAGAGAGCTCGTGGATCAAAGGCTACAATTCTCTGCAAACTGCAAGTGTTCAAGCATTTAAGCACTTCAACACAAATTTCAAGTATTCAAGATCAAGAACGAAGTCAAATTAAATACAAGGCGTTCAAGATTAAGGCTACTTATTCGTGAAACAATTCGTGGCAACAATCAAAGTATTCGCGACGGATAAATAAAATTCAAATTCAAGATCAAGCTCAAAGGTCCTTGAATTTATACTAAAAATTAGAATCAGAGGAATCATAGAAATTGTACACCCATATTATTTGAAATAAAATACAACGATTGATGCAATATTTTTCGATGTTAATTTTATTTTCTCGGCGCAATTTATTGTTTACACATACTATGAGCAGCAAAAGCCATTATAGTTTCTTTGCTTAATCATTCTCCAATCTTGATTCTTTATTTTTATTTCTCCAAGTATGAATCTCGATTTATTGTTAAGTAGTACAATATATGTGACCAATAAGGTCCTTATGGTCACTCTGTTGATCTTTCTCAAATATTGATTTCTTCATATTTTTCTACAAAGTATGAATCCCGATTTATTGTTATATGTGAATAATACTATCACAGTAATTAATTTTTGTTGGATAATAATATTCCTTGCTATAACACATATGGCTTCAAAAAGGTGTCATATATTCAATTATATACCCTTTGCTTTTGGGTAACATAAGTAGATGAAAAGTGTCAATTTATACTGTACATGAGTAACCTAAAATATAAGAAATGAGGTAGGATTCTTTGTGTTTGATGCAGATGGAGAATCGGATATCACTTATTAAAATGAGAGAACCACCCCCCTCCTTCCCCACCCCCCCACCCCCCCCCCCCCGAAAATGAGAAATCTACCCTCAAAGATAAAACTAGATCTTCCACACACACACCTGGCAACCACCCCTCCCCCCCCAAAAAAAAGGAGATAAGAGAAATATACATATCCTAGATTGAGAAATGTACTGCACCAACTTTTACTTTCTTTGTTACAGGTACGCACACATACGGAAGCAAAACAAGAATTGAGAGCAAAATAGTAAGGTACTTTGTGAAGAAATTCTTGTGAAATTTTAGAGTGTGATCCCGAATCTATATGAACCACATTGAAGAACCAGTTCCATAAAAGAGTTTTTATCTGTCTTTACTTCTAGTTCAAAGTGTAGTAGGTATTTTGAGTTGTATCTTTTGTAAACAGTCAAAATCGGACTTGCCCTGGAACGTGACAGGCCAAGGTTCGACCCCATACTATATTGACCGTCGTGTAAAGATAGATCATCGAGCTTGATACCTTGAGACCGATTAAGATCGAGGCCGACCAAAGCGGAGATCAACCAAGATCGAAACCGAATAAGTTGGAGATCGAGGGAAGATTACTGAGTCAAATAACAGAAAGACAAAAATATCCGCAACCGGGCAAGGATCAAGGCGCGAATCTCGATGCGTATCAATAAGAGGCCGATTAATTAATAGTCATGGGATTTCTTGCTGTATTTAGAATTGTATCAAGGGTAGGACTCCCCTACTAAATAAAGGTGGTCAGATCATTTGAAAATATCATCATATTCACGCTACATAAAGCAATATACTATCTTTCCCTCAAGATTTCATTAGCTTGTTACTTTGTTCTTGTATCAACTGAATCTTCATTTGGTTCAAAGATGATCGAATTCGAGGGCCAAGGCTGCTCGATTCGTTTGGTTTGCATTTACTCTTTTACAGTCAATTTCAATATCAATTTGCATTTTTTCTCAGTTTGTGCCAAGTAAAATCATATGTCCTTAAAACCACAATATAAATTCAATTGATATCCGTTTTAAGGGTAAACAGTTTGGTGCTCATAATAGGTCTAAGGATAATAGTGGTTTCCTGGTACAAATTTTTGTAACACACACTATTTTACACTTATTCTTTGAAGTATCTTTCATTACATTATTTAAAAATATCGAACTCTCAGTCGGCACCTCAACACATTGACAATGATCTCAGCCACCACGGCGAATATGAGAACATTACACCAGGAAACGTTGTACCACATGCTGGCCTCAATGGATTTCCAGTAGTAGATCCAATCGATGTTAGATCGCATGTTGCCATTAATGAAAATTTGGTCGTTGATCCCGAAACCAGTGTTTGCAGGGGTACCTGATTAGCTACTAAGAATGTATATGGCGGTGAAGATTGGGGGATCAGCCTGCAGGTGATCTTTGAAATGTTACAGGCCCAATAGGAATCAACAGCCCAGTTCAGAAATCAGAACCACACACCGAGCAGGGTCGAACTCGAGCCATCCCAGGAAGGTGTACACAAGGTCGAATCGGCTTCGAGGAAATCAAATGAGAAGGAATCAGAGATCAATCCTGCTATCATAAAGATGCTCGAAGAACTGACAAAGAGAATCGAGACAAGAGAAAAGAAGATCGAGGAAAACGATAAGAAGGTGGAAACCTATAACTCCAAGGTCAACCAAATCTCGGAGGCACCACCAATATTGAAAGGACTAGATTCTAAAAAGTTTTGTACAAAAATCTTTCCCCCCAAGTGCGGCTCTGAGGCCAATCCCCAAGGTTCCGTATGCCCGAGATTCCTAAGTATAACGGGATGACTGATCCAAATAAACACATCACCTCCTACACATGTGCTATAAAAGGAAATGACTTGGAAGATGACGAGATCAAATCCATCTTGCTGAAGAATTCAGGGAGACTTTATCGAAGGGTGCTATGATATGGTATCATAATTTATCACCTAATTCTATTGACTCATTTGCTATGCTTACAGATTCCTTTTGTAATGGCACACACCAGGGAAATCAAGGTCGCAACCAAGAAATCGGACCTTTTCAAGGCAAGGCACAAGGACAAAGAGATGCTCAAAGAATTCGTGTCTCGATTCCAAATGAATGGATGGATTTGCCACCAGTCACCGACGATTGGTCTGTTCAAGTTTTCACTTAAGGTCTCAATGTTCGAAGTTCTGTAGCTTTATAGCAGTTGAAACAGAATTTGATCGAATACCCAACTGTTACTTGGGCTGATGTACACTATCGGTATAAATCAAAGATCAGTGTCGAAGATTAGTTAGGATTCCCTTATCGGTCCGTTTATCCTGTTAGGCCTATAGATAGAATCAAGAGGGATATCGATCGAGAACCAAGGTCAAATAGAGATCGATACCAACTATATAATGGAGATTGTAGAGGTAGTGGATCTGGATGAAACTCTACATGGAATGAGAGGAGAAATGATCGAGGTCAAAGTTCACGGAGACTCATGAGCAAGAGTGGTTTCGACAGGGATGTTGGGCCCAAAGAAGCACTGCGATTGTCAGAATATAACTTCAATAATGATGCATCCGCCATCGTGTCAGCCATTGGACGTATCAAAGATACTAGATGGCATCAACCTCTACAAATTGATCTGGACTAGAGAAATCCCAACCAAATGTGCAAGTATCATAGAACCCATGGCCATAGAACTAAAGATTGCAGACAACTAAGGGAGGAAGTAGCCCGGTTGTTCAATGAGGGGCAGCTTCGGGAATTCTTAAAGGATCGGGCCAAGAATCACTTTAAATACAGAGATTCAAACAGACAGAACGAGCAAGAAGATCCACAGCACGTGATTCACATGATTGTTGGAGGGGTCAATATTCCTCAAGGACCAGTATTAAAATGCACCAAAGTGTCGATCACAAGGGAGAAGCGAACTCGAGATTACGTACCAGAAAGAACCTTGTCTTTCAATGCGAACTCGGGATTACGCATTGGTAATATCTGCACTTATGAATAATACTCAAGTTAAACGTGTTTTAATTGATCCAGGTAGCTCGACCAACATCATTCGATCGAGGGTCGTAGAACAGCTTGGCCTACAGGATCAGGTTGTACCCGCGGCCCGAGTACTAAACGGCTTCAACATGGAATGTGAAACAACTAAAGGCGAGATAACTTTGCGAATAAGCGTGGATAGGATCGTCAAGGAAATGAAGTTCCATGTAATCGAGGGCGATATGAGGTATAATGACCTATTAGAGAGACCGTGGATCCACAACATGAGGGTAGTGCCCTCGACCCTTCACCAGGTTATAAAGTTACCAACACGAGAGGAGGTTAAAACAGTCTACAAGGAGCAACCCACCACCAAGGAAATGTTTGTCGTCGACGAAGTGATACTGATATCGACGCTCTCATCAATGAAAGGGTCAAATTCGAAGGGAAAACAGGAGGTCAAATAGCAACTACAGACACCGGCTTTGACCCAATCACAGAAGCAGGGGGTTGATGAGGATGATGACTATGGGGTTCCTCGATCCTTCATAGTCCCCGATGATTACGACGCCACCAAGTCAATGGTCGAAGATCTGGAACAAATCATACCGACCGAACATCATCTCGAGTGAAAGGTATATCTGGGCATGAGGCTAGCCCCCAAGCTTAGGAGAAAACTTATTCAATTCCTTAAAACGAACATGGATTGCTTTGCTTGGTCCCATCTCGATATAACAGGGATCCCACCGGAAATTACCATCCATAAGCCGAGCCTAGACCTGAAATTCCGTTCGGTGAAGCAAAAAAGAAGGCCCCAGTATAAGGTAAAACATGCATTCATCAAAGAAGAGGTAACCAAACTTCTCAAAATAGGGTCCATCCGGGAAGTAAAATATCCCAAATGGTTAGCGAATGTAGTAGTAGTCCCTAAGAATGGAACTTAGAATGTGTGTAGATTAGAAAGACCTAAATAAAGCATGCCCCAAGGATTCTTTTCCTTAGCCTAATATCGATCGCATGATCGATGCCACGCCCGGCCACGAGAACCTCAGTTTTCTCGATGCCTATTATGGGTACAACCAAATACGGATGAACCTAGAAGACAAGGAAAAGACCTTGTTCATCACTAAATATGGTACCTACTAATATAATGTAATGCCATTCGGACTAACAAATGCCGGTACAACCTATCAACACCTAGTAAATCGAATGTTCGAACAACAAATAGGGAATAACATGGAAGTTTATATTGATGACATGTTAGTTAAGTCCCTGCGAGCAGAGGACCATTTGAAGGATTTGCAAGAAACTTTCAGTATAGTGAAGAAATACAACATGAAGCTCAACCCAGAAAAATGTGCGTTCGAGGTCAGCTCTGGCAAATTTCTCGGCTTCATAGTATCCAATCGAGGAATCGAGATCAGCCCTGACAAAATCAAAGCTATTGAGGACATCATGGTAATAGACAACATAAAGGTCGTGTAGAGATTAACACGGCGCATAGCTGCCCTGGGGTGATTCATCTTGAGGTCCTCCAATAAGAGCCATCGGTTCTTTTCATTGCTGAAGAAGAAGAATAACTTCAGATGGACTCCGGAATGCTAACACGACTTGGAGGATCTTAAACGGTACTTGTCGAGCCCGCCGCTGCTTGATACGCCAATGGCACATGATCAACTTTACTTATATCTGGTAGTATCAGAGATAGCGGTAAGTGGAGACCTATTCCGCAAAAAAGAAGGTACACATTCCCTATCTATTATATTAGTCGGACCCTAGGTGGGGCCGAAGCTAGGTATCCTTATCTAGAAAAGTTAGCACTCGCTTTGATAAGAGCCTTTAGAAACTAAAAGCATACTTTCAATGTCATCCCATATATGTTGTAACAACTTATCCTATTTGAAATATTTTGCATAAGCCCGAGCTTTCGGGATGATTCGCCAAATGGGTCGTAGAAATCTGTCGGTATGATATTGAGTATCGACCCCGAATAGCCATCAAGTCTCAAATATTGGCAGACTTCGTGGAAGACATCACACCAGTCTTGGTACCCAAGGTTGAAAGAGAACTATAATTCAACTCGGGTACATCTTTGGGAATTTGGACCCTCTTTACGGACGTTTCTTCGAACGTAAATGGTCCGGACTCGACATCGTGCTAAAACCACACAAAGGTAACGTGGTTAGAAATCTACCGGAACCATAAAATTGACTAACAATGAAGTTGTATATAAGGCCATGATTGCAGGTCTCGAACTAGCCAAAGGCTTCAGAGTAGAGGTGATCGAAGCCAAATGCGACTCCCTCCTTGTTTTGAATCAGGTTAATGGAACTTTTGAAGTTCGAGATGAACGAATGTAGAGATACCTAGATAAGCTACAAGTAACTCTACACCGATTCAAGAAATTGACTTTGCAACATGTGCCTCGAGATCAAAATAGCAATATCGATGCCCTTGCAAACCTAGGATCATCGGTCGAAGACAACAAACTCAATTCGGGGGCTATCGTACAAATCATGAGGTCAGGTGTCGAAGAAGACCACGCCGAGGTAAACTCGACGAGCTTGACCTGGATTGGAGAAACAAATTCATAGAGTATTTGAAGAACGTAAAACATCCCTTAGATCCAAAAGAACCGAGGGCCCTGCACACAAAAGCAGCCCGATATAGCTTGTTCGAAGATGGAACCTTACTCAGGAGAGCGTTTGACGGTCTGCTAACAATATGTTTGGGATCGGGAGATACTGAATATGTTTTGAGAGAAATCCATGAAGGCACATACGGGAACCACTCTGGCACCAAATCATTGGTTCGAAAGGTAATCAGAGTCGGCTATTACTGGATCGATATGGAGAAAGATGCGAAGGAGTTTGTGCAAAAAAGTGATAAATGTCAAAGACATGCTCCGATGATTCATTAACCCGGAGAGATACTACATTTGGTTTTATCACCATGGCCGTTCATGAAGTGAGGGATAGACATCGTCGGCCCTCTTTCATCGGCACCAGTTAAGGCTCAATTTGTTTTGTTTATGACTGACTATTTCTCTAAATGGGTTGAAGCACAAGCATACTAGAAGATCAGGGAGAAGGAAGTCATCGACTACATTTGGGACCACATCATATGTCGATTTGGAATACCATCCGAAATTGCATGTGGCAACGAAAAACAGTTTATTGGCAGCAAAGTGACCAAATTTCTCAAAGACCACGAGATCAAAGGGATCTTATCACCCTAGTAGGAATGGGTAAGCTAAATCGACCAGTAAAACCATAATCCAAAACCTCAAGAAAAGGTTAACCGACGCAAAGGGAAAATAAAGAGAGATCTTGCACGAAGTCCTTTGGGCGTATCGCACAACTTCAAAGTCCAGTACCAAGGCGACCCCGGTTCTCTTTGGTTTATGGTGTCAAAGTTTTAATACTGGTCGAAGCCGAGTATCAGATTCTGATATGCAATGAAGGAATCGAATGATGAGGCCATGAATACGAGCCTAGAGCTATTAGATGAATAGTGTGAAACTGCCTTTGTTCGATTGTCTGTCCAGAAACAACAGATCGAAAGGTATTACAATCGAAGGGCCAACCTTCGATAGTTTAATGTTGGGGACTTGGTACTAAGGAAGATCACATTAAACACCCGAAATCCAAATCAAGGGAAATAGGGTCCGAACTGGGAAGGGCCGTACCCGATTCTCGAGATCACATGGAAAGGGTCCTATAAGCTCGGAACGATGGATGGAGAACAACTACCAAACAATTGGAACGTGACTCATCTCAAATGATATTATTGCTGAGGTACGACCCCATTTATATTCTTTCTATTTTTTTACTAACACTCGGAGGTTATCGACAAGGAGCGGTACGAAGCCTTTAGGTTTGAAAGCACGCGTTGCACTCTTTTTCCTTTAAACCGTTTTTGTCCCTATTGGGTTTTCTGGTAAGGCTTTTAATGAGGCAACAACGGATCATGCTAAAGTAGAATCGAAAGCCGATCACGAATCGGTGTCAAAGACAACACTAACAGTATCCAAGGTTCCTCTACACTCAACCTCGAATACTGGTAGGCATTGCCCTTGGATGTCAACTTTGTTGCGAGGAAATTACTTCATAATAGTGGGATTTCGATAGGTGATATTTGTAAGGGCCAAACGGTCTAACGAACCGTGGCCACATAAGTTGCTCGAGCCCTAGCACAAAATATGTACGCATATGTAATCATTTTTAACAAGAATAAAGAGAAGTATTTTTCCTTGCCATTATCTCATGTCTTAGAAAAAGTTTTCCTACATTACAATTCCATACTTCCGGTCTATTATGGAAACGAGCTCAAGGGCCGGTCAAAACTAGAGTTTGGATAATCACCCCTACACTTGGGGACTGCCGTCCAAAAAATAAAATTCGAACATATCAAACTATTGAACGTCGAGGGCATAAGATTTTTAGGCAACCCTCGAATTTTAAAGGTCACGGCCATACCCACTCAGGGTCTATTGTCCTAGGCAATCCTAGGAAGCAAGCTTACTGGGCTACACCCAAACTAAAAGGCTACGGTCAGTTTAACACGGTTTGGAGACGTTCAAAATCCATAACAAAAATAGGCCTTCGAAAAAAGAAAAAATTCTTTCACAACTGGTTCTAAAGGCTACCCTCGGCAGAATCTTAAAATTAAGATATTTTCGGGAGAAAACATCGGTGACTTCGAACCCCGATAACGCCTTAACCCAGAAACACAATAAAGGCAAGGTTTTGTTCGAACCCTCGAACACAACCTTATTATTTCATGCTAAGGCATTCCAGCCTTTGTTAATATGAATGATAAAGCAAAAGAAAAAATTTGAGAGCCAAAAAGGGTAGAAAGCCTTATATATACATAAATGATCTTTTTACAAAGGCTAGATAGGTAAAATATAAAATTTGCAATGGCCAATATAGCCTCAAAAAGGACACAAAAGAAAGAAAAATACAAAAGTCCTAAGGGAAACCTTTACATTAAGTTCGAGAGATCATTCTCATTCGACTAGAAAGCCTAAAGGCTACCTTATCTCGAGTTCGAGCAGGTCCTCTCTCGATCATAAAGATTATGGGCTACCTCAGCTCAAGTTCGAATGATCATTTGGGGTCCATTGATCAGAAACGGTCAAGGGCGGTACTTATTATCGGTCCTTACCATCTCAAACCTTGGACCTTCGAATACAACTTCATAATTTTATGCTAAGGCGCTTTGACACTTACATAAATTTAAAAAAAACAGACAATAGATTCAGAAGCCATTGAATGGAAAAAGTTTTATATATTCATCAAAACCTTATTACAAGGGCCACACGGCCCGGTGGAAGTTCTTTACAAAAGGCCAAAGCAGCCTCGATAGAAATACAAAAACTATTTAAAAGCCTAAGTGGCCTGGTCATCATCGGGAGTGGCATCTTTGCCCTCGAGGTCTTCTGCACTTTCGAATTCTCTCAAGCTTTCAGATTTTTCACCATCATCAAGATAAGCTAATTTCCCAGCTTCAGCTTCAAGCTTCTTAACGTTCTTGATCTCGGTTGGAAGATTAAAGCCCCAAGCATAGATTTCCTAAAGGGTCTCCCTTCAAGATTAACATTTGGCGTGCTCGGTGATCTTCTCTGCTCGAATTTGAGCGGCCTCAGCAACCTCCTTTGCTCGAACCTTAGCGGCTTCAGTATCAGCCCTGTAAATAGTCACTACAGAAATAGCATTATCCTTGGTTGCCTTAACCTCCGATTTGGCCGCTTCAAGCTACGTGACCAGATTCTCCTGAACAAAATCTACTAAACCCAACTGGTACTGGAGCTCCTCGATTTTCTTAGCTTGGACCAAGGTTTTCTCTTTCATGCTTCGGAGTTGGATTTCGGCCGAGGCCAGTTGGGCCCGGGCAGTCTCCTTTTCTAAGGCAAGGCTATCCATGTTCTTCTTCCATCTTCACCCTTAGTTTTCACTGCTTCTACTTCCTCGCGAAGTTGCCCGATCATATCGAGCTTTTGTTTGACCTGCGGATTTGAACCATTATCCATCATGCCCAAGTCACCGCCACTAACTTCAAAGATTCTTCTTACCTGCTCGGCCAGTTCGATATGTTCTTTCAATGCCATTTCTTGCTCAACACGGAGGCCTTTAGCTTCCCCTTCTCTTTGCTCACTGAGAAGCTTGAAGGCATCATTTTCCTCAGTAAGCCCTCAACTATCTGTCTCATACTGGCTCAGCTCCCCTCGGGATCGGAGGAAAGCCTCATGATGAAGCACCGAAGCCTACAAACATAGAAAAAAGAGTTATATAAAGGGAGAAAAGTCTATGTACAAAAATTGAGATCGACAAGGAAAATTGGGATTACCCGGTTTAGAGCCTGTTGGGCTTCGTTGAAAAGACAGGGTGTTTCAACCTCATCTATCTTAGCTTGGTCTTTTTCGATGACCAAGCATCGAGATACCTAGCCACCCCTACAGGAGAAAAAGAAACCGAGCATCCTCTAGGACCGAGATGATAATTGATTGCTTACGCTCGGGATCAACACTAGGGGCCGAAAACTGATTGGTCATTTTAAAGCTCGAGGAAGCCTCACTCGAGCTCTTCCTTGGTACCTCCAAGTCACCCAGGCCGGTGAAATCTTCAACTCCAACAAAATAGCCACGAAAAGAATCTTCTGCTCCATGGACCCCTTCCCCGTGGAAAGTCTCCACTGTCTGAGCTTCATGTATCATCGACTCAGTGAGTGAAGGAAATGAGGGGTAATCTCCGATATCTATCACCCTAAGTAAATCTTTAGGGGCACTGCCATCACCTTGGGGAGCCTCAAGCATGGTTTCTACACCAGCATCAGTCGCCTCCTCGATAGCCTTCTCACCTCTAGGTGAAGCGTTTTCAGCTCTTTCTGGCTCAGAGACTTCGGCCAAGGCTTCCCCCTCAATCTCATCAAGTCGAGGCAAAGTAGTTTCAGCTCCCACTGGCTTAGTAGTTCCTCGAATCTCGGTTCCAGCTCGCACACGAGCCACCAGCTCGGAGTCTTCTTCCCTTCTTCTTCAGGCTCATCCCTTAGCCATTGGAATGACTCCATAGATAGAGGGATGATGTTCCCGTTGGGTTTACGAGCTATTTTATTTTTGCGTTTCTGCCCCTCAGAGTTCATGGAATTTGAAGCCTTTTTCCTCTTTGTCTCCCTCACCGGCTAAGAAACAGATGGTTTGGGAAGGACTTCTTCATCACCAGATGGGGGGCTCGTTGCCACGTCTTTCCGGAGACCTACAAAACAAGAAAGATGAGTAAGCTCGGGAAGAAATTCGAACAATGGTCAAATCATTGAGTCAGAAAAGAAAATTTTACCATGGATATGGGCCTTCCATTGACCCTTTGACAAATTGTACCATGCGCGCTCAGCATGTGTCGATTGCTATATTAGGCTCTTGACCCAGTCCTCGAGTTGGGGAACCGCACCCGGCATCCAAAAAACTGCTACATCAAGTAAAACACTAATAAGAAAGGAAGAAAAACGAAGACAATAAATAGAAATTAAGGGCAAAATTATATTTATGATTCATATTCCATTTCTCAGGAAATGGCATCCTCTCGGCCGGGATCAAGTTCGAGGCCTTCACTCGAACAAATCGGCTAATCCATCCCCGGTCTTTGTCCTTATCTATGCTCGAGAAAGGTGCCCTCATGGCCTGCCGTTGAAGCTTTATTAGTCCTCCTCGATAGAGTCTGGGGCTATACAGGCGTATGAGGTAGTCGAGGGTGAAGGGAAGCTCGTCGATTCTGCTTATGAAGAAATAAAGTAATATTACTATCCTCCAGAAAAATGGATGAATCTAACTTAGGGTCACCTCGTACTTCTTGTAGAAATCTACGATAATCGGATCCAAGGGACCCAACGTGAAGGGGTAAGTGTAAAAACTTAAGAACCCCTCCATTAATTCTTCTGGAGCGGGCACCACCACATGTTTTTTTACCCAGTTGCAATCTTTTTTAACCTGAGAGAAGAGGTTATTGGTACCAAGCCGGAATCGAGGAGGCCTTTTTAACCTTTAAGTCGGAATCGATAACACACCATCCGGGAAAGACTCTTCATTCTGTGGCTCCGCCGCTGGTGCCTCGTTGGCCGGCTGGGATGATGAAGCAGTTTTCTTTTACGGAACAATTTTTGAAGTTTTATCCATTTAATTTATATGGATGAAGAATAATAGGTATTGAAAAGGAATACTTGGTATTTTGGGATAAAACAGGCAAAGAAACACCAAGATCTAAAAGTGCAAAGCTCTAAGGAAAGCGAAGGATTAGAAGATAAGAGTGAAGATGATTTGAAAATAAAGTTTGGGCAAAAGAAAAAAGATATATTTATAGTTTTAAGATGACGGTTCAAATCTGGTAGTGGCGACAACAAATGACAGGCATTTAATGTCTTGATGCCCGAACTGACAGGATGTTTCAGTATCCACTTCTCACTAACATCATGGTCGGTCTCATAGCTTAAGCCATGACACATCGAGATGGGATTCGTAAAATTCATATCGTTTCTCGTCGTCTTCTCCGCGAGAAACGAGGAGACTATCTGTATACGGTCAACATCGGGCTTGTCATCACTTGTGTTGCAAGTAAATTCAGTGTCCCGAGGCCTTAAAATGTCATCTTCTCACCTTGATATGCGTGCATAGTTCGGGCATATATCCTGAAAGCTATTTAGGGAAGATCTGTGAAAAATGATAAATTTTGCTTTTAAAACGAATTTGATTGACTTCGGTCAATATGGGACTTGGGGGTATGCCCGGAATCGAATTCCGAGGTCCCAAGCCCGAGAAATAAATTTTTAAAGAAAATTGTTTTTTGGAATATATATGAGCTTTTGGAAATAAAATGTGTTTGGAGTTTGATGGTATTGGGCCCGTATTTTGGTTCCGAAGCCCGGTACAGGTCTTATATGTGATTTATGTTGAGCCAGTAAAATTTGGTAAGAAATGTAGGTCATATGACGTGATTCGGAACCTTAGTTGTAAAATTTGAAACTTTGAAAGTTCTTGAGATTTTCTTTGATTTCGATGTTAAATTCATAGTTGTTGATGTTGTTTTGGTGATTTGATTGCACGAGCAAGTACATATGATGTTTTTGAATTAGTATGCATATTTGTTTTAGAGCCCCGAGGGCTCAGGTGAGTTTCGAATAGGTTTTGGGGTGTTTTTACACTTAGAAAAGTTGCAGGTTCAGAGAAAGTTGTAGGTCTCTAAAGTCAGGTCTCGCGGTCCGCGGAGAGAACTTCGCGGCCGCGGTGGGGACTTCGCGACCGCAGTGGGGCAAGGACATACCTTTGCGGCGGCGCTCGATTTCTTGCGGTCCGCGACCGCAGTCCTTTTTATGCGGTCCGCGGAGAGGGTCTGAGTGGGGTATATTTAAGTGGACGTTTTAGTTATTTTTAGCTCTTAAAAATGCTAAAAACATAAGAGGCGGTTTTCCAAACACTCTTTCTTCTCCCAAAACACTAGTAAGTGATTTCTACTTATTTCGTTTACTCCTTAACTTCTTTTAACAAGATTTCATCCTAGAATTTAGGGTTTTCATGGTTGAACTGGGAATTTTGGGTAAAACCTAAGAATATTGAAATTTGGGGATTTAGACCTCAAATTGAGGTCAAATTCCAAAACCAATTATATATCCAGGCTCGGGGGTGAATGGGTAATCGGGTTTTGGTCCGAATTTCGGGTTTGGACCAAGCAGGTCCCGGGTCGATTTTTGACTTTTTGGGGAAAACTTTATAAAACCTATTTTCATGCATTGGAGCTTATTCATGTAGCATTTATTAACATCGTTAAGTAAATTGTGGCTAGATACAAGCGATTTGGTGGAGGAAACAAGAGGTAAAGTGGTAGTTGAGGCTTAAATTGTGTTCGTGGCATCGAGGTAAGTGTTTGGTCTAACCTTAGCTTGAGGGATTAGGAGTTGTGTCATATTTTCTACGTGTTATTTGTAGAGTATGACGTATAGGCATGGTGACGAGTATCTATATGTTGGTGTCAAGCATGCCCATGAGTCTTATACTATGATTAATGTGACTCTGTTTGTATTATTCATGCCTTATGTGATGATTTCTATTGTTGCGCAAAGCTTGTGGAAGTAATATTGGTATTTGAATATCGAAGAGCATTGGCTCAAGTTGTAAAATGAATTGTGCAAGTATAATTGGCAATTGAACCTTATAGAGCGTTGGCTCAAGTTTTGAAGTGAGTTGTGAAGCAAATGTGAAAAAATAAAAGAAGTAGATTATTATATTGTCTCCCTTGTCGGGATGTTGTTGCTTTTAATGATATCTCCCTTGCCGGGATGTTGATGCTTTTGATATTGTTCCCTTGCCAGAATTTGATTGTTGTACTATTGTTCCCTTACAGGGATTTTATTGTGATTTTGTTTATTTCCTTGCCCTTATTACTTGTGATTGTTGTTTGGGTAAGGAAGAGTGTTAAAGCACAAAGGGTGATGCCGTGCATATTATTGGTGAGAGAGTGTTAAAGCACGAAGGGTGATGCCGTGTATGATTTTTGTGAGGAAGAGTGTAATGCGAAGGGTGATGCCGTGCCGCACGATGTAAAATTCCAGGCCGATTATATTGATTTTTATGGTGAGGATGAGAGTAAAAGCATGAAGTGTGATGCCATGCAGACTATACTGATTCTTATGGTGACGATGAGAGTAAAAGTACGAAGGGTGATGTTGTGCACTTGTTTGACTTCTAATTCTTGTTGATAATTGAGTTATGGTGTTCCTTATATTTACATGTTGTCCTTCTGTTATCATTTGATGTTTCCCCGCAGCATGTTCCCCCTCCCATCCTTAATTGTACATTTCTGCCTTAATTTTCCGATGTATATGATTTAACTGCACAGGTTTATTAGGTAGTTTGGTCCTAGCCTCATCACTACTTCACCGAGGTTAGGCTAGGCACTTATTAGCACATATGGTCGGTTATGCAGATACTACAATTTGTACTGTGTGCAGATCCCAGTACAACTGCTTTTGGACCTTATCTTTGGGGTTGGTGCCTTCAGTCCATTCGGAGATCCGAGGTAGTCCTACAGGCGTCCGCAGGCCCTAGCGTCTCCTTCTTTTCTTTTATTTTGTTTCTTTAATGTATTTCAGAGACAGTGTTGTAATGACTCTTTCGGACCATTATTTGTAGTATTCCTAGACAGTTTGTAAAATTGTGACACCAGTCTTGGGTAGTTTATGTATGGATTGGTATTGGCATCTTTGTTATATATTATGCTTCAGTCTTCCGCTTTTAAATTTCAGTTGTTTTTTTATAAATGTTGGCTCTTAATTGTTAAAGGATTAAAAAAGGGAAAAAGGTAAATAATTCAAAAGGTTGGCTTGCCTAGCTTTCACTAGTAGGCACCATCATGACTCCCGAGGGTGGGAAATCCGGGTTGTGACAAGTTGGTATCAGAGATCTAGGTTACTTAGGTCTGACAATTCAAAGACAAGCTTAGTAGAGTTTGAGGGATCGATACGGAGACATCTGTATTTATCCTCCAGAGGCTACAGAGTTAGAAAAAACTTCACATCTATTCTTTCCTATCGTGCGGTTTGGTTTATCGCTAATTGAATTTCTACTTTGTTCTTTCGCAGATGGCGAGAACACGCGCTTCCTCATCCACCGATCAGTAGCCCGAGCCCCCAGCAGCAGCTCCCACGAGGGGCAGAGGGCGAGGTTAAGGCCATGCTAAAGGCCAAGGCAGGGGCAGAGCTCAGCCTAAAGCAGTAGCACCAGCGGCAAAGCCTCTGGTTGAGTTTGATGATGAGGTTCCCAGGCCATTCTCGTGGGCCCAGCTCAGGTCCCAGAGGGGTTCATTACTACCCCAGTACTCCAGGATGCTTTGGTCCGTCTAGTGGGCCTTATGGAGAGTGTCACCTGGGCAGTCTTGCTTCCTATAGCACCAGCCATCTCTCAGGCTGGAAGAGGAGCCCAGACTCCTGCTCGCACTCCGGAGCAGATGGCTCCCCAGTTTCAGACTCCAGCAGCTTAGCCAGTTTGAGCAGTACAGCCAAGTGTGGTAGCTCAGACCGATGATGGAGCATCTATATTTGTTGATGCCTTGTGGAGATTGGACAGGTTTACCAAGCTCTTCACTACCACTTTCAGCAGTATATCTTTTGAGGATCCCCAGGATTATTTACAAAGTTGTCATAAGGTTCCCAGGAACATGGGGATAGTGGAGACCAATGGGGTTGACATTGCCACTTTTTGCTTAACTGGATCCGCCAAGACTTGGTGGAGAGATTATTGTTTGGCTAGACTAGTTGGATCACCAGCTATGACTTGTGATCAGTTTTCTCAGCTATTTCTGGAGAAGTTTCTTCCTATCACTCAGAGAGATCTATCAGAGGCAGTTTGAGCGTCTCCAACAGGGTTCTATGACTGTTACTCAGTACGAGTTCAGGTTTATTGATGTGACACATCATGCTCTTCTTATACTTCCCATTGGGGAGAGAGTGAGGAGGTTCATTGAGAGACTCATTCAGCCTATTCGATTTCATATGGCTAAGGAGACGGGGAGTGAGATTTCTTTTCAGGAGGCGACCAAGGTGGCCAGGAGAGTTGAGATGGTTCTATCGTAAGGAGGTGGACAGGGTTCTGACAAGAGGCCTCGTCATTTAGGCAAATTCAGTGGCGCCTCGTCTAGAGGCAGGGATTCGTATGGTAGAGGCTATCCTCCTAGGCCTTTTCAGTCAGCACTTCAGGTTTCTCACGGTACTTCAGGTGGCAGTGATCCTCATATGCAATATTCTGATCAGCAGTCCTATAGTGCACCACAAGCTCCTATCAGTGCACCACCAGCTCCTATCCATGCACCGCCGCTCTAGAGTTTTCGGGGTGGTCCTCCAGACTTTGAGAGACAGTCAGTTGTATGCCAAGTTTTCAAAGTGTGAGTTCTGGTTGAGTTCAGTTGCATTCCTTGGTCATGTTGTATCAGTAGAGGGTATTCAGGCTGATCCAACGAAAATAGAGGCAGTCAAGAACTGGCCTAGACCCGCATCAGCTATGGAGATTCAGAATTTCTTGGGCTTGGCAAGCTATTATCATCGATTTGTGGAGGGGTTTTCATCTATTGCAGCCTCGATGACCAGGTTGACCCAGAAGGGTACCTAGTTCAGGTGGTTAGACAAGTGTGAGGCGAGCTTTCAGAAGCTCAAGACAGCTTTAACTATGGTGTCGGTATTGGTTTTGCCTATAGGTTTAGGGCCATATACGGTTTATTGTGACGCATCTCATATTGGTCTTGGTGTGATGTTGATGCAGGATGGCAAGGTCATTGCTTATGCTTCACGGCAGTTGAAGATTCACGAGAAGAATTATTCGGTTCATGATTTGGAGTTAGCAGCCATTGTTCACGCGTTGAAGATTTGGAGGCACTATCTGTATGGGGTGTCATGTGAGGTGTTCACGGATCACAAGAGTTTGCAATACTTGTTCAAGCAGAAGGAGCTAAATTTGAGTCAGAGAAGGTGGTTGGAGCTATTAAAGGACTATGATATCACCATCTTATATCATCCAGGGAAGGCCAATGTAGTGGCCGACGCTTTGAGTAGGAAGTCAGCCAGTATGGGCAGTCTTGTGTATATTCTGGTCGGTGAGAGACCGCTTTCCTTGGATGTTCAGGCTTTGGCCAATCAGTTCGTGAGGTTGGATGTTTCTAAGCCCAACCGTGTGTTAGCTTGCACTGTAGCTCGTTCTTCTTTATTGTAGCGTATCCGAGATCGACAGTATGATGATCCTCATTTGTGTGTCCTTAGTGGCACAGTGGAGCACAGTGGTGCCAAGCAGGTTACATTAGGTAATGATGGAGTTTGAGGTTGCAGGGTTGAGTATGTGTGCCTAATGTGGATGGACTTCGAGAGTTGATTCTAGAGGAGGCCTACAGTTCCTGGTACTCTATTCATCTGGGCACCGCTAAGATGTATCAGGATTTGCGGCAGCATTATTGGTGGAGGATGATGAAGAAGGATATTGTTGCGTATGTGGCTCGGTATTTGAATTGTCAATAGGTCAAGTACGAGCATCATAGACCTGGTGGGTTGTTCCAGAAGATTGAGATTCCTAAGTGGAAGTGGGAGCGTATCACTATGGACTTCATTGTTGGACTCCCAAAGACTCAGAGGAAGTTCAATGCAGTGTGGGTTATTATTGATAGGCTGACCAAGTCAACACATTTCATTTCGGTGGTAGTCTCCTATTCTTCAGAGAGGTTAGCTGAGATCTATATCCGGGAGATTATTCATCTTCATGGTGTGCCCGTGTCTATCATTTCGGACCAAGGTATGCAGTTTACCTCACATTTCTGGAGAACAGTTCAACGGGAGTTGGGCACACGGGTTGAGTTGAGCACAACATTTCACCCTCAGAGAAATGGGCAGTCCGAGCGGACTATTCAGATTTTGGAAGATATGCTCTGAGCTTGTGTCATTGACTTGGGAGGCTCGTGGGATCAGTTCTTGCCTTTAGCAGAGTTTGCCTACAACAACAACTACCAGTCGAGCATCTAGATGGCTCCTTATGAGGCTTTATATGGTAGGTGGTGTCGGTTGTCGGTTGGATGGTTTGAGCCGGGAGAGGCTCGGTTGTTGGGTACGAATCTAGTACAGGATGCCTTGGACAAGGTCAGGATTATTCAGGATATGCTTCGTACAGCCCAGTCCAAGCAAAAGAGTTATGCCGACCGTAAGGTTCGTGATTTGGCGTTCATGGTCGGTAAGCGAGTGTTGTTTTGGGTGTCGGCTATGAAGGACGTGATGAGATTTGGGAAGAGGGGCAAGCTTAACCCTAGGTTCATCGGCCCGTTTGATATTCTTGATTGAGTGGGAGAGGTGGCTTACAGACTTGCATTGCCGCCGAGCTTATCAGTCGTGCATCCAGTGTTTCATGTGTCCATGCTTCGGAAGTATCGCGGCGATCCATCCCACGTGTTAGACTTCAACACCGTCCAGCTGGACAAGGACTTGTCCTGTGAGGAGGAGCTAGTAGCTATTCTAGACCGGCAGGTTCGTCAGTTGAGATCGAAGAGTTTTCCTTCTGTTTGTGTTTAGTGGAGAGGTCAGCATGTTAAGGCAATGACTTGGGAGTCCGAGTCCGATATGTGGAGCCGTTATGCCTATCTTTACTCCGACTCAGGTACTTCCTTCTTTTGTCCGTTCGAGGACGAACAGTTGTTTTAGAGGTGGAGAATGTGATGACCTTTGGGTCATCACTTGTGTTGCAAGTATATTCAGTTTCCTGAGGCCTTAAAACCTTCTTTTTGTCTCACCTCGATATGTATGTAAAATTCGGCATGTATACAGAAAGCTATTTTGGGAAGATCTGTGAAAAATGATGAATTTGGCTTTTAAAAAGAATTTGAGTTGACTTCGGTCAACATTTTAGGTAAATGGACCTGGACCCGTGCTTTGATAGTCCCGAAGGGTCCGTAGAAAAATATGGGACTTGGGCGTATGCCCGGAATCGAATTCCGAGGTCCCAAGCCCGAGAAATGAATTTTTAAAGAAAATTATTTTTTGTAATATATGAGTTTTTAGAAATGAAATGTGTTTGGAATTTGATGGTATCGACCCGTATTTTGGTTCCGGAGCCCGGTACAGGTCTTATATGTGATTTAAGTTGAGCTTGTAATATTTGGTAAGAAACGGAGGTCATATGACGTGATTCGGAACCTTAGTTGTAAAATTTGAAACGTTGAAAGTTCTTGAGATTTTCTTTGATTTCGATGCTAAATTCATAGTTGTTGATGTTGTTTTGGTGATTTGATTGCACGAGCAAGTCCATATGATGTTTTTTAGTTAGTATGCATATTTGGTTTGGAACCCCGAGGGCTCGAGTGAGTTTCGAATAGTTTCCGGGGTATTTTTACACTTAGAAAAGTTGCAGGTTCTGAGAAAGTTGCAGGTCTCTG
The DNA here is from genome assembly GCF_000715075.1 of Nicotiana tabacum. Lineage (NCBI taxonomy): Eukaryota > Viridiplantae > Streptophyta > Magnoliopsida > Solanales > Solanaceae > Nicotiana > Nicotiana tabacum. The sequence goes on along the minus strand of NC_134085.1, from coordinate 80,418,664 downwards.
AAGTCAGGTCTCGCGGTTCGCGGAGAGACCTTCGTAGCCGCGGTGGGAATTATGCGGTCCGTGGTGGGGTAAGGCCATACCTTTGCGACCTCACTCGATTTCTTGCAGTCTGCGGTGGAGCTCTGCGGCCGCAGTCCTTTTTATGCGGTCCGCAGAGAGGTTCTCTATTTAAGCGGACTTTTAAGTTATTTTTCACTTTTCAAAACCTTAAAAGCATAAGAGGCGATCTTCCAAACACATTTTCTTCTCCCAAAACATTAGTAAGTGATTTCTAACTTATTTCTTTCAATCTTTAACTTCTTTTAACAAGATTTCATCCTAGAATATAGGGTTTTCATGGTGGAATTGGGAATTTTGGGTAAAACCTAAGAATATTGAAATTTGGGGATTTAGACCTCAAATTGAGGTCGTATTCCAAAACTAATTATATATCCGGGCTCGAGGTGAATGGGTAATCGGGTTTTGGTCCGAATTTTGGGTTTGGACCAAGTGGGCCCGGGGTCGATTTTTGACTTTTTGGGGAAAACTTTATAAAACCTATTTTCATGCATTAGAGCTGATTCATTTAGCATTTACTGACATCGTTAAGTAAATTGTGGTTAGATACAAGCGAGTTGGTGGTGGAAATAAGAGGTAAAGCGGTAGTTGAGGCTTGAATTGTGTCTGTGGCATCGAGGTAAGTGTTTGGTCTAACCTTAGCTTGAGGGATTTGGAGTTGTGTCTTATTTGCTACATGTTATTTGTTAAGTACGCCGTATAGGCATGGTGACGAGTATCTATACGTTGGTGTCAAGCATGCCCGTGAGTCTTATACTATGATTAATGTGACTCTATTTGTATTTTTCATACCTTATGTAATGATTTATATTGTTGCGCAAAGCTTGTGGAAGTAATATTAGTATTTGAATATTGAAGAGCGTTGGCTCAAGTTGTAAAATGAATTGTGGAAGTATAATTGGCAATTGAACCTTATTGAGCATTGGCTCAAGTTATGAAGTGAGTTGTGAAGTAAATATGGAAAAAAAGAGGATTATTATATTGTCTCCCTTACTGGGATGTTGTTGCTTTTAATGCTATCTCCCTTGTCGGGATGTTGATACTTTTGATATTGTTCCCTTGCCGGAATTTGATTGTTGTACTATTTTTCCTTCGCCGGAATTTTATTGTGATTTTATTTATTTCCTTGCCCTTATTGCTTTTGATTGTTGTTTGGGTAAGGAAGAGTGTTAAAGAACGAAGGGTGATGTCGTGCATTGTATTGGTGATAGAGTGTTAAAGAACGTAGGGTGATGCCGTGTATGATTTTTGTGAGAAAGAGTGTAATGCAGGAAGGGTGATGCTGTGACGCACGATGTAAAATTCTTTACCGGTTACATTGATTTTTATTGTGAGGACGAGAGTAAAAGCCCGAAGGGTGATGCCGTGCAGACTATACTGATTCTTATGGTGAGGACGAGAGTAAAAGCACGAAGGGTGATGTCGTGCACTTGTTTGACTTCTGATTCTTGTTGATAATTGAGTTATGTTGTTCCTTACATTTACCTGTTGTCCATCTGTTATCATTTGATGTTTCCCCGCAGCATGTTCCCTCTCCCATCCTTAACTGTACATTCCTACCCTTATTTTCCGCTATATATGATTTAACTGCACAGGTTTATTTGGTAGTCTAGTCCTAGCCTTGTCACTATTTCGCCGAGGTTAGGCTAGGCACTTACCAGCACATGGGGTGGAGGTGGGCTGATACTACACTCTGCACTGTGTGTAGATCCCGGTGCAGCAGTTTTTGGACCTTAGCTTTGGGGTTGCTGCCTTCAGTCCATTCGGAGATCCGAGGTAGTCCTGCAGGCGTCCGCAGGCCCTAGCGTCTCCTTCTATCCTTTTATTTTGTTTCTTTTATGTATTTCAGAGACTGTATTGTAATGCATCTTTCGGACTTTTATTTGTAGTATTCCTAGACTGTCTGTGAAATTGTGACACCAGTCTTGGGTAGTTTATATATGGATTGGTATTGGCATCTTTGTTATATATTACGCTTCAGTCTTCCGCTTTTAAATTTCCGCTGTTTATATAAATGATGGATCTTAATTGTTAAATGATTAAAAATGGGAAAAAGGTAAATAATTCAAAAGGTTGGCTTGCCTAGCTTTCACTAGTAGGCGCCATCACGACTCTCGAGGGTGAAAATCCGGGTCGTGACAACGTGACAGGCCAAGGTTCGACCGCATGCTATATCGGACCATGGTGTAAAGATAGATCATCGAGCTCGAGACCCTGAGACCGATTAAGATGGAGGCCAACCAAAACCGAGATCAACCAAGATCGAGATCGACCAAGATCGTGACCGAATAAGTTGGAGAATAATTAGCCAAACATGGGATTTTTTTATTGTATTTTGAATTGTATCAAGAGTGGGACTGCCCTACTATATAAAGGGGGTTTGATCATTTGTAAACATCATCATATTCACGCTACATAAAGTAATATACTATCTTTCTCTAAGCTTTCATTATCTTGTTACTTTGTTCTTGTATCAGCTGAATCTCCACTTGGTTCAAGGGTGATCGAATTCGAGGGAGAAGGCTACTTGTTTCGCTTGGTTTGCATTAACTCTTTTACAGTCATTTTCAATGTCAATTTGCATTTTTCCTCAGTTTGTAACGAGTAAAATCACGTGTCCTTAAAATCACAATATAAATTTAATTGTTATCCATTTATAGGGTAAACCTCTTTCAACTTTTATTAGAATGAATTGTAATAGGTATTTGAGTTGTTACAATTTTAAGTTAGAGTTAACTTGAAGTAGTCGCAGCAACCTCTGGGTTGTTGCCACAAAGATTAGAGTTTAATCATTAAGTTTGCAAGAGCTGATAAACTTTATTTTGGCTCAGTAGTTAGTGAAGTACTTAGAAAAATCCTATGGGAAATAGGTCGTAGTTTTGCATTTTTTTAGCTAGGTATTTTTTATAATATTTTTGTGTTTTTTATTTTTTGCATTATTTTATTCCAAAATTATAGTGTAAGGAATATATCAAAGAACCAGGTCCTCCAATAATCTAATGCACGTGAAAATTGGATATTACACAAATCGATTCCTTCTTGTATGGTATTGAAGTATAAAACATCTACCAAGGCTGACTTACTAGAAGGATGATTCAGAAATGCATAGGCTATAAGCACTCTACCTTCCCCTTCACATACTTGGGTTGTCCTATATACTTAACAAGAAGAAAAATTAGTCACTTCTCTGATCTCTCCAGGAAGATCATTAGCAAGACCAATGGATGACAAGGTAGATTGCTCTCTGCAGGAGGTAAAGCTATTATTATCAATCACATCCTGCAATCTCACACTCTATATATTTTTGTTGCACTCATACCCCCAAAAACTACTCTTAAAGAGATTGAAAATCATTTCTCAAACTTTTTCTGTGTTTTCCTAAAGAGGAAGGAGATTTGGGATTCCAAAGGTTACAAGACATCTGCCACTCTTTCAACACTAAAAGACGGTGAAGGTTTATAAAAGAATGCTCTTTATGGGCTGAATTCCTAAAAGCTAAATACTGCCCCAGAAGCAAGCCAATCTCCAAAGTTTCTAATTCCAAAGATTCCAACTCTTGGTTATAAGCGAAAAAATAGAAGCACATATCAATTGAAGGATTAATAATGGAAATACTTTATTTTGGTGGGATGAATGGACTAATTAAGGGTTCTTGTACAAGCAAATAAAACTACCCTCTAAATCAAGAAATGAGAAGATCAACAAGTTTATACGAGGTAACTCTTGGGATCTGGAAAGCATTGAGAATAAAGTTTCGAACATCATAGAACAGATTAAAGAGGTGGACATTGGTAATGCACTCATTAATGACCAATCAATATGGAATCTCACTACTGGTGGGAATTTTTCATGTGCCTCGACTGGAGGAGGTGGAATTGTTAGAAATAAAAATGAGGATATGATTACGGCCTATGCCTATCCAACACAATTCCTTACTAACAATATTAGTGAAGCTCAAGCTGTACTTATCGGGATTAAATGGTGTTGTGAGCAAGAATTCAGTTGTCTAGACTTGGAACTACACTTCATGATCATAGATCAAACGTTTCAGTGAACTTATAAGCCTCCATGGAAATTACAAAGAATCATTGAAAATATCCAGAGAAAGATTCATCAAACAAATATTCAAGTATATTACTATTGCAGAGAAGGAAACGAAGTAGCTAATGCTCTTGCTAAGTGTGCCACAACTATTCCAGATCAAAAGATTTTCTTCCAGGAGAATGACTTACCAAGAGAGGTAAGATGTCCCTTAAGGATAAAGTTGTTTAACGGGCGGGTTGGGATGGACTGAACAAAAAAAAACCAGCCCGTCCATTAACGGACCAGGTTAGCTAGAGGGATGGGATAACGGGTTGGTGGCGGCTTGGATATTTTCGGGTTATTTTGGGTCCGTCCGGGTTTAGGCTTAACGGGTTTGGGCGGGCGGGGCTAATATATATATATATATATATATATATATATATATATATATATATATATATATATATATATATATATTAAATTTTATTTTTCTTATTCAATGTTATTGATACTTAAGTGTTTGCAAACTTTTAAGGCTTAGAATTAAACTTTGAAGGTTAAACTTTAAAGTTTTAAATTTTGAAATTTGTGTTTTAAAATTTTAAAATTGAAATTAGAAAGTAAGTGGCTACAAAAAGTTATTTAAGAAGACCAATAGGCAATATGTAAGGATCAAACTCCGAAGGCTTTCATATTATATTTTTAATACTTCAAATTAATTTGCAAGTTCTTTGTTGATTTTTTTATTTTTGAACTTGCAAATTAAAAGTTTACAACAATTATAAAAAATAAGAAATAGTACATCACATGTTTTGCATCATTTTTGTAAGTTCTTCCATGTCAACATGAGGTTTTTGATTTCCGACATTGATTGAATCGGAACCATAAACCATTACATCTCCAATTTCTTGGTCCTCCTCTTTGTCTACCTCGGTACGCCTTTGATTTCGCCATTCTGATCTTATCCAATCTCTGAAGCACACTAGAATTTTCAAAGCGTTGCTGCCCAATGAATGGCGTGTATCTCCTAGCTGCTGCCTTGCTTGGCAAAATGCGCTCTCTGATGTGACTGTTGAAATCGGCATATTTAGCACGTCTCGAGCCATGGAAGAAAGAACAGGAAATTGATTTGAGTTGCTTTTCCACCAACCCAGCAGTAGAAAATCCTTTGTGAGGGGCTCTGGTGACTTTGCAAGTAGAATTGGAGTTCATCAATATTCCTGCTACTGGTTTGTTGATACTCTCCTAGTGTAGACCAAATCAAATAATCTTGAACACCATCATCATCATCCACAGTTGTTCCAGATGTTAAAGTACTACTTGAAGGAATATTTTCATCTACAATCGAAGAAGCATCAACAATTTTAGCATAATAATTATATAAAGTTTGTAAATGTTTGCGTAGATAAAAAATACAAGTGTCAATATCAGGAGTTTCAGTTGGTCCAATATCCATATAAGTATATAAGGCACTAATTAATTAGCGACACTTTTGTTTAACCAAAAAGTTGAACTTCGGTCAAAGCTTCAATTTAGAAGAACTCGGGTTACTGATAATTAGAAAGAATAAGGGAAATTAATTTTGCTAACAACAAGATAGACAGAAGAAAATAAAGTAATCCAGTATATTAAGATGATTTCTCTTGTGTCCTTACAAATGATCCATTCTCTACTTTTTATAGTTATCTCAAAGATATACGTTTTGCCTTTGTCATAATAAGTCCATTATAGAAAATTAAAGGCATTAAATGTTATGTTACATAATCATTGTAATTTAATACAGATTCTCTAACGTTTTTAGTATTTAATGCTTATTAAATACAGTATATGTACTCTCTTGTGCTGTCAGATTCATTCTCCTTGATTTTTGGGTATAAATAGGTACGAACCAGCCTTCGTGTCATGACACGTCATCTTCCAATCACTTCAATATGTAAACTCAATTTTTCCAATATAGATAGTCCCACCACTTGCCATTTATTCATCAATTGAATATTTGGGAAGTGGATTTTATTAAAGCGGGAATATTTGCTTCCATTAATGCTACGATAGAATCGACGCTTCAATTGTTACTTCTATTTAATGCTTATCACACGTGACACCCTTTTATTGGCTCTGCAACTTTGCAGCGCTTTTTAAGGCTTTTTTACGGCTTCACTAATCATGAAGCGACATTTCTCATTATGACCTTTCCATCATTGCACTTTTTTCTTTGATGATTGCTTCTTAGTATAAATATAATTTTCGTCTTTATCCTTATCACATAAAGTTCTCTGAATATTCAATTCTTGAATTTTTGTTTGCTTCTTCTTCGTACTATCATGTCTTCATCAAACCCTAACCCTAGAAGAGTCCCCATAGTTGATAACTTTCCTCTTGCCCCTAGTAGGAGTAGAATAGGAGGTAGACTTCGTAATTTAGGGTCTTATTCTATACGTGGTTCTTCTCTTCCTTCATATAGTTCCAGTCCTTCTTTTAGAACCAGATGCTCTTCCTCACAAAGATCTTCTTCCAGGGGTAAAGAACTCGCTGAACCTGTTCGTGAACCTACAGTAGAAGAAATAGTTCCTGCGGAACTATCTTTCTACAATGATAGGAAATCCCTTAGAAATCAAGTATCCTCTTTAGATCGAGCTGATATCTATCCAACTGAGATCACAGAGCGTCTGTTCGTAAAGACTGTCATTGGAGTCATGACTTCCCTATCATAATTACCAATGCGAATCAAAGAATCATCTCTTATTTAATTGGATTTTCTTTTGTTTATACATAACCTTTCACATTAGGATTCAAACCTGCTATTGATCCTATTATTCTCGAATTCTGTCGTTTTTTCGATGTTTACTTAAGTCAAATTGGCCCTTTAGTGTGGAGGGTTGTTGCCTGGTTGAGGCACTTGACTAACATGGTCGGTGTGCCTTTCACTTTTGCTCATTTAATTCACCTTTAATCTCCCAAAGTTTTCCGCCAAGGTATTTTTACTTTAGTAGCAAGAAGCAAAAGAGTTTTGGTTAGTCCAGAAGATGACAGATACCGTGGCTGGTACGCCAGGTTTGTTGCTGCCCCCACTATTAGATTAGTGGGTGATGAAAATGTTCCCTTCCCCGAGAAGTGGAATTTTGCATGTGAGTTTTCTTTTTTAATAACTTTCTCGTACCTTTTTCTTCAATTTTGATGATCATTACTCTCATTTTCCTTTTCTTTTTCAGCAACCATGGGAATTGTTGAGGAAATTCCAAATTTTCGTGGTTGGGTAGGAAAGTTATTGAATACAGCCTCAATGGAGGATAGATCTTGGAAGAATATTTTCCAATGATTTGGTTGGAAAGTGAAAACTCATGGTAAGAGTTTTTTTTATTTTTTATTTAACTCTTTATTGTTTTTCCCGGAACTTATTTTAATCCTTCTTTTTATCAGGATTTCCTATTCGAGGGATTAGTGCCGAGGCGGTCGTGGCTTCCCGTATTTCTTTGGAAAGAGCCCAAGAGATAATCTTGGGTTCTTCATCAAAAAGGAAAGCTGCTAGTGACCAAGACTCTGAAGAAGAGGAAGATGGAGGTTCCTTGGTAAAAAGGCCACGCGCTCGTAGGCGAATCATTTCTGATGATGAAGCCTCCCCCCCTCGTTTTGCTCCTCTTACCGAGTCTATTGAAGCCTCGATGACAATCCCTGATGATGATGTTCTCGTTGCTGCTCATGATTCAGTCGAGCAACTTTTTAACCACGGGTTTGGTGGTGAAAATTTAGGTCCGATTTCTGATGAAGCACCTCTTGCTTCTTTTTCTACTCCCGTTCATGTGATTCTTCCTTTGTCGATCGTGGCTATTACCGTTCCTCCCCAGGCTATTATGACTGCTTCCACAGTTCCTCCCTTGACTACTCCTCCTTTAACTGTTCCTTACACAGAAGTTGGTTCTTTAAGTAGGAGTGGTGTTATGAGGCGAGTTACCATTGAAGTCCTCGCTGAAGGTAACCTTTTAAGGAAATCAGGTCAAGCTGACGTGTGGCTAAAGACTTTGATTGGTCCAGTTGAGAGAGCTAAGTTTGATAGTCATAGTTCTGTGACCTTGATGAATGATATAGTGCACGCTTCTTTAAATGTATTCCTTTTTCAAGCTTTACTTTGTCATTTTCCTATCTTCAGGATTCTCATTTTTTCCTCCTTTTATTAGGTCAATATAATTGGTACGGAGATGATAAAAAGGGTTACCCTCTCAGAGCAATTAGTGTGTGACTACCAAGTGGAGGCGGATAATTGGAAGGAACAGTGTGAAAGTCTTCAGATCGACGTGGAAACTTTAGAAGAAAGTAAAAGTACCTTAGAGCAGCAGGTACGGGCTTTGACTTCAGAGTTAGCAGTTGAAAAAGCTTTTTCAAATCAGGCAGGTAAGGAAAAGGCTCGTTTGGAAACCTCTTTTTCCGAGCAATTGTCCAAGGCAAGTGAATAAATTAGAGAGTTGAGGGCTCTCTTGGGTGAAAAAGAAGCATATGCTGGTGAACTCGTGCAAAATTTGACTCAAACTCAAGAAGACCTCCGGGTATCTTCTGATAAGGTTTGTTCTTTAGAAAATTCTCACGCTTCTCTTCAATCTTCTTATGAATCTTCTTTGGCTGAAAATGTAAAGTTAAGAATGACTGGGAAAGAGATTACGAGATCCTTGAAGATAAAACTGCCATTGAAGTGAGTTGGGCGTTTTTAAATTTTAACCATGATACCCTCGTTGAAGTTAGCCAGGAGAATTTTAACTTGGAATCTGAGTTAGCCAAGACCAAAGAGACTATTGATAAGACTCAGCAGAACCAAGATTTTTCTTCTCCCGTGGCTGAAGTTTCTGAAAATGTTGAAGATGATACGGGTATCTCCACTCCTTCAAGACAAGTTGAGTCTGCTGCTGTTGATGTCCGTCCTTCAGTTCCTTCATCTTTTCAGTGAAAAGTTTATGTTGTTTGAATTCCTTTGTGTTTTTTTTCTTTTAGTGGTATGTGATTGTGACCCTTGGTCTTTTTAAGGGTTTGTCGAAAATGTCAAGTACCCATAACTTCTATGGGGCACTTTGTATAAACAACTTTTGGTTTATGACTAAGTTCATACTTAGTCTAAATTTTTTAATATTAAGAAGTTTCCCTTGCTGTTTGAACTTCTATTTTGTTTATTCTTGCCTTTATTTTTAAGGACTTACTAAATAACTTGCAATTTTATTCTTCAAAAATGCTTCTGTTAACTTTATGAATACTTGAATTAATCATGAATTTTATAAAAGAGGGCCCTTTTATATTCGAAACTTAATGAAGAAGATGTCTCAACTTCATAATGCTGTTAATGTACGATAAAAGAAATAGGAATACAAATGTTTTTTGGAATAACTTCGACAAGTTTTTATTTTAACTTTGTAAAGTTTTAAATAACACTTTACATGTAGTTAAATTACTTCTATAACTTTCTCGTAACTATTTTCCTTACAACAGATTTCAAACAAGAGTAATGAATACAAGGTTTTTACTTATAACCCGTTTCAGTACATTGCCTTTACCCTAACTATGATAAGGTTTTTCTTTGGCCTTAGCTCGTGACATTGCTCTGCACATGTCTATGTATATTATATAGTCCCCTAAGTTTTTGAACTTTGAAGTATGAAATCTCGAGCACTTGATTGTTCCTCTTATTTGGTCCTTTCCCTGAAAAGGAAAACAAATGGGACTCGGAGGTGTAATTATAGATGAAGACTGCTTAACCCGTTTGAATATCTATCAGAATAGTTGTAACCCTAGATTGAGAATTTTAATTTATTCCACGTGCCTTGCAGGTCGTGATTCATCATTTAGTACGGGTTAGATTTTTGTCTATCATCTAAAATCGTTAGTAAAATTTTAACAATTCAAAAATAAAATTTTAAAATAGTCCCCAGCAGAGTCGCCAGAGCTGTCACACCTCCTTTTTCCGCGCCCGGGGGGCGCAAGGGGAGTTTTTTCCAATTAAAGGACAATCGAAACGGGATTTATTTATTTATTTCAGAGTCGCCACTTAGGAGATTTAGGGTGTCCCAAGTCACCAATTTTAATCCCGAATCGAGGAAAATAATGACTCTATATTACAGTCTGCGTACCAGAAATCCGGATAAGGAATTCTGTTAACCCGGGAGAAGGTGTTAGGCATTCCCGAGTTCCGTGGTTCTAGCACGGTCGCTCAACTGTTATATTTGGCTTATTTATCTGATTTTTAATACAATATGAACTTATGTGCAAATTTTAACTTTTAACCGCTTTATTATTATTGTTTTTACAAGAATGTGAACATCGCTTAAAACACGTCTTTGGACTGCGTCACATGAAATGCACCCACAATCCGGAACGCCTTTTATTTGATGTTTTGAGATTTGGATTTGGGTCGCATGAAATGCGCACCCGAGTTTAAGAAAGTAAATTATTAAACGCGCGCCTAAAGAGACTATCGCGTTATTATTTTGCGGAGGCCGTGAAATTCGCTAAACGACCCTCCCGAATTCTAAGTAATTTTAAACAAGTATTTACTGAGGGCCCCGCAATTTGTATTTTTATTCGGCGAGGCTCATCTCATTCTTATTATTTATTATTACTATTATATTTATTTATTAATTTTTTTTTTTTTTTTTTTAAGGATGCCATTTTATGTCTTTAACAATACTAAACTTACGACCTCTTTACAATTAAATTCCCATGATTTGTTATAAGTTTAATAAGAGGAGTTTAGTGAATGAGTGTTTCGATAGTAGTAACAACATGCACTAATACTATTTTTTCGAATGAACTAACCGAAGGAAAGGACGAACAGATTAATGTCAAACTTGTGTCATAGTACGACTAGTCCAACTTAATTAAACGACATCAAATAAACAAGAATAACATAACATGAAAATGAACAAAAATGCAGACAGTGAAACATAGGCAGAAAATTTCCATACCAATTTTTATATTGCATCTCAAACATTCAACATAAAGTTTATTTATCTAATACATCGAGGTTTACTAACCTTTGCACCTCGACAAACTCAGAACGACAAACACGATTCTGACGGAACTCAAGCCGGACCTCTCTGAACGAAGAACAACGACGGAACCTCGGACAGCACCTCGACGTACCGGACCTCGACGAACCAAAGACGACCTCGATGGAAAGCTTGGACCCCGCAACTGTCGACGCCCCAAGATTGTTAGTGGCTGCTGTATCTCCTACGCAGCAACGACCGCCTCCCTGACGACGAAGCAGCAGTAGGGGGCGACGGGCTGAATGACGGAGAAGATGGTGACGATGGTCGCCGGAGTTTGCTGGTTCGGCAGGTGGTCGTGGGGGTGACGGGGAGGGGTGGTGCCTGGGTGGTTTTTCTGCTGGTTTTCGTGAGGACGGTGGAAAGGCGATGAGGAGTTGGGCTGCGGCGATGGGTTGTCGCTGTGGGTCGCGGTGCTGGGTTTGGACACGGGGAGGTTGACGATGGTTTAACGTCGGAAAGGCGACGGGATGGGGGTGGTGCCTGGGTGGTTTTTCTGCTGGTTTTCGCGAGGACGGTGGTTATGGGGTCGTTTGGGCAGCTGGGAGGTTGGCGGGACTGGGGTTGCGACGGGGTGGGTTGTTGACGATGGGTGGTTGCGATAGTAATGGTCGAGGGCTATGGAGGTCGTTGGTTATGGAGGTCGTTAGTTATGGTGACGGAGGGGACGTCCGGGAGTGAGTTTTTTAGTAGGGTTTTTCTCTTTCTTCGTTTTGAAGAAGAAAGAGGAACAGTAGCTTCCAAAACCAAATTTTCAAAGTCCGTTTTTTCAATTCCAAAAAAAATCCTCCTCCTTTCATGTTTTGTCCGTGTATTTGTAATGTCTTTGCCCAGAAAAATGAGCCCCACGCGTGGTGGGGTTCAAGGAATATGTCCCCCACGCGTGGTGGGGTTCCCCACGTGTCCTGGACACGGTTTATTATGGGCTAGGTCCGAAAATTAGGCCTAAAACCGGGTAGTTTAAACCCGAATATTATTCTTTTGCCCGGACCCGAGAAATAGGAACACGTTGCTTAACTAGTCCTATGTAAGCAAAATAACTACCAAAAATAAGACTAGTATTTAAACAAAACTATATATATTTTTTTTTAAAAATATTTTTTTAAAGATTTAAAATAGCTACAAAATATTAATGAAACTATTTTTTTGTAATTTTCGTTTTTCTTAAATATTAAGATAAAATATGAAGTAATATTTTTTTTGTATTTTTCAAAGTTAAAATGACTATAGAATATTAATAAAAAAAACTATTTTTTTGTAATTTTCGTTTTTAATAAAGACAAAATATAAAGTAATATTTTTTTGTATTTTTCCAAAATTAAAATGACTACAAATCATTAATAGAATTATATTTTTTTGTAATTTTCGAATTTTATATAAAGTACCAAAATAAAGTACAATTTTTGTATTTTTCAAGTGTATGAGAAATACATAAACTAACATTTATATATATATTTTGTGATTTTTTCTTTTTGCAACAAAATAAGGTAAAATAGTTAAAATAGCTATACTAGACCCAATTTCACATATTCACGCTAAAAATGTGAAAATTCTCGGGGAGGGTTAAAAATCACGTGCTTACAGCTGCCCCTCTTTGACTGGAAACACGAAGAGTTTTCCGACAAAGAACGACTAGACGTGTTTTTGACCCGACCATTGCTTGGACGGACTACACTTAAGGAAAGGGAGGGATTGTGACCGAGCCCGGGTATCTGAGCTGCCTACATATCCTTGGTTATACAGGAATCAGGCCACGTGTAGTTCGGAAATGAGAGAGATAGTGAAGTGTACCGAGGTGAAGAGCCGATCGAGGTGCCGTTCCGTCGAGGTTCCGGTCCGCGATCCTGTCATTACAACAAAAATGAAAACTGAAAAAGACTAACTAAGCCTATCAGCTACTAGTTACAAGGATTCCTATCTCTTAAGTCTTCTGAAGCTTGGTCTTGAGTCTTGAACGGTGCTTCACGCAGACTTTGGATCTGAACCTTGATACTTGCTAGTTGTAGGTGCTAGTTCTTGAGCAGACCACATTTGCTCTCCACTTTCGTGTTTTTCTCCCTTTTTGTTTTTCTCTTTTCTGACCAGCCTTTTGTGAATGCTGGGGATTTTTATTGCCTCTTGCTGGGGATTCCTGTTGTATTCCTCTGCTTTATTGATTATGAGTGTGCTCCTTTCTCATATGAGCGGGCTTTTGACTTCAATACTTCAATTGTATTCCCTTATTCTCCAGGTGGGTGCCTGATTTCTATTTTCTTTTGTCCTTGTTCTCCAGGTGGACGCCTGACTTCTATTTTTCTTTGTCCTTGTTCTCCAGGTGGACGCCTGATTTCTTCTTTTCTTTGACACGCAACAACCTCCGTTCTACAGGCGGGTCCCTGACAATCAAAACAAACAAAACAAACAAAATTTCCTAACCCAGTTTGTACTAGGAAGATTCGTGAGTCGTTAGCAAAATTGTAACTCATTTATACTACTGATGCAATGATTAGTAAACTAAAGACTAGGCTAGGATGTGCATCTCCTACGGGTAAAACAAAACTTTTGTTAGCAAAGGCGTCTGCTAAAATAAAACCTCAATGACTCAAACAAAAGTATTCCCGCATTATACTGGTGGGCGGCCTAGAACTTAAATGTATTCCCGCATTATACTGGTGGGCGACCTAGAACTTAAAATGTATTCCCGCATTATACTGGTGGGCGACCTAGAACTTAAAATGTATTCCCGCATTATACTGGTGGGCGACCTAGAACTTAAATGTATTCCCGCATTATACTGGTGGGCGACCTAGAACTTAAATGTATTCCCGCATTATACTGGTGGGCGACCTAGAACTTAAAAGTATTCCCGCATTATACTGGTGGGCGACCTAGAACTTAAAAGTATTCCCGCATTATACTGGTGGGCGACCTAGAACTTAAAATGTATTCCCGCATTATACTGGTGGGCGACCTAGAACTTAAAAGTATTCCCGCATTATACTGGTGGGCGACCTAGAACTTAAATGTATTCCCGCATTATACTGGTGGGCGACCTAGAACTTAAAAGTATTCCCGCATTATACTGGTGGGCGACCTAGAACTTAAATGTATTCCCGCATTATACTGGTGGGCGACCTAGAACTTAAAAGTATTCCCGCATTATACTGGTGGGCGACCTAGAACTTAAATGTATTCCCGCATTATACTGGTGGGCGACCTAGAACTTAAAAGTATTCCCGCATTATACTGGTGGGCGACCTAGAACTTAAAATGTATTCCCGCATTATACTGGTGGGCGACCTAGAACTTAAAAGTATTGAAATTGTTTCCCCGTTCTTCCGAGAAAATTTTCGACAATCGGCAGAAAATTTTCTGCCCCGGTTTTTGGTAACTTCCATGGCATTGCATCTTGTTGCCGTCATCAATTCTTTGCTCTCCTGCAAAAGACAAAAGGATTTAGTCAGTTTTAATCGTGGTGGTAGAGGGTGCCTTTCTGGCGAGCAATTTTTCTCTCTTCCCCTTTTCTTGCTCTTTGTCCCCATAATTGGTTGGCAGGCAAAGTTGCCTGTTGGGGGTCTCTAGCCTGCTGGGGATTGGTTTTCAATTTATCCCCTTTTCTGCTTTCTCTTTAAACACATGATGTGGGAGTCTGCTTCTAACTCCCGAAACCACTCCCTTTGGAGCTTACTTCTTCCAAAATTTCCGAGCACGAATCCCTGCATTGCCTGGGACCGGTCTTTAAGACTGTTTGTATCATCCTGCATTGGATGAATTTTCCTTTGGTTTCTGGTAGTAAGCTTTGAAAAATCCTTTCGAGACACATTTTAGGAAAAGAAATAAAGACATGGAAAAAAAAAAAGAAAAACTTTCTGAACCAATATTTTGTGGGAGGAGACAATCCAAAGAACTTATCTGGAGGACACAACTGGTCCCCGTGATCATGACGTGCACCATAGATTCCCGACCCAGTCTATTTGTATCAATCGATTTGTCCGACGGTCTGACTTGCTGGGGATGATAAATGGATGTTCATCTTGTTGCGAATGTGGTAGCTTTGCTGACCTGTTTCGTCGCCTCATAGTGCCCTTCGAGGGGTTTTCACTAATGAGACTCTCTCTTTTCTCTCATCTCCCGGCGCCTTATGGTGCCTGTGAAGGTTTTCACCAATAAGACTCTCTCATTTTATATCCCTCATCTTACATCGCCTCTCGGTGCCTGCGAAGGTTTTCACCGATGAGACTCTCTCATTTTATTTCTTTCGAGGAATCGGGGTGTTGTAGATACGACCCTCTTTTCTGGAGATTCCTTTGACTATCAATTCGTTCCCAATCTTACGATCCTCTTCTTTGCTGGGGCTTGGTGTATTATTCTCGGTCTTATTCGCCTGACTCGACATCTCTTGAACATTGATCGGGAGGTCTTTTGGACGTTGATGTTGGTTTTGGTGTGGGGTTAAAGAAAGGCTATGAGAGAAATGAAAATAATTTGATGGGTGATGTGCTACAACTTTTGGAATCGAACCTTTGTTGGAATTTTAAAACATAACTTCTGCCCCAGTTTTCTTGCTTGGGGAATTTATTATTTATACTTATGTTGCGCTATGTGCGTTACGCACGTTGTGCCTATTACGCACACTATGTACATTATGCATCGGATATCCCCTATGATGCATACTATGACCGAGCCGTGAGGCGCCTACGTATCCTCTTTGAGGAATCAGGTCAAACGTAGTTCCCACGGTTTTGTATTTCTTTATGATTTCATCTTCTTCTTTTTTTTTTCTTTTTTTTTTTTTTTCGTATCTTTCCCATTAGTGATTCCAAAAGAGGGGTATTGAAAGAATTTGCTTAAAGCTCAAAGGGGGAAGCAAGGGTTAAACAGTGTTTGGGTAGAAGAAAGAATTGCCTCCGTCATCTCATTATCCAATAAATGCCCAATACAAACAAACAAACCGAATAATTGCCGTAATTAAAGAAATTACGCATAATATCTCTTGACTGCATCTGAATTGATAGCCATGTCGACACATCTACCCTCGACATCTGTCAAACACAAAGCACCGTTGGATAATACTCTGGTCACGATATAAGGCCCTTGCCAATTTGGGGCGAATTTGCCTTTCGCCTCGACCTGATGTGGGAGGATCTTCTTCAATACCTGCTGCCCTACTTCAAACTTCCTGGGGCGCACCTTTTTATTATACGCTCTTGCCATTCTCTTCTGGTACAGCTGACCATGGCACACTGCTGCCAATCTTTTCTCATCTATCAGGCTCAACTGTTCCAATCGAGCTTTGACCCATTCATCATCATCAATCCTGGCTTCAGCGACAATTCGGAGGGACGGAATTTCGACCTCCGCTGGGATCACGGCCTCAGTTCCATACACCAACAAATAAGGAGTTGTGCCTATGGAAGTCCGGACGGTAGTGCGGTAACCCAACAAAGCAAAGGGCAATTTCTCGTGCCACTGTCTGGACCCTTCCACCATTTTTCGCAGTATCTTCTTGATATTCTTATTGGCTGCTTCGACTGCTCCATTTGCCTTAGGACGATATGGGGTGGAATTGCGGTGTGTAATCTTGAATTGTTGGCATACCTCTTTCATCAGGCTGCTATTAAGATTCGCACCGTTATCTGTGATGATCACTTTTGGGATCCCAAATCTGCAGATGATATGGGAGTGAACAAAGTCCACCACTGCTTTCTTAGTTACTGATTTGAAGGTTTTAGCCTCAACCCATTTGGTGAAGTAATCAATGGTCACTAGAATGAACCTATGACCGTTGGACGCTGCTGGCTCGATGGGCCCAATGACATCCATGCCCCATGCTACAAACGGCCAGGGTGCTGACATCGTATGTAACTCTGTTGGCGGAGAACGAATCAAATCTCCATGTATCTGGCACTGATGGCATTTCCTTACGAAAGTGATACAGTCGTGTTCCATGGTTAGCCAATAACACCCTGTTCGAAGGATCTTTCTTGCCAATATATATCCGCTCATGTGTGGCCCACAAACTCCGGCATGTACTTCCGCCATAACCGTCGTTGCCTGCCCGGCATCTATGCATCTCAACAATCCCAAATCCGGGGTTCTTTTGTACAATACTCCTCCACTGAGGAAGAAACCATTCGACAAACGCCGAAGGGCTCTTTTTGGTCCCCAAAAGCATGTTCTGGATATATCCCCATCCTAAGGTATTCCTTGATATCATGAAACCAGGGTTCGCCATCTGCTTCTTCTTCTACGGCATTGCAGTAGGCGTGCTGATCACGGACCTGGATGTGTAGAGGATCAACATACAGTTTGTCAGGGTGGTGCAACATTGATGCTAAGGTGGCTAAGGCATCTGCAACCTCATTGTGAACTCTCGGGATGTGTTTGAACTTCACCGATCGAAATTGCTTGCTCAGATCATGCAAGCATTGTCGGTATGGTATGAGCTTTAGATCTCGTGTTTCCCATTCACCCTGAATTTGATGTACCAAGAGGTCCGAGTCTCCCAAGACCAAGACGTCTTGGACACCCATGTCAGCAGCCAAGCGCAGACCCAGAATGCAAGCTTCATATTCGGCCATATTGTTGGTGCAATAGAAGCGTAGTTGAGCCGTAACAGGATAATGCCGTCCTGTTTCAGAAATGAGTACTGCTCCTATTCCAACTCCTTTTGCGTTTGCAGCTCCATCGAAGAAAAGCTTCCAACCCGGTTCCTCAGGTAATTCCAAATCAGTCGTGTGCATCACCTCTTCGTCAGGAAAATACGTTCTTAAGGGCTCGTATTTTTCGTCAACGGGATTCTCTGCCAAATGGTCTGCCAGTGCCTGGGCTTTCATGGCCGTCCTCGTTACGTAGATGATATCAAACTCTGTGAGCAGAATTTGCCACTTTGCCAACCTTCCCGTGGGCATAGGTTTCTGAAAGATATACTTCAATGGGTCCAAGCGGGATATGAGATAAGTAGTATATGAAGACAGGTAGTGCTTCAACTTCTGAGCTACCCAAGTTAGGGCGCAGCATGTTTTCTCGAGTTGAGTGTACTTGACCTCATGCACTGTGAATTTCTTGCTAAGATAGTAGATGGCCTGCTCCTTCCTTCCTGTGTCATCATGTTGCCCCAGTACACAACCAAATGAGTCTTCCAAGACTGTCAGGTAAAGGATTAGGGGTTTCCCGGGCTTAGGCGGGACCAACACGGGTGGATTAGACAGATACCCTTTGATTTGGTCGAAAGCCTCTTGACACTCTGTCGTCCAACCTTCTGCAGCATCCTTTCTCAGTAGCCGAAATATGGGCTCACAAGTTGCTGTGAGTTGAGCGATGAACCTGCTGATGTAATTGAGTCTACCCAGCAAACTCATTACCTCTGTTTTGTTCCTTGGCGGTGGCAAGTCTCGGATGGATTCAATTTTGGATGGGTCTAACTCAATCCCCCGTCGACTGACGATGAATCCTAGCAACTTTCCTGATGGAACCCCGAATGCGCATTTGGCCGGGTTAAGCTTGATATCATACCTCCGGAGTCTTTGGAAAAATCTCCTTAGGTCTGCCACATGGTCCTCCTGACGCCAAGATTTGATGATCACATCATCGACGTACACCTCTATTTCTTTGAGTATCATGTCATGAAACACAGCAGTCATTGCTCGCATGTACGTTGCCCCAGCGTTCTTTAAACCGAACGGCATTACCCGATAGCAGTAGGTTCCCCATGGCGTAATAAACGCTGTCTTCTCAGCATCCTCTTCGTCCATTAGGATCTGATGGTATCCCGCATAGCAATCCACAAAGGATCCGATCTCGCGCCCAGCGCAGTTATCGATCAAGATATGAATGTTGGGTAACGGGAAATTGTCCTTGGGACTCGCTTTGTTGAGGTTGCGGTAGTCGATGCACACCCTGATTTTTCCATCCTTCTTTGGGACTGGTACCACATTGGCCAGCCACTCGGGATACCGAGTGACCCGAATGACCTTCGATTGCAACTGCTTAATCACTTCTTCTTTGATCTTTACACTCATTTCTGTTTTAAATTTCCTTAGTTTTTGCTTGACCGGAGGGTATGCCGGGTCAGTGGGCAATTTGTGAACCACTAAATCGGTGCTCAATCCAGGCATATCATCGTATGACCATGCAAAAACATCTTTGAATTCCCTGAGAGTTTCGATCAATTCTGCTTTGACATTCGGCTCAATGTGGATGCTAATTTTGGTCTCTTGGATGTTATCAGCGTCTCCTAGGTTCACAGCCTCAGTGTCATTTAGGTTAGGCTTGGGTTTCTCTTCAAATTGGCACAGTTCTCGGTTTATTTCTTCGAAGGCTTCCCCTTCGTCACCTTCGGGTTCATTATCACAAACGACCTCTTGCATCATTGAGTCAGATTCAGATTGATTATTTAGACTAGGTCGAAGATCCGCTGTGCATGCCATGTCATTAGGACCAGTAAAAAGAGAACTGTTCAGAAAGAAAAAGAACAAAACAAGAAATTAAAAACGGGACAAAAGAAAAGAACTTTATTAAATTTGCAGGATAAAAAGGGTTCACACTTTTAAAAAACGAAAGTAAAATTGGGATTACACCCTCGAATAATCCGATCAAACAAACAAACAAACAAAACATTAATCAAAGCCTACTACCAAGACTCCCCTCGGACAGGAAGAGGAGTAACCGTCCAATTGTTGATCTTGGCCTCGGGCCCCACAAATTGTATCTCTGCTCTGCTGGAACCCTCTCCAGCTTCCACCATACTGACATCCGCGAATAGTCTTTCAAAACTCTGATTCTGGTCTTCACTTACGCCGATCAAAGGTCCTCGAATCTTTGGGATCGCTGACCCCTTGGCACTAGCTTTAACAAAAGACCTCGAGAGGCGTGGCACTGGTTTAGGCAGAAACCAGACCCTCTTCTTCATTTTTCACGCCTGCTTCCTGTCTGCTGCGGTTGGTTTGAATCCCAACCCGAAAGTTTCCAGATTCTTAGGAAGGGAGACAGGTTGGACTATCCCTTGAAGTTCAACTCCCAGGCCTTTTCCCGGCACAAACCCATTACCCAGCATTTCTGATACCATCATTACTGTTGCGGCAGTCACCCTAGGGTGCGGGATGATTTCTCCTTCAGAAATTTTGTTGGCCGACCCTGTATCGAGAATCTGGTAGACCCAGGGACCCTTGTCATCAGTGGTCTCTATGAAAGGCACAATGGTTCCGCCCGTGGTGCATGTCGTATCCTCGCCGTGCAACACGACCTCTTGTCTTTCCCACTCGAACTTCACTGTCTGATGTAGGGTGGAAGGCACCGCTTTAGCTGCATGAATCCAAGGTCGTCCTAACAGCAAGTTGTAAGATACCGTGGCGTCCAACACCTGGAATTCCATGGTAAACAGGACCGGGCCAATGGTTAGTTCAAGTACAACATCCCCCACAGTGGCTGTTCCGTTTCCGTCAAACCCTCGGACACAGATGCTATTCTCCCGGATTCTTCCACGGTCAATCTTTAACTGGTCCAGGGTGGATAATGGACAAATATTGGCGCTTGAGCCATTATCCACCAATACTCGGGTTACCACCGAGTCTTCACATTTGACAGCTAGGTATAGAGCTTTGTTATGCTCCGTACCTTCCACCGGTAGGTCATCATCTGAGAATGTCACTCTGTTCACCTCGAAAATCTTGCTAGCAATGGTTTCCAGGTGGTTTACAGAAATCTCACTGGGTACATGGGCCTCGTTCAATATCTTTAACAGGGCCCGACGATGTTCCTCGGAATGGAGGAGTAATGACAATAGTGAGATCTGGGCAGGTGTTTTTCTCAGCTGCTCAACCACAGAATAGTCTTGCACTTTCATCTTCCTCAGGAAGTCTTCAGCCTCTTCTTCTGACACTGGCTTCTTGGTTGCCACTGGGTTTGTTTTTCTTAACTCCACCGGAGCAAAGCATCGACCTGATCGAGTCAGCCCTTGCGCTTCACAACTGACTTCTTCCACCTGTTTTCCTTGGTATGTCACCACTGCTTTTTCATATTTCCAGGGCACAGCCCTGCTGTCAAGCATTGGCAGTTGGACCACCGGCTTTATGGTCACCCGTTCTCTACATACCCCTTTCAACATGACTGCCGGTGTGGGCAGGATCCCTGGTATTACCAACTTGCTTGGCTCGGGTTTGCTTGCTATGACGGACGGGTTCTTCCCCCATATTACTACCGGCTTGACGCCTTCTCCCTGCGACTGTACATTTGTTCCTCCACTGGTTAAGACTTCTTTTGGGGCAGCTTGGATCATCATCACTGTTTGTGAGGGTTTTCTTAATTCACCTCCCTCACACACCAACTCAATCATGTGAGCTTCGTGGTGCGCTGGCAGCGGGTTTTGGTTGATGTTAGGAGCCTCCGGTGTCTGGACCTCGATCTTATTGGTGTCAATAAGATCCTGTATGGCATGCCTTAACTTCCAACACTTCTCGGTATCGTGCCCGAGCATCCCTGAACAGTATTCACAACTGATTGAACGATCCAAATTCTGAGGCGGAGGATTTGGTTCCCGAGTATGGACAGGACTAACCAAACCTAATTGCCGCAGCTTGTGGAACACAGCGGTGTAGGTTTCTCCCAGTTCGGTGAAGGTTCTTTGTTTCCGCAACCTGTCATTTCTGGCATCTGGATTTCCCCGGAAACCTGCCCCTGAAGGATTTCTATATGCCCTTGGTGGAGGGTAAGTGTTTTGTGGTGGTGCATATATGTTCTGGGGAGCCGGTGCGCGCCATTGTGGGCGAACCGGGGGCTGAGTGTATATCTGGGCTTGGTGTACGGAACAATGCGGTTCTCGAGGTGGATAGAAATTTTGTGGTGGGTTGTATGGGTAGTTTGACCTGTGAGGCCTGGGTTGGTTGTAGTGCGGCCTGCCAGCCCTGGACCAACTGCCTGCCTCGATCGTGGCAACCTCTTCTTTCTTTCTTCTTAGCGCACCTCCCGTGCCGCTTTGAATAGCCTGGGTTGTGGCCTTAAGTGCCGAATAGTTTAAGATCTTGTCCGACCTCAAACCTTCTTCTATCATGACCCCTATTTTGACCACCTCGTTGAAAGATTTTCCAACCGTTGTCACCAAGTGACCAAAGTAGGTTGGATCCAATGTCTGCAAAAAGTAGTCTACCATTTCTCCCTCTCTCATGGGAGGATCGACTCTAGCTGCTTGTTCTCTCCAGCGGAATCCGAACTCGCGAAAACTTTCCCCGGGTTTCTTCCCAGTTCTCAATAATGTGAGACGGTCAGGGACTATCTCTAGATTGTACTGGAAATGACCTGCAAAAGCCTGTGCCAGATCATCCCACGTGTACCACCTGCTGAAATCCTGCCTGGTATACCATTCCAGTGCAGATCCGCTCAGACTTTGGCCGAAGTAAGCTATCAAAAGCTCATCCTTGCCTCCTGCCCCTCTCATTTTGCTACAGAATCCCCGCAAATGTGCCATGGGATCACCGTGCCCTTCATATAAATCAAACTTGGGCATCTTGAACCCAGCCGGGAGTTGGACATCTGGGAAAGGGCACAGATCTTTGTATGCCACGCTGACTTGATTGCCCAGCCCGTGCAAGTTTCTGAAGGATTGCTCCAGGCTTTTGAACTTTCTTAACACTTCATCCTGTTCAGGGGCCTTAACCGGCTTCTCAACCTCTGCCGGTACTTCCAAATGGGGATTGTAAACCTGTGGTTCCGGTGCGTGGAATGTAGGCTCAGGGGGATAGTATTGTGTATCGTGAGCCTGAAACAATGGCTCACTGGTCGTTCGCTGCAAAGGGGCTGATGCAGGTCCCACAAAAATGGGAATATTGGATGTTGGGAGAGGTTGATGGGGTGGTGGAGCTTGGGAATCATGAGGGCTTCTTTCTTGATGATAGAGGGGGTTTGGGCGGCTTGTGGAAGGGCCAGAGTGAGGGTACTCCGGCACGTGTCCCAGGGTCTCAGGGCTCTTTTGCGTTTTGGCCAGGGCTAGCTGCATTGCATGCATCTCTAGTCCCATCCTTTCAATCTTTTCCATTGCCTCTTTTAGCAACTGGCTCATCGGCCTTTCTTCCTCATTACTATTCTCAGAAGTGGTCATGCTTGTTGCTACCGGTCCTTTGGATCTGGTTTGGTATGAATGTGTTGCCAGAATTCTTTAACAACTAACTGTCTTGTATCAGACAACAACAAACTTTGTTAGTGTTAGAGCTTAACAGATTTGATCATAACACATAGAGGATGCAATGCACCTAGGCAATTAATCGTTTCTACATGCCTTGCCTCAAACAACATACGTCATCCCGGTTTGCTCATTCATCCATTTTTAAAGTACTTTGGGAAACCCTGTGTTTTATTTTGTATTTTTATTTTTATTTATTAAAAGCGGTCGAATCTTATGGGGATTGCCTACGTATCACGTCCCCGCGTGAATCAGACCAGGCGTAGTTCTGCCTTAAAGTAAAGAAACACAAAATTCTTGTGAAATCGTTAAATTCATTCTCAAAATTGTGCTATTACAAATTACTTCAAGCAAGGAATAGCAACAGTACAGACTCCACAGTTCTTAAGCCGTTTTGACTAAAAGAAAAGAAAACAACATATGGAAAAACAACAAAACCAAATAAACAAGACTCAACCAAAGATTAATTTTCCAACTTAGGGGCCCGCGAGGCATCATTCGGCCTTTCCGCGGCCCTTGGTGTGAGGTCTCTCTGCAGACCTTTCAACTCATTCATGATTCGGTGGACGCAACCCATGATGGAAATAAGGAGGGTCTTCCGAGGCATTTGCTCGCATGCCAGGCATCTCATGTAGATGTAATGCCCAATCTCGTCGATCCTTCCTCGAATGTTGTCCCTTTCTGCGAACAAATGTCTTATCTGTCGGTTCTTCAACCCCAGTGTTTGCGCATTGTTGGCAAGCTGATCCTGGAATATCTCCATTTGTCTTTCCATTCTGGTCATTGCATCGTAACATCGCCTTCTGTCGGCTTGGGCATCTCGTGCTTGTTTGACGATCCGATCATGTAGAGTGGAGTTCGTCTCCCTCAATATTCCGATGCTCATCTCATAATCCCTTATGACCTGTTGCAAACGCTGCTTCCGGGCCATTGTGTGCCTTGCCCATCTGACCTTCATCCTTGCTATGCATGCTTCTGATTGTTCTAATTCTTCTTGGCTCTGGATGACCTGACTTCTCAAACTTGCTATCAATCTTTCGTCAGAGCGACGCTTCTGTCGGTCAACGTCACTCTTACTGCCTTGGTGAAGGCGGGCCTTCAAGATTTGGTTTTCTTGGGCTAGCTTGTTTCTTTCAGCCTGCTCCGAAGCGGCTTGCACATTGTTCTCGAATGTAAGTCTTTCGACTTGTTGCTTTAGCTTCCCGATTTCAACCCGGTAACCTTCCTCCCTTTTTAACCATCCCCATTGCTCTTGCGAATCATCTGTGAAGTGTTGGACGTGTGCCCTTTTAGCAGGTCTTTGCCGAATCTGAAACCTTCCTTCGAACCAAGCATCGTACTTTGGGTCTACCTCACCTTTGGCTAGTTCTCGCACCATGGTCTTGGGCTCCAAGAATCTACATTCATGCCACAGTTTTCTAATCTTCCCCTCGGGGAATATGACTCCCGGGCTTAATTCTAAGGCATGCTTGCTCATGTCTTCGTCAGTAGGGACTACTTGAAACCTGCCCAATTGTCGTAATACCCGATGAGGGGCATATGGCTGGATGCTGCGAAGGCCTATTAAGAGAACATGACATTCTTCGGCCGACATGTAGATCACCTCAGTATCAGCCAACCAACCGAATGCCCATTCAATTTGGTCAGTTGTTGTTGACCTTAACCGTGTAAACCATGCTTCGACGCCTTCAGGAAATCTGGCGCCTGTCATGCGCTTCTTGAATCCGCTGATACAATTCCTCTCGATCAACCCGTGGTTCATGTATCCTACTCGGTGATGGAGATGTTCCTGCATCCATAGCTGAAGTAACAGGTTTCAACCTTGAAAGAACTTGCCTCCTTCTCGGCATATAGTCAGAGCCCGGTAGATTTCGGACAAAATCAAAGGAACCACAGTACTATTGGTTCTTTTGATTGCCACGTCGGCCATCCCTACCAGACCTATCTCTATCTTTTTATCCTTCCTTGGACAGACCATGACTCCCAAGAATGCTGTGATAAAAGCCAAAGTACGTCTTGCTTCCCATTTGTTTCTGTTCCCTCCGTGAGTTAACCCAAGGTTTGGTTCCTCAAAACCCTGCGGGGTTCCGTACCGCTGATACAAGAAATGGAGATCACAATATCCTCTCGATAAATCGTCATGTTGTACCTTCCGACTAATGCTTAGTAGATCCAGAAACGCATGCGGAGACACTGGCCTTGGTGAAAGCAAATATTGCCCTCTTAACCTCTCATTCAATCCCGCATATCCGGCGACTTCCTCAAGTGTTGGTGAAAGTTCAAAGTCAACAAAACGGAATACATTGCGGGTTGGGTCCCAAAATGGTATTAGAGCTTCAAGAATATCTGTCCTTGGCCTAACGCCCAACAAATTTACAAAACCTCCCAATATTCTTCCTACTACCTCTTTGCCATTGGCTTCCAAATCATTCCACCACATGTGGAGTTGTAGGGGGACCTCGCTGAGGGCCGAGAATGGTTCATTTTTCTCTGTGCTCATCCTGCACATTTATTAAGGTGACCTTTTAGGCCAAAACAGAAACCTTTATTTTGACTCTAAACAAAAATCTTGGAAAACAAAACAAACAGTATATGTATTTATATACATGTGTGTACATATATGCTTTATGGTATATCATTATTGGTAAAATGGAAAGGGGAGTTGGACCCGATGAGGGTTGCCTACGTATCTCACATCCGGTGAGAATCAAACCCGCGTAGTTCGGGCGAATAAACTATTTTTGAGAGGACCCTTTTCCATTTTCTATATTTTTTGTTTTTGTTATTTTTCCCACAACAATCAAATAGACTATTATTTTTCATTCATAACAAACAAACAAATTAACGAAAAACATAAAACATTCCTTCTTTTTGAGAAGGTGGGGTTGGACCCGATGAGGGTTGCCTACGTATCTCACATCCGGTGAGAATCAAACCCGCGTAGTTCGGTCAATCAAGGATAAGTAAATGAACTAACCTTTTTTGAATTTGAAAGAACTACTTCAAAAGAAGAAAGGAAGTATATTTTTGAATTTCATTGGCCTTTTTTTTTTATTCTAAAGAAGAAGAAGAAAATATTTTTTTTTTGGAATTTTACCTTTAATAAAAGAAATGCTTCTAACATGTTTTTTTCTGAATCTTCTAAAGAAGAATCAAAATATTTTCGGTTTATTTTTTTTTCTTTTTTTTTTCGGATTTTCTTTTTTATTATTATTATTATTTTTTGTTTTAAAAAAAAACAATTAGAATGACTTTCTAAAGAAGTCCATAATGGAAAATATTTTTGGATTTTTATTGTTTTGAAAATTGGGGGTCTAAAAACCTTTCTAGACTTTTTGGCAAGACAAATATTTTTGCAACAAATAAAGACATATATATATTTTTTTTTGGAAAATTAAAAAAACTTTTTGGATTTATATATATATACATATTTATTTGTGACAAGTAGAGAGAGACCCTTTTATTATTTTTTTTTTTTTTTTTTTTTTTATTTTTGCATTTTCATAAACGAATAAAAAAACATTTTTTTTTTTTTTAAAAAAAAAAACAGACAGAACAATGATGATTTTTTTTTATTTTCCCTTTGCTTTTAATATAACAAACTAACAAGACATTTTTTCATTTTCAAAATTTCGGCAGAGTTTCGACTCCACTCGGACTTCTATGCTGTTATTTTCTCCTTTTTTCACGATTTTCTTATATGTGGAAAATGATGACAACATACAAAATCTTTTGAATTTTCATGCCTTGTTTTTATATGTATTTTTATTTTTTTTATATTTATTGTTGTTTTCAAAATGTGGCATGAGAAACATAAGGATTTCCAAGACATCTTGGATTTCACAAATGTTCCCCATGCGCTTTTTCCAACATATGAAGCGTGGGGGACATATGGGAATTCCAAGGCTTCTTGGATTCCACAAATGTTCCCCATGTGTTTTCCCAAAAAGCAAGCGTGGGGGACATAGGGAATTCCAAGGCTTCTTGGATTCCGCAAATGTTCCTCATGCTTTGATTAAAATAACATCATGCTGGAAATGACCAAATGACCCATTTGCCCTTGACTGAATACAACATGTAGCACATAGGATGTCATAAGATGGTCTATTATTTTCAGGTTGCTTGTCCTAGACGGACCCAACCCCTGTGTTGAGTCCCCTAAGTCAAATGCACATGATGCAAATAAACGTTCCTACTAGGGATCCGGCATGTGGCTTTGTTATACTAGGTTCAGAACCTGGGTGTTTGTTCTAGACCTGGCTTACCCGAGCGGACAGCTCGAGCCGAGGGGGGGCAGCGTACCGGGAATACAGAAGCTTCACCGG
The DNA here is from genome assembly GCF_000715075.1 of Nicotiana tabacum. Taxonomy (NCBI): domain Eukaryota; kingdom Viridiplantae; phylum Streptophyta; class Magnoliopsida; order Solanales; family Solanaceae; genus Nicotiana; species Nicotiana tabacum. The sequence continues at coordinate 80,391,086 of NC_134085.1, read as the reverse complement.
CTTAGCAACTTATCCGAACCTCGTTCTAAATTGGGATTTGACACTATACAGAAAAGAAGTCGTACGAAGTACACCCTTCTTCATGATTTAGAAGACTCAGAAAGGATATGGGTTTCGGTACAGTTTATATACAGTTCACATAATATCAAAGCGGTAAAAGCAACATTTAGCACATTAGGCTCAAAACATGTAAAAAAAATCAGATAAAGCCAAATATAACAATTTATCTAAGCTCGAATTTCTAACCCTGAACCAGTGGTTCTGGGCTCAGTCCCCAGCAGAGTCGCCAGAGCTGTCACACCTCCTTTTTCCGCGCCCGGGGGGCGCAAGGGGAGTTTTTTCCAATTAAAGGACAATCGAAACGGGATTTATTTATTTATTTCAGAGTCGCCACTTAGGAGATTTAGGGTGTCCCAAGTCACCAATTTTAATCCCGAATCGAGGAAAATAATGACTCTATATTACAGTCTGCGTACCAGAAATCCGGATAAGGAATTCTGTTAACCCGGGAGAAGGTGTTAGGCATTCCCGAGTTCCGTGGTTCTAGCACGGTCGCTCAACTGTTATATTTGGCTTATTTATCTGATTTTTAATACAATATGAACTTATGTGCAAATTTTAACTTTTAACCGCTTTATTATTATTGTTTTTACAAGAATGTGAACATCGCTTAAAACACGTCTTTGGACTGCGTCACATGAAATGCACCCACAATCCGGAACGCCTTTTATTTGATGTTTTGAGATTTGGATTTGGGTCGCATGAAATGCGCACCCGAGTTTAAGAAAGTAAATTATTAAACGCGCGCCTAAAGAGACTATCGCGTTATTATTTTGCGGAGGCCGTGAAATTCGCTAAACGACCCTCCCGAATTCTAAGTAATTTTAAACAAGTATTTACTGAGGGCCCCGCAATTTGTATTTTTATTCGGCGAGGCTCATCTCATTCTTATTATTTATTATTACTATTATATTTATTTATTAATTTTTTTTTTTTTTTTTTTAAGGATGCCATTTTATGTCTTTAACAATACTAAACTTACGACCTCTTTACAATTAAATTCCCATGATTTGTTATAAGTTTAATAAGAGGAGTTTAGTGAATGAGTGTTTCGATAGTAGTAACAACATGCACTAATACTATTTTTTCGAATGAACTAACCGAAGGAAAGGACGAACAGATTAATGTCAAACTTGTGTCATAGTACGACTAGTCCAACTTAATTAAACGACATCAAATAAACAAGAATAACATAACATGAAAATGAACAAAAATGCAGACAGTGAAACATAGGCAGAAAATTTCCATACCAATTTTTATATTGCATCTCAAACATTCAACATAAAGTTTATTTATCTAATACATCGAGGTTTACTAACCTTTGCACCTCGACAAACTCAGAACGACAAACACGATTCTGACGGAACTCAAGCCGGACCTCTCTGAACGAAGAACAACGACGGAACCTCGGACAGCACCTCGACGTACCGGACCTCGACGAACCAAAGACGACCTCGATGGAAAGCTTGGACCCCGCAACTGTCGACGCCCCAAGATTGTTAGTGGCTGCTGTATCTCCTACGCAGCAACGACCGCCTCCCTGACGACGAAGCAGCAGTAGGGGGCGACGGGCTGAATGACGGAGAAGATGGTGACGATGGTCGCCGGAGTTTGCTGGTTCGGCAGGTGGTCGTGGGGGTGACGGGGAGGGGTGGTGCCTGGGTGGTTTTTCTGCTGGTTTTCGTGAGGACGGTGGAAAGGCGATGAGGAGTTGGGCTGCGGCGATGGGTTGTCGCTGTGGGTCGCGGTGCTGGGTTTGGACACGGGGAGGTTGACGATGGTTTAACGTCGGAAAGGCGACGGGATGGGGGTGGTGCCTGGGTGGTTTTTCTGCTGGTTTTCGCGAGGACGGTGGTTATGGGGTCGTTTGGGCAGCTGGGAGGTTGGCGGGACTGGGGTTGCGACGGGGTGGGTTGTTGACGATGGGTGGTTGCGATAGTAATGGTCGAGGGCTATGGAGGTCGTTGGTTATGGAGGTCGTTAGTTATGGTGACGGAGGGGACGTCCGGGAGTGAGTTTTTTAGTAGGGTTTTTCTCTTTCTTCGTTTTGAAGAAGAAAGAGGAACAGTAGCTTCCAAAACCAAATTTTCAAAGTCCGTTTTTTCAATTCCAAAAAAAATCCTCCTCCTTTCATGTTTTGTCCGTGTATTTGTAATGTCTTTGCCCAGAAAAATGAGCCCCACGCGTGGTGGGGTTCAAGGAATATGTCCCCCACGCGTGGTGGGGTTCCCCACGTGTCCTGGACACGGTTTATTATGGGCTAGGTCCGAAAATTAGGCCTAAAACCGGGTAGTTTAAACCCGAATATTATTCTTTTGCCCGGACCCGAGAAATAGGAACACGTTGCTTAACTAGTCCTATGTAAGCAAAATAACTACCAAAAATAAGACTAGTATTTAAACAAAACTATATATATTTTTTTTTAAAAATATTTTTTTAAAGATTTAAAATAGCTACAAAATATTAATGAAACTATTTTTTTGTAATTTTCGTTTTTCTTAAATATTAAGATAAAATATGAAGTAATATTTTTTTTGTATTTTTCAAAGTTAAAATGACTATAGAATATTAATAAAAAAAACTATTTTTTTGTAATTTTCGTTTTTAATAAAGACAAAATATAAAGTAATATTTTTTTGTATTTTTCCAAAATTAAAATGACTACAAATCATTAATAGAATTATATTTTTTTGTAATTTTCGAATTTTATATAAAGTACCAAAATAAAGTACAATTTTTGTATTTTTCAAGTGTATGAGAAATACATAAACTAACATTTATATATATATTTTGTGATTTTTTCTTTTTGCAACAAAATAAGGTAAAATAGTTAAAATAGCTATACTAGACCCAATTTCACATATTCACGCTAAAAATGTGAAAATTCTCGGGGAGGGTTAAAAATCACGTGCTTACATTCCTTAGAAATAGTATCTCTTCAGGTGAACGGCATTCCAATGTGAAGGTATTATCTTGCCATCCATCGTTTCTAGCTCGTATGCTCATTTTCCTACGATACCATGAATCCTGTAGGTTCCTTCCCAGGTTGGACTCAATTTTCCCGCATTAGCCACCTTCGTAGATTGAAAAAAAAAATTGAGTGCGAAGTCCCCAATCTTGAAGTATCTTAGATGCGTTTTTTGATTGTAGTATCATTCCATGACCTGCTTTTGTGCTGCCATTCTTATTAATGCAGCTTCCCTTTTTCCTTCAAGTAGATCAAAGTTTATGCGCATATCTCCGTCATTGTATTCTTCTGACGCTTGTGTAAACCTCGTGCTTGGCTCTCCTATTTCAACTGCAATTAAGGCTTCAGCTCCATAAACCAATGAGAATATTGTTTCTCCCGTACTTGTTTTTGCTGATGTGCGGTATGCCCATAAAATACCAGGTAGCAATTCTGTCCAATTACCTTTGGATTCCTCCAAACGCTTCTTTAAATTGTTGATAATGACTTTGTTTGTTGACTCAGCTTGTCCATTACCCACCGGATGATAAGGTGTGGATGTAATCCTTTTAATCTGCCAACTTTGAAAAAACTCTATGATTTGTGCGCCTATAAATTGAGGGCCATTATCACACACGATTTCCTTTGGCACACCGAATCGACATATGATATTTCGCAAAATGAAATCTCTAACTTCTTTTTCTCGCACCTGTTTGAATGCTCCTGCTTCCACCTATTTAGGAAAATAGTCAGTGAGTACAAGCAAGAATTTTACCTATCTTTTTTCTTGTGGTAGTGGTCCCCTGAATGTTGAGTTTTAACTATCATATCGTCTATATAGACCTCCATAGTTGTTTCCAAATGATGTTGAAACATTTTGGTCACTAGTCTTTGATATGTTGCACCAGCATTTTTGAGACCATAAAGCATTACTTTATAACAGTAAATCCCCCTTTCTGTTATAAATGAAGTGTTTTCTTCATCTGTAAGATCCATTTTGATCTGGTTGTATCCTGAATACGCAACTAAAAAACTTAACAACTCATGCCCTGCAGTAGCATCAATTAGTTGATTTGTATGTGGTAATGGAAAATAATCTTTAGGACAAGCTTTGTTAAGGTCTGTGTAATCTACACAAACATGCCATTTACCATTCTTTTTTGGTACCACAACAGTATTGGCTAACCAGTTAGGATACTTTACCTCGTGGATAGACCCTATTTTTAGTAATATTTGGACCTCATCTTGAATCACCTGATTTTTGAAAGTTCCTTGCTTTCTCTTTTTTTGTTTGACAGGCGGATATGATGGGTCTTCATTTAATTTGTGAGTCATTACCTCTGGTGGTATTCCTGTCATATTAGAATGGGACCAAGCAAAACAATCCACGTTAGTTTTCAAAAATTCAATCAACTTACCTTTCATGTCCTGGCTTAGATTGGCCCCTACGTAAATTTTCCTTTCAGGCCATTGTGTGAATAACATTACAGCCTCCAGTTCTTCAATTGTTGTTTTGATATTTTCGTTTTCCTCTGGTTCTTGAATGGCATCAGGCCTTGAGTCCGCATCTGTTCGCCCTTGTTCAGTTGAGGTTTGTGTTGTGGTACCCTCAACTGGATTCTGTAACTGCTATTTTTCTTCGTTTCTCGTACTTGAATCTATTACAGAGTTGATGCTCCTGGATGTCTGTTGATCCTCATAGATTGGACATACTCCCTATGGTGATGGAAATTTAATTATTTGGTGTAAGGTTGACGGAACGACATCCATCTCGTGGATCCATGGTCTTCCGAGAATCATATTGTAAGTCATCTCCATATCTACCACCTGAAACTTTGTATCTTTGACAACTCCTGCGAATGTAGTAAGTATTACCTACCCTTTTGTCACGACGATGGAATTGTCAAATCTAGACAAAGTATGCGCCTTTGGTACTAAATTATCTTCAGCTTGCATCTCGCAGAGTACTCTTAGCAGAATAATGTTCACGGAACTTCCTGGATCAATCAAAACTTGTTTCAAATTAGTATCATGTACAAGTAGAGATATTACCAATGCATTGTTATGTGGTGATAATACTCCATCCGCATCTGCATCATCAAACGTAATACTTTTTTCTTCTAAGGCATGTCGCACCCGCTTCCCGTGGGTAATTGCGACTTTGGAAATTTTATTGGCTGTTGTGTATGTCACACCATTGATGTCTTCACCTCCGCTTAAAACATTAATGGTCCTTTTGGGAGAAGGTGGTTTAGGTGGCTCCTGCCTATTCTTCATGTATGCTTGCGTACCTCTCTCACTGAATAATTCGGTTAGATACCCTTGCTTTAATAGATGATAAACTTCACCTTGTAGCAACTTGTAGTCTGCCGTTTTATGCCCGTGATCATTAGGAAATTCGCACCAGTGTTCAGGATTGCGCCTGTTTGGATTCGATCTCATTTCTTTTGGCCACCGCACTTTATCACCCATGCTTTTTAAAACAGCTACAAGCTCGGAAGTGTTTACATTAAAATTATAACTGCCAAATCTTGCCTTCAAGTTTCTATCATCATCCTGTGTGCTTGGCTCTCCTATTTCAACTGGAGTTAAGGCTTCAGCTCCAAAAACCAATGAGAATGGTGTTTCTCCCGTACTTATTGTTGCTTTTTTGCATTATGGAACCGTCCCCGAAGACAAGAAAAAATCTCACGCGCTTCGAAAAAAGGTTGCTTGATATTGTTTAAAGCAAGGCAATCTTTATCGAAAAATGTTCGGTGGTCCCTTAGCAAGGTACCTCGGGCCTTCACAGACGGAATATGTAATGAGAGAAATACACGAGGGGCACTATGGGAATCATGACTAAGGAAGATCATTGGTAAGAACCATGATTAGGGCAGGTTATTATTGGCCTAAATTGGAAGAAGAAGCGGACAATTTCGTGGCTAAATGTGATAGATGCCAAAAATAGGGTAATAACATGCATAGACCTGCGGAGTTGTTACATCTGGTTATTACACCATGGCCATTTATGAAATGGGGGATGGATATTGTGGGACCACTACCACAAGCAAAAGGACAGGTAAAATTCTTGCTTGTACTCACTGACTATTTTACTAAATGGGTGGAAGTAGGAGCATTCAAACAGGTGCGAGAAAAAGAAGTTAGAGATTTCATTTGGCAAAATATCATATGTCGATTCGGTGTGCCAAAGGAAATCATGTGTGATAATGGCCCTCAATTTATAGGCGTACAAATCACAGAGTTTTTTCAAAGTTGGCAGATCAAAAGGATTACATCCATACCTAATCATCCTGACAAACTGAGTCAACAAACAAAGTCATTATCAACAATTTAAAGAAGCGTTTGGAGGAATCCAAAGGTAATTGCCAAGAATTGCTACCTGGTGTTTTATGGGCATACCGCACAATAGTAAAAACAAGTACGGGAGAAACACCATTCTCATTGGTTTATAATGTTGAAGCCTTAATTCCAGTTGAAATAGGAGATCCAAGCACGAGGTTTACACAAGCGTCAGAAGAATACAATGACGAAGAAATGTGCATAAACCTTGATCTACTTGAAGGAAAAAGGGAAGCTGCATTAATAAGAATGGCAGCACAAAAGCAGGTCATGGAATGATACTACAATCGAAAAGCGCGTCTAAGATACTTCAAGATTGGGGACTTCGTGCTCAAAAATGTTTTTCAATCTACGAAGGCAGCTAATACGGGAAAATTGAGTCCAACCAAGGAAGGACCCTACAGGATTCATGGTATCGTAGGAAAATGAGCATACGAGCTGGAAACGATGGATGGCAAGATACTACCTTCACACTGGAATGTCGTTCACCTGAAGAGATACTATTTCTAAGGAATACCCACGGTCAGGTATCCATATTTTAAAATTTTATTTTTGAATTGTTAAAATTGTACTAACGATTTTAGATCATAGGCAAAAAGCTAACCCGTACTAAATGATGAATTACGATCTGCAAGGCACGTAGAATAAATTAAAATTTCCGGTCTAGGGTTACAACTATTCGAATAGATATTCACACGGGTTAAGCAGTCTTCATCTATAATCGCACATTCGAGTCCCATGTGTTTTTCCTTTTCAGGGAAAGGACCAAATTAGAGGAACAATCAAGTGCTCGAGATTTCATACTTCAAAGCTCAAACACTTGGGGGACTATATAATATACATATACATATGTATAAAGAAGGCAAAGAAGATTGGAAAATAATCAAAGTTCAAGCCAGAGAAGTTTACTCATTGAGTGATTCAAGTGCAGAGCAAAGTCACGAGCTAAGGCCAAAGAAAAACCTTATCATAGTTAGGGTAAAGGCAATGTACTAAAACGCGTTATAAGTAAAAACCTTGTATTCATTACTCTTGTTTGAAATCTGTTGTAAGGGAAACAGTTACGAGAAAGTTATAGAAGTAATTTAAATACATGTAAAGTGTTATTTAAAACTTGACAAAGTTCAAATAAAAACTTGTCGAAGTTATTCCAAAAAATCATGTGTATTCCTATTTCTTTTATCGTACATTAACACCATTATAAAATCGAGACGTCTTCTTCATTAAGTGTCGAATATAAAAGGGCCCTCTTTTATAAAATTTATGATTAATTCAAGTATTCATGAAGTTAACAGAAGCATTTTTGAAGAATAAAAATGCAAGTTATTCAGTAAGTCCTTAAACAGAAGTTCAAACAGTAACGGAACCAATTTGTTTAACCAAAAAGTTGAACTTCGGTCAAAGCTTTAATTTAAAAGAACTCGGGTTACTGAGAATTAATAATGAATTAAGGGAAATTGATTTTGCTAATAAGAAGATAAATAGAAGAAAATAAAGTAATCCAGTATATTAAGATGATTTCTCGTGTCCTTACAAATGATCCATTCTCTCCTTTTTATAGCTATCTCAAAGATATATGTATTGCCTTTGTCATAATAAGGCCATTATAGACTATTAAAGGCATTAAATACTACGTTACGTAATCATTGTAATTTAATACAGATTCTCTAACGTTTTTAGTATTTAATGCTTATTAAATACTGTATTTGTACTCTCTTGTGCTGTCAGATTCATTCTCCTTGATTTTTGGGTATAAATAGGTACGAGCGTTGAGTCTTTTGAATAACTGATCGTGCCTCTACTTGTACCTCTACTCGTATCTATTGCAACTCGTGCCTCTTTTCCAATCATCACTCTTTGACCAGCCTTCGTGTCATGACACGTCATCCTCCAATCACTTCAATATGTATACTCAATTTTCCCAATACAGATAGTCCCTCCACTTGCCATTTATTCATCAATTGAATATTTGGGAAGTGGATTTAATTAAAGCGGGAATATTTGTCGCCATTAATGCTATGATAGAATCGACGCTTCAATTGTCACTTCCATTTAATACTTATCACACGTGGCCCCCTTTTATTGGCTCTGCAACTTTGCAGCGCTTTTTAAGGCTTTTTTGCGGCTTCACTAATCACGAAGCGACAGTTCTCATTATGACCTTTCCATCATTGCACATTTTCCTTTGACGGTTGCTTCTTAGTATAAATATATTTTTCGTCTTTATCCTTATCACATAAAATTCTCTGAATATTCAATTCTTAAATTTTTGTTTGCTTCTTCCTCGTACTATCATGTCTTCATCAAACCCTAACCCTAGAAGAGTCCCCATAGTTGATAACTTTCCTCTTTCCCCTAGCAGGAGTAGAAGAGGAGGTAAACTTCGTAATTTAGGGTCTTCTTCTATATGTGGTTCTTATCTTCCTTCATCTAGTTCCAGTCCTTCTTTTAGAACCAGAGGTTCTTTCTCACAAAGATCTTCCTCCAGGGGTAAAGAACCCGCTAAACCTGTTCATGAACCTACAGTAGAAGAAATAGTTCCTGCGGAACTATCTTTCTACAATGATGGGGAATCCCTTAGAAATCAAGTACCAATTTGTTTATCTAAAAAGTTGAACTTCAGTCAAAGCTTTAATTTAGAAGAACTCGGGTTACTGATAATCAAAAATGAATAAGGGAAATTAATTTTGCTAACAACAAGATAGACAGAAGAAAATAAAGTAATCCAGTATATTAAGATGATTTCTCGTGTGTTTTGGTCATTCCCAAATCTTGATGACGAGCCCGACTCTCTATTCCTCGACCTATGATCGTACCTGGGATTGTCTTGTTTTGACCGTGAATCTTTTCCCATTGGGCCCATATATGGTTCATATATGTTTTTACTGGACCTTTTTTCGGTTTCCACCCGTCTTGAACATACTTTTTCTTCTTTTTGAGATCGTGAAATAATACCCTTCTCTATCCTTAGATTTGTGCTATACCTGTTGTAAACGTCATTTCACATTGTGGCGGGGAATTCAAGAAGACTTTCCTTGAGTCGCCTCGTGGCTTCTGAACTTTTTTCATTCAAATTACTAGTGAAGGCTATAGCTGCCCAATTGTCAGGTACACGCGGTAACGTCATCCTTTCACGCTGGAACCTATCCACGAACTCTCTAAGCAACTCTGAGTCCCCTTGCTTAATCTTGAAAATATCTTCCATTCTTTTTTCGACTTTTTGAGCTCCAGAGTGTGCTTTAATAAATGAATCTACAAGCTTAGCAAAAGAATTTATGAAATTTTTGGGTAAAAGAGAATACCTTGTTAATGCTCCCTTCGTGAGTGTTTCACCGAATTTTTTGACCAATACTAATTCAATTTCTTGTTTGGTCAAGTCGTTGCCTTTTACACCTGTTATGAATGCAGTCACGTGGTCTCGTGGATCAGTTCTTCCATCGTATTTTGGAATATCGAGCATTTTGAATTTCTTTGGAATTGGGAGGGGAGCAGCACTTGGCTTCCAAGGTTGTTGTGAATATTTATCTATATCTATCCCTTTGATTATGGTGGTACTCCAGGTATTTGCTCTATGCGGTTACTTTGCTCCTTGAGTTGTTTCTGCAATGTTAGTACTAAATTTTGTAAATCGGAATTGACTAAGTTACCTGGTTCTCCTTCTCGTGACTCGTTGGGGATTCCACCACTACCTGAATTAGCAAGCCCAGAACGAGGATTCTCCAAAGTGTTGTTATTTGGAGTAGGTGTTGGTGGTGCAACAGGTAATTGGATGACAAAGGCCTCAAGAGCTTCATTGACCTATTGAGCGATTATCTTTTGCAAAGCTTCATTGATATCTTCATCATTTTCAAATTGAGCGTTTCCATTTGCATGAGATCCATCAGGAGTACCTTCTCGAGACCGCCGAGGGGAGCTTTGGGGAGAAGGGATCGGGGTGTGATCATCCTGTGGATTCCCCTGGAGTTGATGGTTTCCTTGGTTAACTTGGGAGTTATCATTAATGTTTGACATGGTTGATGCAACAAAAAAGGTTAGGCTAAGAAAGAATAGATTATCAGATTCCTGGTAACGGAACCAATTTGTTTAACCAAAAAGTTGAACTTCGGTCAAAGCTTTAATTTAGAAGAACTCGGGTTACTGATAATCAGAAATGAATAAGGGAAATTAATTTTTCTAACAACAAGATAGACAGAAGAAAATAAAGTAATCCAGTATATTAAGATGATTTCTCGTGTCCTTACAAATGATCCATTCTCTCCTTTTATAGTTATCTCAAAGATATACGTTTTGCCTTTTTCATAATAAGGCCATTATAGACAATTAAAGGCATTAAATACTATGTTACATAATCATTGTGATTCAATACAGATTCCCTAACGTTTTTAGTATTTAATGCTTATTAAATATTGTATATGTATTCTCTTGTGCTGTCAGATTCATTCTCCTTGATTTTTGGGTATGAATAGGTACGAACCAGCCTTCGTGTCATGACACATCATCTTCCAATCACTTCAATATGTAAACTCAATTTTCCCAATATAACTTTATCATTTTGATAGAAGGGTTTAAAATAACACCAATTAGCTAAATATGGGGAATTGGGTAGAAATATTTTTTAAACTTATCTAGCATAGATTCAACAACAGAAGTATATCATTCTTTCTTCTTCAAATTATGTAATAAAAGAGAAATTTTAGCAATATGAACTAAAGCATTAACAATAGTAGGATAATAAGCTTTAGAAGACTCAAATATAGCCACATAAAAGTTTTGTAAAAATTGTACAACATCTTCAATGACATCCCAAGTTCTAAATGTTAACAAACGGCTAGGATATTTACAATGAGAATTAGCAACTTCAGTTATAGGCATTCTATATTTATAATAACATCTTAAGAATAAATAAGTGTAATTCAACCTAGAAACTATTTCTTCAGGCATGAGTCTTGGTTTAAGTCCATAGTGTACACATTTTTCCTTAAATGCATTTAATCTAGCACTTCTCTTATTTTCTTGAATTGCACCAACAGCTCTTCTAACTAAAGTGATTTCATCTCTAAATAATTCAAGGTCATTCTTCACAATCAACTTATAAATATGACATGCACATCTAACATGAAATATTTCAGGAAGTGGTGGGTGTAGATGCAGTTTTAATATTGTAATAGCAAGCATTATCAAATGACATACACAAATATTTTTCTGCACGATTATAAAATATAGCAACTTCATGGATAGTATTACTTATAACTGCACCAGTATGACTTTGATTTTCACTATATTTAAAAGCAATAATACGTTTTTTGCATACAAAAATTATCATTTATCTAATGGCATGTAACAGACAAATAATCATTTTCATTTACAGCATGACCAATATCAGAAGTAAGAGAAACTCTACAAGAAAGATTGGAAAACAAATAACGTATATATGTCTGATATTGTCCAAAAAGCCTAAAGATATCAGCTCTACAAGTACTTCTAGGAATAACTTTAAACAAAAGGTTATAAATTCTTTGAATATAAGTAACAAGATACGGTGAAGAAGCAAAACTAAAAGGTAAACAACCTAAAACAATCATTTTAGCTAATTCTTCCCGATCATTCATAATATTGTATTTACCCATTAACCCCCTCAGTACTCGGTTTATGTTTTTGTTGCTCATCTTCCTCATCTACTCCCCAATTAAGAGGGTGGAGCTCTACCATATGTCTACGAAGTTGACCCGTTCCCCCTCCCTTACTTGGCCCATGTTTATAAAGTTCATTACAAATTTTACATTTTACATAATTTTTTGATCTTTTAGACTGTCAAACAAAAATCCAACACTTACTTCTAAATCTTCGGTTCTTCTTAATAGGGAGGGGAGGCTTACTTGTTCCACCCCTAATATTTTGAGTTTGACTAGCATTACCAGGTGTAGGTGGTGGTGTGTCAAGATTATCGGGTGATTGAATATCATCTAACAAAGCATCTAAATCATTATCTACACCATAATTTTCTTGCATTCTCTCATAATCTACATTTAAATTTTCAGGTGAACTTTCAGAAATATGTGTAAAGCTACTAGAAGAACCAACACCACCTTTTTATCTTTTGAAAGTTTTCTTGCTACCACTTCTACTAGTGCACGCTTTTTTGGCTGCTCTAAGTAAATTCATTATGTAAATTAAAATAAGAAATTAAATTAATAATTCTAAATAATAAAATAAGTATACACCAAAGAAGAGAAAGAGATGGAACGAGTGTATCGGAATTCCGAAGGCCGCACTAATTTTGATATCAAAAATCAAACTTCAATTGATAGACCGATATTTGATAGTTGATAGTACTTGATACCACACTTCACTTGAATACTTGATATTTGATAATAATAATTTTGTAATGGATAAACTAAATATTTGATAAAACTTGAAATAATAAGTAATTAAGAATTTAAGCACAATAATCAATAATATCAAGAGAGAATTAGAGTAGTAAGAGAGTGAATTGTGAGAAAAAATAAAGAAGAAGGGGGGCTATTTGTAGTTTTTAAAAGGTTAAAATTGTAGTTTTTCAATTATTAGGGGTGAGAGGGCTATTTTGTTAATGGGGGATGATGAAATGGCCATTTGTGCAAAATATGGTCGTTTCCCAACGGTCATTTCTGAATTTGACCGCTGGCAACGATCCACAAAATTAAAAAAAAAATTAGTAACAGTTACCGGACTAAACCGGGCTACAGCCCGTTAACGGCTTAATAGGCTTAGCGGGTTCCGGTGCACCGGTATCCAAAATATGTTCGTCTAAAACCCGCCCCTCCCAACCTGTCCCAGCCCACCCCAATATGGTACAGTAACAGGCTGAACCAGGCTAACCCAGACCGAAGCGGGTTGAAAACGGGTCAGCCCGCCCCAATTAACAAGTCCACTTAAAGGATGAGCCAACTTATACTTCCCAATTTCAGGAGGACTAAAAGCAATCCACTTGATTGTTTGAACCACCATGAGCTGAACTACATAGTATAGGAAAGGAGGAACATTATTATTTAAGTCTCTTTTGTACTCGCTCCATTTAAATTAGATGAGGTACTTTCCTTTTTAGTTTGCTCCAAAATAAATGATGTATTTCTATATATTGAAATAATTCAATTTTAAACTCTTCATTTTACCCATTTCACCCTTAATGAGATGTTTTTACACTTACACAAATGTCAGGCCCCACTAAACTTTTATCCCTTAAGATTTTAAGACCACAAGTTTCAAAAGTCTTTTTTTTCTTAAACTCCGTCTCGAGTCAAACTACCTCATCTAAATTGAAACAGCGGGAATAATATGTTCCTAAGTTCCCAAGTCTAAAGGTCAATGACCATCCGGTATAATAGGAGGTTGTTAACATTCATATAACCTGTTTGGTCAAGCTTCTAAAATTAGTTTATTTTAAGAAGTGCTTTTCTCAAAAGTATTTTTTGAAAAAGTGCTTTTAGTGAGAAGCAGTTTATGTTTGGCTAATTGATTTGAAAAACACTTTTGAGCAGTAATTAGTGTTTGGCCAAACTTTTGAAAACTGCTTCTAAGTGTATTATTCTTAAAAGTGCTTCCCAAAAAAGTATTTTTGAAGAGATTCTACTTTTTCTACTTCTCAAAAACTGTTTCTGCTTCTCCTCAAAAGCACTTTTTTCCATCTAAAAACTTGGCCAAACACCTCAAATTTTGGCCAAAAGTGCTTTTGACAAAAAACAAAGAGTACTTTTGGGGCCAAAAAAAACTTGGCCAAACAGTCTAAGGGTCGTTTTGTTAGGGAGGTTATGCTCGCTCATTTTTCCCCTAATTTTTCCTTGTATTTTTCGTTAGAGGTAAGATTTATGTCCCCTTAATGTACTCCTTTCTTTCTTCAATAATATACAATGTAGGGTCCATGATAATCCCCCATCACCGTGAGAGATGAAAGCCTGGGCGGATGAATTTAATAAATAAAAAAAAGAAGTATAAAACATCAGTTCAAACTTTTCATTCCATGACGCACGAGGAAAACTTGTGATTATGGAGAAGGTGAAAAAAACCCTTCAGATTGACCAGTCATATTAATTCCGTATAGAAAGTGAAAACTAAAACCAGTGTGAACTGTACTTAGGAAATTTCTAGGTTACTCCTGTTAATGTCACATCGATGAACAAAATAACCATGCATTAATCAACGGTTAATTAACTAGACTTGTTGCATAATGAACTTCCCTTTATTTTAATATTACACTACCACTTGAGTGAACAAGTTGAAAATACAACTTAGCAGCCAAATACTTCAAATAGTTAGCTTAAATAACGCTAATACCCTTTTGCAGTTTGCCTTCTGCCGAAAGTGGACGGAGTGGGATGCTTTGTTCATTCTTGAAGTAATTCTCAAGATCCACTCTACTCTTAATCTCCACCAACTTATCATAATTCTCCTTGAAATACTTGTCTCCATATCCTTTCCCCTGTAAATAGCTGTTCTGTCCATGGTGATTGATTCCTAAATCAAAGTCTTTGAAGTTCAAATATGCTTCCCTAGGGAACTTGGACACAAAAGGAGTCATGAAGTCATACAGCTTTCTTGTTAAACCACTGTAATAGTATTCAGCTTCAAATCCATGCTCTGTCCAATCTGTTCCATACATAATATTTGCTATGTTTCCTGCTCTATGAGGAAATGGTTTTGCATCAGGTGAAATCTCACTCATTTTTCCTCCATAAGGGTAGAAAGACATGTAAGGAGCCTCTAGTTCAACCATTTTCTTGAATATCAAATTTAGTCCTTCTTTTGGTATAGACCTCTGGAGATAGTCCGATTTTATCTTGCTATGATACAGTTCTGGAGGTGTTCTGTTGAGTAGAACTTCAGTTGATGTGCCATTATTAATGGGTAAATTGCCCCAATAGACCACTGATTCAATCCAACTTACTTGGTGACAATCTTGATTTTCCAATCCCAGTTCTGGAAAATTGTCATTCATGAGAGTGATGAGTCTTTCTGAATCTCCTAAGAAAAATCCCATAAATGTGGCTCGGATCGTCCTGTTTTTATTCTCTACTCCATGATTTGCTACATCAAGAATCATATTGAAGAATACATCTCTATCAAAACCATCTGCTATTTCTAGCCAACGGTGAACAGATTCAGTAATGTTATCTTCACCAGTTTTTTCTACTTGAAAGACTGTCACATTTTGTGGCACAGGGACTAACTTTATTTTATATGCTAAGACCACACCAAAACTTGCTGCACCACCCCCTGTAATGGCCCAAAACAAGTCTTCCCCCATTGACTCTCTCTCAAGAATACGACCTTGTGCATCAACTAATTTTGCATCAATAATATTATCAACAGAAAGACCGTATTTTCTCATCATGTTACCAAAGCCTCCACCACTAAAATGTCCACCTACACCATTAGTAGGGCACATTCCAGCAGGGAAACCGTGAACTTTGCTTTTATTTGCGATCGCATAGTAAAGCTCCCCAACAGTAGCACCAGATTGAACCCAAGCAGTCTCTTCTTTGATGTTCACAATGATGGACCTAAAGTTCAAAAGATCAAGAACGAAGAACGGGACAAACGAAACATAAGAAGAACCCTCATAATCATGGCCACCACTTCGGATTCTCATCTCAAGGCCATGGCTCTTGCCACATAAAATGGCAGCCTGGACATGAGATTCATGAGTAGCTGTGATAATGAGGCGGGGTTTTGGGGTATAAGACTCATTGAAACGAAGGTTTCTAATGGAAGCACTAAGGACGGATGAATATAAAGCGTCTTCTGGATTGTAGAGGTTTGTGGAGATTGGGAAAAGAGTATCTGAATAGAGTTTAAGGCATTGAATGAAGCTGAGATGATCTTGATCTTGGGCTAAGCTTGAGCTTCCCCATGAAACAAGAATAACAACAAGAAGAAGACGTATTGAGTGAAAGCCTGAAACTCTCATCTTGTTAATCTTCTGTGTATGAGAGCTAGTATCCTCGAACTGACTATAAATAGAGAACGGATTTAATTTTTATATATATTGATAGTTAAAGTTTTAATTTGTCTGTAAAATCTAACCAAATATAGCAAAGCATTACTCTATTTTTAAAGTTATCACGCTTATTATGAAAACTTACTCGTTGTTATAGTTAGATTACCTTTACCTTTTGTGTGAACAATTTATGCACTACTTTCCTTGATTCTTTTTGTAGTTTAAGATTTGACACATTCATCACGAAAATTATTTAATGGCACCGATTATCCTTTATCTCTTCTCAATATTTGGGGATTT
Source organism: Nicotiana tabacum (assembly GCF_000715075.1). Taxonomy (NCBI): domain Eukaryota; kingdom Viridiplantae; phylum Streptophyta; class Magnoliopsida; order Solanales; family Solanaceae; genus Nicotiana; species Nicotiana tabacum. Next base: position 80,374,464 of record NC_134085.1, on the reverse strand, counting down.
TTTTAATTAAATCAGAGATCGTGTATTGGATCAAGGATAAATTAAAAAAGTAATTGATATTAGGATAATTATTTTGGATAAAATTTATTCTATTAAAGTACAAATAAAAAAAATGAAAGGAAATAATAAAAATATCATAGATAGTGTGTTAGAAGATCACTCGAAAAGTGAACTATTGAATGGGTCTAAATTTCATGCACGTGAAAAGCCTTGAAACATGTCTTCTTCAAACTCAAAAACTGCACCATTTTACATACGTTGAATGATTGCATGTTTCTGTTGGACGCAATGAATTGCCCATCCTTGGAACACGTATACACGGAGGCGAATAACGTCGCAGATGCTATGTCCCTATTTGGAAGTGTTAGCTTGGTGCACTCTTTCACACACCGTATAAGAATTTGGTTCTTATATCTGCTTCTCGTTAAACAATTAAAATAGAAAAGTGCAGAATTAAATACATATAAGATTTTTACGTGGAAAACCTCCTTGTTCAAGTGAGTAAAAACCACGACCCATCTCTGGGATTTTTCACAAAAACTTCGCTAAAACAACGAGCAGTTTCCGGTTACAAATCTCTTATAAACAAAGAGAGTAAATCCTAGCCACGTGACTGCTTACAACCACTCTGATTATAGCAAAATGCTCAAGCTAACTCTAGCCTAAGACTTGAATTCTCTCACAGAGAAAAATCTCTCAAAATGCTTCTTATATGAGCAAATAAGATTACAACTCAATAAGCCTAATACAATGAACTAGACTAGACACAATGGATTTGATACTATATCGAGGAACATGTTCTCTAGTCTGGTTCTTCTGCACATTCCAGACTTCAATATCCAGTTAAGAATTTTAAACTCATTTTTTCTTACTTTTCTCTCAACTTACTCTGAAGAAATAATGGAAGTGTGTGCCTGCAATGAAGTAAACTTGAACTACATACAGCTAACACATTACCCCAGGCGATGCCAGCTCCAGCGCCAGCTTTACCCCAGGCGACGCCAGCTCAACGCCTAGTGTACCTGGCTTTACCCCAGGCGACGCCAAGCTTATCGCCTGGTTTCCTTCATGTGACGCTGAAAACTTTGCTCGACTTGCCCAAAATCACCTGCAAACTTGTTAGTACCTAAAAACGAAAAGAAAAACTCTAATTATACTAAAAGTCCACTACGAATTGGGTTGCCTTCCAACGAGCGCCTTAGTTAACCTCGTGGCTTGACGAATACAACAGTCCAAATGGGTTGCCTCCCATGAGGCGCCTGATATAACATCGCGGCACGATGCAGGTAAGCGCATTTAAGGCATGCTCAACATCGGTGGCTCGAGCAAATGAGTCACTGACACTACTTTCGCGTCATCCATGCCCAAATAATATTTTAACATGTGCCCATTGACTCTGAATGTGTGAGAGTCATTTTCCGCAATAATCTCTACGGCACCAGTGGGGTGGATCTCTACCACACAAAATGGTCCTGACTATCTTGACTTTAATTTTCCCTAAATAACCTCAATCTTGAATTGTATAGCAATACCCTATCTTCGGGTTTAAAACTCCACTCGAGAATATTTTTGTCATGTATCATCTTCATTCTCTCCTTGTATAATCTTGTGCTCTCAAAAGCGTGGTATCAAAACTCATCAAGCTCGTGCAACTCCGTGACTCTACTTGTACCAGCAGCTTCTATATCGAGATTCAACTGCCTAAGCGCCCACAAATCTCTATGCTCTAACTCCACTAGTAAGTGACACACCTTCCCAAATACCAATTTGTACGGCGACATGCCAATCAGAGTTTTGAAAGCGGTGCGATAGGCCTAGAGTGCATTATCTAGCTTTCTCGCCCAATCCGTTCTTGTAGCATTCACATTTTGTCAAAACGCTCTTTATCTCTCTGTTTGTAACTTTCACTTGCCCATGCATTTGTGGATGATATGGGGTGGCAACCTTGTGGTGTACATCATATTTTTCTAAAAACTTTGTGAAGGCTCGATTACAGAATTGAGTGCCTATGTCACTGATTATTGCCCTTGGAGTGCCAAATCGGGTGAATATATTCTTTCTCAAAAAACCAATTACCCCATTTGCAACATTTGTAGGGAGCGCCGCAACCTTTACCCATTCCGATACGTAGTCCACAGCTACGAGTATGTACTTGTTGCTATATGAGTTGACGAAAGGCCCTATGAAATCGATCCCCCATACATCAAACATTCTATCTCCTGAATTGGGTTCATAGGCATCTCATGTCAGCGGGAACTATTCTCGGTTCATTGGCATTCATCACAACCCTTCACCCATAAGTGTGCATCTTTGAACAATGTCGGCCAGTAGAAACCCGACTTCAACACTTTCGTCACTATCCTTACTCTCCCGAAATAGCCACCATATGGTAATGCAAAATAGAAGATTGGTCTATCTCGGGGATACATCTCCAGATCATGTTATCAACACAAATCCTGAGTAGATAAGACTCATCCCAATAATACATGCGACAATCATGAAAGAACTTTTTCTTTTGGACAGAGGATAGGTTAGAAGGAATAATACCGCTCACCAGGTAGTTTGCGATGTCTATGTACCGTGGCGCTACCTCAAGACTCGTGGCTAATAGTTGTTCATCCAGGGAAGTCTCCACAATCTCTTCCAACTTAACCTTCTTCTCGGCTCCCTCCAGCATAGACAAGTTATCAACCGTGTGGTTCTCCATTCCCTTTCGGTTACAGATTTCCAAGTCGAATTCTTGCAGTAGTAGCACCCATCAAATCAGGCGCGGCTTTGACTCTTTCTTGTCGATTAAGTACCTGAGAGCAGCATGGTCAGTATAAACAATTACCTTCGAGTCTATTAGGTATGACCTGAATTTGTCAAATGCGAACACATGTGCTAGCATCTCCTTCTCGGTCACTGTGTATTTTAGTTGGGCACTACTCAGAGTTCTACTTGCGTAGTATATTGGATGCATGACTTTGTTTTTTTTTGTTTCCCAAGAACTGCTCCCACAACATAGTCACTCGTATCACACATCAGCTCAAATGGTTTATCCCAGTCAGGTGCAACTATGATAGGTATTGTTATTAGCCTCTTCTTCAATTCCTCAAAAGCTACCCTGAACTCATCAGAAAACACAAAAGGGTGATCTTTCTCAAGCAATTTACACAAGGGGTTAGCAATTTTGGAAAAATATTTTATAAATTTCTTATAGAATTCGGCGTGCCCGAGGAAACTTTTTATTGCTTTGACGAAAATGGGTGGTGGAAACTTTTCCTTCACATCAACCTTTGCACGATCTATCTTAATGCCTTTAATAGACACTAGGTGCCCCAAGACTATACCTTCCCATACCAGGAATTGGCACTTTTCTCAATTAAGTACCAGATTAGTCTCGATACACCTCTTCAATACTTCTCAAGTTTATAAGACAATCATCGAATGAGTTCCCCACCATTCAGAAGTCATCCATGAAAACCTCCATTATTTCCTCTACCATATCTGTGAAGATGGCCATCATGCACCTTTGGAATGTGGCAGGTGCATTGCATAGGCCAAACGGCATTCTCCGAAAGGCATAGATACCATAAGGGTAGGTGAATAATGTTTTCTCTCTATCCTCCGGAGCAATAGAGATATGATTATACCCCGAGTACTCATCCAGAAAGCAGAAGAGGGACCTCCCTACCAATCTATGTAGCATTTGATCAATGAAAGGCAGTGGGAAATGGTCTTTCCGGGTAGCCATATTCAACTTTCTGTAATCATACAGATTCGCCAACCTGTGACTGTTCGTGTTGAGATCTACTTGTTCTTCTCATTCTTCACTACCTTCATACCGACCTTCTTTGGCAGACATTGAACTGGGCTGACCCAGTTATCGGGCCCCTTTTTTGTTTTCAAAGAGGAAATCGGGTTCATGACATTTTTGGCATAGGACAACTCTTTTCCTTTTGGGAAGGGGTTTGCAATTTTGAAGAGTCCCCACCTAATGATTACGGTGCATTAGGACACCAAAAGAGTTCGATTTGAATAACCAGAGATAGGGTAAGGGCTTGAAATTATTCTAAGGGGAAAGTGTTAGGCACCCCTTAGAATCCACTAGTATGGTTCTCGGCCAGACAATTATTGTGAATTGAGGTGAAATTAACGTATAAGCAAATAAGGCTCAAATAATAAGGGATTTCAACACATAATGATTTGAAAGTAAAAAAGTTTTGAAAGAACAATTAGAAAAGCTGGTTTTTTAGAATAAGGAGTTAAATTGCTAAAAGAATAAAGAATAAAGAAAAAGGGGTCCTAGGTTTATTAAAAAATATGGATCACCCCACACAATGTCCGATAATCACTCCTCAATGAGGGGCTACACGTGACATTATCGCGTGGTCATCATATCCATATCTACCCCTCCCACCCCGTTAAGGTATTAAAGCGTGGATTGGTCTCGATTACTTATTGCATGCTATTACCCGTCCCATTCCTATCAATCCCGGAGGCACTTAGGACTACTAATCCTAAAATGGAGGGATGCTAGGCTTATTTGGAGTTTCAAAGGTAAAAATTGTATGACGACATACAAAAATACATATTGCATATAAAAGGGGAAACACATAAGCATATAGGCTCAAGTATACCTCCTCGAACAAACACATAAAGTAGCATGTCTTACACATACTGCTTAGGTTTGATTTAAAAGCATTAAAGCGAGGGAGATGAGATTGTTGAGGCAGTTTTAGTTTATTGCATAACTCAAAAAGTAAGTCCGAATCAGGCTTGCCTGCTGGTTGTAGTGATTAACAGATTCAGTTTTACAGTTATTATTCTAAGGTTTGCCTAAGTGTTTAGACGGGGTCCTATAGGCATGATATCTACTGAATTTAAAAAGTAATGAGATAATAGAAGATTAAAATAAATTATTCGAAATCCTATAAGCATGCTTGTTACACCTTGTTAAGCAAGGGAATTAGGTTATTAAGAGAAGTAGAATGAACAAAAAACTGAACTGGTTACAGGTTCTGTAGGTGGTAGTATCTACTATTACTGACTTTAATTCCTAGGAGCATGTTATCTAACATTGACTGCGAATGACAACGAATCAGATTGATTTAAGAAACCCCTATAGGCATGATGTCTATGCATTACTCGTTTTAAACCTTATAGGCATGGCATCTAAATAAAGTTTGAATATGCAGAATTAAAAGTACCCTATAGGCTGGTTTTCTACGTGAACTTCAAATATACAGAAGTTAAAACACCCTATAGGCATGTTTTCTACCCTTGCATGCATAGTTACCCATCCCTTTTCACTAGCCAGCCCCAAGTGTTTATTACAACTTATTACAAACCAAAATAACAAATTATATCAGAACAGAAAAATAGAAAGAAAGTACAACTAGAGGAGGCCTGATTCTTGACTTCCTCTCTGAGTTACGAGATAAACCAACTGAAAGACCATTGATCCAAAGTCTTTCTCCAATTTGAGTGTGTTAGAGTTCCCTAAGAGACTCAATGGGACTCTAGGCAGTGCTCACACCCAAATTGTATTACCAGAATAGGGACAAGTGCAGTGTGGAAGTGCCAGCCCTCAAGTGTCCAAGTTTAGAGGGAGCTCATGGGTCCCAAGGCAAGGCTCACAAGAGGGGAGGGGGCAGAACTTAAGTCTAGTAGAGAGTGCAGGTGAAGAAACAGAGTAAAGAAAAGGGAAAGAGGTGCTGGGAAACAGTTACAAACTTAAGGACTTCACACAAAGGGGTTCAGGGATTGCAAAGAGCCTATGCACTTAGGCATTAGTTAATTTTGGGCATGCACAGCAATAAGGAGTGTTGTTATGCTTACAAAATCAACAAGAATACACAATCACATAATGGTAACATAGAGGGTATGATCCGAAGGGAATCACGTTTGAGTCATAGACAGCAATACTTAATACTGTTATGCCTCAAACAAACTATCAGTATCAAATACATTGAGGTAGGGGTTTAGGACACATAATAGATTCAAAACAGGTAGAAGGAAATTACAGTGTGCTAAATTAAGTACTGGACTAAACACAAGCAGTAGGCAAACAAGAAGGCAAAAGTATTAAGTAAACATATTGTTATGGCGCTGAAATCTCAATCAGAACATACCAGTTCAAAGAAGCAAAATATAGTAAAAGCAGGTAGCAGGACTTTGAAGACAGGCCACAGTACAAGTAGCAAGAGAGAATATTTTAAGTGTAAGTGATTTCAGAACTAAGTGTCTTTTTTTCTGTGTTAATGAAAGAGCAGGGTATTTATAGATTGAAGACAGGCAAAAAATAAGGCAAGGATCATAGTTTAGCAGTAATTATGGAACTATGTACCAATTAAAATCAAATCAGTATAAGGACTTTCTTTAATTAAGGAGTTAAAAACAAACGGTAACGGGCAGAAAATATTTAAGGAAAGAAATCAAGTAAGCATCATGTGCAGAGTAGACAATTAGGGGTAAGTACATAGAGGTTTAATTAAGGAAAGAATCTTTGAAATACTCGGTTAGCCAAATAAGGTAAGAAAACAAAGTAAAGTTGTAGTATATGGGGACAATCAAAAAATAGTACATAGCAAATCAGGGAGTTAAGGATTTCAAAATCACTGATTTCAAAATGTGGTGGCGAAGACTCAAATTGACTATCTCCTCCTCAGGAGGCGCGACAAAGGCTTGTGCAAGGACTGTAAGGTGATTCCAGATGAGATACTTGTGACGCGACATATGCTCTTGGTGATGGACGTTGGTATTATGGTGAAGAGGAGGAAAATGTCGGGTCGAGGAAGACCGAGAATCAGGTGGGGAGCCTTAACTAAGGACAAAGAGAGTTGGAAGGGCGGTTGTCGGTTATGGGAGCTTGGAGGAGCAGTGGTGACGCGAACTCTATGTGGTCAATGACAGCAAACTGTATAAGAGAGGCTACGAGAGAGGTGTTAGGGATCTCAACAGGTGTCTCCGGCAGGCACAAAGGAGAATGGTGGTGGAATGAAGTGGTACAAGGTAAAGTAGAAGCCAAAAAGGAGGCGTACCGGGCGTTAGGGGGGAGCATAGGCGAGGGGGAGAGGCGAGCATGCATGGAGAGGTATAAGGTAGCTAGGAAGGAAGCAAAGATGGCAGTCACGGAGGCTAAGACTGCGGCTTATAGTCGTATGTAGGAGGAACTAGGCGAAAAAGGAGGGGAGAATAAGTTATTTAGGCTGGCCAAGCTGAGAGAGAGGAAAGCTCGAGATTTAGACCGAGTGAGATGCGTCAAGGACGACGATGGGAGAGTATTGATGGAAGATTCCCAGATTAGGAGGAGATGGAAGACTTATTTTCAGAAACTTCTTAATGAAGTAGGGGATCGGGATATTGTGCTCGATGAATTGGAGCATTCCGAGAGTCACACTGACTCTGGGTACTGCAGGCGCATCAAGGTTGAAGAGGTCGTGGGAGCTATGAGTAAGATGAGTAGGGGCAAAGCGACCAGGCCTGACGAGATTCCGGTAGAATTTTGGAAGTGTGTGGGGAAAACAGGTTTGGAGTGGTTGACTAGGTTGTTGAATGTTATATTTAAGGGGAAGAGGATGCCAGATGAGTGGAGGTGGAGTACGGTGGTCCCACTGTATAAGAACAAAGGTGATATCCAGAGCTGTAACAATTATAGGGGTATCAAATTACTAAGTCATACTATGAAAGTATGGGAGAGGGTAGTTGAAGCAAGGTTGAGGATGACGGTATCCGTCTTCGACAACCAATTTGGTTTCATGCCGGGTCGTTCTACTACAGAAGCTATACACCTTGTTAGGAGGTTGGTTGAACAGTAAAGAGATAAGAAGAAAGATCTGCACATGGTGTTTATTGACCTAGAAAAAGCGTATGACAAGGTTCCTAGAGAAGTTCTCTGGAGAAGCTTGAAGGCAAAAGGCATGTCGGTTCCCTACATTATGGCGATTAAGGACATGTATGATGGGGCAAAGACTCGGGTTAGGACAGTGGGAGGCGACTCTGAGGATTTTTAGGTTGTTATGGGGTTACACCAAGGTTCTGCACCCAGTCCGTTCCTATTCACCCTGGTGATGGATGCGTTAACACATCACATTCAAGGGGATGTGCCATGGTGCATGCTATTCACTGATGACATAGTTCTAATTGATGAGATGCGAACCGGTGTTAATGAGAAGCTGGAGGTTTGGAGACAAGCTCTTGAATCTAAGGGTTTCAAGCTTATCAGGACAAAGACGGAATACCTGGAGTGTAAGTTCAGCGCTGAGCAGAGGGAAGTGGGCGTGGATGTGAGGCTTGAATCACAGGTCATCCAAAGTAGAGACAACTTCAAGTACCTTGGGTCAGTTATCCAGGGGGGAGGGGAGATCGACGAGGATGTTACGCACCGTATCGGGGTAGGATGGATGAAGTGGAGGTTAGCATCTGGAATATTGTGTGACAAAAGAGTGCCACTGACACTCAAAGGTAAGTTCTATAAAGCGGTGGTTAGGACGGCCATGATGTATGGGGCTGAGTGTTGGCCTGTTAAGAAATCACATATCCAGAAGATGAAGGTAGCATAAATGAGGATGTTGAGGTGGATGTGCGGGAATAGTAGGATGGATAAGATTAGGAATGATGATATTCGAGAGAAAGTGTGTGTGGCTCCCATTGATTACAAGATGCGGGAAGCAAGGCTCAGGTGGTTCGGTCACGTTCAGAGGAGAAGCCCAGATGCTCCGGTAAGGAGGTGTGAATGGCTAGTTGTGGAGGGCTCGAGAAGAGGTAGAGGGCGGCCTAAGAAGTATTGGGGGGAGGTGATTAGGCAGGATATGGCGATGCTTCAGATTTCCGAGGACATGGCACTTGATAGGAATATGTGGAGGTCGAGTATTAAGGTTGTAGGCTAGGAGGTAGCTGAGTATTGTCTTATGTCATAACTTTGGGGGACTAGTTTGGTAAGGATACTATTTTGCTTTTTCTTGGTATTATTCCGCTTGATTTCATGTTGTTCTTATTTTTCATATATGTATATTTCTTTCATATAGTTTCTGTGGTGTTACTAATATTATTTTCTTTTGTCCTTTTGTCTTATTGAGCCGAGGGTCTTTCGGAAACAGCCTCTCTACTCCTTCGGGGTGGGGGTAAGGTCTGCGTACACACTACCCTCCCCAGACCCCATTAGTAGGATTGCACTGGGTTGTTGTTGTTGTTGTTGTTATTGTTGTTGTTGTTGATTTAAGGAGAGTGACATGGGTTACCAAGAATAAACAAGTAAAACAAGTTAAAGATAAGAGAATCGAAAGTCTAAGGGGAAGTTTTCAAAACAATTCAAAAAAAATAGGGAAATCAGTAACACACGTAAAGAAGCAATTACATGAGTGCAATCAGAATTACACGGGAGGTTTGAAATCAGTCCAAAATTGAAGGTCATTTTAAAGGGGAATTTAGCATATAAAAGAGTGCATAAATATTAGGCATACGACGCTGAACTTGTGACAAAGAGAATAACAGTCACAAAATCAGTAGATAGTGAATTATCGCAACATAGTAGTCACATAGGTCAACTTAGTAATAGGGAAAGAGGGTATCAAAAGCATGCAAAAGTCCGGGTAAAAAGACTTTCTGAAAAATATAGTCTAGTTTCAATGCTTGCAAGAAATCAAATCACATAGAGAAATAGAAGTTGAAACAAAAAAGACTTCGAATCCAGTCGAGCTAATTCAAACAGATGGAGCAGTTTTCAAAAGTTCGAATAGGTCCAGAGAAATTAGGGTTTTGAAATTAATCGAATTCAGAGCATGACGAACAAGTAAATCATATAGAAAGTAGTCACAGGACTCGAATGAACCCAAATTTTAGGGTTTTCACCATCAATTGAGTTCTAGAGATGAAAAGGAAGTAAATCGGACAAATACTAACAAAATAGATTCAGAAATCTCGAAAGGTCAAAACCCTTAACATGCAAACTCGAGTAAAAGAACAACATAAGGAAACACAGTAGAACATGTTAGAAAATTAGAGAAAGCTTCGAAATAACTTAACAGAAACTCAAATCGGAAAAGATAAGGGTTCTTAAAGGTAGAGTTTTGAACGAAACCTTGAGAAAGCATTTAAAAGTTTAGAGTAAACACAGATCTAAAGAAATCGGAAGAACCTCAAAGGTTAGGGTTTTCGAAGAACCCTAGATGGTGAGAAAGGCTTGGAAACCATCAATCTAAGCAGGAGAAGTCAAGAGTTCGGCTTGAATAGCCATGGCTATCCGGAGCAAAGTCAAAGATGACCGGAGACAGCCATAAGAACTGAAATCGACCAAGGTATGGACCGAGCTTTTCCGATTTGGCCTTGAAACCACAGTACTCAAACACATAGAAGCCAAGGGAAGTGGATACAGGCCTCCAATGGCTTCGGAGGCCATGAATTTGAGAGATTTTCAGGTTGTAATTGAGGGTGGCGGCTAGGGTTTGAGAGGGGAATGAGAGACAACTGAGAGAGAAGGGGGGTTCAAGGTGGCTGTAGGCGAGAAATGGTTAGGGTTTGGGGGTAGTTAGGAATTAATTTAGGAAAGGGTTGGTGGTGGTCATTGATCATTTTGATCAACGGCCTGGATTGAATGGGTAGGTAGAGGATCCGGTCGTGTTGTTCTAATTGGGTCGTGGGCCGGGTATGACTAGGATTTGGGCTGGGTAATTGGGTTTAAAATTGGGGTTCAATTCAGGTTACGATTGAAACACAATTGGGCTGTATTTTAAATAGCCACTCTTCTCTTATTTATTTTATAAATATATTAGAATAATTTTGGAAAATAAATTAAATGTACTAAAATGATTAACAACACATAATTGTTAAATTAAAAATATTGGACCTAATTTTAAAAGACCTAAATGTAATTAATCTAAAAGAGGTTAATGTTGCAATTATATGCAATTTAGCTTTAAAAATACTAAATAAGTTTGTAAAAATATGCAAAAATTACATTAGATCTATTTTACTATAAATAAATGAATCACCAAAAATGATAATTTTGGGAATAATTATTGGGTTTTTTCTGGATAAGATAGAGCAATAAATTGATTTAAAATTTTTTAAAAATTAAGGAAAAATAATAAAACATTTGGACATACTTATATATGCATACATATACTATTTTGAAAGTATTTTGCATATTAAAAATATATAGGAAAAAATTGGGTATCAACACCAGTTACTGTCAAAAATGGGGAATATGATTCTCGCATCTAACTACATAATCACTTCTTTCTTCACCACTTCTTTCATGTTGGAGTTCAGCCTTCTTTGATGTTCTTAGCAAAGTTTGTGCCCATCTTCCAGTAAAATCTTATGCATACAGAAGGCCGGGTTGATACCCTTAATGTCTGCAATGGTCCAACCAATTGTAGTTTTGCACTCCATCAATACATGCAAAAGCTGTTTTGCCTGCACATCTAACAAACTAGATGAGATAATAATAGGTAAAGTTGAGTTAGATCCCCAAGAAAGCATACCTGAGATGAGGTGGTTGAGGCTTTAGTTCCAACCTTGGTGGCTCTTCTATCGATGGCTTAGCTGGAGGAGTTTTCGCTCAAATTCGAGCTCCCTTCTCCAAAAACCTTGGCCTTCAAGAGCCACTACCCATGCAGCCAAGTCCTCTCCATTTGATTCATCTAAGTTCATGAGACAGGCTGCTAGAGGGTCTTTAATGTTCAATGTCTCATATTCCTCCTCCAAAATTACATCCACGGCTTCCATTAGAGAACAATTAGCAAATTTACTTGGTTGCCGCATAGATTTCTGCACGTTGAATGTTATTTCTTCATCATTTAGTCTCATTTTGAGCTCTTCAGTTTCACAGTCAATTAAAGCTCTCGCAGTGGCCAAGAATGGTCTTCCCAAAATTATGGGAATCTCCTCGTCAACCCGACAGTCCAGAATGACAAAATTTGCTGGGAACACAAACTTCCCAGCTTGTACTAATACATCATCAAGGATACCAGAGGGTCTCTTCACTATCCGGACAGCCAACTGTAGTAACATGGACGTGGGTCTAGCTCTTCCAATGCATAAACTTTTTTAGATAGCCAGGGGCATCAAGTTTATGCTTGCCCCAAATCACAAATTGCCTTAGCAAATGCATTGTTGCCTATTGTGCATGGGATTGTGAAACTCCCTGGATCGGACAACTTTTCAGCTATGGGTCTCGTCACAACAGCACTACATGTCTGAGTTAGTGTAATCGTGGCCAAGTATTGAAAGTTGAACTTATAAGACATCAAGTCCTTCATTATTTTTGCATAACCAGGCATTTCTTTTAAGGTGTCAATCAATGGAAAGTTCACCTGAATTTGCTTCAACATCTCCAAGAATTTCTTATACTACTCATCTTTCTGATACTTGGCCAATCTCTCTGGGAATGGTGCTAGAGGTCGCTTCTTCCCTGTGATTTCAGTTTTATCTTGCTCATGCACTGCTTCTACTATCGTTTCTTGTGCTACCTCAGTCTCTTTTGCAACCTTTTTTTCTTTGCTGGCGTTCTCTTGTGCATGTTGTACCGTCACTTCAGTTAACCCTGTTGAATTATCTCTCTCAATGGGTACTGGCACAAGTGTTTCAGTAGGTCGGCTTTCATGAGCAATTTCTTGCTCCAGATCTAGGTCTCTACTATTTTGTAAACTCACTACCATAAGCTATTTCGGGGCCTGCTCTTTCGGATTGATTTGTGTGTCTGTAGGTAATGTCCCTTGGGGATAATTATTTAGAGCCATCGAAATCATTCCTAATTAAATCTTAATACCCTTTATCGCTGATTCATGTGATTCTACTCTCTCAGTTATTTTTCCCGTGGACCCAATCAGTTGTTGCAGCATTCCCTTAAGTTCAGCAAACCCATCATCTTGTCTCACAATCTGTTGTTGTTGAGGTTTTTGATAAGCATGATGCTGATTTTGTTGGTTGTAACCCTATTGCCTTTGGTAAGGCACCACTTGACCCTGTGGTCGCATAGCTCTAGGATTGTTGCTGTTATTGTACTATTGTTGTGTTGGTCTATATTGTTAATTCTACTGACCCCAATTCTGACCACCTTGCCTCTGTCCCCCATAGTTGGCCACATAGTTCATATCTTCTTGATAGTGCTGGTTGTCACTGTCACGACCCAAACAGATAGGCCACGACGAGCACCCGGTGCCTTACTCAACTGAGTACCAACGTAACGTATTTTTCTCATTACACCAACATGGGTAAATGGGCCAAAAGGGCCGTATGAAGTAACAAGAATAAAACATGAGGGAACACACGACATAAAATGACCCAACCTGACATACTGACTTATACATAGGACATACGGGCCTATAAGGCCAAAATAATCATTGTGTACTGAACATAGGCCGACAAGACCATATAATCTTTCATATACATGACATATGTCTACAAGCCTCCAAGAGTACATAAACGTCATAAGGTCGGGATAGGGCCCCGACATACCAATCAATACATGTCTAAATCATATTGATCAAATAAGCAACTCTAGAGCAAATGAAGCGCACCGACATCTTCCGCTGAGTTGATAGCCTACTTGGAGGACTCTCGACCTGTCTATCGGGACCTGCGGGCATGAAACACAGCGTCCCTAAGCAAAGGGACATCAGTACAAATAATATACCGAGTATGTAAGGAAAGAAAATAAGTGAATAATAGACATGAGAGAAACATGAAGTAAAAGACTTGACATGTAAGTTTGAATGACTCTTTAAATCATGAAATACTCATACTGTCATGCATATGCGTATGAATGTCCTGTCATGCATAGGTATATGTGTTCATAACATCATCAAGCCTCTGAGGGCATCCCATCATATCATCTCGGCCACTGTGGGCAAAATCATCAACGTATACCAGCTGATCAGGTGGTGGTGCATATATAACGCCGTAACCTTTTCCCATATCCCATATACATATATTTATATATATATATATATATATATATATATATATATGTGTGTGTGTGTGTGTATGTGTATGTTTGTGTGTGTGTGTGTATAATGCCATCTGGTAATGGGCCAAAGTACATGTATAAATGAATGCAATGTATGAGAAGTACGTCAATAAAACCTTTCGGAGTGTCATAAGACCATTATGCCTCTGATTCATATCATGAAGTAAACTTTTTCAACTTATGTATTTGATAAGACCTATGAACAAACAATAGAACAATAAGACATATGGAATTTCAAGAACATAGGCACCTCTAATACTTCTATGAATAGAGTCATTTATGGAAGTTGTGCATTTGCTCATTTCGTTTGTGTCGTATAGATCATGCCAAATGGAAAGAAGGGATAGCCTTAACATACCTGAGCCGATTCTCTTGACAATACCTCTAATATATGTCAATTGCGACAAATCACGTAACGGCGAGATCGGAGTAAGGAAAAATCTGTATGATATACTTGCAAAAGATTACACAGTACTCCCTTAAAATTGCAACATCTCACGTTGCTAAGATGCTAAGAGATCTTGTTTGAAGAAAGTCACGTTACTAAGGATTAGCATGCCCAGTTTTGTTTGAATTTGCTGAAGTGAAGACATTACTAAGATGTTAAAGAGACATCAACATCTCTTTACGTGAATTAGAGAAGGGGTTTCAATGTCTTGGTGGTGTGGCCCACTTTGAAGACTTGGCCACCAAAATTCATCCAATTTTGCCACCTTGCATTGTGATTTAAGAGTCACCAATTGGCTTTGATGTGCTGCCATGTTGGGAGATGTAATTCTTATCCAAATATTTGAATTAATTATTCACTAATCACTTGATTAACTTGTTAATCTCCCATTAACCAATAATTACCCAATTATCCATATAATTAGGAATTATCTCAAATAACTTAAAATATTACTCACTTTTAACACATTTTATACACCTTACTATAATGGTCATGTGGTACCTTGTATGGCACTAGTCTATAAATATCGGGTATTATAGCTCAGACCGTATTTTATCCCAAATTATCAAACTTCGACTAAATTCATATTCTTCGATTTGCTTACCCTCTCACCTTCACGAACTTACTTATCGCTTGTTGAAATAGCACAATGATTATAATCTTAAAATAACCTCTTTCCCGAACTTACGTCGATTAACTTACGACGAAACTTCAACGTACGAAAATACGGGATGTAACATCTCATTTTCGAGCTTATATCAATTTACTTATGTCGTACTTTCACGTACAAAAACTTGGGGTGTAACATTGTTTTCCCGTTTGGAACTTTCATCATTCGAATGTTGACTGATGTACTTATCATTTTCATAACTTATGTCCTCCGAATACTTTAGTACTCTCCTTGCCATCTAGGCAAGTGTTTTGTGAATAAATCCAAAGGCCAGGGCATTCCTCCCTTTGGGCCTCTTTCTCACATCACGACTTGTGGCTGGAATCCTTCCTATCTCGTAACTGTTGCTACCTTCTATCATGAAGCTTGTACGACTCTGACCTTATGAGTGCGCCTATGCGATTCTTCTCTCCTTTTTCCTCCTATTTTTAGCCAATCTCTAGACCTCACTTTGTAAACTTATACAGAGCTTGACAAGATGTCCCTCTAGGCATCTATAGGTATACTGAAGTTCTTTGCTCGGTACCTTGTCGAACTTATGAATATTGCTATATCTTATTTCATAGACCTGGTTATTCATCTGTATGACTTTACTTCATCTAGGTAGGTCATACTATACCATAACTCTTACCTTAGTTTAATTATTATCGAGGTATGCTACCCAATTCCAGGTTACTCTCTCGCTTCTTATCATGGACGTGTAAATCAGGTCCTTCAATGCCTCCTTATTATTGCTCGTCTAAAGGATGGAATCCTTATCTCCTCTCATACGTTGGAACTTTATCCATATATTGTCGATTCACCTTAACGTTGATCTATAATCTACCACTAATAACTTAAAAACCTCTTATTTAATGCATTGTCACTATGGCTTACTTCTCATTGAGGAATATCTGAAGTGACTTTCCTAATCCACCTGGGGGCGATACTATACTTCCATAACCGTATTTCATAGCATACCAATGTGATTCACCTTACGTGGGTATTTTAATCCCGTACAATTCATGGGGGCTTATACACTCGACATAAAATGACCCAACCTGGTATACTGACTTATATACATGTGACGTACAAGCATATAAGGCAAAAATAATCACTCGTATACTGAACATAGGCCGACAAGGCCATACAATCATTCATATACATGACATATGTCACAAGCATCTAAGAGTACATAAATGTCATACGGACAGGATAGGTCCCCAACATACCAATCAATACATGTCTAAATCATATTGACCAAATAAGCAATTCCGAAGCAAATGGAGAGCACCAACATCTTCCGCTGAGTTGATAGCCTACTTGGAGGACTCTCGACCTATCTATCAGAACTTGCGGGCATGAAACACAGCGTCCCTAGGCAAAAGGGATGTTAGTACAAATAATGTACCGAGTATGTAAGGAATGAAAATAAGTGAACAATAGACATGAATGAAACATGGAGTAAAAGATTCGACATGTAAGTCTGAATGACTCATTAAATCATGAAATACTCATAGTGTCATGCATATGCATATGAATGTCATGTCATGCATAGGTACACGTGCTCATAGCATTATCAAACCTATGAGGGCATTCCATCACATCATCTCGGCCACTGTGGGCAAAATTATCAACGTATACCAGCTGATCATGTGGTGGTGCGTATATAACGTCGTAACCTTTTCTCATATCCCATGTACATATAATATATGCGTATATAACGCCATATATATGTAACACACCATCTGGTCATGGGTCAATGTACATGTATAAATGAATGCAATGCATGAGAAGTACGTCAATAAAATCTTTTGGAGTGTCATAAGACCATTATGCCTCCGATTAATATTATGAAGTAAACTTTTCAAATTATGTATTTTATATGACCCATGAACAGACGGTAGAACAATAAGACATATGGGAATTCAAGAACATAGGCATCTCTAATACTTCTATGAATAGAGTCATTTATGGAAGTTGTGCATTTGCTCATTTCATTTGTGTCGTATAGATCATGCCAAAAGGAAAGAAGGGATAGTCTTAACATACCTGAGCCGATTCTCTTGAAAATCCTTTTAATATATGTCAATTATGACAAATCACGTAATGGCGAGATTGGAGTAGGGAAAATTCCGTATGATATTCTTGCGAAAGATTGCACTGTACTCCCTTAAAATTGCAACATCCCACGTTGCTAAGATGCAAAGAGATCTTGTTTGAATAAAGTCACGTTACTAAGGATTTGCATGAACACTTTTGTTTGAATTTGCTGAAGTGAAGATGTTACTAAGATGTTAAAGAGACATCAACATCTCTTTAAGTGAATTAGAGAAGGGGTTTTAATGTCTTGGTGGGGTTTGAAGACTTGGCCACCAAAATTCATCCAATTTTGCCACCTTGCATTGTGATTTAAGAGTCACCAATTGGCTTTGATGTGCTTCCATGTTGGGAGATGTAATTCTTATCCAAATATTTGAATTAATTATTCACTAATCACTTGATTAACTTTTTAATCTCCCATTAACCAATAATTAACCAATTATCCACATAACTAGGATTATCTCAAATAACTTAAAATACTACTCACTTTTAACACACTTTATATACCTTACGATCATGGTCATGTGGTACCTTGTATGGCACTAGTCCATAAATACCGGGTATTATAGCTCAGACCGTATTTTATCCTAAATTGTCAAACATCGACGAAATTCATCTTCTTCGATTTGGTTACCCTCTCACCTTTATGGATTTACTTATCGCTTGTTGAAATAGCATAATGCTTATAATCTCAAAATAATCTCTTTCCCGAACTTATGGTGATTAACTTACGATGAAACTTCAACGTACAAAAATATGGGATGTAACATCTCATTTCCGAGCTTATATCAATTTACTTATGGCGTACTTTCACGTACATAAACATGGGGTGTAACAGTCACCTTCTGCACTCCACGAGCAAATTTATGGTTGGTTAATGTATGGCGTACATAAGGCCCCATTAGTTGCGTCAACTATGTGTACCTGCTGCTTCTGGCCTGATTTATCTATCTTTTTGGTGAGGATACTCATTTGCGTCATTAGAGTGGACATATTTTCAGCAATGATGTTGACACTTAACCAGCATACTTTTGAACCTCCCCCACATTTCTTGTAATGTTTCTGTTGGTTTCTGCCTGAAGCTCAATATATCATCAATTTGTTTAGAAGTCTTATTGGGTTGTTAGAACTTTTTCACAAATTACTTAACTAATTCCTCCCAAGTAGTGATGGAGTTTATGAGGAGTGAATTAGGCCAAGTCCGAGCCTCTCCTGTCATCGAGAATGGAAACAACAACATCTTTATTTCTTCCAATGTCACATTAGGTTGCCTTTGCGTGACACATATCGACAGAAAATTCTTCAGGTGCTGCTGAGGATCTTCAACGTATGACCCTGAGAACAACCCCTTGTTCTGCAACAAGTATTTCATGTTGTTTGTGATTTGAAATAATTCTGCCTGTATCTGAGGGACTGCAACTGCGGTTGCCAGGTTGTCGGTGGTAGGTTGTGCCCAATCATACAATGCTTCTTCTGGCACAAGAGGCACCACACCTTGATTGTTCGGTCCATTCACATTGTTTCTCTTGTTTACTTCGTCTCCCGTGTCTGGTTCAATTTGTTCTGTTGAGTTCTGTTGTTGTTTGCCCTTCTTGTTTGCACGATTCAGTGCCTTGAAAACTTTTTTATGATCTGATAATGCTTCGAACATTTCATCAATTCTTGAGGAGTTTCTAGGCATGCACCTGTAACACCCAAGACTACAAATGTTAGACTTTCAATGTATTTAGTTTAAATTGAAGAAAATTGTCCACACAAAGAATTCTAGAACTTCTTTTAGCTGCAATTAATAATACCGTTAAATCCCCGACAACGGTGCCAAAATTTGAACACACCCAACTATGCCTTATAAAAAGTACTAAGCGGTCGTTACAAATATATTCCGGTTAATAAGTCATGAGTCGAATCCCACATGGAATTAACCTATTAAGCACAACTGCTAGACTCGCACAAATTCACGCAATAAATCTTCAGAAATATTTAAGTAACGAATTGAATATTTACTAACTAAATATTACGTAGTGAAAATGCAATAAATAATAACTAACTATGAACGTGTTGTAGACAAGAATTGAAATGATCTAAGGTTATGATTTCCCCTAATGTCGGAATCCTTTCCGCTAGATTTTCTAATAAATTTGCCTAAGTCTTTTCTACCGATCATGAGCACTCTGACTGTGGTAACTCTCTCCCGAGTAATTACCACAATATACTAGACATATTCTCTCGAATTATGCTAGTTGGCCTTAAGTACAACTCACTCAGATTGCACCAAGGTTTTGTTATCTCTAATCCCACCATTAAACCCTTCGTATTGATCCCTCATATACGTTAGGAGTGATGTTGTTCAATAACTACCTAAATATGCACTCTCTCCCGAGTAATACATACTAAATAGGCACAGCTAATTGAGGGGCCTTCAATCAACAACAATAATAATATAGTTGAACAAATATAGAAAATACTACGACAAATTTATATTAACGTAACAGGAAAATCATCCTCCAATAGGTTCCATCAAATCCCTAGATTAAGAGTTTAGCTACTCATAATCATAGTAACAATATCCAAAGTATTTTTCATAATTTAATTACAAAGTAAGGATAAAGGGATGCAGAAATCGATGATTCTAACTCCAACGGTTGTGCCACGAGCTATCCTTGACTCCGGTTGCAAAATTCCTTCAAAGTGGCATTTTAGGACTATTTATATGTGTAGGAACAGACCTAAAATGTGTAGGTCAAATCCTAGTCAAACCAGGAGACGAACTAAGTCTTCAAAACTCGGAATAGACCTCGCCCCAAACCTGGTGTCGCCAGGCATAACGCCTGGTGGACCTCGTCCCAGGCCTGGCGTTGCCAGGCATAATGCCTGGTTAAGCTTTCCTCTACCTTGCCTTGCCAGGTCTCTCGCTAGCTACAAGCCTGGTGTCGCCAGGTATATCGCCAGCTTTCCTTATTCAACTGCTCCCGCGCACGCTTTCGACTTGTAAGTATTCTTTTTTTTTTCTCTACTTTCATCTCCAATTCACCTACACATAAAATGGACCTTATTACATACAAATAAAGTGTAATTTATCACTAAAGCATATAAAATGCTAGGTAAATAATGTGCTAAACCATGAATTATAGCCACACATCAGTAGCATGAAGAGTCCAAATCATAAAAGGAAATAAATAATAAGAGACGTACTTCATATATGACTACATGGTTTTCTTTATTTGTTTCCTACTCCAATTCTAACTATCTTCAAGCAAGAAACCTGTTTAATTTTCACCAATTTCGTGCAAAATATATCCCTTAAAGATCTCCCTCCTAACCCTAGAGAATAAAGGAAGTATAAGAAAAATATGATTCTTTTCCTAAAATAAATTTACTTTAACTCTACTTCCTTACAAACTTGGTCTCCAAGTTAACAATAAAGATTTACCAAGATTTTCTATTATCTAGGTGGCTAGCAAGTCAAAAAACACGAAATAAGATAATATCTCTCTAAAAAATGAATCTTATTCACGCTAGGATTATGTGTCAGCATTCTGCAAGACCAACCCAGCAACACCATGTCCTTCAATCAACCCAATATATTTGTCATATTTGTTAATCATCAAAACTAAAATTCACCAATTTCCAACAAAAAGATCAAGATACAAAGCAGGCCTTGAACAGCAAAATTTTATTTGAAAAAAATCTCACTTTATACCCATTAATTCCAAACTATTTACTCTTTAATGTCCAGGCTCAAACTATTTACTACTCCTACTCATGCACTCCAAACTATTTACCCGTCTTTATTATGTTCTTATTCTTCTTCATCATTTTACCTTCCTCCAATTCTTAAAGTTCACAACTGTATTTGTTTTTGCTTCGGCAGTCACTCTTCTATGTATATTGACAAACTCTTAGGTACCAAGAAAAATAAGAACTCACTAGAAGAAAAAGGCTGAGCAAGAAACAATGTTTTTTGGAAGCTTCCATAAAACTAATACTACTATTTTTTGGAAGTTCAGGAAAAAAATCCTCATGAGTCCAGCAAGCTCCGAGCAGCTTCCAAACTCAGCTCTTCATTCACCTGAAAGTCATAAAGGTTTCCAAAGTAAACTTACAGCAGAATTTTTTTAGGTGATTGGCTAAAATGAAATGAAGATACACATTTTAAGCAAATGATACGTAGAGAAAGCAGGAAAATTTTCTGCTTCTTCGGGAAGTATATACTTACAAGTTTCCTGTAAACTTGTTGAAATGCCTTGCAAAAAGTTTCTGCTTCCGCTGGACCCATCTGTAGAAAGCCAAACCAACCCCTTGTTAGTCGTTATCACAGATGATGTATTTTTCTTTTTTATCACAGAGAAATTCCTGAGAGACAGCTGGTGTATGGTTCAAAGTTTCATGGATAATATGCCAGCCCCCGCTAAATACCAGGCTTTTAGCCTTTGATAGGAATCAAACTCGTGATGTGCGCCTAGTCTTACCATACTTTTAAGCCATTTTTCTTAATCTAACATGGTGACATTTTGAAACTTACACATTTCCTCATAGGAAGAAAAAATCAATTTTTGAAACTCCATATGAATGAGTTCAAAATGCCAGATCTGATTTTTTATAGTGTTTTACTGTTTAAATTCGTTAGTTATTGTTCTTTGATGTGTAAATTGTACCCTTGATGCTAGTTTTTGGAAATTTATTGTACAAAAATTTAAATCCACCGAAGGACCTTGAAGCTTGAAACTCATAACTTGGTTTATTTGAGTTTTTAATTGTTTTGATTCGATCCTGTATGGGTTTGTTTGGAAAGTTGATTGGAGGTTGTAGTTAAAGTTTTAGTCAATTTGGTAGAGATTTTGTAGTAGATTTTAGAAACTTGGATTGAAATATAGTTGAACCAGAGAAGAAGACGAATTTGTATTGTATACCCAAATAGTATACAAATATACCATTTTAGTATACAATTCATTCCAACTATATACCCTATTAGTATAGCTATATATTATATTGGTATCATATGCTAGTTGAATCATTTTTTGGTTGTATTAGCTGCATTTAATTGGTACAATATTTGATTTTCTTTTAATAATAGTAATATAGTACAATATCTTGAAATACCTTATTATATTAATACGTGGTACACTATTTTTTTATTTTTCTCTTTATGCATGTGTGTTATGTAATAGTAGTATAGTCATATAGTTGCCGGGAATTAACTAGTAAAACTGTATACCATATTGGTATAGTTATATGCTATATTGGTATCATATGGTAGTTTGAACATTGTTTTGGTTGTTTTAGCTGCATTTTAAATGAATTCTATTATGAAATATATGAACATGAGTTGCAATGCTGGAAATTTTGTGTGCTCATGGACATAAATTATGTGTATTATGTAATATAGTTTTATTGTTATAGGCAATTGTTGGAACGACCCCATACAACTATATACCCTCTTAATATACGAAATGAGCAAGTTGTTTTGCGAATATTTAGCTTGCAATACGAGCATGTAATTTTCTCATACTTTTATTGTGTCATTTAATGTTTTGATACAGTAGTATAGTCGCAGATAGTTGTAGCAATATTCTAGAGAAATCATATACTCTGTTGGTATACATGTATACCATATTGGTATAACATGGTACTAGAAGTCTTTTTTGTTACTTATACTTTTATTGCATTTTTTAATATTTTATTATCTTTTTATTCTAAATTGTATATATGGAGATTTGGTTGCCGTAGATTATTTTTTATTGCTCTATAATTGGTTGTATTACTGCTAATGGTATAGTATGTACTAATATATATAGGGAAGGCGATCAAGATTTGCATGGTAATCACATGTTGATTCTTAGAATCTGATCATGTAATTTATGGTGCCCAGCAACAGTCAATGTGATATTCAGTGAATTAGATCAAGTGACAACTGATATTATTTCAGTTTAATAATTGAATTTAAAAAATGAGAAAGAAAAAAAAACAAAAGGTATATTGTACTAGTTATATTAAAAAAAAAGGTGAACAAATATTTACTATCTCAATTATTTTTCTTATTGTATAAAAAATGAATAATAAAAAATAGTGAAAATGGTAAAGGAAATTAGATTATGAAGAGAAAAAGAATATAAAAAAAAAGTTAAATGAAATTAAAAAAGGAAAAAAGAAAAAAATAAGAAGAAAACGAGAAAAAAGAAAAGGAGAAAAAAAAAAAGAAGGATACAAATAAAAAAGAATTGGAGATTAAAGAAAAAATTCCCTTCAAAAATTACAATGGGTAAAAAATATAATTAGTTTATGGGTGGAAAAAAAAGAATAGACAAAAATAAATAATTTTATTTTTGTGGGTAGCCGTGTCATTCTCCCAATTTATTTTGGGATCTTACCCCTTTACATGCTTTGATTACTTTCAGTAAAGACTTGGTAGGAATGCGTCAAATCAATGAGTCCCTGTTTGTAATAATTCTGTTTAAACACCCTTTTATGCTTTCAATAATATTTCAACATTAAGTAGCAACAAAAAAAAAAAAAGTGATCTTTACTTTCTTCTCAAATTTACATTTATATTTGATGGGTCTCGGCATCTCGTCAAAAAAGAAGAGGGACATTCACATGATTATCCCAGACGGAGTAAAATATTTATTTGCTCCCATTTACAAAATTTGCCCCGTAAAAATTTAAACGGCTGCAGTTTTATAAGTATATTGTATGTCTCTACGGTATATAATTCATATTTTGTATATCTATATCTATCTATACTATATTAAAAGCACGAAAATTCTTAGCGAAATATTATTCGCCTTTTTTACCCTTTAACAATAGACTTTATATTAGACAAAATCGTAATTTAATTATTTTCTAATATTTAAGACTTTAAAATCAACCAAAATCTTAATTATTAAATCTTTTCTTATTTGAATTATGTAAAAAATCTTAATATTCAGGACATTAAAACAATATTGTTTTGGGAAAATAGGAGTATTACGTTTCTTTTCCTTAATTTGCTTACGAAAATATTTATGAAATGTTTGACATATATTAAA
The DNA here is from genome assembly GCF_000715075.1 of Nicotiana tabacum. Taxonomy (NCBI): domain Eukaryota; kingdom Viridiplantae; phylum Streptophyta; class Magnoliopsida; order Solanales; family Solanaceae; genus Nicotiana; species Nicotiana tabacum. The sequence continues at coordinate 80,350,285 of NC_134085.1, read as the reverse complement.
AGCACGAAAACCCTTAGCGAAATATTGTTCGCCTTTTTTACCCGTTAACAATAGACTTTATATTAGATAAAATTGTAATTTAATTATTTTCTAATATTTAGGACTTTAAAATCAACTAAAATCTTAATTATTAAATCTTTCCTTATTTGAATTATGTAAAAAATCTTAATATTCAGGACATTAAAACAATATGTTTTGGGAAAATAGGAGTATTACGTTTCTTTTCCTTACATTTGCTTACGAAAATATTTATGAAATGTCTGACCTTTATTCTTCTTATAGATTAGTGTACTTAGAATTCTAAGGGGGATCTTATTTATATTATTACGATTAAAAGTTTATACCTAATTAAGTATTTTTAAAATTAGTGAATGTAGATTTCAAATATTATACAAAAAATTAATAAAGATAAAATATTATTCGAGTAGAAAAGGAGTTCAAAATTATTTTATATTTTATATTATTGGAAAAGTACTAAGCACAAATGCGGAAAAATAAAATTATTTTTTAATATTGAGAACAAATAATTAAGTCTTTGAATTAATTACTCCCTCAGTTTTAGTTTATAAAAAACCTTTTACTTTTTCGAGATTCGACTATAGAAGTCATCCACCTTGTTAGGAGATTGATGGAGCAGTATAGAGAGAGAAAGAAAGACTTGCATATGGTGTTCATCGACTTAGAAAGACGTATGATAAAGTTCCGAGGGAAGTTTTGTGGAGATGTTTGGAGGCTAGAGGTGTACCTGTTGCCTATGTTAGATTGATTAAGGACATGCATGATGGAGTAAAGACCCCAGTGAGGACGGCGGGTGGGGACTCTGACCATTTTTTCGGTTATGATGGGGTTGCATCAGGGGTTAGCACTCATCCCTTTTTGTTTGCTTTGGTGATGGATGTACTGACATGCCACATCCAAGGGGAGGTGCCGTGGTGCATGCTATTTGCAAATGATATTGTATTGATTGACGAGATGCGAAACGATGTGAACGTTCAATTAGAGGTATGCAGGCAGACCCTGAAATCTAAAGGTTTCAAGTTGAGCAGGACCAAGACAGAATACTTGGAGTATAAGTTCAGTGGCGAGACTCAAGCAGGGGAAGAAGAGGTGAGGCTGGACTAGCAGGTCATCCTTAGGAAAGGGAGCATTAAGTACCTTGGATCTATTATTCAAGGGGGGTGGGGAGATTGATGAAGATGTCACACATCGCATTGGGGAGAGATGAATGAAATGGAGACTTGCTTCCGGTATTTTATGTGACAAGAAAGTGCCACCGAAACTTAAGGGTGAGTTCTACAGAGTGGTGGTCACACCAACGATGTTGTATGGGGTTGAGTATTGACCAGTCAAGATCACTCATGTCCAAAAGATGAATGCAGCAGAGATTATGATGTTGAGATGGATGTGCGGGCATACCATGTTAGATAGGATCAGAAAGGAGGTTATTCGCGACAAAGTGGGTGTGGCTCCTATAGAGGACAAGATGTGGGAAACACGATTTAGGTGGTTTGGTCTTGTGAGAGGAGGAGCACAGACGCGCCGGTGAGGAGGTGTGAGAGGTTGACAATGGAGGTCCTACGGAGAGGCAGAGGTAGGCCAAAGAAGAGGTGGGGAAAGGTGATTAGGCAAGACATGACACAGCTTCAGCTGACCGAGGACATAACCCTTGATAGGAAGTTTTGGAGGTCGGGGATTAGGTTAGTAGAGTAGGTAATCTAAAGTGTTCATAGCAGTAGTATTGGCACGCACTCTCGCTTTCTGTTGGTAGTAGGTTTTCTTGACTAACCGTTATTTTCTTTCATTGTTGATCACCTTACTATCTGATTGTTTTTATTCTGCTTTTATATGGCTTCTTAGTACTGTCCCTTCTTGTCTATATTTCCAATAATGTAGTGCTTATACTTTCCTGAGCTGAGGGTCTATTGGAGACAACCACTCTATCCTCATAAGGTAGGGGTAAAGTCTGCGTACACACTACCCTCCCCAGATCCCACGATGTGGGATATTACTGGGTATGTTGTTGTTATTGTACTTTTTCGAGATTCAAACTATATTAAATTTGACCAAAATATTTAATTTTTTTTCATCGTATTGACATGAAAATATTACAATTTATAGTATCTTTCGTATAATTTTTGAATATCTAAAATTTAACTTTAAAATATCAAATTAACCTAATCCAATTTAGCTTCAAATATTAGTCAAATTAATTCTTGAAAGGCGAAAAGATTCACATAAACTTGAAAGGAGGGAGTAATTGCAAACTTATTATAAATTATCATATAAATATAATTGTTTTTTAAATTGATAAAATTCTTAAGTTACATAAATTTATTTTCACAAGAGCATTGACGATTAAAAAATAAAAAATAGAGCAAAATTTATTATGTTATAGTCTAACTTGTTATTTGTTTTTCATATTAGGTAATAAAAATAGAAATAATGTTCATAAGATATCCACATATGTCCTAAGAAAAATATAATAACGCATATACATACATAATGTTTTATTTATTGAAGTAGCTAAATTGGATCAATATTTATATTTTTTAAGAGTTTACATCTTTTTCATTACTTTTTGTTCAATAACTCAAATAAATTACTCAATATAGTTAACTATTTTTGAAAAAAATATATATTCATGATATAGGTACACGCACAAAGCGCGTACCCTAAGAATAGTATAATAAAAATAGTGAAATTAAGGCATTCAAACACCCCGAAGGTATACAACATAAATACCTGCTGGTATTTTCTTATTAACGTTTTTCTCTAAATAGGTATGCAGTGTAATATTTTTAAAATGGATATTTTTTGGATAAATTTTTCTTCTGCAATTGGCATTATGTTATTTTCCAAAAGAAAAAGTAAACACAGAGAAAAATTCACTTGATTGATATACACGCCGAAGAAAATATTTAAAGATTCTACATGTCCCGGGACTTAATTGTTGTAGGTTGTTATGCTTTAGGAATAAATTTTAAAGGCATCTCCTTAAATTTAACTTTATAAACTAACTTTCCTTGTGGTTTTGATTAAAGAAGAAAAAAAAACAATGGGTATTGGATGATGCATTTTTTTTTCCGTTTCTTCCAAGGATATTTTTTGTTGTAATATTTTGAATGTACAAGATCTGGTACATTGACGGAGCTTGGTCAGAAGATATGTAGGAAACAAACGTTAGTGTTGTTTTTTGGGGTTTGTGTTGAAGTATAGAAAGTAGTTAAAGCAGAAGACAGTTAGAAGCAGTTAGAATCGGTTAGTTAGGTAAAGTCTGTTAATAAGTGATAACTGTCACTAGCTAAGTTAAATGAGGATTAGTAAGGTGTAGATATTCATGTATATATATATACACGAATGCTGTAGAGACTAACACTTCTGATGAATACAAAAATGGAGTTGATTCTCTGCAGAAGCTAACCCTCTTCCTCTTCTTCTTTTTCACTCTCTTAATCATTAATGAAGATTTTAAAACTCTTCATGGTATCAGAGCACATGGGGGCGATCAATTCAAGCAAATTAGTCTAAATGATTTTTGGTTCTAGGTCTTCATTTCGTGTTTCGTACCTGCAATTGCTTCGATTCATCTCTAAGTTGTGAGTGAATTGTCACTGAGCAATCGGCCATTTTTCTGCTTACTAGTCAAAGTTCTGATTTCTGGTCATCAATGTCAATCGGAGCTGATGGTACTAGTACAGGCACAGGACTGGGGGATATTTCTGCTAATGCGAATTAATTTTGATCTGATGTTTCAATTCCAGTAGTAGATCCCACTCGTGTTGGTACTACAGTCATAGATCAACATCATCCATTATTCCTTCAACCTTCTGATACTCCAGGAGATCCTTGATCTCAATTAATCTAACTGGACATGAAAACTATGCCTTATGGAGTAGCTCTACGCGTGTTAGTTTGCTAGGAAAAAGTAAACTAGGTTTTGTAGATGGAAGGTATTCTATAGATAAATTTGATGTTTCTCTTCATGAATTATAGGGGAAGTGCAATGCTATAGTATTTTCGTGGATAATGAACTCTGTGAGCACAAAATTATTGAGTGAAATGGTATATGCCATAAGTGCTCACAAAGTGTGGAGTGATCTCAGAGAAAGTTTGAGAAGGTAAATGGCTCTAGAGTTCTGTACTTGCACAAACAGATTGCCACCCTATCACAGGGCATTACATCAGTATCTTCTTATTTTGCAAAGCTGAAGGAACTGTGGGCTGAGTTTGATGCACATATGCCCTGCCCTGGATGTGGATGTGAAGAATCTAAAAGGTATGTGGAACACTTTGAATATCAGAGAATGTTGCAGTTTTAATGGGATTGAACGAGTCATATGCACAGACTAGTAATCAAATTCTGAATATGTCTCCTATTCCTTCCATAAACAAAGCCTACTCTATGATAATCTCAAAAGAAAGTAGAAGATCTCTAGATAATCATACTACTAATGTCTTTGAAGTTCATGAAGGAATTGCTCTATTCACTAACAAAAGTCATCCTAATCAAGCTCAATTCACTAACAAAATTGGTTCTTATCCTTCTGTCTCTATAAACTCTAATCCAGCTTTATTCAGTAACAAAGGAGTTTCACAATCTAATAACAACTTCAAGCAGAGAAGAAATCAGCTACACTGTGACTACTAGAAACGATGGCGGAAAGATTCTTCGTAGTCAATCAGATTTCCTTTAGCAAGAATGATTTGACTCCGGAAGGGGCCACCCACAACAAAGCCCTCCATTTGACAGTTAAATGTAAGGGGTACTATGTGAAAAGAGTCATGTTGGATGGCAGGTCCGGAGTTGATATCTGCCCTCTCTCAACTTTGCAAAGAATGGAGATTGGGACTGAGAGAATCAGGCCGAACAATGTCTGTGTGCGTGCCTTTGATGGCATCAAGAGAGACACCATAGGCAAGATCGATTTGGTTTTGACTATTGGTCATGTGGATTTCGAGGTGACATTTCAAGTACTGGACATGGATACCTCCTATAATTTTCTCTTAGGAAGGCCTTGGATCCATGCTGCAGGGGTCGTACCTTCCACTCTCCACCAGATGGTGAAATTTGAATATGAAGATCAGGAGATTGTAGTCCACGGAGAGGACGAGCAATCAATTTATAGGAACCCGTCAGTCCCATGTCTCGAATCTAGGGAAGGTAGCGAACATTTAGTCTATCAAGCTTTCGAGGTTGTGGTCGCAGACCAATGTGAAGAAGGAAGCCCGTGTCCTCAACCCTTTCTCTCAAATGTGTCAATTATGGTTGCTAAGGAAATGATCAAGCAAGGTTATAAGCCCGAGAAGGGGCTCGGGACATCATTACAAGGTATCAAAGAACCAATCACTCTGGCTGCTAGCGAGAAGTTCTTTGGTGTGGGTTTTCAAGCCACGCGAGCTGATGAAACATGGGCAAATGAACGAAAGAACAATGGTTGGGTTTTGCCTCAGTCAATCCCATATCTTTATGAAACATTCGTCAAGCCCAAGTACATAGAAGAAGAAGATGATAAGGCCTTCACAGCCAAAGAAATTAAAGAAATATGTGGAACTATGAGGCAGATGTTGTATGAAACCCATATGGTCTAGCCGGGAGAAGGCTTGAGCACCGCTGAGGTGCTGTATATGGGGCCCAATGCCAAACTGCAAAACTGGAAGGCTACCCCGTTCCCAGTCAGGCGGGAATCCCGATAGTCCAGTCTTGCCGCCTTTTTTACATTACGAGTTATTCGAGGGTGTAACTCGGATGTTTCTTTTAGTTTACTATCTTTAAATTCCAATGTAAACCCTGTTATCTTCAAAATTCAATGAAATGAAATCAATATTCATCGTTCATGAATCTCTCTTTATTCTTTCTGAGTTTTGTTACTTTTTCTTATTTCTTCTTTCAGTTCTAATAATGCGGCTTTAAATAACATGACATGCCTGCAGACTTCATGCCCAGATCCAAACACGCTGTCTAATTGTGAAATAATGAATCAAGAACCGGAATATGATGAAGAAGAGGCTTTTAGGAAAATAAATCGAGAATTGGAACAATTTGAGAATAAGCCTAAGCCAAATCTAAATGAAACCGAGCCAGTAAATTTGGGTAGTTCAGAAGAGGTCCAAGAAACCATGATAAGCATTCACACAGATGAAATGCATTGATCCAACTTTTGTTTGAATTCAAATATGTGTTTGCTTGGCCCTACGATGATATGCCAGGATTAAGTGTTGATCTAGTGGTGCACAAATTGCCAACTTACCCCGATTGTCCCCCTGTCCAGCAAAAACAAAGAAAGTTCAAAACTGACATTAGTGACAAGATCAAAGAAGAGGTCACCAAGCAGTTGAAACCGGGTGTGATCAGAGTGGTCCGATACACCACATGGTTGGCTAATATAGTCCCAGTGCTAAAGAAAGACGGGAAAACCTGAGTGTATTTTGACTATCAGGATCTGAACAAAGCAAGTCCCAAGGAAAACTTTCCTCTACCAAACATCCACATCCTCGTTGACAATTGTGCCAAACATGAGATACAGTCTTTCGTGGATTGTTATTCTGGATATCATCAAGTCTTGATGGATGAAGAAGATGCGGAAAAGACAGCCTTCACCACACCTGGGGCACCTATTGTTACAGGGTCATTCCTTTTGGTCTAAAGAACGTCGGGGCAACGTGCATGAGAGCTATAACTACCATCTTTCATGACATGATGCACCAGGAAATCGAGGTGTATGTGGATGATGTGATCATTAAATCCAGAACATAGGATGACCATGTTCGGGACCTGAGAAAGTTCTTTGAGCATCTGCACAAGTATTATTTGAAGCTAAACTCGGCTAAATGTGCATTTGGAGTTCCGCCTGGGAAACTTTTGGGATTCATCGTCAGTTAGAGGGGCATTGAGCTAGATCCAACGAAGATAAAGTCTATTCGGGATTTGCCTCCTCTGAGAACCAAGAAAGAGGTTATGAGCTTGCTGGGAAGGTTGAATTACATCAACCGGTTCATCGCTCAGTTGACATCCACATGTGATCCCATATTCAAGCTATTGAAGAAAGATGCAGCGATTAAATGGACAGAGGAGTGTCAAGAAGCCTTTGACAAAATCAAAGAATATCTGTTGAACCCACCAGTCTTGGTCCCACCCGAACCGGAGAGGCCTTTGTTTTTGTACCTGACAGTCTTGGAGAATTCTTTCAACTGTGTTCTCAGGCAACACGATGTGATCGGGAAGAAAGAGCATGCAATCTACTATTTGAGCAAAACGTTCACAAATTATGAAGTCAAATATACCCTGTTGGAAAGAACTTGTTGCACCCTAACTTGGGTCGCTCAGAAGCTTAGGCATTACCTGTTGGCCTACACCACTTACCTCATCACCAGGTTGGATCCTTTAAAGTACATATTCCAGAAGCCGATGCCCACCGGGAGGTTGGCAAACTGGCAAATCCTGCTCACCGAGTTTGATATAGTCTATGTCACTCGCACGGCAATGAAAGCTCAAGCTCTAGCAGATCACCTGGCTGAAAACCCTGTTGATGATGAATATCAGCCTCTGAACACTTACTTTTCGGATGAGGAAGTGAATTTAGTTTAGACAATTTCGGAAGACACCAATGCTTGGAAAATGTTCTTCGATGGAGCTATGAATGCAAAAGGTGTCGGGAATGGGTCAATCTTGATCTCACCTACTGGTCAGCATTATCCACCCACAACCCGACTTTGATTTTTCTGCACAAACAACACTGTCGAGTATGAAGCCTGTATTATGGGTATGAACATGGCAATCGACCAAGATGTGGAAGAATTGTTAATCATGGGAGATTCGAACTTGATTATCCGACAAGCTCAGGGTGAATGGGAAATTCGGTATGTTAAACTTATACCATATAGTCAACATGTGGAAGATCTTAGCAAATTGTTCAAATCCATCAAGTTCAGGTATGTCCCTCGGTTTCACAGTGAGTTAGTCGATGCACTCGCTACCTTAGCCTCGATGTTACCGTATCCAGGCAATGTCCACATTGACCCATTGGAAATACAAATCTGAGAAAGGCATGGTTATTGCAATATGGTTGAGACAGAACCAAATATGCATCCATGGTATCATGATATCAAGAGATTTTTGAAAACCAAATAATATCTCGAGCAAGCCAATGGAGACCAAAAGAGAACCATTATAAGGCTTGCCAACGATTTCTTCTTGAGCGGCGAGGTCTTGTACAATAGGACTCCAGATCTCAACTTGTTAAGATGTGTGGATGCCGAAGAGGCCGGAAGAATCATGCATGAAGGGCACACAGGAGTGTGTGGACCCCACATGAATGGATATGTCCTGGCAATGAAAATCCTTCGAGCAGGCTATTACTGGATGACTATGGAAAAGGATTGCTTCAGTTTTGTACGAAAATGTCATTAGTGTTAGGTGCACGGTGACCTGATTCATGCCCCACCGACAGAACTGCATCCTATTTCAGCACCGTAGTCGTTCGTTGCTTGGGGTATGATGTGATTGGGCCAATCGAGCCAAAAAACTTCAAATGAGCATAGATTCATATTGGTTGCCATTGACTACTTCACAAAATGGGTTGAAGAAGTCACCCTCAAAGACGTCACTAAGAAAGCAGTGGTGGATTTCGTGCACTCCAATATCATCTGCCGTTTTGGTATTCCTACGACCATCATTACGGATAATGCTGCAAACTTGAATAATCACTTGATGAGGGAGATATGTGAGCCGTTTAAGATCACACATCGGAATTTGACCCCTTATCGGCCCAAAGCTAATGGTGTTGTTGAAGCAGCAAACAAAAACATCAAGAAGATTCTTAGAAAGATGATCCAAAGTTCGAGACAGTGGCATGAAAAGTTGTCGTTTGCATTGTTGGGATATCACACAATTGTGCGCACATCAGTTGGGACAACACCCTATTTATTGGTTTATGGAACTGAAGCCGTAATACTCGCAAAGGTTGAAATTCCATCTCTCTGAATCATCGTTGAGGCTGAAATTGAGGATAGTGAGTGGGTCAAGACCAGTCTAGAACAGTTAACCCTAATTGACGAAAAGCAAATGGCCACAGTTTGCCACGGGCAGTTGTATCAACGAAGAATGGCCTGTGCCTACAACAAGAAAATGCGGCCTAGAAACTTTGAAGTGGAGCAACTCGTTTTGAAACGTATTCTCCCTCATCACAAGGAAGCAAAAGGAAAGTTCGCTCCTAACTGGAAGGGCCCATAGATTATCAGAAAATTGTTGCTAAAAGGGGCATTGTACCTGGGAGACATTGAAGGAAATGACCCTGAAATAGCTGTAAATGCAGACGCGGTCAAAAGGTATTACGTTTAACCCTTTTGTAGTACCAATATTATCCGATTAGGATGACAAAGACTTTCATTCTCTCTATCCTAAACACTTCAACCCTTTTGCTCACCCTTTGAGCCGGTTACCTTTCTTTGATTACCCTCTTTAGAACCTGAAAACGTCTCTAAAAAAATCAAATCAAAATCAAAAACAAAGTTTTCCCTGAACTACGTTCGACTTGATTCCGAAAGGATACGTAGGCAGCCTCTCTCTGGGGTTCAGTCATACCAAAACAAAAAATCCACATTTCCCCAAAAGTTGAAACTGGGGCAGAAGTTACAATGGTTCGGCAATGATCCCACCTGAATGATTCCAAAGTTATAATTCAATCCAAATTCTTTTTACCCCAAATCCTGCTCAAGTCCTTCTGATCAATCGGTGAGAATGTTCAAAAAATCGGAGAATGCGGTTGCTTGGAACTAATGCCATAAGATTGAGAGAAACAAAATGAGAGAGTCTTATTGGTGAAAACCCACACGGGCACCGTAAGGCGATGACGAGTAGAGAAAACGAAATGAGAGAGTCTTGTTAGTGAAAACTCACAAAGAGCACTATCAGGCGACGGTGAGGAGAGAAATGAGAGAGGTCAATTGGCGAAAACCCGCAAAGGGCGTCGTTGATCGAAAAGAAGAAATTCCTCACAACCATTGGCACAGAAAGAGTCCTGGTAAGGTTTCTCGGTTTTAAAACACGGGTCATAATGGGTTTATGAGAATTTGGATAGTTTCACAGATCGGGTATCCAGTCCAAGAAGTATGTCATGTCTATTGAAGTTTGCATGCACTCCAGATAAGTCCTTCTTTCTTTCCCTAAAAGGGACACTTCTCTTTAAATTCATTTTCCTATTCTTTCTTTACTTTTCTTTGAATCTCTTCCGGTTTAATCCTCCTCTGAAACTTGTAAGCACGTGATTTTTGACCCTCCCCGGGAATTTTTATGTTCTTAAGCTTTAATATCTAATTTAGGACTAGTATAGCTATTTTAACTATTTTTACTTTATTTCATTGCAAAAAGAAAATTTCAAAAAAAAATATATATATAAATTTTAGTTTATGTATCTCTCATAAACTTGAAAAATACAAAAATTGTACTTTATTTTGGTACTTTATATAAATTCGAAAATTACAAAAAATATAATTCTATTAATGTTTTGTAGTCGTTTTAATTTTGGAAAAATACAAAAAAAATATTACTTTATATTTTTTGTCTTTATTAAAAACGAAAATTACAAAAAATAGTTTTATTAATATTCTATAGTCATTTTAACTTTGAAAAATACAAAAAAACATTACTTCATATTTTATCTTAATATTTAAAAAAAACGAAAATTACAAAAATAGTTTTATTAATATTTTGTAGCTATTTTAAATCTTGAAAAAATATTTAAAAAAATATATAGTTTTGTTTGAATACTAGTCTTATTTTTGGTAGTTATTTTGCTTACATAGGACTAGTTAAGCAACGTTTTCCTATTTCTCGGGTTCGGGCAAAAGAATAATATTCGGGTTCAAACTACCCGGTTTTAGGCCTAATTTCGGACCTAACCCATAATAAACCGTGTCCAGGACACATGGGGAACCCCACCACGCGTGGGGGACATAAACCTTGAACCCCACCACACGTGGGGCTCATTTTTCTTGGCAAAACATTACAAAACACGGACAAACACATTTGACGGATTTTTTTTTTAAACAATTTTGGAAAGGGTACTGTTCAGGCTTCTTCTTCCTAAAGAAGAAGAAGCAAAAACCCTAGGAGCCCGACCCCCCCTTCACCGGGAAACCACCCTTCAACCCAACTCCTCCACCGCATTAACCACTGACCAAACAACCAACGAACACCGTCCAAACACCACCCCGGCTCCTCCCAACTCCGTTCGTCACTGCCCAAACAGCCCGTCGCACCCCCGTCGCCAAGCAGTCCACCGGACCAAAACCAACGAAAACCCTCACCCAAACAACCACCTCCAACCAGCAATCACCCCGACGCCGGAACCCAGCAAAAGGACCCAAACAACCACCTCCTTTCTCCCGTCGTCAACTGAAACCTACCCATCTCCACGTCCAAACACCAGCAAACACCCCATGAACCACCGGCGACGATAACCCTCACCCCAAAACCACTGTCCAAACAGCCCCCCCACGTACCCCCAGCAAACACCCCATGAACCACCGGCGACGATAACCCTCACCCCAAAACCACTGTCCAAACAGCCCCCCACGCACCCCCGGCGACACCCATCGACCACCCGTCAAGAAGCAGCCATCGCTGCTGCGTCGTCCAACCACCCCCTTCGTCAACTGCCCAAACGACCCCTCTAACTGCAGCTTCACGTACAAGGTGTCGCGCCGGAAAAATACAGCAGCAACCAAACAATCCCTGGCCGTTGACAGTTGTGGGTCCGAGTTTTTTATTGTCCGTCTGAGGTCGTCGTCGGGTTGTGCTCGCGGCTTCCGGTCTGATATCGTTGAGTTTGACATCGAGGTTCCGTCATTGGAGAGGTTTCCGATAGTTGTCGGGACAGTTTGGTTGTCGTTCTTGCTTCAAACAGCTGCATATACATTTCCAAACTTGTTATATTTGCTTAAATGGAATGAAATGATATGGATTTCCTATGCACTGTTTGTGTATCGGATTTGTTGAATGTCTCTTCCTTTGTTTCATTATTTTAAGTAGCTATTCCGCATTTTGTTTCTTCATGCTAAGATTATTGTTATCTACATGCTTGTCTTAAGAGTTGTTTGTACGTATAGTAGTAATGTTAAAATCATAGGAGTAATTTTAATCCCACGGAAAAATATTCGTTTCATCAAATAAGTTTAATCTACAACTCATGACCTCGCAAAGTAGCAAAAAATGTAGTTATTTTAAGCCTTGTCTCTTTTTCTAAAATAAATAAATAAATAAACAATAAAAAAAAATGTGACGAGCCTCGCCAAATAAAAGGGACAAATTGCGGGGCCCTCACAAAATATATGTATTAAATACTTAGATTCCGGGATGGGTCGTTTAGCAAATCTCACGGCCCTACCCAAAATAATAATGCGCTAGTTGCTTTAGGCGCGCCTTTAATAATGTTATCTCCCTAAACTCGGGTGCACATTTATGTGACCCAAATCCAAATCTCAACGGAGTCGAAATATGTCTCTAGTCACGGGCACATTGATTGTGACGTGGCCCGAGATGCATGTCCATGACGTTGCAAATTCCTTTTAAAAAATAAGAATGAGATGAGCCTCGCCGAATAAAAACACAAATTGCGGGGCCCTCAGTAAATACTTGTTTTAAAATTACTTAGAATTCAGGAGGTCCGTTTAGCAAATTTCACGGCCTTCCCAAAATAACAACACGCTAGTCTCTTTAGGCGCGCGTTTAATAATCTACTTTCTTAAACTCGGGTGTGTATTTCATGCGACCCAAGTCCAAATCCTAAAACATCAAATAAAATATGTTTCGGATTGTGGGTGCATTTCATGTGACACAGTCCAAAGATATGTTTTAAGCGATGTTCACATTCCTAAAAAATAATGATAATAAAGCGGTTAAAAGTTAAAATTTGCACATAAGTTCATACTTGTATAAAATCAGATAACCAAGCCGAATATAACAATTGAGCGACCGTGCTAGAACCACGGAACTCGGGAATGCCTAACACCTTCTCCCGGGTTAACAGAATTCCTTATCCGGATTTCTGGTAGGCAGACCATAATATAGAGTCATTCATTTCCTCGATTCGGGATTAAAATTGGTGACTTGGGACACCCTAAATCTCCCAAGTGGCGACTCTGAAATAAATAAACCAATCCCGTTTCGATTGTCCTTTAATTGGAAAAAACTCCCCTGCGCCCTCCCGGGTGCGGAAAAAGGAGGTGTGACAGCTCTGGCGACTCTGCTGGGGATCAGACCCAGAACCACTGGTTCCGGGTTAAGAATTCGAGCTTAAAATAATTGTTATTATTTGGCTTTATCTATTATCTGATTTTTACATATTTGAGCCTAATGTGTTAAATGCTGCTTTTACCGCTTTGATATTATTTGAACTGTATATAAACTGTGCCGAAACCCATATCCTTTCTGAGTCTTCTAAATCATGAAGAAGGGTGTACTTTGTACGACTTCTTTTCTGTATAGTGTCAAATCCCAATTTGGAACGAGGTTCGGACAAGTTGCTAAGCCGGTGAAGCTTCTGTATTCCCGATACGCTGCCCCCCCTCGGCTCGAGCTGTCCGCTCGGGTAAGCCAGGTCTAGAACAAACACCCAGGTTCTGAACCTAGTATAACAAAGCCACATGCCAGATCCCTAGTAGGAACGTTTATTTGCATCATGTGCATTTGACTTAGGGGACTCAACACAGGGGTTGAGTCCGTCTAGGACAAGCAACCTGAAAATAATAAACCATCTTATGGCATCCTATGTGCTACATGTTGTATTCAGTCAAGGGCGAATGGGTCATTTGGTCATTTCCAGCATGATGTTATTTTAATCAAAGCATGGGGAACATTTGTGGAATCCAAGAAGCCTTGGAATTCCCTATGTCCCCCACGCTTGCTTTTTGGGAAAACACATGGGGAACATTTGTGGAATCCAAGAAGTCTTGGAATTCCCATATGTCCCCCACGCTTCATATGTTGGAAAAAGCGCATGGGGAACATTTGCGAAATCCAAGATGTCTTGGAAATCCTTATGTTTCCCATGCCACATTTTGAAAATAACAATAAATATAAAAAAATAAAAATACATATAAAAACAAGGCATGAAAATTCAAAAGATTTTGTATGTTGTCATCATTTTCCACAAATTAAAAAATCGTGAAAAGATGAGGAAATGGCAGTGTAGAGATATAACTACTTATTTTTAGAAAGAAAAAAAAAACAAATGTCCAAGTAGTGTCGAAACTCTGCCGAAATTTTGAGAATATAAAATAAAAAATATATGTCTTATTAGTTTGTTTTATTAAAAAAAAAGCATTAATAGAAAAGAAAATTGTTTGTCTTGCCATAAAAATGAAAAAAAAAAGTCTTGTTTTTAAAATATGTGTTATTTATTTGTTTATGAAAATGACAAAATTAAAATAATCCAAAAATATTTTCTCCATTATTGACTTCTTTAGGAAGTCTTTCTAATTGTTTTCAATAAATAATATAAAAAAAAAAAAAACAAATCCGAAAATATTTTGATTCTTTTTCAAAATTGAAAAGAAAATTCAAAATCCAAAAAAAAAATATTTTGAGAAGCATTTCTTTTATTAAAAGCAAAATTCCGAAAAAATATTTTCTTCTTCTTCTTTAGAATAAAGAAAAAAAGAGCAAATGAAAATTCAAAATATATCTTAGAAGTGTTTCTTGTAAAAAGAAAATCAATCAAAAAATGCTTCCTTTCTTCTTTTAAAGTAGTTCTTTTGCCCGAACTACGCGGGTTTGATTCTCACCGGATGTGAGATACGTAGGCAAACCTCATCGGGTCCAACCCCACCTTTTGCTAAAATAGCCAAAAATCAAAAAAAATTAATCTTGTTATAAATAAGTCGGGTGATGTCCAAACCACCTTTTGGCTAAAATAGCCAAAAATCAAAAAAAAAATTTATAAATAAGTCGGGTGATGTCCTACCCACCTTTTGCTAAAAAGCCAAAAACAAATAAATAATAATAAAAGAATAATATGTCAAATTTTAATTTTGTCATAAAGAAGTCGGGTGACGCTGTTTTATCAAGACATAGCCGAATGTTCCCGAAAGAGACGCCGGAAGACTGACTTTGCGTAAACAACCACCTTTTGGGTCATGTCTAGGAGTTTGGTCCAGTTGACCCACACAGCCTTAAAAAGCTTCGTCCCCGAGACGTCGAAAGGCCGTGTTTGCAACACAAGGTTTTTATCATAATTTGAAAAAAACAAAGAGTAAACGGTCAGGTGAATGTCGTTTGGATGTTTAGTCAAAAAAAAATGAAAAAATAAAATAAGCCGAGCCAGCTTCGGTCGCGTCTTAAACCGTTCTTGCCGAAATAGCCTTAGAGTATCTTTCAGTTGTCGAAAGGTTGTTTTCGTAAAAGAATGGACAAGTTGGTAAAGTGTCAAAATAATCCTCCCCGGCCTCAAAATTCATGTGAAGTTTGACAGGGGCCACATTTGCAAAAAAATAACCGTTTAGTTGCATTTGACAAACGGGGAAAGGAAGTTGGCCGTTGTTTTTGTAAATCTTTTGATTAGAATATGCGGGTTGTTTGATTTTCAAGTTTGTAGGTCATCTTTAAACCTTCGAAACCCAATTTGTTTTGTTATGAAAATTGATAAAGAAAAAATGTTTCATTGCTTTTACCTTTCATTTTGTCCGAACTACGCAAGGTCTGATTCATGCGGGGTCATGATACGTAGGCAATCTCCATAAGATTCGACCACAACAAAAAAAAATGAAAAAAAATGAAAAAATGAATGAAAAAAAAAATCAAAAAAGAAGAAAAATGAAAAAAAAAATGTTGTTAATAATGAGGACCGACTGAGTCCATTCTAACCTGTTTTGAATCGCAAAGATAGAAGGTGGTTTGTTTGTGGTAAGCCGAAACTACATATTTGGTTTTGAATTGTGAAGAAAGTTGAGGTGGTTGGTTTGTGCCTCAAAGAAAATGACAACTAACGTCGAAGCTGTTACAAGTGCTCCAGAGACTCAGAGTGGGAAGGTTCCTCGTCATGAGTCACAATTTGCGACACAACAAGAGCAGTACCACTCTCCTGAGTACCACTCGTACTCGTTTGATCTTGCTGCAAAAACTGAGAAGCCTGCCCGAAAGATGGTACAGGAAGAAATGACCCGAAGAGTGAAAAGCTTAGAACAATGGTTGGAAAACATGCAAGGGTTGGCAGGCCAAAAGAGTGTTGCCTTCAAAGATCTATGTATGTTCCCCGATGTCCACTTGCCGCCTGGTTTCAAGACTCCAAAATTTGAAAAGTACGATGGACATGGAGATCCCATAGCCCACCTGAAAAGGTATTGCAATCAACTGAGAGGTGCGGGAAGAAATGAAGAATTGTTGATGGCTTATTTTGTGGAAAGCCTTACGGGAGTAGCCTCCGAATGGTTTATGGATCAAGACACGTCTTGCTGGTATGTCTGGGATGACATGGCACAGGCCTTTGTCAGACAGTTCCAATACAACATCGACATTCCCCCAGACCGTATTTCCCTTTCAAACCTGAAGAAGAAACCAAGTGAAAGTTTCAGGGAATATGCCATAGAAAGGAGAGAGCAAGCAGCTCGAGTTAAGCCACCCATGGATGACCACGAGCTAATTACTGTCTTCCTTCAAGCGCAAGAGCCAGATTACTTTCAAAACATGGTGTCCGCAGTTGGCAAAACCTTCCCGGAAGCAATCAAAATTGGAGAAATGGTAGAGAATGGTCTTAAGACAGGCAAAATTATAAGTCAAGCTGTTCTTAAAGCCGCAACTCAGGCTGTCCTGGTTGAGTCAGATAATCTTAGCGACACAAATGAGGAGATTGAAGAAATCATGATGACATCAGGGTCTAGAAGAGGTCCCAGGAGAACATCTCGAAAGTATGAGCAGCCTCCTCAAATTTTCTATGGCTCCCCTGAGCAGTATTATCTACCTCAGGACGCTCAATACTCTGTCGCTCCACCTCAGTATGTTGTCCAGCCACCAAAACACCCCAGGAGGCGAGCACGAGCATCACAAAATCTCCAGAAGTCTCCACAAAATTTTCAGATGCCCTATAACCCACAGCCAAGCCAGTGGTATAAAGGGGAACAAAGGTTGAAAGATAATTTTACACCAATAGGAGAGTCCTATGAAAGCTTATTTGAGAAATTAAAGAATCATGACATGATTGCACCTATTCCTCCAAATCGTGTGGACCCACGTGCAAGAAGCTTTGACCCTTCTAAAAGGTGTGAATACCATTCCAATGTCCAGGGGCACAATGTTGAAAGCTGTCGGGATTTGAAAAGAGAAATAGAAAGAATGATCCAAGAAGGGCAGATTGTGATCAATAACAGTGACATGGAGCATTCGAACCCTATCGAGAACTTGTTGACAGAGGGTGACGATGTTGAAGCGGGTAATGGTCTTGGCAGTATTGATGCAAAGCTCAGTGGCTAAGATGCCAATTTTTTGGGAGGGCGCTTCGTTCCTTGGTCAGCAAGAGAGAAGCTTGTGGTGGCTTATTTTGTAGTCATTTCTGTTGTTCGGATTATTAAGGTTGTAATTGGGATTTTGTCATGTGTCAAACCTTCTTATCTTTCCATTTTGTCATAGCAGTTTGTTTAAATTTCGTCCAGCTTGTGTTAGGATTTTTGTTTGTTTTATTATTCAAACCATTTCGCCGGTAGTCTAATACAAAGTCGGTCTTTTGTTAGTTCCAGTCGTCTTTTGTTTAGTCCTTTTATCATTTCATTCAATGCCGATTCTAGGGACATGACATGCGCACTCACTTTGGGCCTAGTCTTTAAGGTTAATCCTAAAACCCTAGAAAGGCGATCAGACCATTTAAAGAAAATAAGGACGGTTTGAGATTATTCAGAGCTCGAGTCATGTGGAACTGGGGCAAGTTAAGCACAAAGAAAACCGTTAAAAGCAAGATTCGCCAAATTGGCATGAGGGTCAGTCATGATAATGAGAGTGTCGCCCAACGGTGCTTAGAAATGACAAAGGAAAAATAAAATGTTTAACATAATTGTCAAGTCCAGCACCATCAGAAGAGACTACAAATTTAAAGTGTGTTGTTCGCACTTGGCATGTTTTGAAGACTGAAATGACGAAGACATTTTGTTCTGCTACCCAAACACTTTATCCTTCGTTACCCCTTTTGAGCCTTATTTATTTTCTTTCATACCCCTCGTTCGGAATCAGTAGCAACGAAGAAAAAAAGAGAGAGAAGGAAAGAAAAAAAACAAAACGAAAAAGAGAAAAAAGAAAAGAAAAGAAAATTGATAACAAAGAAAAAAAAGAAAAGAAAATTAAATGAAAAAGAGGAATTGGGAACTACGTTTGACCTGATTCCTCAAAGAGGATACGTAGGCGCTTCACGGCTCGGTCATAGTTTTGAAAAATGAAAAAAAAACAATTAAGATATCCCCAAGCAAGAAACTGGGGCAGAGGTTGCGGTCGTTGTAAATAAATCTAATTCCGAATGTTGTAACTAATAACCCAAAATTAATGCATTTTTGAGCCTTTTATACCTTTTCTTTCTAGCCTATCCAAAACCCACATTACGGTCCAAAGAAAGACCTTCTGATCAGTTTTCAAAAATGCCAAGTCAGACAAATGAAGAGTCTTACCGGCGAACATAACATTCTGTTCCACAGCAGAAAGGACTCTAATCTCCAACAGAAAGAGTCATACCAGCAACACTCCAAATCCCCAGCTGGAGAGAGATATAAAACGAGAGAGTCTTATTGGTGAAAACCTTCACAGGCACCATAAGGCGATGAAAGCTGAGAGAAAAATCCAAAAATGAGAGAGACTTGATAGTGAAAACCCTTCGGGCACTACAAGTCGAATAAGATTGAGAATCAGAGGGGGAATCGCCAATTGAAGATCTTGAAAGATGATTGACGGTAAAGGATAGGCCCCATATGCATGTCATGGCCATTAGAGTCGGTATTTGCATTTGATATATTTTTATTTATAGTTTCTTTTGTAAAAGAGTCATCGTTTCCTTTGTCTTTTATTTTGTTTCTTTTATCTTTCTCCTTTCATAGAAAAGTTCCCCAATAGAGTCTGTCAGGCCAGAACAAGTATGAAATGACTTCAAAATATGCCATCAACTTTTCAAGATGAGATCTGACTAGTACATCCAAATGGTATAGTCAGCAAGGAACAAGCGCGAGGCCAGTGTCAATAAAGATATCCCCAGCAAAAGGGAATTGACAAAAGGATTGACGAGCGTCAAGAGGGATATCCTTGCCAAAACCAAGGTTATAAACCTCAAAGACAAGGCCCGTGAACAAAGCAAGGAGAGCAGTGAGCATGATTTGGCGAAACCCATACTAGACTAAAAGGTCGGGGAAATGCCAGTTTCCAAGCTATGCCACAAAAGAAGAGGGATATCCCCCAGGAGGAAGGGATTATCCCCAGCACATAATATCATCCCCAACAAGTTGTTGAACGCAGAGCAAGGAGGGAGAAAGGGAAAACCATCCCAGAAGGAGTATCACAACCAACCACCGCGTTTTAAACTAACAAAATTTTGTTTGATTTGAAGCAGGTAACGGAAATGGCATTGATGCCAAAACTGCATGCCACAAGGGATATTATCAAACTGGGGCAGAAAATTTTCCTTCCATTTAGAAAATTTTCTGGAAGTCAGATACCCCCAGCTGATAACATTTTACACCCCAACATGTAAGTAAATTAAGGGAGGTAGTCTTTGAAGGAAGAAGCTATGCAAAAACAAAACAAAAAAGGAAAAAAAAGAATAATAAAAAAGAAAAACAAAAAGAATAAAAAGATAATAATGAAAAAAAAAAGAAAAAAAAAGGGTAAAAAAGTCATCCCCATCTAAATAATCCCCAACAGTTTCGAGGGAGGACAACACAGGTAAGTAAATAATAAAAAAAAAAGGAAGAAAGCGAAGGTTTCATTAATAGGAGACGCACTTCCTAGTTTGAAATCATTAGAGTTCTACCCATAGGAGATGCATTTCCTCCTAAGTTCGTTTAGTTTCACCTATAGGAGATGCATTTCCTCCTAATATTGTTTTAGTTTCACCCCAT
This sequence comes from Nicotiana tabacum, assembly GCF_000715075.1. Taxonomy (NCBI): domain Eukaryota; kingdom Viridiplantae; phylum Streptophyta; class Magnoliopsida; order Solanales; family Solanaceae; genus Nicotiana; species Nicotiana tabacum. The sequence continues at coordinate 80,330,209 of NC_134085.1, read as the reverse complement.
AGGAGATGCATTTCCTCCTAAGGTTGTTTTAGTTTTACCCATAGGAGACGCATTTCCTCCTCGGTTTGTTTTAGTTTCACCCATAGGAGATGCATTTCCTCCTAAGTTTAAGTTTTACCCATAGGAGATGCATTTCCTCCTAAGTTTTTGTTTTGCCCATAGGAGATGCATTTCCTCCTAAGTGGTTGTTAAAGATATAAAAAAAAAAGATAACAAAAAGAAAAGACCTAGTCTGATGAACCTTCTCCTAGGATCAAAATCTTAGTCTGACGAATTTTTCTCCTAAGATAGAGACCTAGTCTGACGAACCTTCTCCTAGGACCAAAATCTTAGTCTGATGAATCTTTCTCCTAAGATAACCAAAAACAAAAAATCTTAGTCTGATGAATCTTTCTCCTAAGATGCCAAAAGAAAAGACCTAGTCTGATGAACCTTCTCCTAGGATCAAAATCTTAGTCCGATGAATTTTTCTCCTAAGATAGGGACCTAGTCTGACGAACCTTCTCCTAGGATCAAAATCTTAGTCTGATGAATCTTTCTCCTAAGATAACCAAAAACAAAAAATGACCTAGTCTGATGAACCTTCTCCTAGGATCAAAATCTTAGTCTGACGAATTTTTCTCCTAAGATAGAGACCTAGTCTGATGAACCTTCTCCTAGGATCAAAATCTTAGTCTGATGAATCTTTCTCCTAAGATACCAAAAAGAAAAGACCTAGTCTGATGAACCTTCTCCTAGGATCAAAATCTTAGTCTGACGAATTTTTCTCCTAAGACAGAGACCTAGTCTGACGAACCTTCTCCTAGGATCAAAATCTTAGTCCGATGAATCTTTCTCCTAAGATGCTAAAAAATTTTTTTGAAAAAAAAGAGTCATTTTCCTAAATCCAGGCGCCCACCTGTATAACGAGAGGAATACATTTCAGTCTTTTTCATTACAAGTGTTGAAGTTGGGAGCCCGCCCATAGAACAGAGGAATACATTTCAGTCCTTACATTTCAAGCATTGAAGTTAGGCGCCCACCTATATAACAAGGGAATACATCCTAATCTAGTGTTTAGTTCACTCTCAGCACTGCATCAGTAGTATCAGTGGGCTACGATTTTGCTAACGACTCACAAACCTTCCCAGTGCAAACTGGGTTAGGAAATTTTGTTTGTTTTGTTTGTTTTGATTGTCAGGGACCCGCCTGTAGAACGGAGTTTGTGGTATGTCAAAGATCGAAGAAGTCAGGAGTCCGCCTGTAGAACGGGGAAACATTTTTCAAGATCAAGCAGTGACCCACTGGAAAGCAGAAGGTTACAACAAAAATCCCCAGCACTCAATCCAAGATAGAAGCAACAAGAAGCTCGCCCCAAGAATGCAAGTCAACAGTCTGGGATGATCAACAGAAGCTGGTCACCAAAAAACAAAAAAAAACAAGAAGAAAAAGAAAAAAAAAAAAAAAAAAGAACCCAAATTACGGAAGTGGAGAACAAATGTGGTCTGCTCAAGAACTAGCACCTACAACTAGCAAGTATCAAGGTTCAGATCCAAAGTCTGTATGAAGCACCATTCAAGACTCAAGACCAAGTTTCAGAAGACTTAAGAGATAGGAATCCTTGTAACTAGTAGCTGATAGGCTTAGTTAGTCTTTTTTCAGTTTTCATTTTTGTTGTAATGACAGGACCGCGGACCGGAACCTCAACGGAACGGCACCTCGATCGGCTCTTCACCTCGGTACACTTCACTATCTCTCTCATACCCGAACTACACGTGGCCTGATTCCTGTAAAACCAAGGATATGTAGGCAGCTCAGATACCAGGGCTCGGTCACATTCCCTCCCTTTCCTTAGTGTAGTCCGTCCAAGTAATGGTCGGGTCAAAAACACGTCTAGTCGTTCTTTGTCGGAAAACTCTTCGTGTTTCCAGTCAAAGAGGGGCAGCTGTAAGCACGTGATTTTTGACCCTCCCCGGGAATTTTTACGTTCTTAAGCTTAAATATCTAATTTAGGACTAGTATAGCTATTTTAACTATTTTTACTTTATTTCATTGCAAAAAGAAAATTTCAAAAAAATATATATATAAATTTTAGTTTATGTATCTCTCATAAACTTGAAAAATACAAAAATTGTACTTTATTTTGGTACTTTATATAAATTCGAAAATTACAAAAAATATAATTCTATTAATGTTTTGTAGTCGTTTTAATTTTGGAAAAATACAAAAAAAATATTACTTTATATTTTTTGTCTTTATTAAAAACGAAAATTACAAAAAATAGTTTTATTAATATTCTATAGTCATTTTAACTTTGAAAAATACAAAAAAACATTACTTCATATTTTATCTTAATATTTAAAAAAACGAAAATTACAAAAATAGTTTTATTAATATTTTGTAGCTATTTTAAATCTTGAAAAAATATTTAAAAAAATATATAGTTTTGTTTGAATACTAGTCTTATTTTTGGTAGTTATTTTGCTTACATAGGACTAGTTAAGCAACGTTTTCCTATTTCTCGGGTCCGGGCAAAAGAATAATATTCGGGTTCAAACTACCCGGTTTTAGGCCTAATTTCGGACCTAACCCATAATAAACCGTGTCCAGGACACATGGGGAACCCCACCACGCGTGGGGGACATAAACCTTGAACCCCACCACGCGTGGGGCTCATTTTTCTTGGCAAAACATTACAAAACACGGACAAACACATTTGACGGATTTTTTTTTAAAAAATTTTTGGAAAGGGTACTGTTCAGGCTTCTTCTTCCTAAAGAAGAAGAAGCAAAAACCCTAGGAGCCCGACCCCCCCTTCACCGGGAAACCACCCTTCAACCCAACTCCTCCACCGCGTCAACCACTGACCAAACAACCAACGAACACCGTCCAAACACCACCCCGGCTCCTCTCAACTCCGTTCGTCACTGCCCAAACAGCCCGTCGCACCCCCGTCGCCAAGCAGTCCACCGGACCAAAACCAACGAAAACCCTCACCCAAACAACCACCTCCAACCAGCAATCACCCCGACGCCGGAACCCAGCAAAAGGACCCAAACAACCACCTCCTTTCTCCCGTCGTCAACTGAAACCTACCCATCTCCACGTCCAAACACCAGCAAACACCCCATGAACCACCGGCGACGATAACCCTCACCCCAAAACCACTGTCCAAACAGCCCCCCCACGTACCCCCAGCAAACACCCCATGAACCACCGGCGACGATAACCCTCACCCCAAAACCACTGTCCAAACAACCCCCCACGCACCCCAGCGACACCCATCGACCACCCGTCAAGCAGCAGCCATCGCTGCTGCGTCGTCCAACCACCCCTTCGTCAACTGCCCAAACGACCCCTCCAACTACAGCTTCACGTACCAGGTGTCGCGCCGGAAAAATACAGCAGCAACCAAACAATCCCTGGTCGTTGACTGTTGTGGGCCCGAGTTTTTTATTGTCCGTCTGAGGTCGTCGTCGGGTTGTGCTCGCGGCTTCCGGTCTGATATCGTTGAGTTTGACATCGAGGTTCCGTCATTGGAGAGGTTTCCGATAGTTGTCGGGACAGTTTGGTTGTCGTTCTTGCTTCAAACAGGTGCATATACATTTCCAAACTTGTTATATTTGCTTAAATGGAATGAAATGATATGGATTTCCTATGCACTGTTTGTGTATCGGATTTGTTGAATGTCTCTTCCTTTGTTTCATTATTTTAAGTAGCTATTCCGCATTTTGTTTCTTCATGCTAAGATTATTGTTATCTACATGCTTGTCTTAAGAGTTGTTTGTACGTATAGTAGTAATGTTAAAATCATAGGAGTAATTTTAATCCCACGGAAAAATATTCGTTTCATCAAATAAGTTTAATCTACAACTCATGACCTCGCAAAGTAGCAAAAAATGTAGTTATTTTAAGCCTTGTCTCTTTTTCTAAAATAAATAAATAAATAAACAATAAAAAAAAATGTGACGAGCCTCGCCAAATAAAAGGGACAAATTGCGGGGCCCTCACAAAATATATGTATTAAATACTTAGATTCCGGGATGGGTCGTTTAGCAAATCTCACGGCCCTACCCAAAATAATAATGCGCTAGTTGCTTTAGGCGCGCCTTTAATAATGTTATCTCCCTAAACTCGGGTGCACATTTATGTGACCCAAATCCAAATCTCAACGGAGTCGAAATATGTCTCTAGTCACGGGCACATTGATTGTGACGTGGCCCGAGATGCATGTCCATGACGTTGCAAATTCCTTTTAAAAAATAAGAATGAGATGAGCCTCGCCGAATAAAAACACAAATTGCGGGGCCCTCAGTAAATACTTGTTTTAAAATTACTTAGAATTCAGGAGGTCCGTTTAGCAAATTTCACGGCCTTCCCAAAATAACAACACGCTAGTCTCTTTAGGCGCGCGTTTAATAATCTACTTTCTTAAACTCGGGTGTGTATTTCATGCGACCCAAGTCCAAATCCTAAAACATCAAATAAAATATGTTTCGGATTGTGAGTGCATTTCATGTGACACAGTCCAAAGATATGTTTTAAGCGATGTTCACATTCCTAAAAAATAATGATAATAAAGCGGTTAAAAGTTAAAATTTGCACATAAGTTCATACTTGTATAAAATCAGATAACCAAGCCGAATATAACAATTGAGCGACCGTGCTAGAACCATGGAACTCGGGAATGCCTAACACCTTCTCCCGGGTTAACAGAATTCCTTATCCGGATTTCTGGTAGGCAGACCATAATATAGAGTCATTCATTTCCTCGATTCGGGATTAAAATTGGTGACTTGGGACACCCTAAATCTCCCAAGTGGCGACTCTGAAATAAATAAACCAATCCCGTTTCGATTGTCCTTTAATTGGAAAAAACTCCCATGCGCCCTCCCGGGTGCGGAAAAAGGAGGTGTGACAAAACTAATACAAAGAAAAGATGGCAAGATTGATTTTACAGCATTCTGCTTAGCAAAAGTCGAGTTCAAGTAAAGGCACCCAGCCTCAGCAAGTGCCTCAAGTCGATCTCGACTAGCCTTGATGTCCGATGCTCCAAAGTCAAAAACTCTTGAAAAGGAAATAAACCCAAAGTTAAGCTACCATAAAGGTAAAATAAGAAAGGCCAAGTCCCCACACGGGTTAGCCGTCATGTGAAATTTTGGGAAAAGTCAAGATACTCGGTTTTAGAAGAGAGATCGGTCTCCAGAAAGCCAGCAAGCAGTAAAGGATTTCAGCAAAAGAGTTGGGCCGAGATCAAGTAATCAAAACAATCAAGGTCACAAAACCAACCACTGTTTCAAACTGACAAATTGTTCTTTGATTTGAAAACAGGTGCAATCCAAGATAACCTCACAAGAAGCAGGTGCAACAAAAGCAAGGTGCGCAGAGACCAGAATGGTCCTGCAGCAGAAGTTAACTCAAAAAGGGAAGTCCCTTTGAAACTCGTCATGCATCCTCTTGAATAAACTATTAAAAGTAAAATGAAAAGAAAGAAGAAGAAAATTCAAAATCATGGTAGCATAGGGCCTCCAATATCTAGCTATGTTTTCCCAATATAGGGTCTCATTCCCTAATCGCTCCCAGCATAACCTGGTAGTCTTCTCCATTACAGGGTTCCACTCCCTAGTTGATTCCCGGCATAACCCGTGGACCTCCCCGGCATAACCTGAGGACCTTTTTCCTTCCCAGCATAACCCGAGGACCTTTTTCCTTCCCGGAATAACCTGATGACCTTTCCCGGCATAACCCATAAACCTCCTTGGCATAACCCGACGACCTTTTTCTTTTCCGGCATAACCCGATGAACTTTCCCAGAATAACCCGTGGACCTCCTCGGCATAACCCGAAGATCTTTTTCTTTTCCGGCATAACCCGATGAACTTTTCTGGCATAACCCGTGGACCTCCCCGGCATAAACCGAGGACCTTTTTCTTTTCCGGCATAACCCAATGAACTTTTCCGGCATAACCCGTGGACCTCCTTGGCATAACTCGAGGATCTTTTTCTTTTCTGGTACAACCCGATGAACTTTCCCGGCGTCACCCGGGGACCTTTTTCTTTTCCGGCATAGCCCAATGGCCTTCCCGGGCATAACCCGTGGACCTCCTCGGCATAACCCGAGGACCTTCTCCTTTTTTCGGCATAACCTGATGATTTTCCCGGCATAACCCGTGGGTCTCGGCATAACCCGAGGACCTTTTTTATTTTCTGGCATAACCCAATGACCTTCCCCGGCATAACCCGTGGACCTATCCGGCATAACCTAAGGATCTTTTTCTTTTCCAGCATAACCCGTGGACCTCCCCGGCATAATCCGAGGACCTTTTTCTTTTCCAGCATAACCCGATGGCCTTCCCCAGCATAACCCGTAGACCTCCCCAGCATAACCCGAGGACCTTCTCCTTTTTCCGGCATAACTCGTGGACTTTTTTCTTTTCCGGCATAACCCGGCCATTTTTCGAGCATAACCTGACAATCTTTCCAATTTAGGGCACCAATCCCTAGCTGATTTTATTATAGATATAGAGCTCCACTCCCTAATCTCTTTTTCCCAAGGATGCACAATCCTGATTTTATTGCTTTCAATAAAGAAATAGCTTAGATTTTGTTGCAATAACCCACAAAATTTTCCTAGTGAAAACTAGGGCAGAAAATTTCGTTCGTTTGTTTGTTTACTTTGGTGCCTAAACAGGTTTTCACTATGAGGCACAAGATTGAGATGACCAAAATAAGGAGTCTCAACCCAAATAAAAGAAAAGAAGAAACAAGAAAAGAAGTTGAACTCTAAGTGTAGAAGCGGAGAAAAGTAGCAGACTACACAAAATTTGATTGAAGTCACAAGCTTCGCACGTCCCGCCTTGATCCGAAAGCTAAAGAAGAATGAACCAGCGGTTGTAGTTAACGAGCATCAAGATTCAGATCAGAGTCTGTAGGAAGAACCATCCAAGACTCAATATCAAGCTTCAGAAGGTTTATAGATAGGAATCTTGTAACTCGTAGTTGATAGGCTTAGCTAGTTTAGATTTTCATCTTTTATTTCGGTGTAATAAGGAGCTCAGCAAGTAGAAACAACAGCAACAACAGTGAAATCACAGTTTTCCGGTAGTCCCAGCTACCAAAACTTCCAGAACTACACTGACCTGATTCCTTTATAGCCAATGATATGTAGGCAACCTCCGAAGCAAGGTTCGGTCAGACTTTTTCAAAAGATGCTTCTCATGGAGTTTCGAACGGGCAAAAATCCCTCGTAATTGCTCATTTTATCTTTGCCCGAAAACCCTTCGTGTTTCCAAGCAAAGAGGGGCAGCTGTGAGCATGTGATTTTTGCCCTATATGAATTACTCCTACAGAATCCAAGAAAATATATTTTTTCTTAATTATTTGCCATTTTTAGGAATTTCTATAGAATTTTATTAATTGTTTACATTTTTGTGCATGTTTAATTTTTATTTAGATCATGAAAAAATACCAAAAATATCATGCATTGCATTTAGGCTTTATTTTTACATTTTTAGGATTAATCAGTAATTATTTGTTTTATAAAATGAAAATCACAAAAAATGCTTCATTTTTACACTTTTCCTTTTATATTTAGGTTATTAATTTTTCTCTTTTAATTTGGGATTAAGCAGCTTTTATAATTTTTGTAATTAGTTAATTAGTTTAATTTCACATTTTTTTAGATAATTTAGGATTTCAATTTTAGGATTTTTAATTAAACGAAAAAAGAAAATAAATTAGAATTAAAAGAAAGAATTGAAAAGGAGGTTTTTATTTTTGAAATTGGGCTAACTTTACACCTAAAGCTGACCCAAATCCGTTGCCAATTACCCACAAGCTAAGCCCAAAACCAAACGCACCCGGTCCAACTCCCATTCTCCTAAAACGGCCCCGTATCCCCCCTTTTTTAATCCTAGCCGTTGATCATCTTAGATCTAACGGCTGGGAACTGACCTTGCATTAACTATATTACTATCCGAACACAGAGCCCCCATCCCCCATCGAATCCCTTTCACTTCTGTCTCCTTCCTCATACACAGACCAAACCCTAGCCGCCCTCGATCCCATGCCGCCTCCGCCACAAACCACCCGTTGGCGGTTCCGGTGCTCCAAACACCACTATTTTTACACCATAGAATCCTCGTCCACTCCTCATCTTATATCCCCAATTAATTTTTCCCAAATCCCCACCGAATGGCTCGAATCTCGAATCTAAGATTCAAACCAAAAACCTTAACTCCTCCAAATTACCCCAAAATCACACCCCACAGTCCTCACCTTCCCCTTATCACTGTCTTACCCGTGATTCCCCAAATATACTTGCCAAACACCCCCCCCCCCCCACAATTTCAGATCTATGAAAAGCTAGAAAACCCTAGCCTACTCAGTTTCAAGGCTCGAATTAGCCGGAATGCATGCTAGTCAATTATTCTTGGCAAGAACAACTGATTAGCATCAATTCTGGTTCATTTCGGAGAGATTTGGACCCCTGCATCAACCCAGTGCTGCTTGAAGACCTTTCTTCGATTTTCTTTTTAGGTAAATCTCGTTGCCTTCCTGTTTTACTTTTCCCTTTTTGAGAATCCTCTTCATCTCCTTTCTTTATGTTCAGTTATATATTTTAGGTTTGTTTTTGCTTCCTGGCCAGAATTGTGTTGTGTATTTGTCTTTGCATCTGATGATTAGTTTAGTCAGCATATTTTAAAATTCCACCGTATAAGAATCTATTTTTTCTTCATTGTTAGAAGTGTCCCTGTTTCAATCTTTGAACTTGCTTAAAAAATTAGTTTCTTAGGGGTTTAATTAACCCGGTTTCAATTGGTGACTCGTGTAGTTTAAATCTTGAAATAACCTCATTTTTGCTGTCGATTAGTTATTAATTTCTTTTTTTTGATTTTGTTTTTGTTGTTTGTTGTGTTATTTGTTTGGAATCATCTTCTAGTATACTGAAATTGCATGCTTAGTTTTTTTATATATATAGTTGTTTAATGCATAATTAGCTTAGGTTCAGTATTATTCAATTTGTTTGTTCGTTTGTTTAAACCCGTCTGCTTATGCTCATTTAAAAAATTGATAATCTGAAAAGCATTGTGAAGTTTTGGTTCATTTTAGAGGTTAGGTTTATGTTTTAATTTGCTTAAGTTAGCCTTGTCGGTTGTTTTGATTCAATTACTGATATTAGCTCCATTTGTTTATGTTTGCCTTAGTGTGTAGATCAATAGAAACTTTAGGGACTCAATTGAACCTAAAAGTTTAGGATAGAGCTGAAATAGGCAGTAACTTAAAGGGTAAAATTGGATTTTTACTTAGGCTAAAATCAGAAAGTTCTAGCACTTAGAACAGCTGTCCCTATCCTTAGCAAATGCTGATAGTGGATAAGAGAAAAAGGACATACAACAGTCAAAAGATGCTGTACTATTTTAAAATTTAGGAATTTAGGTCAGATATTCCCTTTTGATGCCATTTTTGTGCACTTTATAAAAGGGAAAAACATTCACTCACACACACAGACATTGAGCATTATTTTATTGCATAAAAGTTCCATTTTCTTTCTGAAAAAGTTCAGATTCCAGAAAACTTGCAAAAAATTTCAAAACTTCTCATTTTTTGATTCTTCACAAGTTGCAAAATATGGCTTGAAATGGAAGGTTTTCTTGTTTCCTTGAGCTGGTTGTCTGGTTTCAAAGTATTCTCATTTGGTTCAAAATTTTCTGATTCATTTTCTGGGCTGCTTCTGTCATCACTGCTAAAATTCAATCTATTATTTTCTGACCTTTAGCTGGTCTTTTAGTTATTTTTCTGCACTCAGGTATGTGAAACTCCCATGTAAATCTTCTTAGAATATAAAATGAGAGTTTGAATCACTAAATGTATGACCATGCCTAAGTTATATGTGTTCTTCTATGTGTTCTTATTGATATGACTATCATACTTGCTTGCAATTTCTTTCTATGATTCACTAGTGATCTTGTTTGTCCATCTTAGATTAAATGCATAAATCTGGACTGATATGGTGTCCATTGAAGAGTAATTTATATTGTAAAATTTGGTAATCAATTTTTAAGCATTGATTCTATAGTAATAATTGATTACGACTTGTTGTTTCACTCATTGGGTGCTGCTCATGGCCAATATGATGCACAAGGGAAAGTCCAGTGGCTTTTCTCCTTGTAAATCACAGGGATTGATTAGAGAAGTGGACAATACACATCCAAGAGTCTGTTGAATAATGATTAGAGTTCAAATGGAAGTTGAAAGAAGCACTAATATACATGTTTAGGTTCATTGGGTTATAGCTGAAATCAAAACTCACTATCTGTAGTTAATCAACAATAGGAGATTTTTGAAGTTTATATTTCGGGACAGATGGGGTTGGAATTTCGGCATCTTCTTTGTATAGTAAATTAGTTATTTTAGAAATTAACATCATTGTAATATTTAAACCTGTTGTAGTTAGATATGGATATGGTTGATTTTGTAATATTGAATTGGTTATGCTTTGAGAATTTTGGGCTTGGCAGGCACTCAGGCCCATATCTTTGGGATTTAATTACATCCAGCTTTCGAGTTCCGATGATGGAACTCATCTAGCGGGCAATGTTGGGTTCAAACCCTCCTAGGCCTAGGCCATTGGGCCTGGGCACTACACCCAATAGTTTGGCTTGATTATAAAGCTTCTTTTGTACATATATAGTATGAATGTATGTATTTTAGGTCTTGCAAATCATGTTAATGAAATTAATCTTTGAGTTTGGATTTGTATTTTTGAAAAACTTTGTTCCTGATTTTCCTAAACAAAGTGAAATCATTTCTGCAATTCATTTTGGAAAATGGGTAGGCTGTAGAATGTAAAGGGTAGATAGGCCCAGCTACTAAACGGTTATAACGGGGCCGCCTAATTCGAGCTCAATGTGAGCCGGCTCTTGGAAAGAAAACAGGCATGTCAAGGCCTTTGAATTTAGTTCATTTTTTTGGGCCAAATTTCGAGCCCAACGCAGTTGCAAGGATTGATTGATCCTTTGCTAGATAACCAAATGGGCCACTGCTTGCCCCAAACCTCATTATCAGAATAATTAAAAGCCCATCCTGTACAGTTATATATTTTAAGTCCAAATTAGTTACTTTAATTAAACAAGCCTTCTAAAATTGAGGTGTGCCATTTTCCGTTAAATAACCAATGGCCCTCATATGGATATTAACCTATTATTAAAATAACCCTAAATAATCGTAATTTGCTTTAGGCTCGATTTAGATTAGTATTGCGATTATGTATACGTTCGTGTAACATAATTGCAAATTTAATTCTAAAAAGTAACTCGAGGGATGCGTTCGCACAACTTCAACCAAACTTTTGGTAATAAAATCAACAAAGCGTTATTAATTGCGGACACGTTCGCGTGACATGATTTTTGATGTGCCAAAGGAAATGAGTATACGTACGCATAACTCGATTCTTTAATTATGAATAAATCAAGTGATTAAAAGCAGTTAAAAGGTAAATGCACATAGGTCCAAAAAATAAGTAATTAGACAACTTAATCCAAGTTATAATCACTAAGCGACCATGCTAGAACCATGGAATCCGGGAATGCCTAACACCTTCTCCCAGGTTAACAGAATTCCTTATCTAGAATTTCTGGTTCGCAGACTTTAAAAAATAAAATTTTCCTCGATTTGGTATTTTAAAATAAACCGGTGACTTGGGATACCAAATAAACTATCCCAAGTGGTGACTCTGATAAATTAAATAATTCCATTTCGAATAATGTCACTTTAATTGGAAAAACTCCTATATACCCTCGGGTGGGTAAAAAAGGAGGTGTGACAAATACCATAGAGAATAATAGAATAATTGTAGCCCTGTGACATAGGAGATTAGGTCATGTACCTTTAGCTGTAATGAAGAAAGCAAGTGTTTTTCAATCTATGCATCTTGAGAATGTTGAGAAGCACTGTACTATGTTCCCTTTGGCTAAGCAAACAAGGCTACCATTTCATATAAGCTCCTCAATTGCTCATTCAAATTTTGATATGATTCATGTTGATGTGTGGGGTCCCTATAGGATCCCTACCTATGATGGGAAAAAGTACTTCTTAACTTTAGAAGACGATCATTCCAGATTCACCTGTATTTTTTTGTTACCTTCAAAGGCTAAGACAATTGTTGTTCTCAGAAACTTCTTTACAATTGTTGTTCTCAGAAATTTCTTTCTAATGGTACAAAATATTAATTCTTCAACTGTTAAGGTTCTAAGAACACATAATGGCTGTGAATGTTTCACCACTCAGATGACAGATCTACTTCAGTCACTAGGCATTATACATTAAAGTTCATGTGTCTATACTCCACAACAAAATAAAGTAGCTGAAAGAAGGAATAGACATATACTCAATGTAGCTCGAGAACTCAGGTTTCAGGCCTCAGTTCCTCTTAGGTTTTGGGGAGAATGTGTCTCTACAGCAGTGTACCTCATAAATAGGGTACCTGCTTCCACTCTCAAAGACAAGACCCCTTATGAAACTCTGCATGGTTCCCCTACATCTATTGCTCACTTGAGAGTATTTGGGTGTCTAGTTTATGTGTCAGAGTGAGGAAAATATATAGTTTGCTCCTAGAGCTATTCCAGCAATCCTCCTTGGTTATTCAATGGTTCAAAAGGGCTACAAAATATATACATTGACTTCAAGGGAATTCATTGTGAGTAGGGATGCAGTCTTTAAAAGGGATGTTTACCCCTTTAAACATACAGACCTGCCTATATCCTCTCTATTGCCTATATTAGAATTCTCATCTTATGATATCTCTGACAATAGAGTGATAATGCATCTTCAATATGATACTATCACTACTCCTACTACTATCTCTCCTGAGCACAATGATATTGAGCACTCTACTGATGCTTCTATCTCTGTGGAGATTCTAGATGCAGCTACTGATGTACACCTCAATACTCCACTTGTAGAACTGGTTGTTGATGTCTCACCTTCTGTATTACCTCCTGAAGCACCTGAGCCTAGCAGAAAATCTCAAAGGGTTTCTAAACCACCATTGTGGATGAAGGACTATGTGGTTCAGTATCAAGGAAAGTCTAATTGCTGCTATCCTCTTTCCAACTATGTCAGCTACTCTAATATTTCCTCTGCATACAGCTTTATTCTCTCTGCATACTCAACTATTATTGAGCTAAAAACTTACAAAGAATCTATTCAGAATCCCAAGTGGATTGCAGCTATGAGGTTTGAAATCACTACTCTAGAAGAGAATAACACTTGGAGTATAATTAATCTTCCAGAAGGAAAAGCCCCCATTGGGTGCAAATGAGTGTTCAAGGTTAAATACAGAACTTCAGGTGTAGTTGAGAGATACAAAACTAGACTAGTTGCTAAAGGATATAGTCAACAAGAAGGCTTGGACTACATAGAGACTTTCTCTCTTGTGGCCAAAATGGTCACAGTTAGGTCTGTAATAGTAGTTGTTGCAACTAAGCATTGGCCAATCTTTCAAATGGATATAAAAAATGCATTTCTTCAAGGATATCTAGTTAAAGAAGTGTACATGGAAATTCCTAAGGGGTTTTCTACTCAGGGAGGGTCTGGCAAAGTCCGTCGACTTCACAAGTTGTATGGCCTCAAACAGGCTCCAAGGCAGTGGAACAAGAAGCTAACTGATGCTCTACTGCAGCTTGGTTTCACCTAGAGTCATTTTGATTACTCTCTTCACTAAGAAGGTGGAGACTAAAATGGTTCTTGTGCTAGTGTATGTAGATGACCTCTTGGTTTTAGGCAACTATCCTAACCCGATCTTGCAAACTAGAAGTGATCTACAACTCAAATTCAAGATGAAAGATCTTGGTGAGCTCAAATTTTTTCTTGGGAATTGAGTTTGCAAGATCAAGGGAGGGAATTATTCATGAATCAAAGGAAGTATGCCTTGGAATTGATTGCTGAAATGGGGCTTGGAGGAGCTAAACCTACTGGTTCTCCATTGGAGCTTAATCAGAAGTTTACTTCTACTGATTATGATGTCTTAATCAATAATCAAGATACAACAAATACTCAACACACAGATGCAGAAAAGGACACATTGTTAACTGATGCTACCCAGTATCAAAGGTTAATTGGAAGGCTTCGAAATCTAACATGACAAGGATAGACATTGCTTTTGTTGTTCAAGTACTCAGTCAATTCATGCATAAACCCGAGCAATCTCATTGGGAAGCTGCAATAGGAGTAGTAAGATATATCAAGAATGCATTGGGAAGTTTGAAGCCTTTTGTGACTCAGATTGGGGAGGCTGCTTACAGCCAAGGAAATCTGTTACAGGTTGCTTAGTGAAGTTTAGCAGTGCTCTAGTCTCATGGAAGTAAAAAAAAGTAGGATATTGTGGTAAGAAGCTCTGCAGAAGCAAAGTTTAGAAGCATGGCCTCAGCAGTGGCTGAGTTAACATGGTTGACAGGCCTATACAAGGAGCTATGTGTTAAAGTCCATTTGCCCAATAATCTATATTGTGATAGTAAATCTTCGATTCAAATTGCAGCCAATCCTATTTCTCATGAACGCACAAAACACATTGATATAGACTATCATTTTGTTGGAGAAATTATTTTTTCAAGGAGCAGTGAAAACACAACACATCTCCACAAGAACAACAGGCTGATCTTCTTACTAAAAGCCTAGGAAAGCCATAGCATGATTATCTACTGTCCAAGCTGGGGATGAAGGATGTGTTTCAACCATCAACTTGAGGGAGGGTGTTGGAGTATAGAAAGCAATTGAAGCAAAATACAGTTAGAAGCAGTTAGAGTCAGTTAGTTAGGTAAAGTCTGTTAATAGGTGACAGTTGTCACCAGCTAAGTTAAGTGAGGATTGGTAAGGTGTAGATGTTAATGTATATATATACACGAATGTTGTACAGACTAACACTTCTGATGAATACAAAAATTGAATTGATTCTATGCAGAAGCTAACCTTCTTCCTCTTCTTCTTTTTCACTCTCTTAATCATTAATGAAGGTTCTAGAACTCTTCAGTTTGAATTGTTTTCTTTCATGAAATGTATTAAAGTATATTTTACTCAATTACCTAGAAAGAATATGTTAAAATAATTAGGTTATTTTGTAAATAATTAGGTTATTTTGTATATTACTAGCTACTCTTATGGTCCTCAAGTTGTTCTATTATTACTTCCCGGGCAACCCAGAAGATTGTTTGTGGTTAAAATATAAAAACACATTATATATATATATATATATATATATATATATATATATATATATATATATATATATATATATATATATATATATATATATATATATATATATATATATATAAAAGATTTTATTTGAATTTTTCAAAGTAACTATATGAGATATAATTTTTTTCTTTGTGCAGTACCCAGGAACGAAAAAGCAAAGAATGTAAAAGTATATAGTATCGATACACTTCTATTTGATTTTGGATATTAATACTCAGGACATGCTAATGGAGATTCAATTCGAATTTGTTCAAAATTTTATATTTTGAATTAATTTTAGTTGGACAGAGCACAAAAACATGATAAGAGCATATCAATACTATATAGGGTAAAATATGATATGACACGTGGTCATATAAAGGAAAAACACGTGAAACCCAAGACGGGGATGGCCAAAGACCGAACACAACTATTCTGCTTGTCACCGAAACGAATAATGTTCATAAAGGTGTATTAAATGCTTTGCACCCGGTAGCATTTAATAAAGAATATTCTGTAGTATTAAGAGCAATGGCCTGTTACAGAGAATTTGACATTTCTGTTCACCATTACATCTTCATCAATGACCTTCATAATTAACATTAAAGGAGGGCACTATACCAAGACCTTCTTCCTTCGACACAACTATAAATAGTGAGCTCAGTTATTATTGTAAAGTATCACGATCTGGAATCCCTACCATCGGGACCGTGATGGCACCTAACATCACACTTTCTAGGCAAGCCAAAGCTAGAGATTTATTAGCCAATTCCTTTACGTTTCAGTGATTAAAAATAAGCGAGCTAAAGCAAGTCGAAATGAATACGGAAGTAAATAAATAACCACTTTGATTTTATACTATTACTGCCTAGAGTCCAGAGTCATAATTCACGAACATTCTAAGATTTTTCTACAAGTATTTGTCCGAAAGAAAATACAACTGTTTGCGAAATAAGGAAAACACTAAAGTATGAGATATAGAAGGGGACGCTAGGGCCTGCGATTGCCGGTAGGTCTACCTTGGGTCTCCTAGCTGACAAATCCTATAGCCAACCTCTCGATCAGCCCGAACCAGCTTCAAAATCTGCACAGGAAGTGCAGAGTGCAGTATCAGTACAACTGACCCCATGTATTAGTAAGTGTTGAGCCTAACCTCGACGAAGGAATGATGAGGCTACAGCGAGGCAATCACAATATAACCTGCATACAGTATATAATAAAAGTAGAAAGAAAGACAGGATAAAATAGAGCAGTAACTTGCAAGAAATGAATACAGTTATCAAAGCATATTATCAACTACTACTCATCCTTAAGTGAAATTTAAGACTATCGTTCAGCTAACATAGTCAAGGAAAAGTATAAACGTATAGGTTGTTGCGGCGTGCAACCCGATCCCACTGTACATCTCATATTCCTCCCTTATTTCCTCTTATTAACATAAACAACAGAATATAGATAAGAGTGTTGTGGCGTGCAACCCGATCCCACCATATCACAATAATCACAATCACAGTTTACCCTTATTTCACCACAATCTACCCTTATTACATATGTTGCGGCGTGCAACCCGATCCCACCGTACATATCATTTCACCATTATTCCTCCTCAATATATTACCCTTATTCCACCTGTTGTAGCCCGTAACCCGATCCCACCATATCAATATCAGTTACTTAGCAAAACAGAAACTTCACAATTCAAGTCACATAACCCTTCACAAGGCTTAACCTCGTACCAAAACAATTAGGAAGCTTATACACTATGAGACGTTACACAAGTAATACTACTTAGCGAGACCAATCCAGAATATGCAGTGAAAATACCCATAACCAGCTTAAGCAAATAATAGGAGACTACGAAGCTACGGAATAACTAATACTTTCAACAAAGAGAAACAATGTCTAACAAGTAGCAATTAAGCATGGGAATACAAGTAAAGCATGTAGCAGTTAAGGCAGGAAAAAGACAATATAAGAAGAAAGGGAAGGAAACAGGCAGAAACAGATAACTTGGCGGTGCATAAGTACTCATCACCTCACATATATGCCGCTCACATGGATTTCATATAGCAAATAAGTCAAGAGTTCCTAATCCCTCGAGTCAAAGTTAGACACGATACTTAACTCGTTCCACGGGCCACTCATTACTCAATTACCACTTTTCCTCTAGTATCCACCTCCAAACCACTCGTATCTAGCCACAATTAACTCAATAACATCAATCCTTGCTAAAGGAATCAACTATAATATATAAATTTAGAATTGTCAAACTTTCCCCCAAAATGCAAAAACCGACCCCGGGCCCGCTTGGTCAAAACCTGAGGTTCGGACCAAAATCTATTTACCCTTTTAAATAGTCCGGATATATAATTGGTTTTGGAATCCGACCTCAATTCGAAGTCTAAATCCCCAATTTTCCAAATCCCTAGTTTCTATCCAAAAATTCCCAATCCTACCATGAACACTCTAGATATTAGGTTGAAAATTCATGAAATGCAATGTGTAATTAAAAGAAAGTAGTTTAGAATCACTTACCAAAAAATTGAGGAAGAAAACGTCTTTTGAAAATCGCCTCTAGGTCATCTAGTTTTGAAATTTTGAAAGAATGGCCAAAAATCCCGTAATGGGACTATTTTATCACTGGGCGTCATTGTTCATCGCGTTCGCGTTAACATTGACGCGTTCGCGAAGAGCTGCGGCTTAATGGCTTATGCGATCGCGAGAGGATACATGCATTCGCGAAGGTTTATCCCCCTAACCTTCACGTACGGGGGACAAGATCCGTGTTCGCATAGTATAACCTTAAGTTCCCTCGCCCAACCCGTCTACTGCTACACGCTCTCGTAGTTGACGCATTCGCGAAGGGTAGCCCCCCCCCACTACTCCGCATTCGCATCCTTTGTCTTGCGTTTGCATGGGGTATTTTTACCCCAGTACCAATTTTCCTTTCGCGATGGCGGTTGGACATACGCGATTGCATAGAAGTCTACACCAGACATCACTTGAAGTAAAATACCAGATTTTTTCTAAGTCTAAAACATCTCGTAGCTTATCCGAAACTCACTTGAGCCCTCGGGTCTCCAAACCAAACATGCACACAAGTTCTAAAACATCATATAAACTTGCGTGCATGATCAAATTTCCAAAATAACACCTAGAACTACGAATTGAACACCAAATCGAATGAAATTTTCAAGAAAGCTTTAAAACTTCTAACTTCTCAACTGGCCATTCGAATCATGTCAAACCTATTCCGTTTCTCACCAAATTTCACAGACAACTCATAAATACTATATTGGACCTGTACCGGGTTCTGAAACTAAAATACAGACCCGTACAAACAAGACCAAACACCAATCAATTCTTAAAAACCATTAAATTTTCAAACTTTCAATTTTCATCAAAAATTTATATCTCGAGCTAGGTACCTCGGAATTCGATACCGAGCATATGCCTAGGTCCATATTTCATTACAGACCCATTGGGACTGTCAAAACATGGGTTTGAGTCCGGATCTGTTTACTCAAAATATTGACTGAAGTCAACTAAAATCAACTTTTAAGGCAAAATTCTTATTTTCATCAACTTTTAACATAAAAGCTTTCCGGAAAGACGCCCGGACTGCGCATGCAAATCAAGGAGGGTAAAAATGAGATTTTTAAGGCTTAAGAGCGCATAATCGAGTTCTAAAATATAAGATGACCTTTTGGGTCATCACATAAAGGACACGAACTTTCTGGCTAACTTACACTATATTCTATACAAAGCTTGATACAATTATACTTTCTCACTTTTTGATCTCATCATTGCTATGCCCGGAAACCTTGTTCCCGGAACTATCATATCTGCTGTTTCATCTATATTTTAAGGCTATGTATTGTATAATTCTTAAATTATTTTACTATTTAAGGATAATATTAGTTTGCTTGTCTAGAAACCACGTATAAATTCAACCGTACCATTTTACGGGTAAATAATTTGGCGCCACTGTAGGGCCTAGACAGTTGTGCAATTAAATTGATCCTTGCCTATTTTACTACGTGCTTTGATTACTTTGTCTTAGAAAAGATCACCAAAAAATGGCAGATAAAATTATTAACAACACGCACAAACCTGAGATTCGAGGGGATCAACCTCATTTTGAGGCTCAAACAGTGACACCCACAATGAGGGGAATGACACCATACCGGTGCATGATAGGCAGTATCCTCAACAAATTCGGGAGACAACTCTTGATGATGTTGATGAGGAGCATGTTGTTGATGCGATAAGGGTCTTGCAAGAGCAGCATGCGATTATTCTGTGCCATCTCATGCCACAGGATAAGGTTATGATGCATGTGAAGAAGGCGCTATCAGGGGCTTCGAATAATGCAAACAAACAAGATCCAATTCCTCCCGGTGTTCCCGCAAACCAAATAAGGTAGAGAGTCGACAACAACACTCCTAGGGGTGATGTTGGCTCCGATGGGGCTGGGAGGAGGGGATCTAGTCTTAATAACGAGAACAACCTGTTCAAGAATGAATTTTTACGGTTTATGAGGAAAGTAAACGCTCGCATGGACAAAATTCCGGACGTGCCACCAGAACTAAAAGGCCTGGACTCAAAGAAGTATACTCATTTTTGTACAAGCCGAGTGAGGCAGCAGAACTAATCCCGATACAGTTCAAAATGCCTGAAGTGCCAAAGTATGACGGGACTTTAGACCCTCAAGAGCATATTACCACATACACAATGGCGGTAAAAGGAAATGATTTAGCTCCTCACGAAATTGAATCTGTGTTGCTAAAGAAATTTGTAGTAACTCTTACGAGGGGAGATCTAATGTGGTACTCATTATTACCCGAGCATTTCATAGATTCATTTGAGATGCTCGCGGACTCTTTCATCAAAGCTCATGCCAGGGCTACAAAAGTACAAGCCCGGAAGGCCGATATATTCAGGATGGCACATGGAGAATCTAAATTATTACGAGAGTTATTTACCCAATTCCTACTAGAGGGATCCCAACTTAGGGTGTGAATACCATGGGACGAACAACCACCGAACAGGGGACTGCCGACACCTCTGGGAAGAAGTGGCAACACAATTGAAGAATGGTCACCTCAGAGAATTCTTGAGTGAACGAGCTAAGAACAATTATGGTCATGACAGAGACAACGTGGAACCCTTGAAAGCAGAAGAAGAACCCCATTCCAAATGATCAATATGATCTGGAGGAAATGAGATTAATGGGATCTCCTTTTCAGTAGCAAAGAAGATGAAAGTTTCGATAACTCATAGTAAAGGCTCCGGGGAGACGATATCACTTTCACGGAGGAGGACCCAGACATATTGCTTCTTCCACACAATGATGCACTAGTAATTTCTTTAAATATGTTAGATTTTAAGATTAAACGTGTTCTAATTGATCCAGAAAATTCAGCTAATATCATACAATAGAGAGTATTGGAGCAAGCTAAACTCATCGAAAGCATTATTCCGTCTATAAAGCTCCTTGTTGGATTCAACCTTGCGAGCGTGACGACCTGGGGAGAGATTTTGATGCTCAAGAACACTGAAGGAGTGATGAAAATAACTCTTTTCAAAGTAGTTTATGGTGACATGGGATATAATATCATCTTGGGAAGGCCATGGTTACACGATATAAAATTTATACCCTCAACATATCATCAATTGCTGAAGTTTCCAACACCTGGAGGAATCAAGCAGATAAGGGGGATCAACTGGCAGCAAGGGAATGAATGCAATTTTGGTTTCCAGTAGCAAAAGAAAGGAACATGCTGCATAGCAATTACAGGAACCAACGCCTACTCCCGAGCTAGAAGAAGTTAGCCTGGGAATAGAGTCATCAGAACATTATTAGGTGCCAAGATATTGTCAAGTTCCAGAAGAGATGGGTGCAACAATTTCCACGGAGGAAGAACTAGAGCGAGTTGCACTGTTCGAAGAATTCCTAGAAAGGAAATTCCACTTCGGCATAGGATAACACCCGGAGCTCAGATCTGTTTTTATTGAATTCCTTAAATTTAATGCCGATTGTTTTGCGTGGTCACACAAGGATATGACAAGTATCCTGACGGAGGTAGCCGTGCACAAGTTGAGCTTGGATCCCAACGTAACCCTGGTAAGACAAAAGAAATGCCCTATTGCCGAGGCCAAGAACAAATTCTTCAAATAAGAGGTAAACTGCTTGCTCAATATCGGTTTGATCCGAGAGGTAAGATATCTAGACTAGCTAGCCAATTTAGTAGTATTTCCTAAGAAGAACAATAAATTTCACATGTGTTTAGACTATAAAGACCTTAATAAGGCGTGCCCGAAAGACTCGTTCCCACTGCCAAATATCGATCATATTATTGATGCCAAGGACGAGCACGAGTTAATGAGTTTCCTTGATGCTTATTCCGTGCACAACTAAATCAAGATAAACTCGGAAGATTAGGAAAAGACTTCGTTTATAACAAATTTTGGTACATATTATTACAATGTGATGCCCTTTCGGGTTGAAAAACGCCGGAGCCACTTATCAACAGGCTCGCGAATAAGTTGTTTGTAAAGAAAATAGGAAAGACTATGCAAGTTTATATAGACGATATGCTCGTTAAGTCTTTGAATGTAGGTGACCACCTTAAACATCTACAAGATCCTGAGAAGTACAATATGAAGCTCAATCCCGAGAAATGTGTGTTCGAGGTTAGCTCTGGTAAGTTTCTAGGGTTTCTGGTTTCAAAAAAGGGAATTGAGGTAAACCTCGATAAAATTAAGGCCATAGAAGACATCCTGGACCAGCTATTAAACGTACAGGAAGTCCAAATACTCACGGGAAGGTTGGCATCCTTGAGTAGGTTCATTTCTCGATCATCAGAAAAA
Organism: Nicotiana tabacum; assembly: GCF_000715075.1. NCBI lineage: Eukaryota > Viridiplantae > Streptophyta > Magnoliopsida > Solanales > Solanaceae > Nicotiana > Nicotiana tabacum. Next base: position 80,308,123 of record NC_134085.1, on the reverse strand, counting down.
TGTCATCGATTCTTCGCACTGCTCAAAAAGAAAAATAATTTCGAATGGACACTAGAGTGCCAGTAGGCTCTAAGGGATTTGAAGAAGTACTTATCAAGCCCTCCATTGCTCTCAAAACCAAAAGAAGGTGAAACATTGCTAGTCTACCTTGCAGTCTCAGAAGTTGCGGTAAGTGCGATTTTATATCGAGAGGACGAAGGTACACAATCTCCTATTTATTACGTTAGCAAAATTTTAACGGGAGCAGAAACTTTCTACCCACATTTGGAAAAACTAGCCTTAACTCTCGTAGTTTCCACTCGGAAGCTGAGGCCCTACTTCTAATGCCACCCAATAGCTGTGGTGACTGCATTCCATTTGAGGAACATCCTCCATAAACCCGAGCTCTTGGGTAGATTGGCCAAATGGGTCATCGAAATGAGTGAGTTTGACATAGAATATAAACCAAGTACCACAATTAAGTCGTAAGTCTTGGCTGACTTCGTGGCCGAGTTTAGTCCGGGACTACTACCTTTGGAAACCAAGAAGGCATAATGGTGTTGGACTCGACATTGGGGGTTTGGACCTTATTTACGAACGAAGCTTCCAACGTAAAAGGGTCCGTGGACTTGGCTCCGAGGAATAGTCTTAATCACGCCTTCGGGGAAACCTTAAGGTAGTCCACCAGAACGATCCTTTTAACTAACAATGAAGCAAAGTACGAAGCTTTGATTGCAAGGTTCTAATTGTCCCGAGGACTTGGCTCCGAGGTCATCGAAATCAAATGTAACTCACAGTTGGTGGTAAATCATGTCCGAGACTACTACCTTTGGAAACCAAGAAGGCATAATGGTGTCGGAATCGACATCGAGGGTTTGGACCTTATTTGCGAACGAAGCTTCCAATGTAAAAGGGTTAGGGGACTTGGTCCGGGGAATAGTCTTAATCACGCCTTTGGGGAAACCTTAAGGTAGTCAACCAGAACGATCCTTTTAACTAACAATGAAGCAGAGTATGAAGCTTTGATTGCAAGGTTCGAATTGTCCTGGGGACTTGGCTCTGAGGTCATTGAAATCAAATGTAACTCACAGTTGGTGGTAAATTAGGTCCGGGACTAATGCTTTTGGAAACCAAGAAGGCATAATGGTGTCAGAATCAACATCGGGGGTTTGGACCTTATTTACGAACGAAGCTTCCAATGTAAAAGGGTTCAGGGACTTGGTCCAGGGAATAGTCTTAATCACGCCTTCGGGGAAACCTTAAGGTAGTCCACCAGAACGATCCTTTTAACTAACAATGAAACAGAGTACGAAGCTTTGATTGCAAGGTTTGAATTGTCCCGGGGACTTGGCTATGAGGTCATTGAAATCAAATATAACTCACAGCTGGTGGTAAATCAGGTATACGGGATATTTGACACCAAAGAAGAACGTATACAACAATACGTGGTAAAGGTCCAGGCTCTGTTGGCGTAATTCCGAGAGTGTTCAATTAATCATATCTCGAGGGAGGATAATGCACAAGTAGATGCATTGGCAAACTTAGGATCGTCGACGAAAATAAAGTGATCGGAGTCTGGGACAGTAGTACAACTGATGAACTCGGTCCTGGATACTTATGGTTACGATGAGGTAAATTCGACTAGTTTGGTCAGGGACTAGAGAAATAAAATAATTGACTATCTCGAGCATGGGAAGTTTTCCGAAGACCCCAAAGCATCACGGGCGTTACATGCCAAAACTGCACGATATAACTTCAAGAGAGGCCAATTGTATAGAAAATCTTTCCAAGACCCACTGGCCCGGTGCTTAGGAGCGTCAGAAGCTAATTATGTCATGAGAGAGGTCCACGAAGGGATATGCGGCAACCACTTGAGTGCAGATTCTTTGGTGCTGGAGTTGGTACGGGCATGATATTACTGGCCCCGTATGGAAATAGACGCCAAGGACTTCGTACGAAAATGTGATAAGTGCCAACGCTACGCACCACTAGTGCATCAGCTGGCAGAACCCTTACATTCGGTTCTGTCCCCATGGTCATTCATGAAATAGGGGATGGACATTATTAGAGCACTGCCACCGGCTCCTGGAAAGGTAAGCTTTCTTTTAATTTTGACTGACTATTTTTCGAAATAGGTGGAAGCAGGTCCTTATTAGAAGATCAGTACCAAAAGAGATAGCATGCGATAATGGGCCATAATTTATCGGTACAAAAGTTACAAAGTTCCTCGAATATTTGAAGATAAAGAGGATCACATCTTCACCTTATCATCTGAGCGCAAACGGTCAAGCGTAGTCAACAAACAAAGTGATTATTCAAAACCTTAAGAAAAAGTTGGAAGGGGCAAAAGACAAATGGCCCGAAGAATTGCCCGGAGCTCTATGGGCCTATCGAACAATGGCCAAGTCGAGCACAGGAGAAACTCCTTTCCCCTTGTGTACGGTGTTGAAGCTCTAATCCGGTAGAACTAGGTGAACCTACTTTGAGATATTTTCGAGCAGATGAAGAATCGAACAATGATGCAATGTTAATCAACTTGGAATTGCTCGAGGAACACAAGGACTTGGCGCATGTAAGAATGGAATCTCAAAAGCAAAGAATGACGCGATATTATAATCGATGAGCCAACCTCCATAATTTCAAAGTAGGAGATTTGGTTCTGAGGAAATTAACTCAAAATACTCGGGAACTCAACGCGGGAAATTGGGTCCAACATGGGAAGGTCCCTACCGGATTTCAACTATCACTGGGAAAAGTTCATACGAGTTGGAGAACCAGAATGGAGACAAGTTGCCCAGCAATTGGAACGTGGCACACCTGAAAATATATTATTGCTGATGAACATTATCCGAGCAGAAAGTATGTGCTGCACTCTTTTTCCCCTAGTTCAGTTTTTGTCCCAATTGGGTTCTTCTGGCAAGGTTTTTAATAAGGCATCAATAGAAAGCATACTATGAATAGCGAATTCCCATTAGGAAGTTAAGTTTGCTACCGAACAAAGGTTACCTGATCGTTCACGAGCACAAACCACTAGAGGGTTGTTAGATAGTCTTTTGCTCGATAGCATTGATTCCTAAGGGGAAGTAAGGTGTGTTGCCCAGTTAAGGATTATATAGCAATTTATTGGTGGAATCTTCAAAGGCACAAGTAATTCCAGTGTTCCAATTCGCATTCTTCGCAATCGAACGCTCGAGGGGAAGGGGGTGATATGAGGATACAACAACAATGACTGCCATGTCAACCGAGAAACAAAAATGCAGAAGCATAAATGAATCATCGGGACCGGGGACTGCGTAGCCAACCCCATAGAAACAAGTTGTACAAGATAGCCACAAGTAATGGCAATTTCTTTTTAGCATAGTAAATGCTTGTGTACTTTTGAAAATAGAAAGAATTATATGAAATGAAATCCTTTTGTTTTTATCTTATGTATTGTCTATGAACTAACTTTGTCATTTGAAAGTTAAATAAGTATTTCAAATATTAGTGTCGTAATGAACAGGAGACGTCCACTTCAAAACCATCATAAACATAAGAGGGCACTCTATTATGAAAACCTTCACGTTAAAGGTTTGGTTTTGGAAGAATTTATGCTTGGAATCAAAATGCCTTCAGGGAAAAATGCACTCGAAGACGTACACGAAAGGACGCAAAAAGTAAACTTGTGCAAATACTTATGGAAACCCTCACGTAAAAGGGATAATGCTCGGAATCAAAGTGCTTCGAGAAAATGCATCCGAGACTACACATAGTAAAGTGTGAATAGAAATATGTGCGCAGAACTATTAAGCAAATGCAAAGGTTAAAGATTTGCACAGATAATTTAACAAAAATAAGACTCAAACAATACTTGAGCAAAAATATGTCTTTATTTACAAGAACGTGTCAAAACGGTAAAAGTACAAGAATGGGAAAAAGAAAAGAGAAGCTAAACTGCAGCATCTCCGAAACTAGGAGGAAGAGAAGTGTTCGCGTCCCTAGGAGAAGTAGGTGGGTCCACCGATGGCTCATCATTTTCCCTAGTTTGGTCTTCAGCATTGTCGCCCTCCGATTCCTCACCAGTTCCGGAAAACTCGGAACTAGAACCAGAAGAACCAGGAGCATTAGACTGCGCTGTGAGTCCATTTTTAGCAACCAACTCAAGCTCTCGGGCCTTAGCAATTTCGGCATCAAAGTCGATGATACCTTCTTTGGCCTCTTCCAAGGTTTTCCTACTCATGATATACATGGCGTAAGTTTTTTCAACAACGAGGGAAGTTGCTCGGTGCTTATATTCTTCTTTGAGTTGAGTTACATCGGCATAAAGGCTTTCCCAGGCGGACCTAACAGATTTGAGGCTAATATCAAGATTGTAGACAGCTGAACTAAAGAGCCTGTTATGCTCGATAGTTTTCCTGTACATCTCTTAAACTAAACATGTTTCGCCCTGCAGCAGCAAGCTCTTCGATTTTAGAGTTCCAGGCTACCTCTAAGTTATTCACTTTTTCAGCATTGGTAGCCTCGTGCTCGATTGTAGTAAGAACGACGTCCCGGACTTTAGCCCATTTGGCCTTAGCTTCATCAAATCTAACCCTCAGCGGGCCAATTTTTTGACTAAGGGTTACCACCTCTTGCTCGTTTGCTGCAAACGAGCCTCTTGAACAACAACCTCAATAGCTTTGGTTTCCAATTCCGAGAGGCGGAGAACGGTTGGGTCCCGTTCCATCAATAGTTGATCTCACTTAGAAGTAAGTTTCTCCTTCTGATGAATCAACCTCTGAAGGCCCTCTGAAGGAAGAAATTTGTCCTACAAACAAGAGAAGTAAAACTTAGAATACACTCACACAAATGTAGAAGAAATAACAAAGGAAAAAAAGGAGTGCACCGCTGCAGCATTCTGCATGGCGTTATTCAACAAATAGTCCCCCGAGAGTGCTTGCATATTTTCCTAGTCTTTCTCTGAAGCCAAAGTCTTCAAATAATTAGCAAGCTCCACCTGCCGGGATATCAAGTTGCATCCGATAGAGACTGAAAGAGTAATATTCCTCCTCCTAGAGGGATCTTCAGAAGGGGTAGCATAATTTTGCCCGAAATTCCTATAAACTAGGGACTGGGAAGGAGGAACATCTCCTTCGTGATCGGATGTGACTGGTGGAGATGATGTAGCAGTTGCTGTTAGAAGAGTGGATGAAGATGGAAGTGATGTAGTAGTTGCTGGTGCTGGTGAAGACGGGGATGAAGCTGATGGAGTTGAAGGATATGAAGTAGCTGCATCAAACGCAATGCTGGTAGTTAGATGCTCGCCAACCAAAGACTATAGGGACTCGGTACTTAGCCCCGTAATACCGGGCACAACAGTTGGGACACGATAATGGGATAACGGGAATTGGCATTTTCTACAAAATCAAACTCCCCCAGAGCGGCGAGACATCACCCTCGGTTGGTGTAACTAACTCAACAGATTTAGAATTCTGTTGAGTTGATGATGAATGTCGCCTTCTGTTTAGAGAAGCCCCATCGTCACTAGCTTTTCCATCATCGTTGATCATCACGGTGTCTATGACCGGCCCAAGAGGAGGGCTAATGATCACAACATACGGAGACGACATGGGGGCATTAGTCTTTTTCCCTCTTATTCTTCTCCTCAGACGCAGAGGAACATCTTATCTTCGGTTGTTTGTCCTCCGTCTTTGGACTCCTTAAAGAAGCACTCATGCCTGAAGTAGGCCCCGAAGTACCTATTTGAATAAGCGCCTCCTGAAGTAGCCTCGCTGCATCAGCAAGATCAGCCAAGACGTCCTCCTCGGGGACAGTAATAGAGCCCGCGGGTAGACCTAATTTCATTGACATGTCAGAAGGGTTCAACCAAGTTTTTCACATAAAAAATGGAAACAAAGTAAGTTTAAATTACCATGAGTTTTGACCTTCCACCCGTATTTAAGGGCCAGTTCTTTCCACAAACAAGTTTCGGGTGTCGTAACGTCCAATATCTTCTGAACCCACCGGTCCATGTCTTCCACCACCGGTGGGATCCATCGAGTTGCTGGAACATGCGAAGAGTAAAGGATCAATACGGCCATAGAGGAATATTTAGTAAAAGAAAATATTAAATGAAGATCTTATGAGTGCGGTCCCAAGCGGCCGGAAAGGATGAAGCCGTTGTCGGAATGATCTTATTGGTGGCAACTGTAACGAACCGTTCCGTCCACCCGCAGTCATTATCATCATACATGCTAGTCAACAGAGCATGATGGCCGCGTTTGCAGATGTTTATCATACCCCCATGGAAAATCTTGGGAGATTAGAGATTCATCATACGAGCTACAGTTAGCTCTTCTCCAGTATCTTGGCACAAGCGCCGAAGGCAGGCGACTGTCCTCCACACTGAAGGACTTACCTATGCCAAACACATTTGGTAGCGAAGACAAAATTTCGCAATCACGGAATCAAGCTCTCCACTCAAAGAAAACTCACCCAAAGTTATAGTAATTCCCGCTAAAAGAGTGTTTCTACCAACTTTCCGGTAACACAAAGTTATGTCACCGAAAAGTAGGGGAACTATCTATATATGGTAAAATATGATAGGACACGTGGTCATCTAAAGGAAAGACACGTGGAACCCAAGACGGGGATGACCGAAGACCGAACGTGGCTATTCCTCTTGTCACCGGAAGGGATAACGTTCCTAAAGGTGTATTAAATGCTCTGCGCATGGTAGTATTTAATAAAGAATATTCTGCAGCATTAAGAGCGATGGCCCGTTACAAAGAATTTGGCATTTATGTTCACCGTTATATCTTCATAAATGACCCTCATAATTTGACATTAAAGGAGGGCACGATCCTAGGACCTCCTTCCCTATACACAACTATAAATAGTGACCTCAGTTATCATTGTAAAGGATACGAATTTTCTGGCTAACTTACACTACATTCTATACAAAGTTTAATACAATTTTACTTTCTCGCTTTTTGATCTCATCGTTGATGTGCCCGGAAACCTCTTGCTCCCGGAACTGTCATTTCTGTTGTTTCATCTATATTTTAAGGTTAAGTATTGTATAATTCTTCATTTATTTTATTATTTCAGGATCAAATTAGTTCACTTGTCTAGAATTGTACCGCTTTACAGGTAAACAAATACCCAAGAATTTAGTGTAATATAAATACATGTCACTCTATCACGTAGAACTTCTCTCGAATAATTAAAATTACAAGAAGAAATGGTGAGAGATGGAAAGATCATCATTGACGCTAATGACACGGCCCAAGCGAACCATGCTAGTGCTAAAATCGATCACAAGAAGGGATCAACGTAATAGTCTTCTCCAAGGTTCTCTAACAAGCAAGGAGAGATCCACGAGACGTTCTTCCTCAAGATCAATCTGAAGTGCTAATGGAAGTTCATTGAAGATTCAACACATCACAAGAACTCGTTTCGTTCTCAGATTAGTCAATTGATAGGTAATTTATTATTATTATTATGATTCTTGTTATTATTATGATTTTTATTATTTGTAATACTTCAAAAGAAGTTGGTTCCTTGATATATTTCAATGCTTAGATGTTATTAGTCCGTAAAATAATTATTTATTGAAGAGATAATTTTAACCTTTCGCCCAAAAGCAAGTAAATAAAAAAGATTACGTCCCTACCTACCGTTCTCAAGGACACTCCCACCTACCGTTCTCAAGGACACTCCCACCTACCGTTGCAGTGCCCGAAACTGATTCAAAAGCTCCTACATACCGTTCCCACCTTACAATTCTCCGTGCTTTTGTCCAAGTCGCTTTTTTTTTTTTTTTTCAAGTCGCTTTTTTTTTTTGTCTATATTGAAGCAGTACCGGAAAATTTTCATCAAAGATATTTAGAACCCGTTTGGATATAAGAATTTTTTCCTTTTTTTCCAATTTTTTTTTTCGTTTTTTCGAAATCAGCGTTTGTTCATAAAATTTTCAATTTTCATTTGAAGATTTTCGAAAATTTGAAAATTTCAAAAAACTGTTTTTTAAAAATTTCACTCAAATATTCAAAAAACTTCAAAAACAACCCAAAATTATATTCATGTCCAAACAGAACTCTAAATTTCAAATACCATTTGTACTTGAAAATTTTTTTCACCATATTTTGAAATCTTATAATTCTTATGTCCAAACGCCCACTTAAAAAGTAAAAAAATACATGCGAAAAATATAACTGGATTCAACATCTAATACATATATAAAAAAAAACCTTATACACAGCGTAATTTTCGACGAATGAGATTCTCATGAGTCCCCTTTCGCCCATCTAGCGCTGCCCATGTTGACAAGTAAGTCGTGTAAAATTAAATAGTAATCTAAACAAGAATATTTTTTTAAAACAGAGAGAAAAACGTGTCACATAAATTAGAAGGGAGAAAGTAAACAAAATCCCGATAAGTTAATAATACAAAAATATACAGTATACAAGAATTGCATTAGCTTTTTCGCAAATGTTGCTGCTTCTCAGTGCATTTAACTAAGGGCCCATTTGGCATAAAAAAAATTCACCTTTTTTTCGAATTTTTTTTTTTTTTTTTCGAAATCAGTGTTTGGCCATAAAATTTTCAATTTCTACAAGAAGATGAATTTTGGAATTTTTCGAAAATTTGAAAAACTCTAAAAAGTTATTTTTCAAAATTTTCACTCAGATCACTCACAAAACTTCAAAAATAACTCAAAATTATATTCATGTCTAAATACAACTCTAATTTTTAAATATCATTTTCACTTTAAAAAAAATTATTTTTTTTGAAATTTTACCATTCTTATGTCCAAACGCCCGCTAAGAAAACAGTGTACAGTAAATAATACCAAAGGAAAAAGTAGAGCTATAACACTCTTAACTATAGAAAAAAGTACATGGGGCCTAAAGTAGATTCTTCAATGCGTGCATCTAATGACTTTGATCTCCTTATCTTCTATCCGCTGGTACTGCGAGTGCAGAAAACCTTTCTCGTGCAAAATTAGTCTAAAATAAAGTACAAAGACTTCAATGCTCTCAAGACAAATGAGTGGTTCTTTCATGACTTCGTTTCTCTCAATTCTTTTCCTCATGTCACTATCACGACCCAAAAATTCATATAATCATTATAACACCTAATTTTAATATGCTAGGTAACCAAAATAATGAATAATACAACTCAAATAAAAGATCATCAATAACAAATAAGAAGGTGAAGATCCATATAATTACCCCAAGGATTGGTAGCACAAGTCATGAGCCTTTAATATTTAAATTTAAAAAACTAGTACGAAGAATAAATACAACATTTGTCTGAATATATATAAACAGAAGTACAAATCCTAAACTACCAAGAACAAGTGGTAGCTTGTATCTGGAACACATGTATATCTTCAATGCTAACCTCCGTCATCACAACAGCTCAGCTCCAAGATCTGCATATAAGGTGCAGAAGTATAGTATGAGTACAACCGATCACATGTACTCAGTAAGTATCCTGTCTAACCTCGGTGAAGTAGTGACGAGGTTTTAGGTCAGGAATACTCACTTTACGTAACCTGTACAACTCAATAACATATATATATGCCCAGCAATAGTATCAAAATCTAAGCCTGAATTCCAGGTAAGCCATCAGGGCACATAGAGAAGATATGCACAAGCATTATAACCAACTAATAGTTCAGCGTATAGAGAAGATACACATTTGATATTGAATAATATGTCAGTAATTGCATATAGAGAAGATATGCAGAGTTATCGTACCAGGATAACAACACAGCATATAGGGAAGATATACTCATAGTATCATTAAATCATCAACAGTTGTATATAGAGAAGATATGTATGAAGTATCATTAATTCAACAACGGTTGTATATAGAGAAGATATGTTTGAATAAGTAAGTCAAGTTCCACTGATTAATATATAGAGTAGATATGTACTTTGAATCAATTCTTAAATCATGTGGCATAGAGAAGATATGCATAAAAGTTATGTATACATTGCAGAACTAGCAAATAGAGAAGATAAGCAGTAAAAATCATGTATACATCTAAGGTGTCTGCATTTAGAGAAGATACACAAAATTCAACCACCGGTAAGTTTTCCACAATTCGAGTGTAAAGGAGAAACATGAAAGGACGACCCTATGGGGATGTATCCTTATCCACACGCTACACAGACAACTCACATACCATAATAATAACCACCAATGGAAAACTCATGTCCCATAGTAACTCAACCCACACGGACCACTCACGCATTGTCAATCCAATCCCTCACATAGAAAGCATTACAAGAATACATGTGTACAATTAACAAATATCAAATTACGTACTCATGGACTGATAAATAGCATGCTAGGGTCTATGCATATGCGAAGGGTAAAATTATAGCTTAGATTAGGCAGGTATGTCATACTGTTACGACTCAGATTTCTCACCCTCAGAAGTTGTGATAACGCCTACTCGTGAAAGCTAGGCAAGCCGCGTATTATAGAATCACTAACTCTTTTATTTAGCCCTTTTTAACAATTTAAATTAGCATGCGATCAACAGTGAAATATTAATGATAAATAAATACAAACGGAAGACGTAATCTGATAACTTAGCCAAAACCAGTACGACAATACCAACATACATCTCTACCCATAATCCGGTGTGACAATATCACGGACCAACTACGAGTACTACATACAAATGTCTGGAAAGAAAGGTACAATCTGTCTCTGAAGTAAATGAAAACAAAATACATATGAGATAGAAGAGAACGTCGGGCCTGCAGATGCCTGCAGGACTACCTCGGGATCTCTAACTGGACTGAAGGCAGCCACCCAAAGCTACGGTCCAAAAGTTGCTGCTCCGGGATCTGCACATAGTGCATAGTGTAGTATCAGCACAACCGACTTCATGTGCTGGTAAGTGTCTGGCCTAACACCGGCGAAGTAGTGACAAGGCTAGGACCAGACAACCAGATAAACCCGTGCAGTTATATAATATGCAGTGGAAAATAAAACAGGAATAAACAAGTAAAGATGGGAGGGGATACATGCTGCGGGGGAATATCACTACCAACAGTAAATTAAAAGAAAGGTATAAGGGCAATATAGAATTTACATCGAAACAAATAGGAACTCGTAACCAATCCATAAACACTTTGTATTCTCAATTGTTGCGGCGCGCAACCCGATCCCAAAACAAAATAACACTGTTGCGGCGCGCAACCTGATCCATATTATTTATCACGGTTGCAGCGTGCAACCCGATCCATATTATTTATCACTGTTGTGGCGTGCAAATCGATCCAATTATATTATTGTTGTGGCGTGCAACCCAATCCAATTATATCATTGTTGCGGCGTGCAACCCGATCCAAGCATAATATTGTTGCGATGTGCAACCCGATCCAATTATAATATTGTTGCGATGCGCAACAATCCAAATATAATATGTTGTTGTGATACACAACCCGATCCAAATATAATATATTATTGCGGCACGCAACCCGATCCACATATACAGTTCAACACTAATCACAACAAGAGTTTCGGCAAGGGATCAATAAAGAAACAACACTATCCCGGCAAGAAAATCGACAATATAAGTAAATACGTCCCAGCAAGGGAAAATTAGCTATAATCAAACTTGTTCCAACATCTAACTACCTCAACTAGCACCAATACTCAATCATAAGTAATTCCCACGAGAATAATCATAATCCTTTCTCAACATAGAGAATCAACAACTTAGGCATTTGTAGTATTTATTAAGAACACAACAATTTCAATTTAAGACTCACGGTCATTCTTGACACCAACGTATAGATACTCGTCACCATGCCTATACGTCGTACTCAACAAGTAACATGTAGCAAATAGGACAAAACTCCTAATCCCTCAAGCTAAGGTTAGACCAATCACTTACCTCGATGCCACGAACACAATTCAAATCTCAACTATCACTTTACCTCTTGATTCCACCACCAATTCACTCGTATCAAGCCATAAGTTACTTAATTACATCAATAAATGCTAAATGAATCAATTCTAATGCATGAAAATAAGTTTTACAAAGTTTTACCCAAAAAGTCAAAAATTGCCCCCGGACCCACATGGTCAAAACATGAGGTTTGAACCAAAACCCGATGACCCATTCCCCCACAAACCCAAATATATAATTTGTTTTTAAATCGGACCTCAAATTGAGGTCCAAATCCCCAATTTTTGAAAAACATTGGTTCTACCCAAAATACTCAATTTCCCCATGAAAATCATTGATTTTGAGTTGAAATCATGTGAAAAGATGTTAAAGATTGAAGAAAACTAGTTAGAAATCACTTACAATCGATTTGGAGAAGGAGTTGTCTTTGAAAATTCGCCTTAGAGTATTTTGATTTTGAAAGAGTGTGAAAAATGGTTGAAATGCGTCTAACTTATGAATTTACAGGTTGCAGGTATCGCAATTGCGACCAAGGTTCGCAATTGCGAACCCAGACTCTGCTAAGCTCGCATTTGCGAAGCAACTTTAGCATTTGCAAAGCCGGATTTGCAAACATCCTGTCGCATTTGCGAAGACAGGCCCAAATGGGGAGCTATCGCATTTGCGAAGAAAAATCTCGCATTTGCGAGGAAGGGCTGGCCTGAGCTATTTTGCATTTGCGACTCAGCCCTCGCATTTGCGAGCTAGGCTTCACAAATGAGAAGCCTGCAGGCCTGCAATAGAACAGCTGAAACCTGCAATTTCCCAAGTCCAAAAATCCACCCTGTGGCCTATCCAAAACTCACTCGAGCCCTCGGGGCTCCAAACCAAACATGCACACCAACCTAAAAATATCATACGGACTCACTCGTGCATTCAAATCACTAAAATAACATCAACAACTATGAATTTAGTATCAAAATCATTAAATTTCTTAAGAACTTCAAATTTTTCAATTTTCTCAAATATGGTCAGATTCACGTCATTTCAAGTCCGTTTCTTACCAAATTTCACAAGATAGTCTCAAATCATATATATGACTTGTACCAGGATCCGAAACCAAAATACGGGCCCGATACTATCAAACTTTAAACACATTTCACTTTCAAAAAGTCATAAATATTCTAGAAAACAATTTTTTTCAAAAATTCATTTCTTGGGCTTGGGACCTCGTAATTCGATTCCGCCATATGCTCGAGTCCCATATTTATCCACGGACGCTCTGGGACCATCAAATCACGGGTCCGGGTTCGTTTACCCAAAATATTGACCAAAGTCAACTTAAATCCATTTTAAAGTTAAAATTCATCATTTTTCACATATTGGCTTTCCGGCTACGCGCCCGAACTGCGCATGCAAATCGAGGTGATGCTGAAAGAGGTTTTTAAGGCCTCGAACGCAAAATTCATTTTAAAACAAGTGATGACCTTTTGGGTCATCACATTCTCCACCTCTAAAACAACTGTTCGTCCTCGAACAGACATAAGAAGGAAGTACCTGAGTTGGGGAAAAGATGGGGATAACGGCTCCGCATATCGGACTCGGACTCCCAGTTCGATGCCTCAACAGGCTAACCTCTCCACTGAACACGAACAGAAGGAAAGCTCTTCGATCTCAACTGATGAACCTGCCGGTCTAGAATAGCTACCGGCTCCTCCTCATAAGACAAGTCATTGTCCAACTAGACAGTGCTAAAATCTAACATGTGAGATGGATCGCCGTGATACTTCTGAAGCATGGACACATGAAACACTGGATGCACGGCTGATAAGCTCGGTGGTAACGCAAGTCTGTAAGCCACCTCTCCCAGTCGATCAAGAATCTCAAACGGGCCAATGAACCTAGGGCGAAGCTTGCCCTTTTTTCCAAATCTCATCACGCCCTTCATAGGCGACACCCGAAGCAATACCCGCTCACCGACCATGAATGCCAAATCTCAAACCTTACGGTTGGCATAACTCTTTTGCCTGGACTGAGCTGTACAAAGCCTATCCTGAATAATCCTAACCTTGTCTAAGGCATCCTGAACCAGATCCATACCCAACAACCGAGCCTCCCCCGGCTCAAATCATCCAACCGGCGACTGACACCCCTTATCATACAAAGCCTCATAAGGAGCCATCTGGATACTCGACTGGTAGCTGTTGTTGTAGGCAAACTCTGCTAAAGGAAAAAACTGATCCCATGAGACTCCAAAGTCAATGACACAAGCTCGGAGCATATCCTTCAAAATCTGAATAGTCCGCTCGGACTGCCCGTCCGTCTGAGGATGAAATGTTGTGCTCAACTCAATTCGTATGCCCAACTCTCGCTGAACCGCTCTCTAGAAATGTGAGGTAAACTGCGTACTTCGATCCGAAATGATAGAAAAGGGCACACCATAAAGACGAACAATCTTCCGGATATAGATCTCAGCTAACCTCTCGGAAGAATAAGAGACTGCCACAGGAATGAAATGTGCTGACTTGGTCAGCCTATCAACAATAACCCACACTGCGTTGAACTTCCTCTGAGTCCATGGGAGTCCAACAACGAAGTCCATAGTGATCCGCTCCCACTTCCACTCGGGAAGCTCAATCCTCTGAAACAAACCACCAGGTCTCTGATGCTCGTACTTAACTTGCTGACAGTTCAAACATCGAGCTACATATACAATAATGTCCTTCTTTATTCTCCACCACTAATAATGCTGCCACAAATCCTGATACATCTTAGCGGTGCCCGGATGAATAGAGTACCAGGAACTATGGGCCTACTCTAAAATCAACTCTCGGAGTCCATCCATATTAGGAACACAAACTCGACCCTGCAATCTCAAAACTCCATTATCACCTAGGGTAACCTTCTTGGCACTTCCGTGCTGCACCGTGTCCCTAAGGACACACAAATGGGGATCATCATACTGCCGATCACGGGTACTCTCCAATAAGGAAGAACGAGCTACTGTGCAAGCTAACACACGGATGGGCTTAGAAACATCCAACCTCACGAACTGATCGGCCAAAGCTTGAACATCCAAAACAAGCGGCCTCACCCCGACCGGAATATAAACAAGACTGCCCATGCTCGCTGACTTTCTATTCAAAGCATCGACCACCACATTGGCCTTTCCCGGATGATATAAGATGGTGATATCATAGTTTTTCAACAGCTCCAACCACCTTCTCTGCCTCATATTTAGCTCCTTCTGCTTGAACAAGTACTACAGACTCTTGTGATCCTTGAACACCTCACATGCCATGCCATACAGATAATGCCTCCAAATCTTCAACGCGTGAACAATGGCTACCAACTCCAAATCATGAACCGGATAGTTCTTCTCATGAATCTTCAACTGCCACAAAGCATAGGCAATGACCTTGCCATCCTGCATCAACATTGCACCAAGTCCAATACGAGATGCATCACAATAAAATGTATATGGCCCTGAACCTGTGGGCAAAACCAACACCGGTGCCGTAGTCAAAGCTATCTTGAGCTTCTGAAAGCTCGTCTCACATTCGTCCGACCACCTAAACTGGGCACTCTTCTGGGTCAACCTGGTCATCGGGGCTGCAATAGACGAAAACCCCTCCACAAACCGACGATAGTAGCCTGCCAGACCCAAGAAACTCTAGATCTCTGTAGCTGATGTGAGTCTAGGCCAGTTCTTGATGTCACACCTCCTTTTGGCGCGCCCACCCCGAGGGATAAACGCACAAGGGAGTTTTTCCAATTTAAGTGATAATATTCGAAATGGGATTTGTTTATTTATTTCAGAGTCGCCACTTGGGATAGGTTTGGTTTTTGGTGTCCCAAGTCACCGGTTTATCTTGAATCCCAATTCGAGGAAAATATTCGACTTTCCAAATGAAGTCTGCGAACCAGAAATTCTAAGTAAGGAATTCTGTTGACCCGAGGGAAGGTGTTAGGCACCCCCGGATTCCGTGGTTCTAGCACGGTCGCTTAAATTATTGTAATGGCTAAAATATCTGATTTTAATACATGTTCAAAACTATAGTGCAATTTTAATTATTTACCGCTTTATTATTATTTTTTAAAGGAATTGCAACGTCGTGAAAACGCGTCTCGAACTACGTCGCAATCAATGCACCCGTGGTTGTTGACACATTTTGACTCCGTTAAGATTTGAATTTGGGTCACATAAATGTGCACCCGAGTTTAGAGAGATAACATTATTAAATACACGCCTAAAGATACTAACGCGTTATTATTTTGGGAAGGCCGCAAAATTCGCTAAACGGCATGTCCCGAAATCTAAGCATTTAAAATAACCATCTATTGAGGGCCCCGCAATTTATGCATTTTATTTGGCGAGGCTCGTCTCATTTTATTAAAGGCCTATCCTAAAGTGACTACGCTTTCTACTCTACCTCTTGTCTCTAATAATAAAAGCAATATCCTAATTGATAAATGAGTCGGATTGTACCATGTTAAACTATATATTGCAATCTTTAAATCATGGCTCAAATCAGAGTATTCCCTCATGGCCTATGTCATCAAAGCTTTAATCACAGTCAACTTTGTTATCAATCCCAAACAAGAAATACCCAACAACAAAATCATTCTAACAACATTACTCAAAAGTGATTCAATATCAATCTATGAGGACATTGCAAACACTAGCAATTAAACCCAAATAACAAGAAAAAAGCAAAGTAAACATGATATATTCCATGAAAGTATAAACCAAATCTTCACAAATAATTAAAACAATAACATAAAGGATAAGGAAGAAACCGACCTTAAAAGAAGCTTTCTTTATATTTAGCCTTTGTTCGGAGGTACAAGCAAGCAACAGAAATGAGAAACTGAATGGAAAATCAACGAAACAGCAACAACGAGCAATATACTCGAAATCACGGATCGGAATACGAACGGGATCGGAACCTCTTGGCCAAACACGAGCATCTCATTGCAACTCGGGTTTTGTTTCGATTTTTCTTCCTCTTGAAGTAAAATCTAATCAAAGTGAAAAATGGATATAGCTCTCCAGTCTTATGGTGTGAGATTGTTCTCCATATTTATGAGTATTTGTGTGGCAGAGAATTCTCAAGAATGAGGGGGTCTACGCCATTTTTAGTTCTTTCTGCCGCTGTATATTCCTTGTATGCAGAATGTATATCGTGTATATCCTATGTATATATATAGTATATCCAGTGTATACAAAGTGTATACCGCCCCCTTTTTAGCTCTAGAGGCTAACTTTCTATCCTCTTTTTTCTCTCTTTGGTGATGGATTTGAGGGGATTTTATGGCTCTTTTTGGGGTGGCCGAAAATGGAGACATGACTGTCACTTTTTTTTGCTTTTCATCCCTTTTATGTGTTGTTTTTTGTGTGTTTGTGGAGTGTGAGTTGTAAAGTGTAGAGAGTGTGTGTGTTCATGTGCTAGCATGTGTTGGCATGTGTTAGCGTGTGTTTTCATGTGTATCTCGACTGAAAATGTTTTGGGCTAGGTCCGAAAATTAGGCCTAAAAATGGATCTTTTGAATCCAAATGTTATTCTTTCCCCGCAACCGAGAATAAAAATACGATCCTATTTAATTAATCCCACGTAAACAAAATAACTATTAAACTGAGAGTGATAATTAAAACAAAACTATTTTTGGATATTTTTCAAGATTAAAATGACTACAAAACACTAATGAAACTATTTTTTTTTTGTAATTTTTGTTTTTATATAGAGATAAAAATATAAAGTACTATTTTTGTATTTTTAAGGATTAAAAAGACTACAAAACATTAATGAAATTATTTTTTGTAATTTTCGTTTTTATATAGAGATAAAAATATAAAGTACTATTTTTGTATTTTTAGAGTTTATGAGAAATACATGAACTAAAATTTATATATCTTTTTTTTTTGTAATTTTTCATTTTTGTGACGAAAATAAAGTAAAGAAGTCAAAGATAGTTGAAATAGCTATATTAGGCCTAAATTAAATATTTACGCTAAAAATGTGAACGACTAGACATGTTTTGACCCGACCCTTATTCGGAGAGACTAAAACTAAAGAAAAGGAAGGGAATGTGACCGAGCCCTGGTATCTGAGCTGCCTACATATCCTTGGCTATAAAGTAATCAGGCCACGTGTAGTTTGGAAGTGAGTGAGAATATGGAGTGTACCGAAGTGAAGAGCCGATCGAGGTGCCGTTCCGTCGAGTTTCCGGTCCGTTGTCCTGTTATTACATCAAAATCAAAATGAAAAAAAAAAACTAACTAAGCCTATCAGCTACTAGTTACAAAATTCCTATCTATAAGTCCTCTGAACCTTGGTCTCGAGTCTTGAATGGTGCTTCATGCAGACTTTAGATTTGAACCTTGACGCTGGTTAGCTGCAGGTGCCAACTCGTTCTTCTTTCTTCGGCTCTCCGGATCAGGACCAGCCTTGCAATACTTGTGACCTTGGCCAAGTCTTGAGCAACCCCATCTTTCATCAACTTCTGCATTTTTGGATTGGCTTCTCGCCTTTCTCTTCTTCTTTTTTTTCTATATTTTTCTTTATTGTGACTAAATTCTGTCGACTCGAATTCTTGAGGCGAGGTTCTACTACTTCTAACTTGGATTGAACGTTGGGGTTTTTGGTTGTAACCCTCCGCTCTCAGGGCGGGATCCTACAACCAAAACAAACAAAACAAACAAATTTCCTACACTTGTTTGCACTAGGAAGATTTGTGAGTCATTAGCAAAATTGTAAGCCACTGATACTACTGATGCAATGATAAGCGTAAACTAAAGACTAGACTAGGATGTGCGTCTCCTACGAGTAAAACCAAAAAACTTTGACTACCAAATGCGTCTGCTAAAATAGAACCTGAATGAAACAAACTAGGAAGTGCGTCTCCTAGGGGTGAATTTAAATGACCAAGACTAAGAAATGTGTCTCCTGGGGGTGAAAACTTCAGTGACTAAAACTAGGAAGTGCGTCTCCTATGACTAAACTATTGATTTAGGAAGTGCGTCTCCTATGATGAAAACAAACTTTTAGGAAGTGCATCTCCTATGGGTAAAAATAAACTTAGGAAGTGCGTCTCCTAGGGGTAAAGATAAACTTAGGAAGTGCGTCTCCTATGGGCAAAATAAACTTAAGAAGTGCGTCTCCTAGGGGAAAGATAAACTTAGGAAGTGCGTCTCCTAGGGGTAAAACAAACTTAGGAAGTGCGTCTCCTAGGGGAAAGATAAACTTAGGAAGTGCGTCTCCTAGGGGTAAAATAAACTTAGGAAGTGCGTCTCCTATGGGTAAAAATAAACTTATGAAGTGCGTCTCCTAGGGGTAAAGATAAACTTAGGAAGTGTGTCTCCTATGGGTAAAATAAACTTAGGAAGTGCGTCTCCTAGGGGAAAGATAAACTTAGGAAGTGCGTCTCCTAGGGGTAAAATAAACTTAGGAAGTGCGTCTCCTAGGAGAAAGATAAACTTAGGAAGTGCGTCTCCTAGGGGTAAAATAAACTTAGGAAGTGCGTCTCCTATGGGTAAAAATAAACTTAGGAAGTGCGTCTCCTAGGGGTAAAGATAAACTTAGGAAGTGTGTCTCCTATGGGTAAAATAAACTTAGGAAGTGCGTCTCCTAGGGGTGAAAATAATCTTAGGAAGTGCGTCTCCTATGGGTGAAACTTTAATGATTTTAAACTAGGAAGTGCGTCTATGAAGGAAATCTTAATTTAGGAAGTACATCTCCTATGCATGAAAATAAACTTAGGAAGTGCGTCTCCTAGGGTTAAAAATAAACTTAGGAAGTGCGTGTTTTAGGGGTAAAAATAAACTTAGGAAGTACTTCTCCTATGGGTAAAACTTTAATGATTTTAAACTAGGAAGTGCGTCTCCTATGCATGAAATCTTAATTTAGGAAGTGCGTCTCCTATGCATAAAAATAAACTTAGGAAGTGCATCTCCTATGGGTAAAAATAAACTTAGGAAGTGCGTCTCCTAGGGGTAAAAATAAACTTAGGAAGTGCATCTCCTATGGGTGAAACTTTAATGATTTTAAACTAGGAAGTGCGTCTCTTATGAATGAAATCTTAATTTAGGAAGTGCGTCTCCTATGCGTGAACCATTTCCTTCTTCCTGAATTACCTTCTTACAGAACTGCTTTCCTTAAAAACTCGTGTTGTCTTCCCTCGAAACTGCTGGGGATAACACTGCTGGGGAATTATTTACTTACCTGTTAGGGGATAATACTACTGGGGGAATCTCCTTTCTTCCCTTTTTTTTCCAAAACTACTTCCTTCAAAACTTTTATTTTCTCTCAACATTGCTGGGGATAAAAATGTTATCAGCTAGGGATAACGCTGTCGAGGATAACACTGCTGGGGGATTTTATTCCTTCAAAACTAGTGCTTCACTCTTCTGAAGGCTGCTGGGAATGACACTGGCCTTTTGCTTTTTCCGAGCACAAGTTTCATCCTTTTGTTATGTCCGCTGGGGAACAACTTCCTTCATTAAAACTTGTTATGCTGGGGGTAACGCTGGTTCAAAGACCACTTCCCTTGAGACTGGTGTTATCTTTATTCTTCCCCAAATGGGTACCTGACTTCCAGAAAATTTTCTAAATGAAAGGAAAATTTTCTGCCCCAGTTTGATAATCTCCCTTGTGGCATGCATTTCCGTCATCAATGCCATTTCCTTTACCTGTTTCAAATCAAACAAAATTTGTTAGTTTAAAACGTGGTGGTTGGTTGTGATACTCCTACTGGGGATGGCTTTTCCCTTTCTCCTTCCCTGCTCTGTGTTCCATTACACTATCAAAACTTGCTTGGGATGATATTATTTGCTGGGGATGATATTCCTGCTGGTCTTAGAACGACTTGCCCTGCTTTGCGTCGTTCGGCTATCTTGAAACTTTAGCGATAACTTCCGACCTTATTGTCGATTCCTTATTCACCAACCTCTCCACATTGTTTTCCATCTGACCATGTATCTTTTCCGTGATAGCTGATTCCCCTTGAGGATTTTGCAATGGTTTGCTGATAAACCACATTCTTTGTTCATTCGTGTCACTGAAAACAACCTTTTCTGCTGTGGATATCCCTCTTCTTTTGTCGTATAGCTCGAAAACTGGCATTTCCACGACCTTTTAGTCTCATATGAATTTCCCAAATCATGCCCATTGCTCTCCGCGTTGTTCTTTCTTGATTTGTCCACGGGCCTTGGCCTTGAGGTCTATAACCTTTGATTTCGGCGGGGATATCCCTCTTGACACTCGTCCATCCTTTTGTCAATCTCCTTTTGCTGGGAATATCTTTCTTGACACTGGCCTCGTGGTTGTTCCTTCCTGACTTAGGCCATTTGGATGTTCTAATCAGATCTGGTCTTGCATAATTGGAAAGCTGATGGCAGATTTTGAAGTCATTTCTCACTTGTTCTGACCAGACAGACTCTACTGGGGAATTTTTCTATGAAAGGAGAAAGATAAAAAAAAGGAACCGAATAAAAGACAAAGGAAAAAGATGACTCTTTAACAAAAGAAATTATAAATAAAAACCTATCAAACGCAGATACCGACTCTAATGGTCAAGACATGCACATGTGGCCTATCCTCTGCCGTCAATCTTCTTTCAAGATCTTCATTTGGTGATTCCCCATCTTATTCTCAATCTTATTCGACTTGTAGTGCCCGAAGGGTTTTCACTATCAAGCCTCTCTCATTTTGGTTTTTCTCTCAGCTTTCATCGCCTTATGGTGCCCGTGAAGATCTTCACCGATAAGACTCTCTCATTTGTATTACTTTCCAGCTGGGGATTGGGGTATTACCCATAAGACTCTCTTTTTATTTCTTTTCTGTTGGGGATCAGAGTCCTTTCTGCTGTGGATCAGAGTGTTATGTTCACCGGTAAGACTCTCATTTATCTGACTTGGCATCTTTTGAAGACTGATCAGAAAATCATTCTTTGGACCGTAATGTGGGATTTTGGATAGGCTAGAAAGAAAGGGTATTAAAGGCTCAAAAACAAATCAATTTGGGGTTCAAAATTACAACCTTCGGAACCATATTTGTTTACAACAAGCGCAACCCTTGCCCCAGTTTCTTGCTTGGGGATTTTTTAATTTTTTGTTACACTATGACCGAGCCATGAGGCGCCTACGTATCCTCTTTGAGGAATCAAGTCGAACGTAGTTCACAATTCCTTGTTGTGACTTTCTTTTGTTTTTGTTGTCATTTTTTTTCCTTTTCTTTATCTCTTCTCTTCTTTTTTTGTTGTTTTTGTTGTTTTTTTCTTTTTCTTTTCTTTTCTTATCTTTTTATGTTTGTGTTTCTACTCTTTGCTACTAATTCCGAAAGAGGGGTATGAAAGAAAACAAATAAGGCTCAAAGGGTTAACGAAGGATAAAGTGTTTGGATAGCCGAATAAAATACCTCCGTCATTCCAGTCTTCAAAACATGCCAATTGCAAACAACACAATTAAACAAAGATTTGTAGCCTCTTCTGATTGTGCCAGACTTGATAACATATACACACATTGGGCAACACTCTCATTCTCATTCTATGAACGACCCCCATGTCAACATGGCCAACCCGCCTTTAACGGTTTTCTTTTTGTTTTACTCGCCCCAATTTCACATGGTTCGGGCTTCAAGTGATCTCAAACTATTCTTATTTCCTTTAAGTGTCCCGATCACCTCCCAATGGTTTAATGATCAACTTTTAAGATTAGGCCAAAACTGTGTGCGTATGTCATGTCACTAGAATCGGTGTTTGAACAAAAGACACAACAAAAGGATAAAAGAACTAAACAAAGAAAATGACTGGAAATAATAAAAGACCGAAATTTGCATTAGACTAACGGTGGAACGGTTCGAATAAAAAAGTAAGCAAAACAAACCAAAGTACACCATGAAACAAACCTGGACAAAACTAAATAAACCATTGTGGCAAAAATGGAAGGATAAGAGGGTTTGACACAAGACAATATCCGGATTACAACCCTAAGAATAATCCAGACAACAAAAATGACAACAAAATAAGCCATCAAAGATCCTCTCCGGCTGACCCAAAAATGGAGCGTCTTTCCAACTACCAAGCACGACATCTTAGCCACTGAGCTCTATATCAACATTGCCAAGACCATCACCAACTTCAGTATCATCAACATAAGTCAACAAGTTCTCAAGAGGATTCGCGTGCTCCCTGTCACTGTCATTGATCACAATTACCCCTTCCTGAATCATTCTTTCTATTTCCTTTTTCAAAGAACGACAGTCTTCAATGCTATGTCCTTGGACATTAGAGTGGTACATGCATCGTACAACAGGATCAAATCCTTTTGCATATGGGTCTGGAGTATAGCCAAGGACTATGGAGCGGTGATGCACTGATAGGAGTTGGTGGTGCACTATAGGGCTGCTGATCAGAATACTGCATATGAGATCCACGACCACTTGAACCACCGTGAGAAACTTGAAGTGCTGATTGAAAGGGCCTAGGTGGATGGCCTCTACCATACGAATCCGTGCCTCAGACGAGGCACCACTGAATCTGCCCGAATGACAAGGCCTCTTGTCAGACCCCTGACCACCTCCCTACGACAGCACCATCTCCACTCTCCTAGCCACATTGTCTGCCTCCTGGAATGAAATCTCACTCCCCGTCTCCTTAGCCATTTGAAGTTGAATCGGCTGAATAAGTCCCTCAATAAACCTCCTCACCCTCTCTCTCTCTCGGTGGGAAGTATGATAAGAGCATGACGGGCCAGTCGATGAATCTGGTCTTATATTGAGTAACGGTCATAGAACCCTGCTAGAGACGCTCAAACTGCCTCCGATAGGCCTCTCTCTAAGTGATGGGGAGAAACTTCTCCAGAAATAGCTGAGTAAACTGCTCCCAAGTCAAAGCTGGTGATCCGGCTGGTCTAGCCCAACAATAATCTCTCCACCAAGTCTTGGCGGATCCAGACAAGCGGGAAGTAGCAAAGTCGACCCCATAGGTCTCCACTATCCCCATGTTCCTGAGAACCTCATGACAGTTGTCTAGATAATCCTGGAGATCCTCAGAAGATGCACTACTGAAAGAAGTAGTGAAGAGCTTGGTGAACTTGTCCAATCTCCACAAAGCATCGGCAGACATAGCTGCTCCATCACCGGTCTGAGCTACCACACCCGACTGAACTGCTCCAACTAGCTGAGCTGCTGGAGTCTGAAACTAGGGAGCCATCTGCTCCAGAGTGCGAGTAGTAGGAGTCTTGGCTCCTCCTCCAGCCTGAGAGATGGCTAGTGCTACGGGAAGCAAGCCTGCTTGGGTGACACTCATCATGAGGCCCACTAGACGGACCAGAGCATCCTGGAGTACTGGGGTAGCAATAAACCCCTCTAGGACCTGAGCTGGGCCCATCGGAAGGGTCTAGGCCGAAACTTCATCGTCAAAGTCTACCTAAGACTCCGCCGCTGGTACTGCTGCTCTAGGATGAGTTCTACCCCTACCTAAGCCTCTAGCACGACCTCGACCTCGCCCTCTACCCCTCGTGTGAGCTGCTGCTGGGGGCTCGGGCTGCTGATCGGTAGATGAGGAAGCGCGCGTTCTCGCCATCTGCGAAAGAACAGAGTAGAAATTCAATTAACATTGAGAAACCAAACCGCACGAAAAGAAAGAATAAATGTGAAGTTTTTCCTAACTCTGTAGCCTCTGGGGATAAATACAGACGTCTCCATACCGATCCCTCAGACTCTACTAAGCTTGTCTATGAATTGTGAGACCTACGTAACCTAGAGCTCTAATACCAACTTGTCACGACCCGGATTTCCCACCCTCGGGAGTCGTAATGGCGCCTACTCATGAAAGCTAGGCAAGCTGCGTATTATAGAATCACTAACTCTTTTATTTAGCCCTTTATAAGAATTTAAATTAGCATGCGATCAACAGTGAAATATTAACGATAAATAAATACAAGCGGAAGACGTAATTTGATTACTTAGCCAAAACCAGTACGACAACACCAATATACATCTCCACCCAGAACCCGGTGTTACAATATCACGGACCAACTACGAGTACTACATACAAATTTCTGGAATGAAAGGTACAATCCGTCTCTGAAGTAAATGAAAACAGAATACATATGAAGATAGAAGAGAACGCCGGGCCTGCGGACGCCTGCAAACTACCTCAGGATCTCTAACAGGACTGAAGGCAGCCACCCAAAGCTACGACCCAAAAGCTGCCGCTCCGGGATCTGCACATAGTGCAGAGTGTAGTATCAGCACAACCGACCCCATGTGCTGGTAAGTGCCTGGCCTAACCCACGCGAAGTAGTGACGAGGCTAGGACCAGACTACCAGATAAACCTGTACAGTTATATAATATACAGCGGAAAATAAAACAAGAATAAACAAGTAAAGATGGGAGGGGATACATGCTGTGGGGGAATATCACTACCATCAGTAAATTAAGACAAAAGGTATAAGGGTAATCTAGAATTTATAGTGAAACAAATAGGAACTCGTAACCAATCCATAAACACTTTGTATTCTCAATTGTTGCAGCGCGCAACCCGATCCCAAAACATAATAACACTGTTGCGGCGCGCAACCCAATCCCAAAACATAATAACACTGTTGCTGTGTGCAATCCGATCCTTATTATTTATCACTGTTGCGGCGTGCAACCCGATCCATATTATATATCACTGTTACGACGTACAACCCAATCCAATTATATTATTGTTGCGGCGTGCAACCCGATCCAATTATATCATTGTTGCGGCGTGCAACCCGATCCAAGCATAATTTTGTTGCGGCGTGCAACCCGATCCAATTATAATATTATTGCGGCGTGCAACCCGATCCAAATATAATATATTATTACGGTGCGCAACCCGATCCAAATATAATATATTGTTGCACCATGCAACCCGATCCACATATACAGTTCAATACTAATCACAACAAGAGTTCCAGCAAGGGATCAATAAAGAAACAACACTATCCTGGCAAGGAAACCGACAATATAAGTAAATACGTCCCGACAACGGAAAATCAGCTATAACCAAACTTGTTCCAACATCTAACTACCTCAACTAGCACCAATACTCAATCATAAGTAATTCCCACGAGAATAATCATAATCCTTTCTCAATACAGAGAATCAACAACTTAGGCATTTGTAGTATTTATTAAGAACACAACAATTTCAATTTAAGACTCACGGTCATGCTTGACACCAACGTATAGATACTCGTCACCATGCCTATACATCGTACTCAACAAGTAACATATAGAAAATAGGACACAACTCCTAATCCCTCAGGCTAAGGTTAGACCAAACACTTACCTCGATGCCACGAACACAATTCAAGTCTCAACTATTGCTTTACCTCTTGATTCCACAACCAATTCGCTCGTATCAAGCCATAAGTTACTTACTTACATCAATAAATGTTAAACGAATCAATTCTAATGCATGAAAATAAGTTTTACAAAGTTTTATGCAAAAAGTCAAACATTGCCCCGGGGCCCACATGGTCAAAACCTGAGGTTCGAACCAAAACCCGATTACCCATTCCCCTACGAACCCAAATATATAATTTGTTTTGAAAGCAGACCTCAAATCGAGATCTAAATTCCCAATTTTTGAAAAACCTAGGTTCTACCCAAATCACCCAATTTCCCCCATGAAAAATATTGATTTTGAGTTGAAATCATGTGAAAAGATGTTAAAGATTGAAGAAAACTAGTTTGAAATCACTTACAATCGATTTGGAGAAGAAGTTGTCTTTGAAAATTCGCCCTAGAGTGTTTTGGTTTTGAACGAGTGTGAAAAATGGTTGAAATGCGTCTAAGTTATGAATTTACAGGTTGCATATATCGCAATTGCGACCAAGGTTTGCAATTGCGAACCCAGACTCTTCTAAGCTCGCATTTGCGAAGCAACTTTTGCATTTGCAAAGCCGTATTTGCAAACATCCTGTCGCATTTGCGAAGACAGGCCCAAATAGGGAGCTATCGCATTTGCGAAGAAAAATCTCGCATTTGCGAGGAAGGGCTGGCCTGGGCTGTTTCGCATTTATGACTTAGTCCTCGCATTTGCGAACTCGCATTTGCGAGTCAGGCGCAGGCCTGCAGTAGAACAGCTGAAACCTGCAATTTCCCAAGTCTAAAAATCCACCCCATGGCCTATCCAAAACTCACCCGAGCCCTCGGAGCTCCAAACCAAACATGCACACCAACCTAAAAATATCATACGGACTCGGTCGTGCATTCAAATCACTAATATAACATCAACAACTATGAATTTAACATCAAAATCATGAATTTTTTTAAGAACTTCAAATTTTCTAATTTTCTCAAATACGGTCCGGTTCAGGTCATTTCAAGTCCGTTTCTTACCAATTTTCACAGGTTCAACTCAAATCATATATAAGACCTGTACCGGATTCCGGAACCAAAATACGAGCCCGATACCATCAAAAATCTAAACACATTTCAGTTTCAAAAACTCATAAATATTCCATAAAATAATTTTCTTCAGAAATTCATTTCTCGGGCTTGGGACCTCGGAATTCGATTCCGGGCATATGCCCAAGTCCCATATTTTTCCACGGACCCTTCGAGATTATCAAATCACTAGTACAGGTCCGTTTACCCAATGTTGATCGAAGTCAACTTAAATCCATTTTATAGTCAAAATTTATCATTTTCACAGATTTTTCACATATTGGCTTTTCGGCTATGCGCCTGGACTACGCACCCAAATTGAGGTAATGATGAAAGAGGTTTTTAAGGCCTCGGAACGTAGAATTCATTAATGAATATCATGTTTAAACAAGAAATCAATACCTACACATAATATCTAACATGATTCAAGAGGTTCACACAATCATACAAACATAAGAAGCATGATAGCAGAAGACACTGTAATGACCCAACTAGTCGTTGTGTATTTTAGTCTCGTTTCCCTCTTTTGATGCTTCACACATTTGTATTTGTAGTTTTATGACTTACGGGTTTGGTTAGTTTTTTTCCAAGAAGATTTTGGGTTGATTTGGACCATTTGGTTCTTGGTTTAGAATCCTAAGTTTCAAATGTCGATCAAAGTTTGACATTTATGAAAATAACCCTAGAACGGTGTTTGATGGCTCTGATAGGTTTATATCATGATTTTAGACTTGGGCGTATGCCCGAAATTGAATTCGGAGGTCCCTAGGTTGATTTGACTTATTTTGCCGAAAGTTGGCAATTTGAGGTTTAGAAGTTTTCCCAAGTTTGATCGTATGTTAACTTTATGACTATCGGGTTCAAAATTTAATTTTAGGACTTGGAATAGGTCCGTTTTGCTATTTAAAAATTGTTTGCAAAATTTGTTGTCATTTGGAGTTGGTTTGATATGATTTAGACGCTTGGTTGCAATTCTAGAGGTACTTGAGTTCACATTTGGTGTTTTGATCACACGAGCAAGTTCGAATGATGCTTTCAAACTTGTGTGGATGTTTGGTTTGGAGTCCCGAGGGATCGGATGAGTTTCAGACGTGTTTCAGAATGATTTGAACTCATTTTTGGGTTGCTGGTATGCTAGTGTTGCAGTCAACGCAATTGCGAATTGATCATTAGAGGAGAAAGTATCACAAATGTGATTCCATACTCGCAATTGCGAAGTGATCATTAGTCACATTTATGATGGGAGCAGGCTTCACAGATGCATAGCCAGTGTTGCATTTGCTTCGTCCCCTTAGGTTGTCGGGATTCGCAATTGCGAGACTTTCTTCGTAATTGCGAGGGTTCGCAAGTGTGAATTGCAAACCCAGTGTTGCAATTGCAACATCTGCAACTAAACGAAAGGGCTGGAAAGATGAGATTTCATCTCATTACCCTTATTTAGAACCTTAGATCGGAAGGAGACAATTTAGAGAGTGGGATTTTCACCTACAATCATCGGGTAAGTAGTTTTAATCAATGTTCAACTATATTTTATGATTATATATGAGATTTAACATCAAATTTATGAGAATCACCGAGAAATTATGGGGATTTTGTCTAAGTTTTGGAAAAAGAAAATTTAGGATTTGAGAGTCGAATTCGACTCGGATTTGAAAACAAAACACATATGTAGACTCGTGGGGTTATGGGTAGTCAAGATCTACCCTTGGACTCGAGTTTTGACCGTATGGGCCCGGAGTTGACTTTTGTTGTATTTTGGAGCATTTTGCGATGATCATAGCTTTATTAATCGCAATTGGTTTCTCTTGTATTGTTTGATGATATTAAGTTATTTTTGGTTAGATTTGAGCCATACGGAGGCGAATTGTACCGAAAAAGTTCTTTTTAAGTGTTGAATTAGCCTAGTTGAGGTAAGTATGTTGCCTAACTTTGTGTAGGGAACTTATTGGTTCCCCAAGTACACACAAGTATAAATGGCCGTCAAGTAATAAAGTGAATCGAAAGTCGGATGTTGAACCCACAGAGACTTAAATAAATCATTAACTAAGAAAACTAAAATCAATTTAATGTCCAAGATAATAAAAACGATTAATTTTCAACCAAACTACTATTTGCGAAAATTTAAACAGGTAACCAAGGGAAATATAAATTTCCGGATTGTGGTCGGTTTATCAATCCTATTGAGTTCGTAATTATACCTGTTAATCCAAATTATATGTGATTGCTAGTTGACCGGATCATTTATATAAATAGCATGTTCCCACAATACTATTCGTCTATCCATAATATATCAACCATATATTTCTATGGTCTTAAATCTATCATGAACGAATATAATACGATATTCAACTAAGCAAGACTGTTAGGTATATTCCTATCCTAACCGCGAAATCGTTCCCCGAGCTACAAGTTCAGAAACAAGCTCTCTTTAATTCTACTCTAATCTAAACATGACTTTCCCAAGCATAACATAGATAGTAAATAGAATTCAACTGCTGGCCAAACAATTAAGCAATTATGCACAGAATTAGAGAAACAACAAAAGATGATAACTCGAATTAACGATAATATAATTAATAAAGTTTAACATTCATGATAACCACAACCCTAGAACACGAAGTTTAGCTTCACACATGCATGGTAGCAAAACAACAAATCATCAAGAAAAAGTAAAGATTACTAAGTTTGATGGAAGAAAGATGGAATCTGATGAATTCCGGCCTCCACGGCGGCTGCGTGCTCTCCCTCCGTCCAAGGTATGATAAAAGATGTGTTAAAATTGTGTTTAACGATTATTTATAGGTGTAGGATCGAATCTTAAGGGAAATAACCAAGTCCAAAATCGAAAACCAGACTAAATAACTTTAGAACTAGACCCGAGCGTTGCAGCGTGAAACACCTAAACTTTCTGGCGTTGGACCTCGCGTCGCTGCCTTTAACGCGAGGAAATAATCTCGCCTCGCCTTCTTCTTTGCCTCTTCACGTTATTGCCTTAGGTGTTTGCAATCAAGTATAATTATTTGTGCTTTATGTCTTCTGTTTCCTCCACATACCCATTTTCCCAAGGTAATGACTTTACTTTCCTTTCTTTATTTCTGTTTTACTTCATCCTATCATTGTCCCATAATGTCCAGTCATTAAATACTCATGATCTAATCATTAGTGTATAAAATACTCTGCAGAATCTTTACTTTGCTCCAATTCTATCCCCAAAATATCTACACATAAAATAAATTCAATTAAGCACACATATAATACAATTTAGCATTAAAGTACCTAAATATGAGATAAGTAATGCACTAAAAATATATAATTATAGCCAAACATCACTACCCCATACTTAAACATTGCTCGTCCTCGAGTCAACCAACAATTTACACTATTCTTGAGCACTTTATATTTACACAACTGAAGCACGCTACAACAATTATCATGGTTTATAGCAACAAGTAGCAACAATTAAACCTTGGCATATGCAATCACATACACTTCCCTTTTTCCTATGCCAAACTTCAAAAATATTCTAACAAAGACAATATGCTCATAACAATTCTAGCCTTAAATGCCAACTTAATGTCTCAATGCACTCATGGCTTGAACACCCAACATCCTAGAGAAGTCTAATAATATTACCTATCCCTCATAAAACCATATGCCCTCACAACAAAAACAAAAGAAGTAAGTTGAATCTACACACTTAAACCAAATGCTCAAATATATTTTAAGGACTCATATATATCAAAGAAAATCTCTCACTCTCACAAAAGAAGTCACATGCATGCAATTGGTACCATAGGCTTGCCCTTAATGTAAATCTGTACTACTGTAAGCTCACTCAGTGTAAATCAATTAGGACTTTTTATATGGTTGTAATGTGGGTTAAGGGATGGGAAGGATATATTTAGGAATAATAGCTAATCCTCCTAAGCACTTTAACACATCACATGATAAACTTTAAACGCAAATTCTTCAGTCCCAACTTCAATTTCACAAACGAAATTGCCCCAACAATATACCCTCTTTCTTTAAGCACTATCGTCATTTACACTCCACTAGCAAGAACAAAATATCACTTTATTCACCTACATATTTTTTTTTTCTTTCTCTTTTGCACTTTTTGCTAGTGGTGTATTCTTTTACACAACAAGTGCACCTTTTTTCCTTTCATTGGTTCCACTCAAAAGCCACCCCACATTTCATACTTTACTTCTTCAAGTGCTCACTTCACAATTAAAGTGCTTTAAGAGGTAAAATGATCAAAACAACGTCAATTAAGAATAAAAGGGTATAGGCTTGTAATGTGGATGTCAAATAAAAGTCTATAAGCACAAAAGAGGTAACTAGGGATAAATTTTATTCATGGGAAGCAATAAAGCTCAAAAAAGATCAAAAATAGCCTAAAATTATTTTTTGAACCGAGCATCACCTAAAATTTCGCTTCAACTCACATACCGGGCAAGTTCTAGACTCAATTACAATACATGGACTACACAAAAATCTCACTTCACACATGGCACATGACTCACTAAGGACGGTCCCATTCCGACTCTCAAACTAATGGAAGTATTCACGGAGCCACGAGATATTAATTATTAAGCACAAAGTGAATATAAGTCAAGAAAATGAGACATAGGTCTCACAAAACATGCTATCCAGTATATAAAGGCATCAAGATCAACTTCAAAATATAGGGAAGATACTACACATGCCAAAGCCTAAGTATATTACAATCAAACAAGTCAAGGCGCCTAGGAATCTCATCTTTCTTCCTCCATTTATTCCCTAAATTCTAATCTACTCTAAAAATAAAAAAAATAAATGGAAAAACTACTGCCCGGTTCAAACTACATCTCATGAAAAAAACCGAGGCACAAAGAAAAGCCACAGGGGATTATTACTACCAAAAGAAAGCTAAAAGAAATATTTTTGGATTTTTGTTTAGACTTTAATCCCTCAAGAAAACTGTCCAGGAGATCCATCGTCGGGAAAAGTCTAATTTTTTTTCTTTTTTCGATTTTTCTTATTTTCCACATTTAAAAAAATTAAGCTACTAAATATTACATAACTATAAAAACAAAAATAAGAAGCTAACATCAAAATAAGAAGTTAATATTTTTACTAACATACTACTACTAATTATCTAGAGGAATTCTCTCACCTCACACTTAAAGGAGTGCAGTGTCACTAATGCACAAATAAAGCAAAACAATGACGAGGTTGGATAAGAAACTCCCTAAAAGGCCAAAGGTCAAAACAATAGCGGCTCATGGGGTACTTAAACTTCCCCCCATCCATAGTTCTTTGTGCGGGTACCTCACACTAGTTCCAACCATCTGGCTCGCTTTTGCATATTTCCATTGGCTTTTCTTCCTATACTCATAATCCTACAAATCAAAAATAAATACTACAAAATAATAAGAATAAAATAAAATAAAAAAATACACAAAAATAAAAGAAAACAGTAAAGCTGGGTTGCCGCCCAACAAGCTCCTAATTTAACGTCGCGACACGACATGAACCACTTTCTACCTCCACGTCGAACTTATGAATTGAGCCCCCAATAGGGCATCCAGTTTGTGGCTATGCTTCTTCGGTAGGGCTACAAAGAAAACCAGGCCAAGCAACAAATTTTTCACTCTACACTTCTTGGTCTTTAGATGAGGCATGTAATTTTTACTTTTTGGCACAATAAATTCAAGAATATAAGCACCCCGTTCCTCGTCCATTGGCTCCTCTAAAGGCTCAGATGACTCCATTTCCATGTCATCATCCAAACACAATGTTGAAAAATGCATGGAATGAGTAGCAGTACGCCCCAAATCTAGAATTACATCACAATTTACATCCTCATATGTACCCAGACTAGAGTCTTCACATATAATATTCTCTACTTCCTCACGTGACTCTAGAGTGCTTTCCTCAACATGGACACCATTAATAAAAGTACGGTTGAATGATTGACTCTCCACTTTTAGCTCCTCAATTTAGAGTATAAGCTCCTTTTCAGTTTCACACAACTCAGAACTATTTTGTTGGGCTTTAAACACATCAACCTTTGCAATCAATTGAGCTCCCAAGTCGTGAATAGCAATGCCAAATTTTTCAATCTCTTGTCCCAGTTCAGCTCTTCTTTCTATTAAGTCATTTATCCCATCTGTTCTTACGTTGAGCCTCATATATTTTCAATCTTTCAGCTTGTTCCACCAGCCAAGTTTGACTCAAAATCTCCTCTTTTTCAAAATTTTCCTCTTGCTGGTACTTGCTCTATTCATTCAATTCTTCCATATTGGCCTTCATTCTTGTGATTGTTGCCCTTATTCTTTTCATATCTTTTTTGAGTTCATCCTATTGCTCTGCTACTTGCCACAGAATATTCGTAATATATGCATCACGTTCCATATCTAGCACTTCATTTTCCCAATCAAACTCACAAACATTGTTAGCAAGATCATAATAAGGGCTCAGAGAAGGTTGAAAAGAATTAGGATAACCATCCCAAGGGTCATCTTGACCACCACACATGTTACAAATATTCCTATCAAAGGATTGAGATTGTGCGCACAACTCTCTCCCGGGAATATTCTGATAATTTTTTCCACCAGTGGGGTCCTCCAAAATATGGACAAGGATCATCGAAGTAAGAATAATTATCATTCAAACAATTTTCATTCCAAGATGTCATGTCAATAAGAAAATAAAATACTAACTAAATAAAAAAATTAAAAACATGAACAAAAATCATCTAAAAGCTAAACTTAGATAAACAATCAATAACTAAGTCCCCGACAACGGCGCCAAAAACTTGTTGGTTCCCCAAGTACACGTAGGTATACATGACCGTCAAGTAATAAAGTGACTCGAATGTTGGATGTCGAACCCACAGAGACTTAAATTAACCATTAACTAAGCAAACTAAAATCAATTTAATGTCCAAGATAATAATTTCTACCAAACAACTACTGAAAAAATTTAAACATGTAACCAAGGGAGATATAGATTCCAGGGTTGTGGTTGGTTTATCAATCCTATTGAGTTTGTAATTATACCTGTTAATCCAAATTATCTATGATTGCAAGTTGACCGGATCATTTATACAAATAGCATGTTCCCAGAATACTATCAATCTATCCATAATATATCAACCCTATATTCCTATGGTCTTGAATCTATCATGAACGAATATAATACAATATTCAACTAAGCAAGATTGTTAGGTATATTCCTATCCTAACCGTGAAATCATTCCCCAAGCCACAGGTTCAGAAACAAGCTCTCTCCAATTCTACTCTAATCTAAACACGGCTTTCCCGAGCATTGCATAGATAGTAAATAGAACTGAACTGCTGGCCAAACAATTAAGCAATTATGCACAGAATTAGAGAAACAACCAAAGATGATAACTCGAATTAACGGTAATATAATTAATAAACTTCAATATTCATGATAAACACAACCCTAGAACTCGAAGTGTAGCTCCACATAGACATGGTAGCAAAACAACAAATCATCAAAAAAAGTAAAGATTACTAAGTTTGATGGAAGAAAGATGGAATCTGATAAATTCCGGCCTCCACGGTGGCTCCGTGCTCTCCATTCGTCTAAAGTCTCAAAATCCTCTAAAATTTGTGTTTAACGACTATTTATAGGTGTATGATCAAAACCTAGGCGAAATAATCACGTCGAAAACCAAAAAGGTAACAAAATAACTTCAGAACTAGACCTGGGTGTCGCAGTGTGAAATGCCTAAACTTTCTTGCGCTGGACCTCACGTTGCTGCCTTTAATGCGAGGAGATAATCTCGCCTCGCCTGCTTCTTTGCCTCTTCACGTTATTGCCTTAGGTGTTTGCAATCAAGTATAATTATTTGTGCTTCATGTCTTCTGTTTCCTCCATGTACCCATTTTCCCAAGGTAATGACTTTACTTTCTTTTCTTTATTTTTGGTTTACTTCATCCTATCATTGTCTCATAATTTCCAGTCATTAGATACTTATGATCTAATCATTAGTGTACAAAATACACTGCAGAATCTTTACTTTGCTTCAATTTGATCCCCAAAGTACATACATATAAAATAAATTCAATTAAGCACACATATACTACAATTTAGCATTAAAGCGCCTAAATATAAGGTAAGTAATGCATTAAAAATATATAATTATAGTCAAACATTAGAACTACCCCCTAGGATTTGGGTTATTGTACTATTCGAGTTATGTATAAGATGTGTACCTGAGATGACCAGTGTGTACACGAACTTTTACATGGTATTTGATCCATTTAGACTCTTAGGTTATTTATAAGAACTTAATTGAAGTTATTATTATTTGTTTTATTTTTCGTTGGTAATTTTAGTCTCACATGCTTTTAATTGGAATTGTCATTACATATTCTAGTTTCCATCGTCAAGTTACTCTTATGAGCATTTACTTGTAGTAGTTGTTACATGTCATTCCTTCCATTGTTGTGTTGTTCTCATGCATTTAGATTTAGTTGCTATCTTTTTTGTTGTTAAGCTTATGTCATGTATTTGAATTGGAAGTTGTCATTTCGTGGGAATATTTTCATTGTTGAGTTATTAAAGTAGTAGTTGTGAAAGCTATTAAAATAATAAGGTTGAAGTTGTTAATGGTTGATATATCTTTCCTTGTTGAGTGGTTCTCATTCCTTTGCTGCTATTGAGATTTTGTACACATTGCGGTTGAGCCTGGGCTATATGCTGTGGTAACATCAGTATTCTTGATTTTTGCAATGTTGTGGAATATGGACATTTGTGGTGCGAGTTGATTATTGTATTGTGATATTGATGCGCATGTGGCGGTATAAGGATAGGTGTTGATGTGCATGTGACGAGATAAGGTGGGATTTATACGTGTGTTGCTAGTAAGGAAATTACTTGAAGCGACGTGGTGAGATAAGGGGGTTAAAGCGCGTGTAGCTATTTCAGACAAAATGTTCATAAAATAAATGCAATCACGCAGCGCTATAAGGAAGATTGTGATTGTGACTTGTGAAATATGAATGTGAGATGTGGTACCTTGGTATGGTTCTTGTTGCACATTCTATGTTAGAAAGGCTTGATGATTCGAAGAATTGTTGTTCTTGTTTCCTCAATTCTTCCCATTAGTATTTTGATTGTAATTGGTTACTTGTTGTCTTATTACATTTACCCTCTTGTTGTCATTTGTTGCTTTATTTCCGTTGTTAGCCCTTTATTGATAAAATTGCTTTGTTGCCCCTTATTTGCCTTTATCTTCAATTATTTGATTATATTATGTTTTGTTCAGGTTGTTGCGCCCCTTTTTTTCCCTCCGCAAAGAGAAGTCCATGTTTGACGTTCATGGGGGAAATAACTCGTTTCCTTTTGGGAATTTAGGTTTTGAAGAGTCGCCACCTAACAGATTATGTTGCGTTAGGGCACCTAGAGTGATTAACTCTTGGATTGGCTTGCATTACCAGAGATTTAGGGTAAGGTTTCGAAATAACCTTGAGGGGAAGGTGTTAGGCACCCCTCTCGGTCCACAATGGTGGGTCCCGGCCGAACTTATACTTATGAACTAGTCCATTAACAAATAAATAGTTTTAAACAAATCATTACAAATAAGAGCAGGTTTTGGACATTACCTGACTCAAATAATGAGACAAAGGAAAGGCTTAAACAAATTGTATATATATGGAAAGTGAAGGGAATTCAGGAAGGAGGGGTCCTAGGTTGGTTAGCCTACAGGATCATCCCACGCAATGTCCGGTAAACACTCCTCAATGAGGGGCTACACGTGACATTAACGCGTCGTCATCATATCCATATCTACCCTTCCCAACCCTTAGCGGTTATTAAAGCGAGTGTTGATTAGCAATCTCTATTGCGTGCTATTACCCGTCACTTCTTAATAGTCCTGGAGGAGGTTAGGACCTCTACCTATGGGTAGTTATAGACAGACCCCTAAGGTTTAAAGGAGAAAATACTAAGGCGACAAGCAAGAACACATAGGACTTCAACAAATAAAAGCATGAAATTGCAGATAAGAGGCTCAGGTTCACCTCCACAAATAATGCATGTAAACAACACGACTCAAACACAAAAAAGGGCAGTATTATTAAACAGGATCCTAAGACATGATGTCTAGGTGAGTATCAGAACATAAAGAGATATGTAGATTGGTTTATAACTCAGAAGTAGAGGCCCCATAAGTTTTCCTACTGATTTTAAGCCTATTAAACATTAAGCAGCAAACACAAAGAGGCAGTCTTTAGACTTATAAGAATTGGTTACCTAAGGCTTGCCTAGGCATGGGACAATGCACAGTTGTTACTAGAATTATTAAAGAAAACAGTTATAAATTGTTTTACCTAATCATGCTGTTCTAGGTGTCACAAAATACAGGATCATTACCAATTTGTTTAAAACAGGGTGAGACTGTTTACATCCTTTTCATGCATCAGTAGTATAACTACGCGTAGTCTGATCGGGTGTGAACGATATCCTAAAACAAGGTTTGTAATATGCACACAAAGTGATTTATATGCAGGATTCCTAATGCAATATTTCTAAGTGCATAACATGATTGCAGATTTTCCTAAAGCAGGATTTCTAAATGCATAGAAGGTTACAACATTGTAGAGCATGATTTCAAGTGTGCAGGAGCAATAGTTTATTAGTGTTGTTTATTCTAGAAACAGGATTTCTAAGTGATAACAAGAATGTCAAAGTGAAATGCCGAAAACAGCATACATAAAACCTAGGGAGCATGATATTTAATGCATGATATGCTTTGCACGTATTAGTCCTAAACAGGAATTCTATTGCGCATATAGGGAATGTAAACCTAAAAGCATGGTTTCTACCTTTTGATATCTATTACATGTGTAGCTACCCTTCCCTTTTCACTAGCCATCCCCAACATCTATTTACAACAATTATTACAAAGCAGTGTCGAATGAATTACATAAGTAGATAGGAAAAACAAGAAGTTACACTACAGGGAGCCTACAAATAGGCCCAGATTTCCAGAATTTCCAATGCCAGATTGCCTCACAGCCTTTCACATAATCCGGGCGTGTCAGAGTTCCCTAAGGACCTCAAGGGATCCCGGACAGTGCTCATACCTAGATTTCATAATCATAGTTAAGTAAGTGCAGTGTGCAAGGGCCAGCTCTAATGTATCAGAGTTTAGAGAGATCTCATAAGGATTCCTAAGCAGTCTCACATTAGAGGGGCAAAACCTAAGAGTAGATGTGAGAATGCTTGACATAGTTTTGAAAAAGATATAAGTAGGAAACAGTTTGAAAAGAGACTTGTTTTAAATAGTTTTGTAAAAAATAATAGAAGAAGTCATTCAATAAGACAGTTTTCAAAAGAGTAAGGTGATCAACAAACAACAAACCAAACACAGAACTAGAAGAGGTTCATCAGCACCCAAAGACACATAATCAAAACAGGTTTAGCACCACAAACATTCACTCAGGGGTAATGGGGGATTGGGGACAAGTATAGAGCACCTAATGGCGAACATATAGTAGGCAAAAATGCATATAGGTATAGAATCAGAGAAGTCCTAAAAAGGGTTCAAGGAATTAATGTACAACATGAACTTCAGAATTAACACATAATCAGACAAACTTAGGATGTCCAACTACTTTGCACAGAAAGGTTCATTCCAGAAATAAGAGAAACATAAGTAAGGCAGAGTCACATTGAGGTATACTACAAAAGGGTTCATAAGCAGGCTAATCCTAAGGGGTTGGACATATTCAGAAGCATGCAAGAAAGAAGACAGTAAAGTAGACATGTTAATTGTAGGTTGAACAACAAAACCATAGACAGAAATATATTAGAAACATGACA
This sequence comes from Nicotiana tabacum, assembly GCF_000715075.1. Taxonomy (NCBI): domain Eukaryota; kingdom Viridiplantae; phylum Streptophyta; class Magnoliopsida; order Solanales; family Solanaceae; genus Nicotiana; species Nicotiana tabacum. The sequence goes on along the minus strand of NC_134085.1, from coordinate 80,268,997 downwards.
AACTGAAACAGTAAAAGAAGCATATTGTTTTTAAAACTTGAATTGAAATCAGAACATACCAGTGAAGAAGACATCAAGCACAAAGTAAAGGAGAACACAATAGTTAGCCTTGGCTTATAGCCGACTAACTTAGAATAGTAGTAGGTAACACAGAAAGAGAGCAGAAAGTTTTGAGCGTGAGAGAGAGAGAGAGATTTGAACCAATGTGTTCATGTATGTTGAATGTTAATGAGAGAGCATATATATAGTAGTTTGAAACTAGGTAAAATAAGGTAAGAATCACAATTGTATAGTAATTATGGAACTCAGAACCAATTAGAGCAAAATAAGTACAAGTACTCCCTTAACTAAGGGAATCAATTCAAACGGTAAGAACAGGTAGCAAATAAGGAAAGAAATCAATGTGTAACTGGAACATAACAGACAAGGAAATAATTCAAACATAGTAGGCACAGATTAAACAATTAGGGCTAGGTTCATAAGGTTCTAATTTAGGAAATAATATAAGAATCAATTAACAGTATAGTCAGCCATGTAATAAGGCAAGAAGTAAACTAAAGGTCGGAAATCAGTAAAGAATATTACCATAGGAAATCAGTAAAGGGTATCAATCACAGAAAATTAGGGATTCAACTAGAAATAGTACTGATTAGGGGAAAATCACAGAGACTCAAAACATATGCATGAGAAATAGACATACGCACAAATAAGACGAGCAAATAAGCAAAGACAGTCTCAGAACCCAGGATTAAAGCCAAAAAATTAGTTTTCTTAGAATAGTTAATCATGTAAAAGGGAAAACCTAAATAAATCGTTTAAACATAGTAAAAATTGTAGAATAACACTTAAAATGAGAGAAAAAGTACGTTTTTAAAAAAATCGGAAAGATTCTCATGTAAAACAGTAAATAACTCAAAACACTCTGCGATCTGTTACAGATCTAAAGAGTCAAGATTTGAAATTAGGGTTTCAAAGAGAGAGAACCTAGAGATAGAGATATTCCGGGAAGCCATAGATCCAGCCGGAAAATAGAAAGATCTTACTTAGATGGGCCAAGGTGGAATGAGAACGGTGAGCACAAGCCCAGAGGGGGGAAGAGAACAGCCACTGGTCCCTTGAGGACCTCAGAGATGGCAAGAATCCCGGCATGAGGGAGCCATAGAGGCTACGGGGTTGTAGAGAAGCACCATTAATACCAGCGGGCCAACCACCAGCGAGTAGGCGCCATGGTTTAGCAGAGAGATCTTGAGAGAGAATGAGAGGGTGTGACAGCGGAGAGTGATGAGAGAATGAGGTTTGGGGGGGGGGGTATGGTCTTAGGTTAATTTAGGAAAGAGTGAATCTGGGCCGTTGATCAAAATTGATCGACGACCAAGATTAAATTAGGTCTGGGCCGGGTAGATTTAGGAATTGGGCTTTGAGGGTATAGGGCTGATTTAATTGAGGTTTGAGGATGTTTTAATTAGGCTAAAATTGAAATAGGATGGGCTATTTATTAAATACACAATTTAAATTAATTAAAATAATTTGTAAAATAGCTAATAATTATAAAAATGAATTTCATGCATAGAAAATAGTTTAAAATGATTATTCAGTATTTTAAAATACAAATGACTAATTTCTGGTAAAAATAGTACAAAATTATATGCTTGGGCTATAATTGCAAAGTTATTGCAATTATAGCCAAAAAGATGTCAATTTGGCTAATTATGGAATAATTTGGTCTTAATAGGACCATAAGTAATAAATTAAATCAATAAATGCCTTTTGAAATCATTCGTGATGCAATTTTTAATTTTTTATTGGGAAATAAAATGCTGGATAAATTAATAAAAATAAAGGAAAATTATGGAAAAATACCAATTGCATGATTTTGAAGGTATATATGCAATTTAAAATATTTTTGGGAAAAATTATAAAATATTTTTGGGAAAAATTATAAAATATTTTTGGGAAAAATTAGGTATCAACAGCTGCCCCTCTTTACCCGGAAAGGATGAAAGAGTTGTCCGGTAAAGATATGATGGCCAATTTTGACCGAGCGAAACGGTTAGAGAGATTTAGGCCGCACCCTAGCTTTTGAGATGCCTACATATCCCTGGTTTTACAGGAATCAGGCCATATGTAGTTCCAGATTCATCGGCGAAGCATACCAGTGAAATCATCACAATAATGGATGCGACATATCGGGATGGGCGAATGAACGGTTTTCGGGGAGATCGAGTTTGATTATGGTTGGGAGAACTAGAGTAGGATCGCTCCTGCTGGGATAGCCATTGCTCGCAGGGTTACCTGCAAATAAGAGTACTACAAGCGTATATTGTGCATAAATTTAAGCATGATGCAGGTTCCCGTTGGACTATGAATGTTGTCTTTGGACGGTTAAGGATAACGTCCTTAGACTATGACGTCCTGGGCCTTGAATTTCTTGATGGGAGATTCGTAAGCCATGAAATGATGTTCTCGGGCCATGAAGATGGTGCCTCCAAACTATGACGCCTTTGAATAATGATATGCAAAATTGAGGGATCCTCAGGCAATGGAATGGTGTCTTCCGGCTATGAGGATGATGCCTTTTAGACTACGGCGCCTTTGGATAGATTGGCGGTATTTCAGCCCATGATATACAATAGTCATGATGGTAACAACACAAGGTTTAGTCTTATGAAATGGAGGGCAGAGCTTAGCCCGATTGAAAAGCAAATAAATAGTACTATAAATAGAGCGATATTCGTGCAAAGAGGGACATTGCTTAGTCCCATGCAGATGGGGAGGCAAGGATTAACCTCCAACAAATATGGAGGCAAGGATTAGCCTCATGCAAGTAAGGAGGCAGGTATTAGCCTCATGCAAGTAAGGAGGCAGGTACTAGCCTCATTCAAATACGAAGGCAAGGATTAGCCTCATGCAAGTATGGAGGCATGGATTAGCCTCATGCAAATAGGGAGGAAAGGATTAGCCTTATGCAGGTAGGGAGGCAAGGATTAAACTCATGCAAGTATGGAGGCAAGGATTAGCCTCATGCAAGTATGGAGGCAAGGATTCGCCACGTACAGGTAGGGAGGCAAGGATTAGCCTCATGCAAGTATGGAGGCAAGGATTAACCTCATATAAATAGGGAGGAGAGGATTAGCCTCATGCAGGTAGGGAGGCAAGGATTAGCCTTATGCAAGTATGGAGGCTGGGATTAGCCTCATGCAAATACGGATGCAAGGATTAGCCTCATGCAAGTATAGAGGCAGGGATTAGCCTCATGCAAATACGGAGGCAAGGATTAGCCTCATGCAACTATGGAGGCAAGGATTAGCCTCATGCAAGTGTAGAGGCAGGGATTAGCCTCATGCAAGTATGGAGGCAGGGATTAGCCTTATACAAGTATGGAGGCAGGGATTAGCCTCATGCAAGTATGGAGGCAGGGATTAGCCTTATACAAGTATGGAGGCAAGGATTAGCCTCATGCAGGTAGAGAGGCAAGGATTAGCCTCATGCAAGTATGGAGGCAAGGATTAGCCTCATGCAAATATGGAGGCAGGGATTAGCCTCATGCAGATATGGGGGACAGGGATTAGTCCGACGCAAAGAGCGAGTAGCAAATAAGAGTAGTGTATGTCTTAGCTGGAGATATATTCAGTGTCTGATGGCCAGATGGATAGTGAATTTGCTTTGTGTATATATGTTTGCGAGTTCTATCGTTACGTCAAATGTGCCTGCGTACAAAGAAAAATTGTAAGTTTTGTGGGGGGAGGTTGGTTCGTGCTTCTTTCCGCTGGCCTTGCTTTGCTCTATCCTAAAAGCCCCTTTTGAGTTCCCCTAGGTAACACCTGACTGTTATGGAAATAGAGTTTTTCGAAAAATACGCAATTGTTGATAAAAATAGAGTTATTTCAGAAATATATTGATACATTTAGATGAACTAGTGACTGTAACATGTCTCAAAGGCATTGCAGCTCTCTTATGTCGGAATTTTGAGGGTCCTCCTCAAAATTCTGCCCAGTTTGGTAGATGATCTTTTGATTGTTTTCAGATAATAGGCCTTGCTAAATTTTCTTCGGAATTTTGAGAATCCTTCTCAAAATTCTGCCCCAGTTTCTTAACCAATTTTTGATTTTCTGGCATGCGCTAGCGTCAGCTGGACTTGCTCTGGAATTTTGAGGACCCTCCTCAAAATTCTGCCCCAATTTCTGATTTTGAGGGAAATGAAAATTTTATTATGACATGACCGAACCCATAAGGCTGCCTACGTATCCCCTCTTAAATGGGAATCAGGTCAAGCGTAGTTCAATTACATCAGAGGAGGAAATGTAAATAACCTAAGCATAGTATCTCTTGACTACGTCTGAATTGATTGGTTTTGGCTAGATTTCTCCATCCATTTCTGCAAGTATAAGGCTCCCCCTGTCAGCACCCTGTGAACCATGTACGGACCTTGCCATTTGGGAGAGAATTTCCCTTTGGCTTCATCTTGATGTGGGAAGATCTTCTTTAGAACCAACTGACCTGGTGCAAATTGCCTTGGTTTGACCCTTTTGTTGAAAGATTTGAACATTTTGTTCTGATAAAGTTGGCCGTGACACACTGTGTTCATCCTCTTTCCATCGATAAGGGTCAATTATTCATAGCGACTTCTTATCCACTCTGCGTTGCTGAGTTCAGCTTCCTATATGATTCTTAAAGAAGGAATCTCTACCTCGGCTGGAATGACAACCTCAGTACCATAAACCAACATGTAAGGGGGTTACCCCGATTGATGTGCGAACTGTAGTGCAGTATCCCAATAAAGTAAAAGGTAGCTTCTCATGCCATTGTTTGTGGTTCTTTACCATTTTCCTTAGTATCTTCTTTATGTTTTTGTTGGTGGCTTATACAGCTCCATTAATCTGAGGTCTGTAGGCTGTGGAATTCTTGTGCTTGATTTTGAAAGTTTCACACATAGCATTCATCAGATCACTGTTGAGATTGGTGGCATTATCAGTAACAATGGATTCGAGAACACTGAATCAGTAAACAATTCGATCCTTGACGAAATCTGCGACGACTTTCTTGGCTACAGCTTTGTAGGACATAGCCTCTACCCATTTTGTGAAGTAATCAATGGCTACCAGAATAAACCTGTGTCCGTTTGAAGCAGTGGGCTCAATCGGACCAATAACATCCATTCAACAAGCGGCGAGTGGCCAAGATGATCTTGTTGCATTGAGCTCGTTTTGTGGTACCTTTATCATGTCGGCATGCACCTGGCATTGAAAGCATCTACGGACATACTGGATTCAATCTGTCTCCATGGTTATCCAAAAGTACTCAGCCCTAAGTATCTTCTTAGCCAAGACAAAACCATTCATGTGCGGGCCACAAGTCCCGGCATGTACTTCCTTAAGTAGCTTAGAAGCTTCCTTTGTGTCGATACATCTTAGCAAACCCAAATCAGGAGTTCTCCTATACAAGTTTCCTCCGCTGTGGAAGAAGTGATTGGACAATCTCCAGAGTGTGCGCTTCTGAGTGTGGTTTGCATGCTCCGGATATTCTCCCTTTGACAAATATTCCCTTATGTCATGGAACCAAGGCTTTCCATCTGTTTCTTCTTCAACATGAGCACAATATGCTGGCTGATTATGGATCCTCACCGGAATGCGATCAATATAATTCTTATCTGGATGTTGTATTATGGATAACAAGGTGGCCAATGCAACAACAAACTCATTCTAAATTCTGGGCACATGTCGGAACTCTATCTTCATGAACCTCTTTCTCAATTCCTGCACATGGTGCAGATATGGCAATATCTTGGAATTCTTAGTGGCCCACTCTCCTTGAACCTGGTGCACGAGCAAATCTGAATCACCGATTACCAGTAGCTCCTGAATGTTCATGTCGATTTCCATGTTGATCCCTAGTATGCAAGCTTCATACTCCGCCATGTTGTTGGTGCAGGGAAATCTGAGTTTAGCAGATACCGGATAATGTTGACCCATTTTTGATACCAAAACTGCTCCAATGCCCACTCCTCTGAAATTTGCAGCTCCATCAAAGAACATCCTCCAACCGTCGCATGTTTCGGTAATGTCTTCTCCTATAAATGGTACTTCTTCATCAGGAAAATACTTCTTCAAAGGTTTGTATGCTCCTCCCACAGGATTTTCAGCGAGGTGATCTGCCACTGCTTGCCCTTTGACCGCCTTTTGAGTTATGTAGACGATATTGAACTCACTTAACATTATCTACCACTTGGCCAACTTTCTAGTCGGCATAGGTTTTCTGGAATATGTACTTCTAAGGGTCCATCCTGGATATGAGGTATGTAGTGTAGGCACATAAGTAGTGCCTCAATTTCTGAGCTATCCAGGTCAAAGCATAACAAGTGCATTCAAGTAGAGAGTACCGTGCTTCATAAGGTGTGAACTTCTTACTCAAGTAATATATGGATTGCTCCTTTCTTCCTGTATCGTCCTGTTGTCCCAAAATACATCCGAAGGATCCATCTAATACAGATAGATAGAGTAGCAAAGGTCGTCCTAGTTCTGGCGAGACCAGAACAAGTGGTGTGGACAGGTACTCCTGGATCTTGTCAAAAGCTTTCTGACAATCCTCTGTCCATCTTGTTTCAACATCTTTCCTCAGCATCTTGAATATGGGTTCACATATGACTGTGGACTGTGCTATGAAGCGACTGATATAGTTGAGATGTCCTAGGAAGCTCATCACGTCCTTTTTGCTCTTAGGTGGTGGTAACTCCTGAATAGCCTTGACTTTAGACGGATCCAGCTCGATCCCTCAACGACTGATGATGAATCCCAATAATTTTCCTGCGGGAACCCCGAATGCACACTTGGTAGGATTCAGTTTCAAATTGTACCTCCTTAGTCTGTCAAAGAACTTTCTTAGGTCCCCTATGTGATCTGCGGCCTTCTTGGATTTGATAATGACGTCGTCCACATACACCTCTATTTCTTTGTGTATCATATCATGGAAGATGGTTGTCATGGCTCTCATGTAAGTGTCCCCAGCATTCTTCAGACCGAATGGCACCATCTTGTAATAGTATACACCCCAAGGTATAATAAAAGCTATCTTCTCTACATCTTCTTCATCCATACAAATCTGGTGATATCTCGCGAAGCAATCCACAAAGGATTGGAGTTCATGATTGGTGCAATTGTGGATCGAAATGTGTATGTTCGGTAGTGGGAAGCCGTCCTTGGGACTTGCTCTGTTTAAATCCCGTTAGTCAACACCTACTTTGACCTTCCCATCCTTCTTCGGAACTGGCACAATGTTAGCTAACTAGGTTGGGTACTCAACCACCCTGAGAACTTTGGCTTTGATCTGCTTGGTAACTTCCTCCTTGATTTTCAGGCTCATGTCTGGTTTGAACTTTCTGAGTTCTGCTTTACTGGCGGACACATGGGATTAGTAGGTAACTTGTAAGACACTATGGTCATGCTCAAACCGATCATGTCATCATATGACCATGCAAAAATATCCTCATACTCTTTTAGGAAGCGAATGTACTCTTCCTTGTTTGTTGGTGACACGTGAATGCTGATGCGAGTCTCCTTGACGGTCTCAGCGTCTCCTAAATTTACTACTTTGGTCTCGTCCAGATTGGACTTAGGCTTATTCTCAAAGTTTTCAACCTCCCTGATAATTTCCTCGGGTATCTCATCTTCTTCATCTGAATCACTATTCTCATGTTGCATTGCCTCATCACATGTCATAGTCAGTGGTTCATCAGGAAAAGTAATAATAATGTTGTAGAAAGGAAAAGTGTAGAGATAGTAGTGAATAATAAAGAGCAAATGCATTTGGTTAAAACTGAAAAATCATCTGGATAAAGTACGGCTAGATGAATCGAGCACTTATTTTGAAACAAGTAAATCTTAAAAAAAAATTGCGAGAAATTTTAAATGCCTAGAATGGCTATAAAAGTAAATTCTGCCAAGCTACTCAGGGACTCGACGGGCTCAGGATGGTGTAGCGGTCAAATTCCTGAGAACAACTCCCTTTTTTACGGTCTGAATGGTGAGGACTTCTTCCTCCCCCTCCTCAATTATGGCATTGCAGTCCATGTCCTCATCCTCCAAGAACAAATTCTTCAACCCAACTAGTGCTTCCTCTTCGGCAGTCCCCCAAATCGTGTCAGCTTGGTGAAAAGCTTGTTCCAAACGTGGCACTAGCTGCTCGAGAGGGTAGTACAGTCCACGCCATGGAGGCGACCAATTTCTATACTCTTTCCATGTGTACTAGTATCCGAGCCCAAAGGTGGTACCATGATTTTTCAGCTGTATTGGTTTGGTCATACCTTGGAGGTTCTTTCCCAATCCTTTGCCGAGTTCATATTCAGACCAAGCCAACATGCTTTCTATTTTACTGCTCCACCATTTATCCTTTTCGATGGCATTGACCCATTCAATGTGATGATAGGTTTCCTCTCCTAGCCTTCTTCTATGTCTAATAGCCGAGATGGTTTGACTAGTGTAAATGGGGTTACTCCCATCTCCGTGAATGATCACCTCCCGACGATTCCATTCGAATTTCATGGCCTGATGTAGTGTGGAAGGCACGACTCTAGCGGCATGGATCCATGGTCGGCCCAACAAAAGATTATATGAGGCTGGTATGTCAAGCACCTGAAATTTGATGTAGAACCAAGTTGCCCCATCTGCAAGCAAAGGTTGATTTTCCCGATTGTGGCCCTTTGGGACCCATCGAAAGCTTTCATGTTCATGCTTCCTACCCGTATTTCATGGAAACCTTTGTCCAACCTTTTCAGAGTGTCCAATGGAAAAATATTTAGGCTTGAACCTCCGTCAACCAAGACCCTAGAAACGAATTTGTCTTCGAATTGCACTGTTATGTGCAATGCCCGATTGTGATTCAGTCCCTCAGGTGGTAGCTCATCTTCATGGAAGATAATCTTATGACTTTCTAATACTTGCCCCACCATGTTGTCCATTTCTCTGCCAGTGATGTTATTGGGTACATAAGCCTCGCTCAACACTTTTATTAAAGCGTTCTTATATGCCTTTAAATTTTGCAACAATGACAGGATAGATATTTGAGCTGGGGTTTTGTTCAGATGGTCAATGACAGAATACTCCTTTGCTTGTACTTTCCTCCACAGGTCATCCGGCTCGATCTCAATGATAGGCTGCCTAGTAGTGGCATCCTTGCTTGATCCTCCCAAGTGTTAAGGTGTATAGACTCTTCTAGTCCTAGTCATTCCTTGTGCAATATCAGATTCTTCTACATTGGCCTTCCCTTTTCATTGAGCCTCGACAACATAATCCCAGGGTATTGCTTTTGAGTTGAATGGAGGTGTGGTTTATACCGTCACAGTGAAAGATGTGACCACTTCTACTTCAAATGGAGCGGGGGTGGCCGCGGGTGGAGCCACCTCTACCTTGAATGGAACTGAAACAGTTACCTCAACCTCGATTGGTGACTGGGTCTGTACCACGATAGGGGTAAGTGTGACAACAACTTTAAAGTCATCACTTTCTCGAATAAGCCCAATCGACCCCTTAGGGTCCCATTCTTTGTTCATCTCTATCACATGTACTCCACCCATCTCTATGATCGGGGAGGGGGGAATTATTGCGGACATTAGGTGCGGATTCCTTCGCTTGTATGACCTTATTGTCAATTAGCATCTGGATCTTATCCTTCAATATTTGGCACTCAGCAGTGATGTGTTCCTTTATACCAAAATGATACGCACAGGTTTTGTTTGGATTGACCCATTGGAATGGGTTTTCTAATGCCACAGCGGGAACAGGAGTGACGTAACCCACGACTTTCAACCTTTCATACAACTGGTCGATGAGCTCAACAATGGCAGTGTATTGTCTGGGTGGCTTGCGATCGAAGTTGGGTCTTGGTCTTGGAAAGTTTTGGCGAGTTGGAGGTGGTTGGAAATGGGATGGTTGGGAGTTATAGGTGTGGTGGACAGTGGCTGGTTGGGAATATCTGGGAGATGAGGGTTGATATGTGGGTGGCGGCTCTTGGTACATGGGTGGAGGTGTTTGATATGTTAGTGGAGGTGTTTGATATATGGGTGGAGGTATTTGGTATGTGGGTAGAGGTGTTTGATATGTAAATGAAGATTTCGGGCCCTGGGTCACCATTACTGCCCCAACATCTCTCTTCTTTGATATGCCGCCTGATTGTTATGCCTTATTTATGGCCTATAGCACCTCAAAATTTGTTACCATCTCGCTCTTGATTCCTTCTTTGATTCTTTCTCCGTGTTTGATTATATAAGAGAATTTATGATTTTCAATAACTATCAATCTTTCATAATATTGCGTATCCTTTGCTCTGACGAAGAATTTGTTCATCTACTCCTCATCCAAGGAAGGCCAGACCTTGGCCGCTTCCGACCTCCAATGAGTAGCATACTTACGGAAAGTCTCAGTAAGTTTTTTCTTAAGATTCTAAATATAGAAAACATCTGGTGCGTTCTCTATATTGAACCTGAACTGGTCCATGAAATCTGATGCCATACTTACACAATTGGATCATTTCTTGGGATCTTGGCTGATGTACCAGGACAAAGAATCCCCAGTAAGACTCCTCATAAAGAGTTTCATTTTGATCTCTTCGTCTTTCCCAACCTCGACAAATTTGTCGCAATAAGTCCTCAGATGAACCCTTGGATCTTCCGTGCCATCGAACATCTCAAACTTAGGAGGTTTGTACCCCTCTGGCAGTTCCACATCTGGCTGTATGCATAGGTCTTCATAGTTCAAACCTTTTATTTATTTTCTGCCTTTGACACCTTGGACATGGCTTGTCAACTTCTTGAGTTCTTCAGCCATGTTTTTAATGAGCAGGTCCTTTTTAGATGATTCTAGTGTATAGAAGATGGGTTGGATGGAGTGAGGTACGGTTTCTACGTATATAGGGTTGCTTTGATGGGTGCCAGGGACTTGGGTGTAATGATGGTCATTGGTGGCTGAGTTAGTTGATGGTGATGTTGTGGCAGAGTCGGTATTGGCAATGGATTAAGATTTTGGGGTGGGGTTGCATATTGATTTGGTGTGGTAGGATTTTGTGGATATTGGTTTTGTGTGTTCTGGGGAGGTGCTGGGTTCTTTGTGTTTTGTTGGTGGATGTCAGGGACATTGAGGGTGAGTGACAAGTTTGCCAAGTTGCGAACCTGCTCAAGTTCTCCTTGCAATTCCAATATCTTTTGTTCCAATCTCAGGACTAGATCATTTGGGGTCGGAGTACTATGGCCATATGAGTTTTATGCTTTCTCAACATTCTCCTTTCGGATACCACTTAAGTCATCCATTTTTGCTTTTCCTCTGCCTTTTGTGTTGCTTAGAGGAGGAGAAGGTGGAGGGCCTCTAGATCTGGAGTGGTACGCTGATGAGGCCAGTATGAGTGAACCAAACTAAGGGGATGGGAATAATAATAAAAAATAAGCAAAAACAAAAAGGTAACAAGTCAGTGAGGATTCTGAAATGTTTTTAGTATTTAAACACATATTGCGGAAATGTAAATTCGTGTCCTACATTGGGAACCTCATTGTGCCCGAAGTAGGCCTAGCGACAAATAAATTTGGAGAAATTTAAATGCCAGTAAATGCTTCATTTCATAATATAAAAATAGACGGATCCCAAAATGACACTAAGATAATAAAAGTAAGTCACTACTGGCACTTGGCCTTATTACATTTAGGAAAACAAATAAATCTAGCCTAGTTGGTCCCAGAAGGGCCTTTCTTAGGCTGAATGATCTCGTTGATCAAATCATCCAGTTCGCATAGGTTCACCAGTAAGAATTCCTTTGCCAAATGTCCTCCTTCGTTTCCCTCAGCATTCTGGCAGTCGGTGACTCTCTTCCTCACTTTCCCTTCCAATTCCAACAGGCTATATTCCAGATATTCCAACTTTCCTCTAGATTGAGTGGCCCTCTCTTTCCATTCATTGATTTGGTCATCTGATGGAAGATTCCTTCACAAGTCTAGCAAGAGTAAGGGTGTACTAACCATACTGAAGCTGGGGACCTTGTTCCTCATTTTCTGCAAAACAAAAAAGGGTTAGGGCTTTCTCCCCACCAGACTCGACTATTTATACATCATGATTATCATATTGGCATTTAGTTCTCCAAATTAATGCCCAAAACGTAGTTATGTTTGTTGGGATTATGGAAACCCCGATGGACTTTGGATAAATCTTATCTTAAAGGTTCATTATATGGACAACATAACTGATCCGACTAGGTTTGATCATGTTGCATGCATAATTTTGACAAGAGTAAGGTTACTATGGGGTTTTAGACTAGTACCCTCAAGCAGACAACTTGAGGGGGAAAGGCATGGAACCATCGACTGCACTGCTGATCGACTGATTTTACCGCAAATAAGCCTTTCTGAATTTAAGGGTAATAAATAGGAAGAGCACAATTAGTCATTAAGTATTTCTATAGGATTTGATACGCACGAGTGGAATATGATGTGGAGCATGATTTATGCAGCAATTAATAGCATGTAGTCAAGTATTTGCACGTAGGAAAAATAAATACAATATTTAAATAATTGAAATACAGTTACGGAAAGAGAAAACAAAGAGACAAGTCAGTTTCATGAATAAAAGAAACATAAATGCTTAAAATAGGCAGTTAAATTCAAATAAGGGGAAAGGGTACGGGGTAAAACATGCTTGGACTGATTAATAAAAGACAAGTTCGTTATGGTAAGAGCCTAAAGGTATCCCCAGCAGAGTCGCCATGTTGTCGCGCCCCCTTTTTTCCCTCTGCAGAGAGAAGTCCGGGTTTCGACGTTCATGGGAAAATAACTCATTTCCTTTTGGGAATTTGGGTTTTAAAGAGTCGCCACCTAGCGGATTCTGGTGCGTTAGGGCACCTAGAGCGATTAATTCTAGGATTGGTTTGCATTACCAGAGATTTTGGGTAAGGGCTCGAAATAACCTTGAGGGGAAGGTGCTAGGCAACCCTCTCGGTCCACAACGGTGGGTCCCGGCTGAACTTATATTTATGAACTAGTACATTAACAAATAAATAGTTTTAAACACATAATTACAAATAAGAGCAGGTTTTGGACATTACATGACTCAAATAATGAGACAAAGGAAAGGCTTAAACAAATTGTATACATATGGAAAGTGAAGGGAATTCAGGAAAGAGGGGTCCTAGGTTGGTTAGCCGACAGGATCACCCCATGCAATGTCCGATAAATACTCCTCAATGAGGGGCTACACGTGACATTAGCGCATAGTCATCATATCCATATCTACCCTTCCCTCCCCTTAGCGGTTATTAAAGCGAGTGTTGGTCTCTATTAGGTGCTGTTACCCGTCCCTTCTTTATGGTCCCGGAGGAGGTTAGGACCTCTACCTACGGGCAGTTCTGGACAAACCCCTAAGGTTTAAAGGAAAAAATACTAAGGCGATAAGCAAGAACACATAGGACTTCAACAAATAAAAGCATGAAATAGTAGATAAGAGGCTCAGGTTCACCTCCACAGATAATGCATGTAAACAGCACGACTGAAACACAAACAAGGGCAGTATTATTAAATAGGATCCTAAGACATGATGTCTAAGTGAGTATCAAAACATAAAGAGATATGCAGATTGGTTTATAACGCAGAAGCAGAGGCCCCATCAGTTTGCCTACTGATTTTAAGCCTGTTAAACATTAAGCAGCAAACACAAAGAGGTAGTCTTTAGACTTATAAGAATTGGTTACCTAAGGCTTGCCTAGGCGTGGGACAGTGCACAGTTGTTACCAGAATTATTAAAGAAAACGGTTATAAATTGTTTTACCTAATCATGCTGTTCTAGGTGTCACAAAATACAAGATTATTACCAATTTGTTTAAAACAGGGTGAGACTGTTTATATCCCTTTTCATGCATCAGTAGTTTAACTAGGTGTAGTCTGAGCGGGTGCGAACGATATCATAAAACAGGGTTTGTAATATGCACACAAAGTGATTTATATGCAGTGTTCCTAAAGCAAGATTTCTAAATGCATAGCATGATTGCAGAGTTTCCTAAAGCAGGATTTCTAAATGCATAGAAGGTTACAACATTGTAGAGCATAATTTTAAGTGTGCAGGAGCAACATTTTATTTAGTGTCATTTATTCTAGAAACAAGATTTCTAAGTGATAACAAGAATGTCAAAGTGAAATACCGAAAATAGCATACATAAAACCTAGGGAGCATGGTATCTAATACATGATATGCTTTGCACGTATTAGTCCTAAACAGGAATTCTATTGCGCATATAGGGAATGTAAACCTAAAAGCATGGTTTCTACCTTTTGATATCTATAACATGTGTAGCTACCCTTCCCTTTTCACTAGCCGTACTTGAGTTATTAAGCTGCGATCCATGTTATAAACCATATCTAGGCTACATGCTTATCCTTTTGGGACATACTGAGGTCATCTTTGCTGTTGAGTTATCTAATTTCATTGCTTTATATACTCAGTCATACGCTTTTATATGCATATCATATCTCAATCACTGTTACCATTTATTAACACATCATTACATTATTTTGGGCTAGTTTCATGGCATTGTAAGCCCAAGAGGTTGGAGAGATTGATGACTGAGTGAAGCCGAGGGCCTGATTATGAGTGATATTTATGGGATTGGGCTGCACGCCGCAGCAGTTATACTGATTTATGATAACGCTTGGGTTGAAGGAGACCCTTCGGAGTCTGCATTGTGACGACCCAAAGGGTCATCACGAAGAAAGGAATGTCGGTTTATTTTTCAAAGTTGTTGTTGAGGTCAGGAGCCCCCCCTGAAGAACATCATGTCGATTTATTTTTCGAAGTTGTTGTTGAAATCTCGCCCGCCTGAAGAAAGGAATGGCGGTTTATTTTTCAAAGTTGTTTTTGAGGTCAGGAGCTCCCCCTGAAGAACAGAATGACGATTTATTTTTCGAAGTTGTTGTTGAGGTCAGGAGCCCCGCCTGAAGAACGGAATGACGATTTATTTTCAAAGTTGTTGGTTGAGGTTGGGACCCCGCCCACATAACAGAGGAATACATTTCAGTCTTTACATTTTAAGTCTGGAAGTTGGGAGCCCGCCCATATAACAGAGGAATACATTTCAGTTTGTTAAATTTCAAGTTTTGAAGTTGGGAGCCCGCCCATATAACAGAGGAATACATTTCAGTCTTTACATTTCAAGTCCGGAAGTTGGGAGCCCGCCCATATAATAGAGGAATACATTTCAGTTGTTAAATTTCAAGTCTAGAAGTTGGGAGCCCGCCCATATAACAGAGGAATACGTTTCAGTCGTTACATCTCAAGTTTTGAAGTTGGGAGCCCGCCCATATAACAGAGGAATACATTGGTGTTGAAGTCAGTAAAGCAGAGGAATACAACCAAAATCCATGGGACAGCTAGATATGATGTCCTGACATCCTAAATTGGGTATAGAATAGCCCGCTAGGCTCTGTCAGTCGTAGCCAAGCGTCTTCGGACCTTCCCTCTTTTCTAATGTAGCCGTTGGTCTGTACTCCCCCGAGACCGAACCCCGATGACACCTGACAGTGAGCCTCGACCTCGGTCTCAAACCTCGAGAAACACGTTCACGGGGCACCATAATGACGAGTAAATTGGACACCCTTGAATTTACCGTACACAGATAGTATCCGCATTTCTTAGAGTAAAAGTTATAAGAAACCACCTTGGATTTTGTCCCCCTCTGATGTTCTCGTAACAACGTCAGTCATAAGGCGCCAAGACACGATGCGCACACAGCCCCTGAAGTGTCACGCCCTAACCTTGAGAGGTGTGGCTGGCACCCGGTGCCGCACTGACCCGAGCAGACCACACTATACCTCATTTATTCCTTTTGTAACTATCATGGGCCAACATGTCCACAACTCATAATGTACAACTATAAGTGAGAAAATACTGTATCATTGAACCATTTTTTTTAAAAGATGAATACATTTGGGCCGTTAAGGCCTCTGACATTCTCTACTAAATGAACCTCTATCTAAAAAGCCTCTAAGATTAATTGACATCAAATGGGACAAGGTACCGACCTACCCAGAAGTCTGTAGAAAGCTTATGACAGGATGACTCATAGACTTAGCTGCACTCCGAATGAGGTGGAGTCTTGCTGATCCTTCGCTAAAGCCAATCTCGTGTTATATGATAGCTCGTCAAACTGATTATCTATACCTGCAGGCATGAATGCAGTGTCCCCAACAAAAGGACGTCAGTATGAATAATGTACCGAGTATGTAAGGCATGTACTGAAAGCGGAAACTGAACTGATAATATAATAAGTGAAAGCAACTGGAAGTTAAAGATAATTTGTAGATATGCTTACCTGCTGATACTGACTCAACTCTCTCAATGTAGCAAGTAAAATAGTTGTCCGACCCTATAAGGCTGAGTATATATATATATATAACTGCTTTGCCGTAGTAGGATTGTCCATAGGCACTTGGCCATAATAGGCTCTGTATCTCGACCAACTAGGCTCGCTCATAAACGCTCAGCCACATTAGGCTCGGTATATTTATAGCTGCTCTGCCATAGTAGGCTCGCTCATAGGTGCTCGACCATACTAGGCTCTGTATCTCGACCAAATGGGCTTGCTCATAAGTGCTCGGCCACAGTAGGATTGATATATAACTTACCATCTAATTAGAGGTTGCCCAATAGGGGCCTGTCCATAGATTATAGCTTGATGGTAATAAAACTACTGTAATACTATATATATAGACTCACTGCTCTTTTAACTTGAAGAAATAAATACTCAATCGAATATGAAATCCTGATAATGAGAATATTGTAACTTAAAAGGCTAGAAAAATATACGTAACTTGCGAGACTAGCAAAATATACGTAAATTCCAGGATATGAATTTTTCTTTATGACTCGTTATCAAACTTGAGTAATGACAAGATCATGCCAAAATGAAGGAAGGACTTAGCCTTAACGTACCTTTGTCTCCAAATTTCTACTTATATCCATGAACAATCTCCTTAAAATGGAGGAAAGACGATGTTGTAATTACTCCATCCGAGGATGTATAATGAGCGTCCTATTTGTAAAATTAATTCCATTTGCTCTTTTTGAAGTTCAAAAATCTTTCTTCCTTCTTGATAACTACTGCCCTGCATAACTTTTCTACTAGACCCCATGATGTTGGCTTGATAATCAAAGTAAACCTAGAAGTCTTGATATCAAATCCCACTCCCTCCATCCTTTGGGCGAATGGTATCTTTCCCCAATAAAAAGGAGTACTACTACATGAACAAGCTAAGGACAAGTTCATACGGTAGAAATAATTGAAACTAAGTTTATGTGCATGTTACTCGGCAAATTATAAATGATCTGATCTCCTTTTCACACACAAGAATAAGGTGGTCAATGAAAAGCTGGATTATTTTTTCCTTTTCGGTTAGAACAAAAGATACACCTCAAGAGTTCCTCCTCACTTATCATTTGGATATCCATTCAAATGATTAGCTATATGAGTGCTACAAAGAACTCCGTCTCGCTAATTCCAAGAGCTTTAATAATGAAAAATTGTTTGTGAAGGAAGATTGATTCATTTATTCTCTGTACCCTTCATTGCAAATGCAACAAACCATTTAGAATGTAGTTCAATAAACAAACAAATGGTCATTAAATGTTTGGCTTCCACCTAGCCATGTATTGGCAGTGGAAGTAAGATATATATATCACATGCTTATCCCTATATCTTTTTATTTAATGTATATAAAATTTATCCACCTAATTAATAATTATTTCAAATTACTTAAAATACTACTTACTTTTGATGCACTTTATATATATTACTATAAGATACTTTACTATCATGTCATGTGGTATCATATAAAATTAATACATACACTGTTATTTTATTAAAACATCCATGTAAAAATACATATATTTTTCACAAGTTATAATTTTATTAATCTCATATAAAGAGTAAAAATTCTCGTACGCTTAATTCTTAAAATGGTAAAAATATAATCTTATTTTTCTTGTGAGAAAATAATTTCTATCTTTACAATAAAGAAAATCTCATAAACTTCCTCATATTATGTGTATAATTTAAAATACATTCGAAAGTAGTAATATTTATAACTATATAAAATCATATTTTTCAAACTTTTTACAAAAATGTTCCACTTAATATAAATACCATATCCAAAATATATCTACTTGTATAAAGGCTGTTTTACAAACTTTATTACAATATTTATTGAATTTTATGTATTTTATAAATACTTCTTGGTTTAGTTTACACAATTACTTATCAAGGATTAATGCAATCATGGATATAGTAGATCACGTGTATGGCTTAGAGTTGGCATGGACGTAATAAATTTCTATTTTTATTATTTTGCTAAAATCGGGATATGAACAATGTAGGATCTATTGTTGAAAGTCTCAATCGATAAGAGGTTTTTAATTCAAGTTACTATACTCCCTCCATCTCATATTAATAGTCGTGGACACTAAAAGTAGTGTCTCAAATCCTCTGTAGAAAAGTACGGGACGTAACATCCTTCTCCCATTTAAAAACATTTGTCCTCGAATGTTAACTCCTTGAGATTGTCAAAGTTTTCGCTAGAGTCTTCTCTGTATAGTAAACTAAAACCCACCCTCTATCTGAGCTCTGGACTATTCACAACCTTTTGTACTACAGTCCGTCATATCTTCTTAACATTTACCTTACTTACCTTTCAGTCTCGCATCGTATATTCTGTTTCTTTCATAACCTCCTTTCCACATAAGTGAAAATTACGCCTTAAAACTCGACTGTGATACCTGCATATCTGGTGCATAAACAATTTGGCGAAAACTTCATACTTACTTCTTACGACTCTGCTCTATAGCACGATCTAGAAACAAAAGAAGGGTAATATTTTCTAAATGCCCTATAGCCTCTTAATTATAAATGTGGTACACAACACACCCATAAGTGAGACTCTACTAGGTACAGCTTTGTAGACTACCTTGGACACGACCCGCTCTAATACCACTTTGTCACGTCCTAACCTTGAGAGGCGTGGCTGGCACCCAGCGCCGCACCGGCCGGAGCGAACCACTTTGTACCTCATTTATTCCTTTTATAACTATCATAGGCCAACATGGCCACAACTCATAATGTACAACTCTAAGTGAGAAAATACTGTATCATTGAACCATTTTTCTTAAAAGATGAATACATTTGGGCCGTCAAGGCCTCTAACATTCTGTACCAAATGAACCTCTATCTACAAAGCCTCTAAGATTATTTGACATCAAATGGGACAGGGTAACGCCTTACTTATAAGTCTGTAGAAAGCATCTGACACGATGACTCAAAGACTCAGCTGCACTCCAAATGAGGTGGAGTCTTACCGATCATTCACTGAAGCCAATCTCGTCTTATATGATAGCTCGTCAAACTGACTATCTATATATACATGCATGAATGAAGCGTCCCCAACAAAAGGACGTCAGTACGAATAATGTACCGAGCATGTAAGGCATGTATTGAAAGCGGAAACTGAACTGATAATATAATAAGTGAAAGCAACCGGAAGTCAAAGATAATTTGTAGATATGCTTACCTGCTCATACTGACTCAACTAACTCAATATGCTCATTTGTTGATACTGACTCAATTCTCTCAATATAGTGAGTAAAATAGTTGTTCGACCCTATAAGGCTTGGTATATATATAACTGCTCTACTGTAGTAGGCTCGCTCATAGGCGCTCGGCCATACTAGGCTCTGTATCTCGACCAACTGGGCTCGCTCATAAGCGCTCGACCATAGTAGGCTCGATATATTTATAACTGGTTTGCCATAGTATGCTCACTCATAGGTGCTCGTCCATACTAGGTTCTGTATCTCACACAACTGGGCTCGCTCATAAGCGCTCGGCTGCCGTAGGATTGTTGTATAACTTACCATTTGATCAGAGGTTGCCAAATAGGGGCCTGCCAATAGATTATAGCTCGATAGTAATAAAAATACTGTAATACTGTATATATAGACTCTCTTCTATCTTGACTGGAATAAAGAAATACTCAATTGAATATGAAATCCTGATAATGAGAATATTGTAACTTACAAGGCTAGAAAAATATACGTAACTTCCGAGACTAGCATAATATATGTAAATTCTGGGATTTGAATTTTTTTATGACTCGTTATCAAACTTGTGTAATGACAAGATCATGCCAAAATGAAGGAAGGGCTTAGTCTTAACATACCTTTGTCGACAAATTTCTACTTGTATCCATGAACAACCTCCTTAAAAATGGAGGAAAGACGATGTTGTAATTACTCCATTCAGGGATATATAATTTGCGTGCTATTTGTAAAAGTAATTCCATTTGCTCTTTTTGAAGTTCAAAAATCTTTCTTCCTTCTTGATAACTACTGCCTTGCATAACTTTTTCTACTAGACCCCATGATGTTGGCTTGATAATCAAAGTAAACCTAGAGGTCTTGATATCAAATCCCACTCCCTCCATCCTTTAGGCCAACTATAACTTTCCCCAATAAAAAAGAGTACTACTACATGAATAAGCTAATGCCAAGTTCATGCAGTAGAAACAATTGAAACTAAGTTTATGTGCCTATTAGTCAGCAAATTATAAATGATCTGATCTCCTTTTCACACACAAGAATAAGGTAGTCAATGGAAAGCTGGATTATTTTTTCCTTTTTGGTCAGAAAAAAGGATACACCTCAAGAATTCCTCCTCAATTACCATTTGGATATCCAGTCAAATGATTAGCTATATGAGTGCCACAAAAAACTCCATTTCGCTAATTCCAAGAGCTTTAATACTGAAAAATAGTTTGTGAAGGAAGATTGATAAATTTATTCTCTGTACCCTTCATTGCAAATGCAACAAACCATTTAGAATGTAGTTCAACAAACAAACAAATGGTCATTAAATGTTTGGCTTCCACCTAGACATGAATGAAGCTTGGTGGCTTCAAAACAATTAAAATAGAATTTGATCGAGTATCCAGCTGGGACCTGGTCGGACGTCCACAACCGGTACCAGTCAAAAATTAGGGCCGAAGATGACCAGTTGGGAGCCCCCTCAGGCTTAGTATACCCAAGCAGGCTCCTAGAAAAGGAGCCAAAACCAAAGAAATAAAGATATCAGCCATACGTTGAAGATAGGAGGAACGCCGCAATGATCGAAGGATAGACCGAGGACTAGACCCTAGGGGAATCTTGAACAGAGCCAGATTTGACAGGAACGAAGGGCTAACAAGGGCACTGCACTTATCGGAATACAACTTCAACGTCGATGTATCAGAGATCGTGTTCGCCATCAGTAAAATCAGAGATGCCAGGTGGACCAGGCTTGTACAATCGGACCCTTCACAAAGGAATCATAACTTAGTGTGCAAGTTTCACAACGTGCACGCCCACAGGATCAAGGGTTGCCACCAACTCTGAGAAGAGGTAGCTCGACTACCTAACAAAGGTCATTTCCGGGAATTCCTTAGCGACCGAGCCAAAAATCAGTACCGGGAAAGAGAGGCAACCAAGATAAACAAAGCAAATGAGCCACAACATGTCATCCACATGATCTTGGGAGGCGTCGATGCTCCGTAGGAACTCGTAATAAGAAAGACAAAAATATCCATCACTAGAGAAAAGCGAACCCGGGAATATATTCCCAAGGACGCCCCCACATGCAGTGAAGAGGACACTGAAACCTTGTCTCAACCTCACAATGACACACTTGTAATCTCTTTCCTTGTAAATTCGTTTCAGATAAAATATGTACTCGTGGATCCAGGTAGCTCGGCCAACATTATCAGGTCGAGGGTGATAGAGAAACTCGGACTGCTTGACCAAATCGTTCCCGCCACTCAAGTCCTCAATGGATTCATTCAACATGGCAAGTGAAACAACAAAAGGAGAAATCACTCTCCCAGTCACCGTGGCCGGCATGACCCAAAACACCAAATTCCATGTCATCGAAGGAGACATGAGGTATAACGCCTTGTTCGAATGACCGTGGATACATTGCATGAGAGCAGTACCATCCACTCTCCACCAAATGATGAAATTCCCAATAATGGATGGAATTAAAACCGTCTACGGGGAACATGTGGCAAGGGAAATGTTCGTGGTGCACGACGTGGCACCGGTACCCATACCTCCGCTCGTAAAAGAGCCAAAGGGTAATCAAGCCACACCCCTGATTATGCCTAACTAAACGAAATAAAGTATCGTACCACGTCCTCATCTCGAGTGATTGGAACATGTCGATCCTCAAAACATCGCCGGCACGTCTCACACTAAGGTATAACCGTATCCCTTTTCATTTCGTATTTCAGACTAACCCTTATGCAGGCGCCCGATCGCAGTAGTCAGAGCGTTAACCCAGCTCGAAGACTTTGAGGTTTTAAAGCATCCATTTCACTCTTTTCCTTCCATCGAGTTTTTGTCTCGAAAAGAATTTTACCGGCAAGGTTTTTAACGAGGCAACATCTGCATGCTGCCTAAGGGAGATTCAACAAGTGTCCGAGGATTCTTTTTCAATCAACCTGGAACACTGAGGGGCATCCCCCCCGAAGGTTATCCGCTCGGAAAAGCTAAGAGGCGCTGAATCGGACCCTTATAGGAAAATGATATACTGGGCCAAACGGTCGAACGAACTGTGTCCAGATAACTGGGCCCCCGACGGCAAAAACAACTCCTCTGCAGAAAATGTCCCGAACACTCGGTGACTGGTGTCAACAATTCAACACCAAAATGACCTCTGGGTCGGGACTCCAAAATCGTAAGCCCTTAGATAAGGCAACGCGGAAAGTGCTAAACATCTCCAATGCCAAAAGTACCTCGAATACTCGAGGAATGGCATCAAAATCTCAAAAGAATAATGCACGACCTCATGGTCGGGATCTCTAAAATCATAAGCCCTCGATGAGGCAATGCAAAGTTTGCAAAAAATGGCTCCCACGTCAAGAAACTCTCGACGACTCGGGGATTACCGTCAAGCGCCACCTCCATCGACATATCAAGACCCGAGGACATAAGACCTACATAAGGTAGCGATCATATCTGTAAGACCTCAAGCAAGGTATGAACAATACTTGTACCAAGTATCCAAACCTATAAGACCTCAACGACATGTAAAATTGTAAGACCTCGACAATATGTAAAACTGTAAGACCTCAATGGCATGTAAAACTTGTAGGACCTCGCTAAAGGCATAGACCCGATCCCAAGGTTTCGGCTATATATCGAACTTGTAAGACACCTAAAAAGGCATACCCTCAATATAGATGCCGAAACTACTTCACTCAGGACTCAAAGGCTCTGTCCAAACACAAGTTACTCCGATCACATGGATGTACTAGCCAAAACTAACGCAACTCAGGGATACCTGACCATCACTACAATGCGTAAGAGCCATTGTCGCCAGACCACACAAGCCTACAAATAACTCCGAATCTACTTCGAAAAGAACTGGTTAAACAGGCTCCCCTCAGCCTCCGAGCCAAACATCTTAAGGTGCTCGAATATCGCCGCAAGTTACTTGAAATCGAGGTTCTTCCCAATCCGATGACGAGTTAGGCAAAAATTACTTCAAAAGTCCTTAACAAGAGGAAAGTAAAGCCTACATAAATGGTCGCACCAACCAAGCACGTAAGAGCCATTGTCGCCAGCCTAATGAGCCTCAGGGCCATACATACCAAAGGTTGCATCGACCTAAAGGGCAAGAGCCACTGTCACCAGCTTGAAATCTAAAAAGTTGAGGGTCAAAATGAGCTCGAGTCATAAACTAAATATGTATAAGAGCAAGGCGTAAGAGCCATTGTTGCCAGCCAGCATCGGCCTATGGCATAAGAGCCACTATCGCCAGCCCACTTACATTAAAAGGCTGTATCGGCCCAAGGCGTAAGAGCCATTGTCGCCAGCCTGCATACACTAATAGTCCACATCGGCCCGAGGCGTAAGAGCCATTATAGCCAGCCCGCATACACTAAAAGGTTGCATCTATCAAAAGTGTAAGAGCCACTATCGCCAGCCTAAAATTCGGCTATTTGAATGTCAAATAAGCTCGAGTCGATGCCCGACTTGGGGACTGAGCCCAAAACAGGTGGCCCAAATATGCCTAAGAGCGAATGTATGTAAGAGCCTACGGGCCAGTTCAATGAGCCCCGTGGCCACATCACTACTCTGAGGTTTCCTACCAACGCAAAAACCATCTAGCCTAGTCAAAATTGAGACAAAAAAGGATACGAAAGGAGTAAAGCCGCAAGGTTTTCTTTCATACACATGTGTGAAAAAGCGCAATCTCCATCTACAAACATGCTTCGAAAATGCTACATATAGATGGCAAAATCTATGCCCCCCGGGGGCTACGCCTTGCTGGCATCATCTTTGCTTTCCTCAACGTCAGGCAAGAGCAACCGAGCATCACACTCGTCCGCCCTTACTAGCGCCAATTCCTCCGAGAGGGCGAAGCCCCTAGCACAGATCTCTTCGAGGGTCTTTCTTCGAAATTTGCAGCGAAAATATTCTTCAACCCTCCCTTAACGGTTGCGGAACTTTCTCAGCTCAGCTTGAGCATCGACAGCATCCTTTGAATAGATTGCCATCTCCCGGTCAGCCTATTCCAGCTCATCGCAGCTTTTACCCGAGCATCGACTATCTCAGCCCTAATTTTTGAAAGCTCAGACTCGAGCTTCGCAATCATTTATGTCTGAACCAAAGCATTGTCACAAGCTATGCAAAGTTTAGCTTCAAAAGTAGGAACTTTGGCCAGCGCATCCTTCACCTCTAAAGCCTGAGCCTTCGCCCGAGCTTTCAATTCATCATGCTCACGCCTGACCCAGCCAACTTCATATCGAAGGTGCTCCAAGGCCACTGTCTTTTTCTGCAACGAAAATAAACTAAGTATTAACTCCGGGAACCAGGAGGTATAATCAATAATCACCAGGGATAGAAAACTACACGCTCCTTCAGATGGTTCTTGTAATTCATGCTCCGGCCAACCTCATAATGCAAGTGTACCAGCTCAACTTCCTTTTCATCACAAAGGAGCCTCAGGGATCTCTCCTCATCCAGATCTTAGTCTGGCTTCAGAACGAAGCAGCCTAGAGCTTGTCAAATGCCTGCAAAAGACAACTCAATAAGGGAGGGAAGGTGCAAAGCTCAAAAAACCTGTGCCGAAACTCACCGCAAAGTGAAGCTGCTGGGCTTTCTCTAAGGCCGAACGCATACCTGCCAATCCAATCCCTTCGGCCCTGAAAGAGCCTACTTTGGTCAAAACATGCTTGCTTGGTATATACGACCCTGGGTTAATAGTATCTCTCGAAATTCTATCGATGGAAAAAATAGGTGACGACAATGGAGAAACCCTCTTACCAAATAGGGGGATCGAGATAACCCCGATAAAATCAAGGCCATCGAAGAAATCATGGTAGTAAACAATGTAAATGCCGTGAAATGGCTAACAAGTCTGATAGCAGCTCTAGGAAAATTCATATCCATGTCATCCGACAGGAGCCATCATTTATTCTGCTTAATAAAAAGAAAGAACAACTTTGAATGGACTCCAGAGTGCCAACGTGCCTTAGAGGAACCGAAGCGATATCTGACTAGCCCACCTCTGCTACACACACCCAAGGTGGATGAAACACTATATGTATACCTGGCCGTATTCGAGATAGCGGTAAGTGGCGTGCTAGTTCGAGAAGAGCAAGGTACACAATTCCCTATTTATTACGTAAGACGGACCCTAGGGGATGCTGAAACAAGGTATCCACACCTCGAAAAATTGGCTCTTGCGTTAATAACTACATCATGAAAATTGAAACCCTATATTCAATGCCATCATATTTGTGTTCTAACGACATACCCGCTCCGGAGCATATTGCACAAACTCGAATTATTGGGCCAACTTGCGAAATGGGCCATCGAACTCGGGGGGTATGAAATCGAGTATCAACCTCGAACAACAATCAAGTCCAAGATTCTGGCAGACTTCGTGGCCGATTTCTCGCCCTCCTTCTTGCCCGAGGTAGAAAAGAAACTTTTACTTAAATCAGGCATGTCTTTCATGGTATGGACCCTGTTCACTGATGATGCCACAAACGTGAGAGATTTCGGACTAGGTATAGTGCTAAAGCCACTTACTGGCGGTGTACTCAGGCAATACATAAAAACTGCAAAATTGACTAACAACGAGGCCGAGTACGAGGCTTTGATTGTAGGTTTAGAACTGGCCAAAATCCTGAGAGCCGAGACTATTGAAGCAAAATGCGATTAACTCCAGGTAGTGAGCCAAGTTGCTTTACCTCGATTCAATGAATGGACTTTAGTCCATGTACCTTAAGAGCAGAATAGTGAGGTGGATGCCCTCGCAAACCTGGGATCATTTATTGAAGAAGACGACCTACTCCCCGGGGCTATCGTTCAGCTATCTAAATCAGTAATCGAGGAAGGTCGTGCGAAGATTAATTCCACCAGTCTAAAATAGGACTGGAGAAATAAATATATTGATTATTTGAAAGATGGATAATTGACCGAGGATCCAAAGGAATCGAGGCCCATGCGAACCAAAGAAGCCCGACTCTCTCTAAATGAGAACAAGACTTTGTATTGAAGAACTTTTAATGTCCCTCTAGCAGTGTGTTTGGGACCAAGGGATACAGATTATGTACTCCGGGAAATTCACGAGGGCATTTGCAGAAATCATTCCGGTGTCGATGCCTTAGTCTGAAACGTAATCAGAGCAGGTTACTATTGGAACAACATGGAATAGGACTCCAAAGAATTCGTCCGGAAGTGCGACAAATGCCAGAGATTTGCCCCGATGATTCACCAACTCGGTGAACTGCTGCACTCGGTCTTATCACCATGGCCGTTCATGAAGTGGAGGATGGACATCGTCAGACCCCTGCTAACGGCACCCGGTAAGGCTAGATTTATTTCATCTATTACTATCTATTTCTCCAAATGGGTGGAAGCGCAGGCCTTCGAAAAGATAAGAGAAAAAGAAGTCATCAGCTTCATCTAGGACCACATCATGTGCCGATTCAAAATTCCTTCTGAGATAACATGTGATAACAGGAAGCAATTCATCGGGAGCAAGTTAACACAATTCCTTGAGGATAAAAAAATCAAGAGAATCCTATCGACGCCCTACCACCCGTGTGCGAATGGCCAGGACGAATCCACAAACAAAACCATCATCCAAAACTTAAAAAAAAATTGGAAAGTGCCAAAGGAAAGTGGAGAGAAATATTGCCAGAGGTGATGTGGGCATACAGAACAACTTCAAAATCGAGCATAGGGGAAACACCTTTCTCACTAGTATAAGGCATCGAGGCTTTAATACTAGTGGTGGTCGGGGAGCCGAGTGCCAGATTGCAACACGCCATTGAGTGCTCGAACAACGAGGCCATGACAGCGTCTCTCGAATTGCTGGATGAAAGACGGGAAGCCTCGATGGTCCGAATGGCCTCCCAAGAGCAAATGATCGAAAGATATTATAACAAGAGAACAAACCTCCGATATTTTGGAGTTGGGGACTTGGTTCTAAGGAGGGTCACCCTTAACACCTAAAACCCCAATGAAGGGAAGCTGGGAAAAAATTGGGAAGGACCGTACCGCATCCTCGGAGTAGTCGGCAAAGGGTCTTACAAATCAATGCTAAAATGATATTATTGCTAGGGCATCCGATGGTAAATTCTGGAAACATCCTCGAGCACCCATTGCACTCTTTTCCTTCGGCCGGATTTTGTCCCTAAAAGGGTGATACCGACAAGGTTTTTAACGAGGCAACGACCATACAACGCCTGAAGGAAACTCAACAAGTGTTAGAGATCTCTTTTACAATCCAACTCGAATACTGGCCCCCCTGGAAGGTCATCTACTCGGGAGAGCCAAGGCACCTCAAATGGGACCACGATAGGGAAAGTAATGTACCAGGCCAAACAGTCGAACGAACCGTGCCCATGTAGAGCAGCCAAGATTTTGACGGCAAAAACATGTGTACTTGTACCAGGTAATCAAAGAACATTTTTCGACAAAGCACTTCACGCTTCAAAAGAAACTCGAATTTCAGCAAAGAATACTCCTCTATCAAAAAATGTCCCGAACACTCGGAGACTGGCATCAACACATCGACACCTGACCGACCCCCGGGTCAAAACTCCAAACTTGTAAGCCCACACGAGGCAAAACCAAGATCGTAAAACGTCTCCAAAACCAAAGGTGCCACGAACACCCAGAGACTGATGCCAAAATCTCAAAAAACGTGCGACCTCAAGGTTGAGATCTCCAAAATCGTAAGTCATCGATGAGGCAATATAAAGTTCATAAATAATAGCTTCCGAGTCAAGAAACCCTCGATGGCTCGAGTACTGTTGTCAAGCGCCACCTCCATTAACTTGTCAAAACCCGAGGCCATAAGACACCGAACGTGCAGACTCGGTCTCGTTAGACCTCAACAACATGTAAAAACTATAAGACCTCAACGACATGTAAAACCTGCAAGACCTCAACAACATGTAAAGATAGTATGACCTCATTGGCATGTAAAAACTGTAAGACGTCAACGAAATGTAAATACTGTAAGACCTCAACGGCATGTAAAGACTATAATACCTCAACGACATGTAAAAATGTAAGACCTCACTAAAGGCATAGACCCGATCCCAAAGTTTTGGCTATATATCAAAGTTGTAAGATCCCTAAAAAGGCATACCCTTGATATAGATACCAAAACAACTTCACTCGGGACTCAAAGGCTCCGGCCAAACACTAGTGCCTCTGATCACACGGTTGTACCAGCCGAACTAACGCGACTCGGGTACACCCGACCATCGCAAAAAGGCATAAGAGCTATTGTCACCAGCCCACACAGGCCTTCAATTACTCCGAATCTACTTCGGAAAGAACCGGTTAAACAGGCTAGCCTCGGTATAGGCAAAAGAGCTTTGACCATGTCAGCTCTAAATCATAGGCTTCGAGCTACTCAGCATCCGAGCCAAACCTCCCGAGGTGCTCAAACATCACCGTAAGTTACTCAAAATCGAGGTTCCCCCCGAACCGACGATGGGTAAGGAAAAAATTACTTCAAAATCCCTTAATGAGAGGATAATAAAACCTACATAAATGATCGCATCGACCAAGCACGTAAGAGCCATTATCGCCAGCCTAATGAGCCTTAAGGCCACATAAACTAAAAGGTAGCATCGACCAAAAACGTAAGAGCCACTATCGCCAGCCTAAAATATTGAAACTTGAGGGTCAAAATAAACTCGAGTCATAACCCGATTCAAAGACTAGACCCAAAATAGTTAACTATACATGCCTAAATGCATAACGTAAGAGCCACTATCGCTAGCCTAATGAGCCTCGGGGCCATGCACATAAAAAGCCGCATCGGCAAGGCGAAAGAACCATTGTCGCCAGCCCCCATAAAAGTTGAGGGTCGAATGAGGTCGAGTCAGAACCTGACTCAGAGACTGAACCCAAAATAGTTAGTTAAACATGCCTAAGGTAAAAGCGTAAGAGTCATTGTCGCCAGCCTAATGAGCACCAGGGCCATGCACACAAAAGATCGATTCAACCCAAGGCATAAGACCAATTGTCTCCAGCCTAATGAGCCTCAGGGCCACCAGCACATAAGGTCGATCCAACCTAACATGTAAGAGCCTAAGGGCCAATTCGAAATCCTCAAAATTTGAGGGTCAGATAAACTCGAGTCGAGATCCCACTCGGAGACTGAGCTCAACCTAATAAAAATGCTTGAAAGCAAAAACACAAGAGCTCAAATAATATATTACTATAATAAGTAACCGACTCAGTGTGTACGAGTCACTGTCACCAGTCTCGATGATAGTAAAGCCCGAGGTTCTAAACGGAAGACCGCGACCCTAGGTAGAAGCCGCTAACAAAAACATCAAGCAGATACTAAGGAAGATGGTAGAAAACCACAAAAAATGGCACGAGTGCTTCCTTTTGCTCTATTGGGGTACCACACCATAGTTCGCACATCAACTAAAGCAACTCCCTACATGCTGGTTTCTAGTACCGAAGCTATAATCCCAGCCGAGGTAGAAATTCATTCTTTAAGAATAATACAGGAAGTTGAACTCAGCGATGCAGAATGGATAAGGTGCAGATATGAACAATTGGTTGTTATTGATGGGAAAAGAATGAATACAGTATGCCACAATCAGCTTTATCACAATAGAATGTCCAGATCATTCAACAAAAGGGTCAAACCAAGACAATTTGCACCAGAACAGCTGGTACTGAAAAACATCTTCCCACACAAGATGAAGCCAAAGGGAAATTCTCTCCTAACTGGAAAGTTCCTTACATGGTTCACAGAGTGCTAACAGGAGGAGCACTCATACTCGCAGAAATAAACGGAGAAATCTGGCAAAAACCAATCAATTCAGACGCAGTCAAGAGATACTATGCTTAGACTATTTACATTTCCCCATCTGATGTAATTGAACTACGCTTGACTTGATTCCCGTTTAATAGGGGATACGTAGGCAGCCTTATGTGTTCGGTCATATCATAATAAAATTTCCATTTTTTCCAGAATTAGAAACTGGGGCAGAATTTTTAGGTGGACCTTCAAAATTCCAGAGCAAGTCCAGCCAATGTCGTCGTATGCCAGAAAGTCAGAAACTGGTTAAGAAACTGGGGGAAATTTTTTTAAAAGGATTATCAAAATTCTGGAGAATGTTCAACAAAGCTCACAAACGGTCGGAGGATCATCTACCAAACCAGGGTAGAATTTTGAGGAGGGCCCTCAAAATTCTAACATGAGGAAGCTGCAATGTGTTACAATCACTAGTTCATCTAAAACTACATAATACTCCAATATGTTTCTAAAACAACCCTATATTTATTAATAATTGCATATTTTCGAAAACTCTATTTTCTGTAACAGTCAGGTTACCCAGGGAAAACTCAAATAAGGCCTCCAGAATAGAACAAAGCAAGGCCAGCAGACAAAGGCGCGAACCAACCTCCCCTCACAAAACTGACAAATTTTCTTTGAACGCAGGCACATTTGATGTAGCGATAGAATTCGCAAACATTTATACAAAAAGTAAATTCACTATTGATCATGCCATCAGATACCGAATATAACTCCAGCTAAGAAATATACTACTCTTATTTGCTACTCGCGTGAGGCTAATCCCTGCCTCCATATCTGCCTGAGGCTAATCCCTACCTCCATATCTGCATGAGGCTAATCCCTAGCATCCCTATCTCCATGAGGCTAATCCCTGCCTCCATATTTGCATGAGGCTAATCCTTGCCTCTCAAATTTGCATGAGGATAATCCTTGCCTCCACACTTGCATGAGGCTAATCCCTGCCTCCACATCTACATGAGGCTAATCCTTGCCTCCATATTTGCATGAGGCAAATCCTTGCCTCAACATCTGCATGAGGCTAATCCCTGTCTCCATATCTACATGAGGCTAATCCTTGCCTCTATATTTACATGAGACTAATCCTTACCGCCACATATGGATGAGGCTAATCCCTGCCTCCATATCTGTATGAGGCTAATCCCTTCCTCCACATATGCATAAGGTTAATCCCTGTCTCCATATCTACATGAGGTTAATCCCTACCTCCATATTTGCATGAGGCTAATCCTTTCCTCCATATTTGCATGAGGCAAATCTTTGCATCCACATATGCATGAGGCTAATCCTTGCCTTCATATCTGCATGAGGCTAATCCCTATCTTTATATTTGCATGAGGCTAATCCTTGCCTCCATATTTGCATAAGGCTAATCCTTGCCTCAACATCTACATGAGGCTAGTCCCTGCCTCTATATCTGCATGAGGCTAATCCCTGCCTTCATATCTGCATGTGGCTATTCCTTGCCTCCATATTTGCATGAGGCTAATCCTTGCCTCAAAAATCTGTATGAGGCTAATCCCTACCTCCATATCTGCACGAGGCTAATCCCTGCCTTTACATCTGCATGAGGTGTATACGCTCAAATTTGATGGACCAAATTCTCGTTCATAAGGTACTTTAGGATATCACCTCGGAGGCTCGAGACCATGGATCGGGTACCTCCCTCAAGATCAATTGACACTCGGTCTGGGGATAATGTTGGCCGAGACCCCGACGGGTGTGGGAGGCTTTCAAAGAATGCATCCGGGGCCGATTAAGTCTACCCGACTAGTCTAACACTGGTCCACGTCTACATCATGAAGCTAGTTAGCTGTCTCATCCCGCTTCCTTTATCATTTAATGTATCTTGTACTATGTTTAGATTCCCCCTCCTATATAAGGGGAATGGTGGGCACTTTGTAAGGCAGTTTCTCCAATTGTTCTATACGAAATATAAAAGAACTCTTCCTTTCCTCTCTAACTTACTCGCTTGAGAGTACTACTTTAATTTATTGCTTTTGTATTTGTTCTTCACTTATTGCTTGTTATTGGCCATATAGAGCCTTCCTTGATTATCTCCTAATTGTTAGCCATTCCTTGATTATCCCCGATAGCTCGAGCCCAATCCTAGGTACCGACCTCGAGGAACCTCATCGGTTAGTCCGAGGCTCGGACAACAAGCCCCTCGGTTTTATTTTAACCCTGCTTTAGTTCGTGTTTCGTTGCTAAGCTTCACATATCTAGCATCAACTGCTCTAATAACTAGCATAAAAATTGATCACGTATTTTTAAAGTCCCATCAACAAATTTAATTGTTATTGCTGTTTTCACAGTAAATAGTTTGGCGCCCACCGTGGGGATAAAAATAATAGTGATTGTTTTCTTGCTGGTTTCATTACACAACGCAAGTTATCTTTCACAATTTTTCTTGTCCAAGATCTTCAATTTCAGGCCAAAATGTCTGGATCAGTGAACATAGTTGAGAACGACAACCTTGAAAACCATGGAGAAAACGATGTGGCTATCCCAATTATTGGCGCGCCACCACAAAACCCCGATAATACACCTGGACCGATTCCAGTGGATGCGGGTTCGCGAGATGCATAATAGGTTGATGAAACTTCAAACACTAATATGAGCGTACGACATGGCGACCGACAGGAAGCCCAAATGACCCTAGCTAGGGAAGAACATGAAGTTAGTCTTCACGTTATTTTTGAAATATTGCAGGTACAACAACTGGCTATCGCTCAGCTGCAAAGCCACCTGAAGACTCCCAGCATAGTAGCACTGGAAACTATTCCCCTGGCCGAA